>NC_134583.1:23500000-24100000 GCF_037038515.1 Microtus pennsylvanicus
GTAACAGTGTCCTTTCTTAGAAGAAATGCCAAGGATAAGTTATCCTTGCCAGTAGGAGAGATTGTTGTCTTTTTCAATTAAATTTCTTTGTTCCTTTTTTTCAAGACTTTTTAAAAAATTTTTTTAAAAATGTAGTTAGGATGCACACATACGTGCACACACACACATTTATATAAATCTATTTTTGGTCTGGTGGTAGTGGCGCATACTTTTAATCCCAACACTTGGGAGGCATAAGTAGGTGTATCTCAGTGAATTCAAGGCCATCCTGGTCTACAAATCGAGTTCCAGGACAGCCAGGAAGGACTGTTGCACAGAGAAGCCTGGTCTCGACCTCCCGCCCCACCTTCTTAAAAAAAAAATCTATTTTTACTGGGTAATTTCATATAAAAATGAAGCAGGCTAAAGAAAAATTTTATACACACACACACACACACACACACACACACACTGGGGTTCCTTGGCTTAAAGAAATAAAATACCGTAGTTTTAGCTGGCACTTGAAAGAAAGGCTAATTCATATCACACTTCCTTTTTGTCTTCAAGGGGGCATGTATGTGCATGTGTTTGTGGAAGCTGGAGGTGAAAGTCACCGTCTTCATCATGTTCCACTCAGTTCACTGAGACAGGTCTCTCACTGAACCTGGAGCTAGCATGGCTGGCCCCAAACCCTAGGGAGACTGTTGTCACCTCCCTAGCTGGGGACTGTGGACATGCACTCCCTGTCTGTGTGTACTGAGGGCTGAGCCCAGGTCCTCAGTGCTTTTCAAGAACTTTACACATTGAGCCATCTTAATCCTAATCATATTTTGTTCTTTGAGACAAAGGTTTTTTTTTTCTTAAAATATTTATTTATTTATTATGTATACAATATTCTGTCTGTGTGTATGCCTGCAGGCCAGCAGAGGGCACCAGACCCCATTACAGATGGTTGTGAGCCATCATGTGGTTGCTGCGAATTGAACTCAGGACCTTTGGAAGAGCAGGCAATGCTCTTAACCTCTGAGCCATCTCTCCAGCCCGAGACACAGGGTTTTTATGTGTAGCTGAATCTTACTTATTATTTATTCCAGGCTAGCCTCAAACCCACAGTCCTTTATGTTGAATTTAGATTTCCTAAAATCACATGGATTTTAATATTTGCTCTCTTGTATTGTTTTAGTGCTCACGCTAACGAACCACCCAAGTGTGCTGATGGTAGTATCAGTCCCTTCGCAGGGATGCTCTTTGGTATGTACAGCACGTGCAGTTGATGAGACCTTTGCAGAGTGTTGAACTAAATGTCCTTATAGATAGCTTCTCGCGGCTTACATTATGCTGGGGACTGTGCTAAGCATTTAGCATGCACTGTATAGGACTATTGATTCTTTTAAAGCTTTGTAACTTAATTAGCTACTGTTGATTCTTTTAAAGCTATGTGACTTAGTTAGCTACTTTATAGATGAAATCAGTTTGAGTGAAAAGCGTTTTAATTTCTTTTTTATATTAGGACTTTGTTGCACTATGGATTCTTTATCCTGTTTTATATGTGACCCTTGATTTTTTGGTTATCTTTGGTAGTGTGAAATTGTCTTGTATTTTAGCTCATTTTCTTTGAATATTCCTTTCCCAACCTTGTTGCCTCAGTCACTATTCTTTTGTGTTTGTGTGAGTGAGAGAGTGTGTGTGTGTGAGAGAGAGACAGAGAGACAGACACAGAGAAAGACAGATGTATGGAGACAGACAGACAGAGACAGAGAGACTGGGCCTGGGCCTGGGCCTGGTATAGGCTTTTGAAGCCTAAAAGCCCACCTCCCCAGTGGCACACTTCCTCCAACAAGGCCACATCATGTAATCCTGTTAAAGAATTCCACTCTCTGGTGACTAAGCATTCAGATATGATTCTGTGGGAGTCATTTGTATTAAAACTGACACCCTTGCTCTTCCTGTATAGTTCCTGAAGAAGTGGTCTTTTTTTCCCTAAATCATGATGGTGATTCAAATTTTCTATTTTTTTTTAAATCAGAGGTCAAGGTGATATAATCCTTTTGGTTTGCTATATTATATTTGTCTTTATTTCTTTTCAGAAATGGTGTGGTGAGCCTTGTTTTTTTTTATTTTTTTAATTTATTTATTTATTAAGGATTTCTGCCTCCTCCCCGCAACCGCCTCCCATTTCCCTCCCCCTCCCCCGATCAAGTCCCCCTCCCTCATCTGCTCAAAGAGCAATTCGGAATCAACCTACCCCTGGATCCAGCAATACCACTCTTGGGAATATACCCAAGAGAGGCCCTATCATACAACAAAAGTATATGCTCAACTATGTTCATGGCAGCATTGTTTGTAATAGCCAGAACCTGGAAACAACCTAGATGCCCTTCAACGGAAGAGTGAGCCTTGTTTTTTGCTTCTTGCTTTGTACACAAATGAAGTTGATCTTTGACTTTGAATGGACATTTTGAAAACTTAGCTAAAATTTGGTTGTAGTGTAAAGCACATGAGAAAATTGAATAGCATTTTAGGTTCATCTAACCTAAAAGTGGTCAGTAATTTAAATTTTGACTTTGAGACATGGTCATGGTATTTTCAGACTTTTATTTCCTGGAAATGACTATTTCCAGGGAGAAAGATGGTATATTCACAGAAACTTAGTTCTTTTTTGTTTTGTCTTTTCTGAGACAGGGTTTCTCTGTAGCTGTGGAGCCTGTCCTGGAACTTGCTCTGCAGACCAGGCTGTTCTACTCACAGAGATCTGTCTGCCTCTGTCTTCTGAGTGCTGGAGTTAAAATTGTGTGCTACCATCACCCAGAGAAAGTTAGTTCTTGTTGTCTATAAGATTTTATCAATTTTATCTGTCAAGTCAGAATAAAGGCACATAATTATGATGTATTTTGTAACAAATGACAAAAATAGGAGAACCAAGCTGAGAGTTGAGTGAAAAATGTTAATTTTATCAGTAAGAAGATTAACAAGTTTTCCAGTATGCAGTTGGGAACTAACTAGGGTTTTGAATAAATCATTAGCCAGACAGTTAGATTCCATTATGGTGGGGACAGTATGGAAACAGGTGACAGGCGGCATAGCAGGAGCAGAAAGCTCAGGGTTTACAAGTTGAACCACAAGAATGAAGCAGAGAAAAAAAAAATGAAGCAGAGAGAGCAAACTGGAAGTAAGACAAAGCTCTTAAACTCTCAAAGCCCACTCCAGTGACATACTTCTGGTAAGGCCATACCTCCTAAGCCTTTCCAAACAGTGTTGCCAACTGCCCGGAACTATGGGGGTACATTTTTCATCCAGAGGCTCGGGAATTATTAATACATATATGTTTGAACCATGATAAGAATTCATTTATTGGCTGGGGGTAATGGTGCACACCTTTAATCCCAGCACTCAGGAGGCAGAGGCAGGTGGATCTTTGTGAGTTTGAGGCCAGCCTGGTCTACAGAGTAAGGTCCTAGACATGCTCCAATACTACACAGAGAAGCCCTGTCTTGAAAAAAAAAAATAGAAAAAGCAAAAAACAAAAAAAACCCTCACAAATTATGAAAGTAACCAATGTATTGATGTGATTTTCTTCTCTTTTATAGTGATTACTCCAACATAATTAAGAACTGAATTTCTTAAGCTTGAGTTTTAGTTGTGTTTGAGACCTAAGAGTTAAGTGTCTTAACACTTTCTTATCTAGGAGGCCAAGACCGAGCACTCATCCAGAAAAAGAAAGAGCAGTATAGGCAAGAACTTCTGGAGCAGATGGCTGAGCAGCAGCAGAAGAAGAAACGGTAATGAAAGGTTTGCATTCAGCACAGCGCATTGTGTGCAGTGACAGGGTGTGAAGAAGGATGGCAGTTTCTTCTCGTGTGACTTGACTGCTACCTGTGCCTCTTAGCTTATTGCTCACAATGAATTTTAATCCTCTCTACCCTCTATTATTATTATAGTTATGAATAAAAATCTTGGTTCTAAAGAATTGGAGAATTATCTTCTTATCCTTTCCCTCACCTCCAAGAGGAAGCTAATATCTTAATATCTGCTGTTAACTATAAAATACCATTTTTTTTGTAGTGTTGGGCTTTGAACTCAGAGCCTTGTACTTATTAGTTAAGCAAGCCTTCTACGATTGAGGTTTTCTTTTCTTTAAAGACTTTTATATTATGTGTATAAGTGTTCTGCCTGCATGTGAGTATGTACACTGTATGTGCCTGGTTTACTTGAAGGCCAGAAGAAGGTGTCTGATTCCTTAGGACTGGAGTTACATGCAGGTGGTTGTGAGCTGCCATGTGGATGCTGAGAACTTGAACCCAGGTCTTCTGGAGGAGCAACAAGGGCTCTGAACCACCGAGCCATCTCGCCAGCCTTATTGGCATGAACATATATACGTGGTCTTAAAGAGGCTTTAATTTTTTTTCATAAAATGTTTTTGTCTTTGAAGTACCTCTGGTATTCATTTTGAGATATGTATTTTATGGCATTTGACATGTAATGCGGACTATGATTAAATTTGATTTTTAAACTATTATCAGTTAAAGGAATTATTTGTATTTAGAGATGTACTGTTTATATAGACTTTCTGTGCAAATCTGTTTCGTTGATGACTATAATTTTGATTGTGTGTTTACTACAGTTTTAAATTTATAAAATCTTAATTTTATTTAGAGAAAAAGATTTACGACTTTCAATTGCAACTTGTGGTGTACAAGATCCTGAAAAATCGGTAAGAGTTCTTGGCATCATTCAGTGTTTAATATTTCATTTAAATAAGCCTCAAGTGGGCTGGGCGGTGGTGGCGCACGCCTTTAATCCCAGCACTCAGGAGGCAGAGGCAGGCAGATCTCTGTGAGTTCGAGACCAGCCTGGTCTACAAGAGCTAGTTCCAGGACAGGCTCCAAAGCTACTGGGAAACCCTGTCTCGAAAAATCCAAAAGAAAAAAAAAGCTTCCAATGTGGTAGTAGCTGCTGAAGCTCAACATTTTGGGGTACTGTAAAAAGCTATTCAGTTGGAACAATAGTGGCCCAAATTCTGTTTTTATAAATGTCAGTCATAACTTACAGTGAACTAAAGAAATGGTAACTGAAACTATAGTTTTATTGGTAAACAGAGCTTCCTGTTAGTTTAGGATGGTATAGTCCTGTGGGAACTACAGCCTCCTGTTAGTTTAGGATGGTATAGTCCTGTGGGAACTACAGCCTCCTGTTAGTTTAGGATGGTATAGTCCTGTGGGAACTACAGCCTCCTGTTAGTTTAGGATGGTATAGTCCTGTGGGAACTACAGCCTCCTGTTAGTTTAGGATGGTATAGTCCTGTGGGAACTACAGCCTCCTGTTAGTTTAGGGTTATCTTTTCATTTGTGTCTCAGTTTTTAGAGTTCATTTTGCCTTCTGTTCATGTGTACACATCCATAGGAAAATTATCTCAGTGTAACTTAAAATTGATGTTAATACTATGTTTAAATATATTTGACAATTTATTTTCCTTTATAAGAGTAATTTCCAAGAAACCTGTAACTTATGTCTTTTCATTTTGTTACTGTTAAACAAGAAGGATAATCATAATTTTTTTACTTCAATTTTGCAATTCGCAACTTCGTTAAGTGGAATGAACCACACACATCATTGCAGTTAAGTAAGGAGGAGGTAACGATTTATTGCTTTCCCACAATGCACGTTTTTGTTGTTGGATGTGTAGTGTTAGTTTTCTGCAAGTTTTTGTTTCTTCTTACAATTATGGTTAAGACCTAATTTTATTAAAAACTTCAGTCTCTAGCAAATTCTTAAAATTTACCATTTTCTGAGTCATTATCCAGTTACAGATGACTTTGGATTTACTTAATTTTAAGTGTTTGCTCCTTGAAGTATCTGCTTTAAAAAGTTTAGTGGTATCCAGGCAGTGGTGGTGCACACCTTTAATCCCAGCACTCGGGAGGCAGAAACAGGTGGATCTCTGTGAGTTTGAGGTCAACCTGGTCTACAGAATGAGTTCCAAGACAGCTAGGACTATTATACAGTGAAACCCTGTCTCAAAAAAACAACCCACCCACCCCCTTAAAAAAAAATTTAGTGCTAGGGCTGGTGGTATAACTCAGTAGTTGAGTGTTCTTAGGATGCGCAAGGTATTCCCCTTTGTGTGTGTGTGTGTTTTCTTTTTTTGAGAGCAGGGTGGTGTTTAAGATAGGTTTTTTTTTTTTTTGTGTGTGTGTGTGTGCAGCTTTAGTTGTCCTTGACTGTCCTGGAACTAGACCCGGTTGGTATCAGACTCACAGAGATTTATCTGCCTCTGCCTCCCTAGTGCTGGGATTAAAGGTGTGCACCACCACCACCTGGCTTTTTGTTTCTGACTATTCGTATAATAAAAATTTTAATATTAGAAACCATTTCCCGAGCCAGGCCTGATTCATGCTCTTTTTATAAAGCTATTTGAAAGGTTGAGACAAGTTCAAGATTTCTGTGGGCTACAGAGTAAGTTCATAGCTAGTCTGGGCAACTTAATAAAAAGCACAAAGTTAAGTAAAAAAATTAAAAGGATCAGAAATATAGCTCAGTAGGAGAGCTGCTGCTTAGCAAGTGTGAAGGCTGTAGGTTCAGTCAATGGTTCTTGCTGCTTCAGAGAAAAGAACACTTTCTGTTATTGTCTTGCAGAAAACAATATATAGGATCCAAAGGTAATCTTTTTTGTTTCCCACTAAATACCTATAAAAGGGGTAGAGAGACTGCTCAACAGTTAAGAGCACTAGCTGCTCTTCCAGAGGCCCCGAGTTCAATTCCCAGGAACCACATGGTGGCTCACAACCATCTATAATGAGACCTGGTGCTCTTTACTGGCCTATGTGCATACATAATAAATAAGTCTTTAAGAGAATAAGTACCTTTAAAGTAGCTATTGCTTTAAAGCAGCTTGAGCTTTTCAATGTAATGTGTTGGCATGTTAAGTTTTATAGTGTCAAAGATCTTATTTATTCTGGAATTAAATCACCTAAAGAGCATCAAGTTAAATAAATATATATGGAGTAATAGTTAAACATTATTTTGGTGTTCAAATATTTAAAAAACATAAAATGACATTTTGAAGTAAATATTAGTAGATGGCCCCTGAGGATTGTATTTGGGGGGGAGGCAATAAATTTTTATTAAGCACAGCCTTGTTCACTGTTGACGTGTTGCCTGTGACTGCTATGGCACTGTGACAGAGTCAGGTGGTCGTAAGGAGACTGCGTGGCCTGCAGAGTTTTGTATCTTACTGTCTGATGCTGTGCAGAGAGCCTTGCTCAGGCTGCTCTAGGGGACACTGGTCTCTCAGATGACAACTGGTAGAGAAGCGGCCTTGTGCTATTCTGCAACAGGGAGTTGGTGTCTGCCTGTGGTTGCTGTTTATTTAGTAATCATGAGACGTTAAGTGATTTTTTTGTGCTTCTCGGGGAACCTCAGTCACCCACTTATAAGAACATGATCTTTAAAGTCTTTTATAGCTGCAAAAGTCTGCTATTGTGTAACCGTCTTAAGTGTCTGCTGGGATAGAGGGTCCTTGGAGGTCCTTGTCATCTTTAAACATATGATTCTATATAACAAACAGGTGTGTTTTTGTTTTTGTTTTCTTTTTCTTTATTTTAGCCTGATAGACTAAAGCAATTTAGTTTGGCACCAAGACCCTTTGAAGAGATGATACCACCTGAGAGACCCAGAGTAGCTTTCCAGACTCCTCTCCCTCCTCTCTCTGCCCCGTCTGTCCCACCCATCCCGTCAGTCCATTCCGCCCCTTCTCAAAATGAAGACTTGCACAATGGACTCAGCAGCACCCTTGGTGACATGGTGCATTCCAGGTGCTTGTTTCAAACGTTTTGTGTTTGGGAATTAGGTAAGGTGTCGTCTTCTGTTTAGAGGGTATGCCGCAGCAGATGGTGGCCAAATAATCTCTTCGTGTTCTTTGTTACTGATGCTCCTCTTCTCTGCTTTTAGAGAAAGGAAAACCTTAACTGTTTCTATTAAAGAAGGTTGATATTTTAAAATGAATTGCTAAGAACATGTTAGTATTTTTAATGTTTTTTAACATAGAGAAGGTATGTGTTGTTCCATTATTTCCACTTGGCAATCACTGAATTGTTTCTTCAACTCATTCAGAAAAAAGTCTAATATGGCACATGTCTGTGTGGTTTATTTTATCTCTGCCTCAGTTCTCTCTGGGTTTATTCTATGCTTTTGGGTTTATAAACTTGTAATACATATTGAGCATGTCATTTCTGTAGGTAAAAGCCTTGCTATACTAACCTGTACATAAGAAAACTCTGTAACACAGGTATTTTCTGGTCTGTGCTTATTTTTCGCCTATGGTTGATGTGCTAATGTGTTTAAATGTGTAGATCGTTTTCTTAACCCTTTAACACATTTCTGAACTGTCCTTCCTTCCAGCAGGAGTTGGTCTTTTATTTGCTACTAACAAATCGTAGGGCTTTTCTTGCAGTCTTTAGGAGGTGCCTCCTTTGTTTCCTTTAATGACTTCCCTGCTCCAAAGACAGAGACTGGAATTGCAGAGCCGGAAGTGGCTTCTGTATGGGATTAATGGTTGGAATGGGCGGCTTTACTGGACTTTATGCAAAAATGTTTTCTTATTTGTAAAAGTTGGTAGTAGTACTTGTCTACAGTTGGAGGGTTGTGAAGTTTGACTCTTCTGTGTGTATGTACAATTTAGTAGGAGTTGCTGATAATCACAGATTCCTTTCATAACATTTATTTTATTTTTATTTTTCCTGGTATATCTGGGTCAATGATCCTGATGTTAGACACACTGAATGACTAATAAGTGTGGAAATTGCTCACTGTTAGAGAGACTTTAGGGGACCATGTTAATACTTATGTAACAGTCTAGAAAAGCCCCCTCTTTCCTTTTGTTTCTTTAAAATGATTTGTCCTTGCTGTTTTTATTACTGAAGAATGCTGTTCTGGTAGAAACAATAGCTGTCTCCTACTCCGTAAAGAAATGTGGAGGTGTGAGCTTCCACACAGTTTATGAACTGTTAAAGATTGTATCAGGACATATGGATTTTCAACTAACCACATTATGATTGACTTTCTGGGAAAAAACAGTAAGCTTTACATGTAAAAAGTATACCCTTTTGGGCTGGGGAGGTAGTTCATTCATTAATGTACAAAACTCTATGTTGGGTGTTGGGTGAGTTTGTGTCCCAGTGCGGGGAGGTGGAGGCGGGAGACCCAGGCTTGCTGACAGCCAGCCTAATTAGTGAGTTCTTGGCCAGTGAGCGACCCTGTCTCAAAAAACCGAGTGAGCAGCTCCCAAGCCTTGACACCCAGGCTGACTAATAGCTTCATGTGCACATTCTCTCCCGCACACACGTGGTCCTGTATTCATGATGGATACACGAGCACCCAAGCCAGCACATGCACACGCATAGCTCCACACAAACACTCACTGTATGCATTGTAGTCCTGAAGGTGTGGAGATCTGTGTCCTCTGCCCGAATCTCTACTCTTACCACATTCCTCAAGCATCCTTTCCTCTGTCTCCATAGAGACTGGGCATCCCTGCTTTTTGTTCCTTTAGCATTCTTTGTCTTCTTGTCTTCTTTCACTGGATGCTGTCCTGTTGTAGTTGTTCATTTCCATATTACTACTGCTAGGCAGGGAGCAAACTTTGTTTGCCATGGCAATAGTGACTATTGGATATTACTCAGTTGCTTTAACTTGTTTTCTTCTTATCAAAATGCTCCGAAAGTTTTAAAATATTTACTATTTGCTTGCTAATTTTTTGAGCAATTAGTACAAGATTGATTTTTAACTTCAATAATACTTTTTATAAAATATTAAAATATCTTGATTAAAAGTAATTAAATATGGCAATAATTTTTCATTTTTCTTTTGCTGTAGGATTGTGCCTCTGCCTCCACCTCCTCTGCTCCCCCCTCTGGCTGCTAACTATCGAACGCCTTATGATGATGCGTACTATTATTATGGTGCCAGAAATACACTGGATCCCAGTATTGCTTATTGTGAGTTTCCTATTTGGAAAATGTATTTTTCTGGTGGTTTAGTAAGGATAATTGCTTTTATGGAGGCAATTAACGTACAAATGAAAACGGTACAGTAATTTATTTAATCTAAGTGTTATCTATTCACTGACAAATTCATACCTAATATCAAGTCCAATTTTATTACTTTGACACAATACATGGAAAGGATATTTTATGAAGAAAATAGATTGTTTTGGAGGCCTAATATGCCCAAATAGCACATGTAGGCAGGTGTGTGTGTGTGTGTGTGTGTGTGTGTGTGTGTGTGTATATCTCTATCTTTGGTCTTTTCATTCTTCATATAAGTTCACTGTGATTTAGTCATGGGGCTATAGTTTCTACTCTGTTAAATTTGTTAGCATAAAGTTTTATGAATTAAACTCCTGCATGCATTTTGGAGGACAAACTCTAGCAATACCCATTTTAAAATCCAGTTATGGTTAGAGGTAGGATCATGAGTTCAAGACCATCTTGGGCCACTTAGGAAGTTCCCAGTCAGCTTGTGTCATAAAACAAGACCCAGTCTGTAATGAATCTTTTTCTGTCCACCAGTTCCCAAATAATGACACAGAGACTTCTTATTAATTCTGAGAGCTTGGCTTTAGCTTAGGCTTGTTTCTAAGTAGCTCTGATAACTTAAATTAATCATTTATATTAATCTCTGTTTTATCACTTGGCCATTATCTCTCTTCTAACTTGCATCCCCAGTCCTAGATTCCTTTTCCTCTTTCTTTCTCTCCCCAGAAGTTTTGCCCATACCTCTTGCCTAGCTATTGGCCATTCAGCTCTTTATTAACCAATCACAACAAATACATCTTCACACAGTGTACAAATATCCCATACCAACAGTCTTAAAACCAAAATAAAACTAATTGTGTTCATAGTTAATTTCCTTTTTACTTAGAGTTCTTTTGCTAACTCTAACTCAGAAAGATGCTGGTAAAGCACTCTGTATGTTTTCCTTTAGGGATGAGATGTTAATAGCAAGTCTTCTGAAATAAACGTGTTCTTTTCCTCCTTTCCCTTTAAGATGGCCCAGGAATAATTGGAGGACAGCCTGCCCCTCACGTCTCTGCCCCTGTCACTCACCAAGTAGCACAGCCTGTTGTGTAAGTTTTTACGGAAAATAATTTTTCTTCTTTTACTTAAAAGAGTGCTAAAAATATGCATAATATTAGATCTTGTAGCCTAATTGCTTTTAAAAACACTTGTAGTTGTTTTTATGGCCTTTGTGACTTTACAGAACCATCCCCAGAATGCACCTCATCTTACAAACTGAACTGTGTACTGTGAAATCAGTGCTGGTGCAACTCTATCGGGACTTGCCTGGCAGCCACTGTTCTGTGGTGTCTGCTCTTCTCCCTGGACCTCCTGAGGGGAGGGGTCAGGCAGTGTTTTCCTGGGACTGTCACTTAGCACAGGTCTTTAGTTTTCATCTGTGCTGTCATTTGTGTTAGGGTTTTCAAGGCTGACAGCAGTTGCTCGTGTGCCCACACCATCAGTTTCACGGCAGACACTGCAGCTGCCTTATTTTAGGTGTCGTAGCTATGCTGCTGGCAGTCCCTGGATAAGTGTCTTTCCAGGTTATTACTGCATATACCCAGAAATGCAAGTACTGGGTCACATGGTAATTATTTTAAAAGTATTTTGGAGGAACTGCCATATAACTTTCACAGTGGTATATACTGTTTTGCCTTCCCACTACCAGTGCACAAAAGTTCTAATTTTTCCACATACTCTACACCAGTTGCCCTTTTCTGACTAGCTCATTTAGTGTGCAGTGGTATTTCATTGTGTGTCCATATGTGTGGGTGCGTGTTGTTGGAGGTCAACCTTAGGTCTTACTCCTCAGGACCTCCCAAGCTTGTCTTTGAGGCAAAATTTCTCTCCAAGCCCTGGGGCTCAGCTGTTAGACTAGACGGACTGGCTAGTGAGCTCTAGCGGTCTCTCCGTCTCTGCCTTACCTGCTGGTGTTACAGTTGTACTCCAGACAGCACATCTCGGTTTTCATGTGCATGCTGGGCTCAGTTGCAGGTCCTTGTGATCATATGGTGTCTTAGTTACTTTTATTATTGCTGTATAAATACCCTTAAGGGAGAAGGGGTTTATTTTGGCTTGTAATTCATCATGGTTGGGAAAACATGGTAGCAGGCAAGGAAAGCATGGTGGGCTCAGGAGGCAGAAAGATTAATGCTTGTGCTCACTTTACTCTTTGCTTTTTCTAAGTCCAGGATCTTAGCCAGAGAATGCTGCCTTTCATAGTGGGTGGGTGGGTTTTCTGACTTCAGTTTACCTAATCAAGCTCATAGGCCTGCCCAGAGATGCTCTTCTAGGTGACTCCAGACCTCGTCACCCTTGGTGGGCCCTTCACAGAGAGAACTGTCTCCCCGTCCATCTTGTCACTGTAACGCTGGGGACTGAACACAGGTCCTTGTAAATGCTTGGAAACATTCTGTTATTGAGCCACACTCCAGCCCTCAGTGTGGTTGTGATTTGTGTTTCTCTATTGATTGAGTGATGGTGAGCATATTTTCATGTGTTGCTGGCTGTTGGTATCTTCTTTAGAGAAGCGTTTATTAATCATTTGTTTGAGGTTAAATAAAAACTTGTTATCCTGCCTTTTATTTACTTTTGTGAATGTGTGTGTGCGTGTGCACAGATGT
The DNA here is from genome assembly GCF_037038515.1 of Microtus pennsylvanicus. NCBI lineage: Eukaryota > Metazoa > Chordata > Mammalia > Rodentia > Cricetidae > Microtus > Microtus pennsylvanicus. The sequence continues at coordinate 23,512,656 of NC_134583.1, forward strand.
GCCACACTGCGCGTGGAGGCCGGGGGACAACTTGCAGGAGGGGCTTCTTTGCTTTTCCAGGTGGTCCTGGACAAGGAAGAGTAGGTGCTGTACCTCCTGACCTATCTTACTGACTTTTGTCCTAAAGATGGTTTTATATACCAGCCAGTTTTTGAGAATTGCTTTTGTCTTCTTCTGGAATTTGCTTATTCTTATAATAAATTGATTCAAATTATTTATTGGATGTTAGGAATACCGTTGGACAGAATGAACAGAAAACTTTAAGTGATCGGCTGATGAATTCAGGACTAATCTTTGAAGATAAACCAAAACCTTCCAAACAATCACTTCAATCTTACCAAGAAGCCCTGCAGGAACAGGTATTCATTCGGTCATTCATTTGGTGCTGATGACTTATTTAGAGCATAAACTTAGGCCCTAGGGGAAAACACTGACAGGCAGTATGGTAAGCTTTGAATTGGGTACCCTGGAGTGCTGTTAAAAACAGCAGTCTTGTCTGAGACAGCTAGGGCTTCGTATATAGTGGATATGGGACAGCTAGGGCTTCGTATATAGTGGGTACGGACAGCTAGGGCTTCGTATATAGTGGGTATGGACAGCTAGGGCTTCGTATATAGTGGGTACGGACAGCTAGGGCTTCATATATAGTGGGCATGGACAGCTAGGGCTTTGTATATAGTGGGTATAGACAGCTAGGGGCTTTGTATGTAGTGGGTATCTGAGCTGCATGTCAGTTTATAGACATCCTTGGTATAGTCAGGGAGCTTTATTCATTTTAGTTTTGTATTTCCCTGGGACTTCCTTTTTTATGTATTGTATGTATGTGGTTCTTTCCTCTACCATGTGTTTGGAATTGAACTCAGGTAGTCAGGGTTGGTAGTAGGCTATTTGACCTTCTTAGCCATCCTGCTGGCTCTAGAGAAACTGTTAGTGAACTGTTATCAGTTCAGATCAGCTAGGAGGGGCTAAGGCTCTGAACTGCAGGGAGAGAGCGAAGATGTCCAAGAGACACTTCCCTGGTCTCCCGTGCATAGGGCATGATGTAGGGTAGGAGAGAGCAGAGGGCCCAAGTATGATTCATGATTCAGATCTAGGAGACTTCAGAGGCACAAACCGATGGGGATACATTGCTGGAATACTTCCATGAAGTACACTGGCTTCTCTTGTAGTTTATATTCATTAAAGTAAACTTAGGAGTTTGTAAGGGTTTCCCTTGGGCAAGATTCAAGGCATACGTCCACATTATAAAGTATGGTTTTGTTGTTTTGTTTTCTTGAGGTAGGGATTCATGTGTCCCAAAACCCACTCTGTGGTGAAGAAAAGATGGCCTTGCAATCCCAGTCCTCCTGTTTCCTGCTTTCTCCTTGGTGCTGCCGTTTGTGTGTTGAAGGATTGATCTTAGGACTTTCTAGGCAACAGCGCCACATTCCTAGTCCCTTGTCAATTTTTATGACTATGACCATCATTTTTAATTATGTGTCTATGTGTGCAGGAGTGCTGAAGGCACAGTGGTGTGAGAACCCCGGGAGCTGGAGTTACAGGCAGTTGTGAGCTGTGCTGTGTGGGAGCCCAGCTTAAGTCCTCTGCAAGAGCAGTACTCATGAATGCCCCAGCCCCTTGTAAAATAGTTTTATTCAGTATTTTTTTGTTTTGTTTTGGTGGTTTGTTTTATTTTTCGTGACAGGATTTTTCTGTGTAATAAATAGCCCTAGCTGTTCTGGAACTCACTATGCAGACACGTCTCCCTTGCCTCCAGAGTGCTGGGATTGAAGGTGTTCAGTCCCACTGCCCAGTTTTGTTTTTTTGTTTTTGTTTTTGTTTTGAGACAGTATCTCATTGCATGTCTGTAACTGGCCTGGAACTCACTCTGTAGACCAGGCTACCTCAACTCAAAGAGATCCATCTGCCTCTGCCTTCTGAGTGCTGAGATACAGATTTGTCCATTATGTCATTAAGCTCATCTGAATTTCCTCAGTAACTTTGGTAATAGTTGCACTTTATCCCTCATTTGTGAAAGTTTGGTCCCCCACCCCCTGCACTTCTCTTCAATTTGTCTAAGGGTTTGTCAGTCTTGTTAATCTTGGCAAAGAGCCAGCTCTTCATTTCATTAATAATAATAATAATAATAATAATAATAATAATAATAATAATTCTTTTTCTTCTCCTCCTCCTCCTTTTTTTTTAATCCCTAACTTAAATTCTCTCTTCTTGTCTATTCCTTTGTTCTTGTTTTTCCAAGGTCTTCAAGTGCATCATCTTTTCAGTTATTTGATGTGGTCACTAATGCCATATCCTTTCCTCCTCCTTCATTATGTCCATACACATAGTATATTGTGTTTTTATTTTCATTAACTCTAGAAATTGACTCAGTTTTCATCAGTGTATATGTTTAACTCACGTGAGTTTGTGTATTTTTCCCTTCCTCTTGTTGATATTCAGCCTTATTCTTTTGTGAGCAGATAAAATGTGGTATGTTATTTCACTTTACCTAAATTTGTTTAGACTTATTTTGTGTCCTAATATGTGATCAGTTTTGGAGAAAGTTGTATGGGTGCTGAGAAGAACATGCATTCTCTAGTGTTTGGGTGAAGTAGTCTACTGTAAATGCTCATTAGATCTGTTTGGTTTATGGTGCTGTTTAACTCCAGAGTTTCTCTATTATGTTTTTGTCTAGGTGATTTGTTTCTTAGTGCAAGTGGAGTATTAAAGTCACCCACTATCATTATGTTGTGTTCAATCTGTGATTTTAGATCTAATAGTGTTTCTTTTATGAACTTGGATGCCCTTGGGCTTAGTGTGCAAACGTTCAGAATGATAATATTCTCTCGCTGAATTTTTCTTTTTTTTTTCTTTTTTTTTTGAATTTTTCTTTTAATGAGTATGAAATGTCCTCTCTTTTGACTTAAGTTTGGTTTGAAATTTATTATTTTGTCAGATATTAAACTAGCCAACCCTGCTTGTCATTTATTATTATTATTGTTGTTGTTTTAAATCATTATTTTGTTTTTTCGAGACAGGATTTCTCTGAATATCCCTGGCTGTCCTGGAACTAGCTCTGTGGACCAGGCTGGGCTTGAACTCACAGAGATCCGCCTGCCTCTGCCTCCCAAGTGCTGGAATTAAAGGTGGGTGCCACTACCACCCAGCATGTTATTTGTAACAATACCTTTTCCATCCTTTCATCAGAGGTGGTGTCTATGGTTGATGGCGAGTTGTGTTTTTTATAACAAGCAAAAAGATGAATCTGGTTTTTTAATCTAGTCTTGTTAGTCTGTGTGTTTTTTTAAAAAAATATTTATTTATTAGGTATACAATATTCTGTCTGTGTGTATGCCTGAAGGCCAGAAGAGGGCACCAGACCTCATTACAGATGGTTGTGAGCTACCATGTGGTTGCTGGGAATTGAACTCAGGACCTTTGGAAGAGCAGGCAATGTTCTTAACCTCTGAGCCATCTCTCTAGCCCCTAGTCTGTGTTTTTTGTTGGGAAATTAAAACACTTATTATTGGAAGTTTTTTTTTTTTATTTTTTTGGTTTTTTTCGAAACAGGGTTTCTCTGTATTTTTGATCATTGTTTATTAATTCCTGTTATTTTGTTGTGATGTTGTTTTCTTAGACTTCTTATGGTCAACTGTATTGGGATTATTTATTCCCTGTACTCTTGTGTGTGCTTAATCTCTTCACACTGAACTGTTCTTTCTAGTATTCTCTGTAGAGCTTTAAATGCAGCTTTATCGCGAGATGTTTCTCCTTCCATCATGGCAGTTTCCTTGGGTGTAGTAGTCTGTCTGGGTTGGCGTCTGTAGTCCTTCAGGACTTTATACCAGGGCCTTGTGGCTTTCACATACTCCACTGAAAGTTCAGATGCTATTCTGATGGAACTGCCTTTGTGTGGAACTTGGACTTTCTCTCTTGCAGCTTCCAATATTCTTTCTTTGCTCCTGGGGAATTTTTTTACCTGATCCTATATGTTTGGTGTTCTTTGTGTCTGTCATCCCTTGATTAGTACTTTTCCCCTCAGATTTGAGATATTTCTTTCAATAATTTTGTGGAAAATATTTCCTGTGCCTTTGATCTGGGGTTCTTTTCCTTCTATACCTATGATTTGTATGTTTGGTCTTCTTAGAGTGTTTCAGAGTTCCTGTGTGTTCTGTTGCTGGGGTTTGTCTTTTTGTTTGTTTTTTAGATGAAACATTTTGTTTGACCAGATGGTTTATTTTCTCTAACTTGTGTTTAAGGTTGATAGTCTCTACCTGTTGATCCAGCCTGTTGATGGGCCTTTACGCTGATCTTTTTGTTGGACTTCCTAAGTTTTTGTTTTCTTCAGAGATTCTATCTCTGTATTAAGCTGGATTTTCACATTATTTTCATTATTTCATGCAGGCGTTCATTTGTGCTTTTGTAGTCTTCATTCAGGCATTTGCTCACTAACTTTTTTGAGTTCCTTGAACATAAAGTTGTTTGAAATCATTGTTTTGTTCATCAGTTAAGTTGCTTTTCTCAGGGAATGGGGCAGAGTGCTGCCTTGGTTATTCACGTTTGTGTTTTTTTTTTTTTTTTTATGGTATCTGGGCATCTGGAGTTAGATGGTTGATGGTGTTTCTTGGTGTGGATATCTGATCTTGCCTTTATTGGATGTGTGTGAGCTTTGCTGTTGCCCCAATTTGTTAGATTATGGGCCAGCTGAATGGTGGTTTGTTTCCAGTTTGGGTCGCTGTGTTGATATGCAGATGGAGTTGTCAGAATGTTCTTTGCCTAGAGAGGACAGAAGTAAACTTTCTGTTGGCTTAGATTCTTGCTGCTGAGATCAGAAGTATAAGGAGAGCTCTCTGATTCTGCTGTGGTTCTTAGGTGGCAGTGTGGGAGTCACAGTGCATGTGGGCAGTGCTCTGTGGGGCGTCCATGCTGAGCTGTGGGGTGGATTGACTGGTGGGCCTGGGAACTGGGTCTAGGGGTCCCTACCCAGAGTCAGGTCACAGTACTCTAGGCTGGCCAGAGAGCTGGGGTAGGTAGAGTGCCTGGCAGCAGTTGGGTCTTCCAGGAGTCTTGTCCCTACTAGGGGATCCAAGTCAAACTCCCCCAGTCCTGGAGCAGCACAGTGGGTGTGATGTCTAAGGGGCCAGAGGTCAGGTGGACTGGATATGAGGGTTGGCTGAGGGCATTTCCTTAAAGTTCCAGGTCAGATTTCTGCAGTCCTAGATTAGCGTTCTTATTTGCAATTCTTAACTTTGTAGTAAAGTGTTCTTAAAAAAAAAAAAATCTGCATTTTTTTAAACCAGAAAAATGAAGTAGTAGTATTGCTAGTCTCTTGTCTTGGGCTCCTATACATCAGTATTTACTTTAAGCATATCTTATGTTGTCAAGATTCGGGAAAGAGAAGAAAGAAGGAAGAAAGAACGTTTGGAAAAAGAAGAATATGAAGCTAAATTGGAAGCTGAGATGAGAATTTACAACCCCTGGGGGAAGGGTGGAGGTGGTGCGCCTCTCAGAGATGCCAAAGGAAATCTGATAAGTATGATGTGTCCCTGAACTTGCTTTTAAATGAATTATTTCCAGTGTTTTCAGAGTGAAGAAAGAAAGAGGTGGGGTTGAGACTGTATAATAAGGTTTTATTTTATGATTTAATGCAAAGGTGCTCTCCTGATTATGAATATAATAGATGTTACAAAACCTTTCTTCTGCAGAATAATATACCTTCCATTCATGTAATAACTACCAAACTGCAAAAAATAATTCATGTTGGTGCTTATCCAGACTAGTATGGTATATATACATATATATAGTATAGTGTAATATATACATATAATTATAATAGAGTATAATATATTAGAGTGTATTTTTTATTGAAGGTATTAAAAATCATAAGTTTATTTTAGACTAATAAAAATTACAAATAACTGAAATAATTGTAGGAAGGGATCTGCTTTTAATTCATACAGGGCGTAGACGTGTTCATTATGTGACTTCTTTTGTGCGGGGGTGTCTTCATTTCAGAAACTCTGGCAGGCTGCAGAGTTATAATCCTTCAGTTATGTGTATTTACTTATTCATCCTTTAATGTTTGCTTGGCGTGGTGGTACAACCCTTTAATCCCAATGCTTGGAAGGCAGAGGTAGGTGGATCTCCTTGAGTTAGAGATAGCCTCCTCTGTATAGCAAGTTCCAGGCCAGCCAGAGCTACATAGTGTTAACCCTGTATCAAAAAAAAAAAAAAGCTAGTTTATAAACATTGTTATCTACATTGAATAGTTTTTGGCTCCCTGTGGCTAAGTAAAGATAGTGTGGGTTTAGCTGTAAGCCACATAGGGGCTAGAGAGAGGACAATTGAAACGCTAAAAGCGTGACAGAATTGTGGACGTGCAGAGCTTAGAATTCTTATGGATTATGCCTGCTGTTAAATATATTTCAGGTGTATCTGAGTCCACTTAATGAGGTGACTCTTTCCCCTCCAAACTATTTTTTTCCTTTTGGAAGGCTAAAGCTTCTGTTGCCATTTCCTAATAGATGAGGTGATTTTAGATGTTGCACAGGTGGACATTTCTTATTTGAAGTATGTATTGGATATGTTAGGACACTAATTTTTATTCACTTACTCGTGATACTATTATTAAGGCAGTTAACAGTGCTGTGCCAAGCCTGTCTCGGAGGCTTATGGCAGTGCCAGCTTCGTTCCCATGTCTCTAAGAGAGGCGACGTCTTCCACTGAACCACTGCTCCATTTTAGAATCCCTTCCTTCTTGGCTGCACAGCGTGGGTTGGATCCAGAAGTAGTGTAGATGAGTGGAGGGTTCTGTGGTCCTAGCCTAGGACTGGAACATCATCGTCTCTGCCTTCACTTAGCTGTCCCAGCTTCTCCCAAGAGCCTCCTGCTCAGGGTGGCGAAGTTTGCTTTTTTGTTAGCGCCCAGGAGGAGGCCTGGGACTGGTGAGTGTGTGGCTAGTTGTAGCCTAAGGAAACTGGAGTCATGGGTTGTCAGAAATACTCTAGTTCCTAGTGGAGGAGGCCCCATCAGACATTGGAAACAGTGCTTCCAGAACTTTCCAGGAGGACTAAAGCAATATAATTACGGGGTAAGTTTGAAGTGAAGTGTGGATTCTTGGATTGTAAGACACTGGTTTAGAACTGCTTACCCTGGAGGAGGTTTCTGTTTTAAGTAGTAATGTTTAATCTACCTTGTGCTGCTATCCTCACACGAAACAGAGAAAATGTATTTATGAAGGACAGTGAAACTTGATACTATACTATATTATAGTTGTATAGTATGCTTGATACTATACAATACTGTAGTCAAAGGAATGAGTCACTCCTAAGGAGTACCGAGTTCTGTAGTGGGTGCTGTATTAGAGATGGGGAAGCAAGGCTTTGGTGTTGCATTGAGATGGTGGGGAGTGCACTGGATGGCCAAGTGTGACTGTGCGCTTGCAGCCAACCAATGGTGCTGCTTGCTTGTGGACCTAACTCCCTTTGTTCACTTTCTGTCTTCTGGTGGAGAGAAACTAAAGGGTGTGAGTCTTCACTTCTCACCCCTCTATCTTTTTAAGGGAAAATATTTATTAATGAAATAAAGTAGAAGACATCGTTTTTAAATAGGCTCCTGTTTTAATTGTTTGTGCCACAGTTCAGTGTTCTTCATTCACTAGAACTCTGTATTTACGGTCCTATAAAAGCTAAGGTATTGTAAAATGTTCGAGGAGGTGAATGGATAAGCTTGTTCTGTGTGTGTGTGGAGGGGGAGCTACTTAGCAAATCAAAGGAGTGAATTGTTGGTGTACGTAATATGTGAGACTCGAAAGTTCTGATAAGGAAAAGATCCATTCTGATAGTTACCTTTGTACATTTCTGTTCCATGACACTCTCACAACATCAAAATTCTAAAGAACTTGCCCGTGGCTGTAGATTGGGAATATGAATAATATGAAAGGTGGCAAGATGGGTGTTTTGGTGGTTGAGCTTTGCAAAAATTAACTGCTTATACTGGTTTACTTGAAACTATATGTGTTAAAATGTTAGCAGCTATACAGCGGTGGTTCTCAACCTTGTTAATGCTGCGACCCTTTAATACTGTTCCTCACATGGTGACCCCCAGCTGTAAAATTATTCCTTTACTACTTCATAACTGTAATTTTGCTACTGTTATGACTCATAATGTAAATATATATAATATGCAGGATACCTGATATGTGACCCCCCTCCCCCGCCAAAGGAATTGAGACCAGCAGGTTGAGAACTGGTGTTATACACCAAAAAAAATATGTGGCTAGCAGGAATCTAAGCTCCCAAATGAAAAGTCTGAGCACTCGAGAGATGCTTGGCAGTCTCTCAGTCCTGGGAGAGGTGTGCTGACAGTCTGTCATGTGTGTTTGACAAAGTAATGCCTGTCTTTACCTCAGGTCTACTGAGGTCAAATTTGCACATAACAAAATTACTCTTTGAAAAATTTCTGATGTTTGCCATTTCTAAATCATTTCCTAAAGTAATTTCTACCACAATCAGGAGGTGGCTGTTCCGGAGCTGCTAAAGGGGAGTCCCTCTGTCCCTTATGGGCAGTCCTCTTGCAGCCCTTTGCCCCGAGAAACCTGCCATCTGCTTCCGGGTGCCAGGTTTTGATGATTTTCTTCCAGAGTGGTTTTGTGAGATTCTTGTTTTCTGTACTGCGTGGAGTTGCATTGTTTCTGAGGCGCTGTCATTGCATGGCTGCTCACAATGGACAGGTACCTGGCTCGTTTCCAGTTTAAGGACATTGGGAATAGAGTCACTGTAAGCCTCTGTTGCTTGCAGCCCTTTTAGAGATCAAATGACCCTTTCACGGGGTCCCCTAAGATCATTGGAACACACAGATATCTATATTACAATTGGTGGTAATAGAAAAATTACGGTTATGAAATAGAACAGAATAATTTTATGGTTAGGGGGTTACCACCATATGAAGGACTGTATTAAGGGGTTACAGCTTCAGGAAGGTTGAGGCCTCTGTGTGAATGCACACTTTTATTTCTCCTAGGTGCATGCTTAGGAATAGGCTCAGTTGATCGCATAATGTTTTGTTTGCTTGTTTCTTTTTATCTTTGTTAGAAACTTAACTGCTGCTGGGCGATGGTGGCACCCTCCTTTAATCCCAGCACTCGGGAGGCAGAGGCAGGCGGATCTCTGTGAGTTCGAGACCAGCCTGGTCTACAGAGCTAGTTCCAGGACAGGCTCCAAAGCCACAGAGAAACCCTAAAAAAAAAAAAAAACAAACAAAAAAACTTAACTGTTTTCCAAATTGTGCCTTTTTCATTAACACCAGAAAAACACAAACTTTCCAATGCTCTGAACTCTCCCCAGCATTTGAGGTTAGCCATTCTGTGCTATGTGTAGATATTCTATAAAAGAGCTGCAGAGGTACAATGAGAGCACCTTTCAGTGTGTTTTCTTCATAGTGGACATTTATGTAATCATGGCACAATTATAAAAGCCAGAAGTAAATTGACACTGTACTGTCAATGAGATTGTAGACAGTATCTAAATTTTGACAGTTTCCCCCTACTGTCTTCTTCCTATTCCAAATGCTGTAGTACACTTGGTTGCCTGTCTTGTTTATTGATTCATTTATATATTATTACCGTGCACGTGTGTTTGATGTGTAAGTGCTGGCTCTGGTGTCCCGCACAGTGTATGGAGGTCAGAGGGCAGCACTGGGGCAGCATTGGGAGCCAGTCCACTTCTCCGTCATAGTCTGTGATAGGGAGTCTAGCTTGGGTGGAGGCTGGCGCTGTGCTTGCTTGTACCTCCTGAACCTCTTATAGGCCCACCATGTCTTTAACCTGCAGTCTGTGACAGTTGTCTCTGTATCTGGCTGTTTATTTGTGCACGCATGAACTTTTATGCATTTCCTGGACCACTTAGTCCATCTCTCCAACATAGTGCATCACTTCATAGTTTTTATTATTCAGAGTTACTATGGTAAACTCTTCATGTCTGACTTCATGCTTACATCATACACTTGTCTGTTTTGTAGTAAGTTTGAAATTTAGATGTTGAAGTTTTTTTTTCTTTTGTATTTTGGCGATAGGATCTCCCTGTGTAGTTTGTATGCCCTTGACTTGTAGGACCTGTGTGCCAACCTCCCCTGTGCTGGGATTACAGGTGATGTCATGATCCCTCCTTGACCCTCCAAAGTTGTGCTGTTTGCAAGATTGCTTTGACAATCCATTTACTTATTTTACTAATAGTTGGTCATTTTTTTCCTCCAAATATGGTGTGGTTTTCTTCGGAATTACATTGACCACACAGATAATTTTGGTACAGGCATCATCTTAACACTATTGACTCTTTTGATGAACTAGTGTGTACTGTCTATCCCCTGACTACTGATGAACTAGTGTGTACTGTCTATCTACTAACTGCTGATGAGCTAGTGTGAACTGTCTATCCCCTGACTACTGATGAGCTAGTGTGAACTGTCTATCCACTGACTACTGATGAGCTAGTGTGAACTGTCTATCCCCTGACTACTGATGAGCTAGTGTGAACTGTCTATCCCCTGACTACTGATGAACTAGTGTGTACTGTCTATCCACTGACTGCTGATGAGCTAGTGTGTACTGTCTATTCCCTGACTACTGATGAGCTAGTGTGAACTGTCTATCCACTGACTACTGATGAGCTAGTGTGTACTGTCTATCCCCTGACTACTGATGAGCTAGTGTGAACTGTCTATCCACTGACTACTGATGAGCTAGTGTGTACTGTCTATCCCCTGACTACTGATGAGCTAGTGTGAACTGTCTATCCACTGACTACTGATGAGCTAGTGTGTACTGTCTATCTACTGACTACTGATGAGCTAGTGTGAACTGTCTATCCACTGACTACTGATGAACTAGTGTGAACTGTCTATCTACTGACTACTGATGAGCTAGTGTGAACTGTCTATCCACTGACTACTGATGAGCTAGTGTGTACTGTCTATCTACTGACTACTGATGAGCTAGTGTGAACTGTCTATCCACTGACTACTGATGAGCTAGTGTGAACTGTCTATCTACTGACTACTGATGAGCTAGTGTGTACTGTCTATCCCCTGACTACTGATGAGCTAGTGTGTACTGTCTATCCCCTGACTACTGATGAGCTAGTGTGTACTGTCTATCCCCTGACTACTGATGAGCTAGTGTGAACTGTCTATCCACTGACTACTGATGAGCTAGTGTGTACTGTCTATCCCCTGACTACTGATGAGCTAGTGTGAACTGTCTATCCACTGACTACTGATGAGCTAGTGTGAACTGTCTATCTACTGACTACTGATGAGCTAGTGTGTACTGTCTATCCCCTGACTACTGATGAGCTAGTGTGTACTGTCTATCCCCTGACTACTGATGAGCTAGTGTGTACTGTCTATCCCCTGACTACTGATGAGCTAGTGTGAACTGTCTATCCACTGACTACTGATGAGCTAGTGTGTACTGTCTATCCCCTGACTACTGATGAGCTAGTGTGAACTGTCTATCCACTGACTACTGATGAGCTAGTGTGTACTGTCTATCCCCTGACTACTGATGAGCTAGTGTGAACTGTCTATCCACTGACTACTGATGAGCTAGTGTGTACTGTCTATCCCCTGACTACTGATGAGCTAGTGTGTACTGTCTATCCACTGACTGCTGATGAGCTAGTGTGAACTGTCTATCTACTGACTGCTGATGAGCTAGTGTGTACTGTCTATCCCCTGACTACTGATGAGCTAGTGTGAACTGTCTATCCACTGACTACTGATGAGCTAGTGTGTACTGTCTATCCACTGACTGCTGATGAGCTAGTGTGTACTGTCTATCCACTGACTACTGATGAACTAGTGTGTACTGTCTATCCCCTGACTACTGATGAGCTAGTGTGAACTGTCTATCTACTGACTACTGATGAGCTAGTGTGTACTGTCTATCCCCTGACTACTGATGAGCTAGTGTGAACTGTCTATCCACTGACTACTGATGAGCTAGTGTGTACTGTCTATCCACTGACTACTGATGAACTAGTGTGTACTGTCTATCCCCTGACTACTGATGAGCTAGTGTGAACTGTCTATCCACTGACTACTGATGAGCTAGTGTGTACTGTCTATCCACTGACTACTGATGAGCTAGTGTGAACTGTCTATCCCCTGACTACTGATGAGCTAGTGTGTACTGTCTATCCACTGACTACTGATGAACTAGTGTGTACTGTCTATCCCCTGACTACTGATGAGCTAGTGTGAACTGTCTATCTACTGACTGCTGATGAGCTAGTGTGTACTGTCTATCCACTGACTACTGATGAACTAGTGTGTACTGTCTATCCACTGACTACTGATGAACTAGTGTGTACTGTCTATCCACTGACTACTGATGAGCTAGTGTGTACTGTCTATCCCCTGACTACTGATGAGCTAGTGTGAACTGTCTATCCCCTGACTACTGATGAGCTAGTGTGTACTGTCTATCCACTGACTACTGATGAACTAGTGTGTACTGTCTATCCCCTGACTACTGATGAGCTAGTGTGAACTGTCTATCTACTGACTGCTGATGAGCTAGTGTGTACTGTGTATCCCCTGACTACTGATGAGCTAGTGTGAACTGTCTATCTACTGACTACTGATGAGCTAGTGTGAACTGTCTATCCCCTGACTACTGATGAGCTAGTGTGAACTGTCTATCTACTGACTACTGATGAGCTAGTGTGCACGGGGGTGGGTGGGGGCGTGCGCTTGTCTTCCTATCCGTGCATCAGCTCCCTGATGCTGAAGGTCCCAGGTTTGTGAGCTGCCAGAGTGAGTTGTGGAACTGAACTCTTGGCCCTTACAAGTCTTGAGTGGTGTAAGACTTTAACTGCTGAGCCATCTCCCCAGCTCCTCTCGTTTTCTTTTTCTTTATAGTTGTGTGTGTGTGAGAGTCTGTGGGCGTGTGCACGCCGTGGAGTGCATGTGGAGACCAGAGACTGACTCAGGAGTCAGTTCACTCTGCCTGCTGAGGGGGTCTGGCTTTCCAGGCTAGCCGGCTTCCACACACTCAGCTTCCTGGCAGATTTCCCGGACCTTGCTGCAGGAGACCTGGGGTTTAGATGTGGGCCACCACATTTACGTCTGTTTTCCTATGTGTGTTAGACTTGTGTGACAAGCGGCTTTCTAGCCAATAGTATATCTTTCATTGACACATTTTTCTGTTTATTTACCTTGAAGATCTTATCTATTTTCTAAGCCCAAGATGCCCTAAATGTAGTATGAGGATGTAAACTCTCATAATTCTGAGCTGTGTTCTCCTGGGCATGTTGCATGTTAATTGGACTCTTTGGAATGGTATATTGATTATGAGTCACATTCAGAATACATCCTTGAAGGTAATGCTCTTCTGGTGGATAATTTTTATATCTCTGTGTAAGCTCACTTTTATTGTTGTTATTCCAGTGTTTTGGAAGGAGTAGGTTATATATATGACTTTTAACACTGGAGTCCTAGAAATGTACAGATCTGATTCTGAGACTGGTGGCTTGACCCAGTTGTCACATGTCAGAAAAACAGCCTACCAGTAGGCCTAGGTGTGAGCAGCTTGCCAGACACGGCAAGTTTGTTGCTAGGAGACACACTACCCCAGGCTAATGTTTCAAACTAAGAAGTGCATGCTACTTTGTGGTTCTTCAGATAATAATTTTTTGAGGGTTTCCCCCCCTCTTTCCTGGTTGTTTTTGTTTGATGCTTAAGCCTGAGGTTGTAGTATAAGATGTCTCCACCATGGCTTCCATGTACAGCTCAGAAAGCTTCAGCTTCTTCTCTCCAGATCTCTCCATAGCACCCTGCAGTACCAAAAGTGGCCGTTGGTTTTCCTGGCAGCGAGCAGATCATTGCTAATGAGGATGGAGCGCATGTCTTTTGTGGAGCAGCCCTGGAGTCATAGGTCGTGCCCTGGCCCTGGCCTAGTCTCGCGTGAAGTCATACGGAGACCGCAGTTGCGAAGAGATGGGGTTCCACATTTTGAGGAAGGGTTGCTAAAGAATTTGTGGATGCATTTGAACACCCCACAGGAACACACTTTTTGCTGATTGTTTCTCGGAGAGCAGTGGTTTGGGGCAAACTTCCCTTTGTCTTATTTTGAGTTTCAGTGTTTGTTCTATACTAAAGAAATTCTGATTTCTGAACTGGCAGTGGGTGTGTTAATATGGCTTGGATAGAATGACAAAGATTTATATCTCCTTAATTTGGTTTTGAGTTGTTTTCACAGTCTCTTTAGAGTTTGAGTGCGGGTGCTTCAGAGCTGCAGCCAGCAGCTAGACACGCCCAGTGTTGTCCTGTTTTCATCTCTGCTTTCTTATTTTTAAATGTATTAAGTTTAAGTAATTATAGAAATGTGTTTATTGAAATAAATGGATTATTTTTCCCTCTCAGCTGATTTGAATAGGATGCACAAACAGAATATAGATGCCTACCATAACCCAGATGCAAGACCATGTGAAGACAAAAGGGCTGTTGTATCTGTAGACCAAAATTTAGCCACTTCAAATGCTGAGAACCTAGAAGATTCTGCAAATAAAAACTCAGGTTTTTAATCACGTTCTTACTAAAAAAATTTCTAATGCTGTTCATGTCACTTCTGTTCTTTGATAAAATTCTTACTGTAATTTTGAAAATTTGCTACTATGAATTAGGAAGCATAGAGTATTTTCTTTCCTTAATGTAGCTTCTTTGAAAAAGAGAATAGGGAAAGGTGACTTAACAGTGGCCATTTCTTTCCTGCTCTGTGACTTGCTATGTCTCTGTAGCTGCTGCTAACATTTTCCTTTCTGTGCTGGAGGGTCGGTCTTTGCTCCTCATACCCATGGCTGCATCAGTGGGAAAGTATTTGGTGTGTTAGGATAAATTATACAAGAAACTAGGTTTCTGTTTAAGTGATCTCTTTCCCTCCATATTGTACAAAACCTGAAAGTTTAGTCTCGGATTCCACCTTCCTGCGGGCAGAGCTGACGCACAATTAGCAGCATCCTGAACCAAGTTTCTGTATGGTGGAATAACTCAGTATCTTTTTCCCATGGCCTGCTGGGAAAGTTGGCATCATCTTTCATATGTGTGTGTATGGTATGCATTTCAAAACCAAAGCAAATGTAAAGAATGCACATCTCACACTGTATTGATGCTGATAACAGTGACTTCATTCACTATAAAATTCTGCTTTTGCACTTTTATAGTGTTTTATTGTGGTTTTGACTCTGCTTTTACACTTTTTTTTTTTTTTTGGTTTTTCGAGACAGGGTTTCTCTGTGGTTTTGGAGCCTGTCCTGGAACTAGCTCTTGTAGTGCTTTTACACTTTTATAGACGTTTTGATTATAGGAAAAAGATTTACAGTAGGAAGTTCTTCTGAAACAGGTTTTATGCAGGTCAGAGGCTGTGATGCTGATCACGGTACTGGTCCCGTCTGTGGCCCGCACTTTGAAGAGGGTTGTTTGCTGGTTTTGTAGGCAGCCCCATTCCATGTGTGCACTGAGGCTATGTCGAAGGGTTTTTTTTTTTGTTTTTTTTTATTTTTTATTTTTTTTTTATTTTTATTTTTTTTTGTGTGGTCTTTCAAGACAGGGTTTATCTGTGTAGCCCTGACTGTCCTGGAGCTAATCTGTAGACCAGGCTGGCCTTGAACTCACAGAGACCCACCTGCCTGAGTGCTGGGCTCAAAGGCATGAGCTTACAGGAGATTTTTACTGTTTGTGTCTAGCTTTAGTTTTTAGAATTCTAAAATTAGAAACTTTGTTTTTTGTAAAATTATTTTTTTTTAATCTGAAATTGTTCAGTATAGAGGAGGAACAACCAATACTTTTTCATCTTACTGAATTTTAGCTCCTGTTGAGTGTTGCTCATGCTACCTGCTGCCTCTGGGGTTCTGGTGCTGTGGGTCTCCCATCCTTCACGCACAGTAGGGCTTGCAGCTCCGTGGAGCTCAGGACTTACTCTGTTAGCCATTTGCTTGTAGACGTGCTGCTGCAGATACGGTGTCCGTGACCTTCCCAAGTGCATAAGCCTCACTGAGCATGCCCAGCGACCTCTGACCTGTATGCTTTTCTGTAGTATCTCAGGTTTTCCTCTGGAGGTGGGGGTAGTGATACTTTATCCTCAACACATTAAAACTGTCCTAAAATGTTTGGTTTCCTCATTTTATGTGAATTGAAATTTCCTAGGCTTTCTTTCCTGAAGAACTAACTTGAACTCACTTTGTAAATGTAAGAGAGTATCCAGTGCTCCCTGATGTGTGCTGTGCCATGTATATGTCCATGCGTGTTGTGTGTGCAATGTGCGTACAGGCGCACAGCTGTGGATGTGGACACATATATGTCCATGCGGCACACAGCTGTGGACGTGGACATGTATGTCCATGAGTGCTGTGTCTGCAAATGTGCACACAGGCACACAGCTGTGGGCATGGACATGTATGTCCATGAGTGCTGTGTCTGCAAATGTGCACACAGGCGCACAGCTGTGGATGTGGACACATATATGTCCATGCGGCACACAGCTGTGGACGTGGACATGTATGTCCATGAGTGCTGTGTCTGCAAATGTGCACACAGGCGCACAGCTGTGGATGTGGACATATATGTCCATGAGTGCTGTGTCTGCAAATGTGCATACAGGCGCACAGCTGTGGATGTGGACACATATATGTCCATGCGGCACACAGCTGTGGACGTGGACATGTATGTCCATGAGTGCTGTGTCTGCAAATGTGCACACAGGCGCACAGCTGTGGATGTGGACATATATGTCCATGCGGCACACAGCTGTGGACGTGGACATGTATGTCCATGAGTGCTGTGTCTGCAAATGTGCACACAGGCGCACAGCTGTGGGCATGGACATATATGTGTGCTGCTTTGGGAAACTTGGATGTATCTGAAACTTTCTTTTATTTATGCTTTTAATCTTCATTGTCCTCTGACGTTTTGTCTTAATTGGACTTCTTTTGTTCTTTTGTTATTTTTAGACAGTGTCTCACTATGTAGTCCTGCTTTTCCTGGAACTCACTGTGTTCTCAGACTCATAGAGATCTGCCAACCTCTGCCTCCTCAGTGCTAGGACTAAAGGTGTGTGCCGCTGCTCCCAGCTCATTAGGCCTGCCTTTGAATCTCTCAGTGTCTTTTTTTGGTGAAAAATTGAGACAGGCTCTCACTCCTGTGCGGGGATTATAGGTGTGCACCACCCTGCCTGGCTCATGTTCTCAGTTGTCTTTTACTTTATGGTTCTTAAGTGAACTGCTATGAAGTCCAATACTAATGTGGCTTCAGTTTTTTTTTTTTTGTAGCTACTATGATAGCTAGTTACTTTTCTTTTTTTTTTTTTTGGTTTTTCAAATCAGGGTTTCTCTATCTAACAGTCTTGGCTGTCTTGAAGCTTGCTTTGTAGTCCAGGCTGGCCTCGAACTCACTGAGATCCCCTGCCGCAGCCTCCCGAGTGCTGGCTTACCACTCGGCACTACCGCCCGGCATCAGGTCTCTAATCATAGTGGCTCCCTATACTTTGAAAAAAGTTTTTTTTTCAACAGATTTATCTCATCTAATATTTATTTTTTTTGAATTGTCACAAAATTCAGATTTTCAGGGAAATTAAGATAAAAGACAGGTACTCACATTTATTTCACTGTCAGCTTTCTACAGTGCCCAACATTTAAACGAACCTTCGTGGGCTCAGTTCGCTTTTAGTAGAACCTTTTTTTTTTTTTGAAAAAGTTCTCATGATGTTCAAGGCTTAATTTGACTTGATTTATCTGTTAATCCAGTCAGCGAAACATTAGTGAATTTAAATAAATACAAAGGCATAGGGGACCTGAACTGCTAAACTCTCAAGTAGTTTTCTATTAGATCACACAAATAAGGGACGGAAAACCATCAAACTAACAGTAAGAATGAGTAACTGAGCACTGAGACACACGCCTGTACCAGCCTTAGGAGGTAGAGGCAGGAGGATTGCTGCACATTTGAGGCTAGCTTGGTCTACATAGTGAATTTCAGACCAGTCATGGAACATAGTAAGATCCTATTTCAATAAACAAAACCAACCAAACAAAAAAGAATAAATCAGTAATTTAAGAATAATATAAAAGTTACTTGAGTCTTAAATTTAAATGTCATATTTTTTTTTCTGCATTCAAAGAGCTTCCTAGGGAATGGTTTTCAAATAGCTTTTCTGAAATAAATTCCTTTGAGATTTATAATGCTGTTTATAAGAAGCCTATACTCCAATTTATATCCCTTAAAAAGATATTCTGTGTGTGTTATAGATACAAGGCCCGTGTATGCTAGCATTGAACTCAGTAGTTTTAGAAGTAAAACCTATCATAGTTATTTAAATTTGTTAATTATTTCATAGCTGACTTATAGCCTGTATTTACACTATGGATGTGAGCAATTTTGAACTTAGCAATTTCTAAAACTAATTTTTGGAAATTTTGATATGAGTATAGATTAATAACTACCCGCCCCCCCCTTCACAAACCCTGAGGATTGAATCCAGGGCCTTACATGTGCTAAGCCCTGCCCCTAAGCTATTTCTCCGACCCCTAAGTACTGTTCTTAAGTAAAAGCTATTCGTGTACATTTTTCTTTCGTGAACTTTATTTTGCAGCCTGCGCTGCTGTCCACATTTAGACCGCTAGCTTGCACATGCCTCGGTCTTCCCGCTGCTGTAGGCAGGGTTTCCAGCTCCTGGTGTCCTTCTTAAGTGTGCTCTCTCTTGTCCTCCATGCGCTCTGCTCACTCTTCTCAGCTCTTGTCTCTGACCCTAACCCCAGGACTGCTTTCGTAATGCGGGCTTATGGGGGGGGGATTGCTCCTTTCCTAATGGTGTTTTCGCACACTGTCTTTCGAAGGTGCTGTGCAGACTCAGAGTTCTCCCTTTGCGCGGGGAAACACGTTTGGGGAGCCGCCCACGGAGCTGCAGATTAAACAGCAGGAATTGTACAAGAATTTTCTTCGTTTTCAGGTAAAAGGCTTGCTTGGTCATAGTTCCAGCTCTTAATAATAAGTGTAATTATTATAAACTGAACTTGCAGGGATTTGTCCACTGTGCACTCAGTTCTAAATGCATGCAGTTAACCCAGCTGTCTGCCTCATATCAGGGACAGCTATTGCTAAGATCACACGATTTCACTCCTATCTGAATCTTTTCTAAACTTCATTAGACGCTCAGTAGTTTTTAAGTCAGTGAATGTGAAGATTTGTAAAATTCAATGATACAGAGTGAATCTAAGTGCATATTAGAGTAGGAAATCAAGTCCCGCAATCCTCCACGGATGTGATGTCTTTGTCTCAGTACAGACTGGAAGTAGTCAGAAGTTAAATTTCAATGTAGTTTGATGGTACATGTATTGACTTCAACACTCAGACTAAGCAGGAGGATTGAAAAATCAGTCATGGTTATATGAAAATATTCTGACTCAGGTAACAAAACTAAGCAGACTTACATTTAATATATTGACATTTGCAGTTATCTGCCTCATTGAATGCAGGTGGGCAGCATTTAAAGTAATGAAATGTTGAACTTCCCTGAGAAGATGCTTGAGTGTCTAGTGTGTATTAAGCAGTGAGCTTGGGAACCACAGTATTGGCTTAGAGCTGAGTAGAATACAGCCGCCGTGGCTGGGATGTCTGCTCTTAAGGGATTCAGGGTTTTTCTCTCTCCCTCCCTTCCCTCCACACCTACACACTTATGTCTCAGAGGGTCTGGTGTAAAATTTCCTTTGGTGCTTTGGAGTAATTTTTTTTTTTTACATACTTTTTTTTTTTTACTCAAAGTCTGGTACGGTTGACTGCCTCTCTGCTTACAGAAAATGTCTAGAGTCCTTAGCCTGACATTTAAGGCTAATTTGTTCCCAGCCTGCTCCTCAGTCCTCATAAATCACAGTTGAACGTGTTCTGCTCTTAGGTGTTGTGCACTCTACGTGGTGCAGTGGCATTAAGGTAGTCTTAAGAAGGTGGGCTCTGGCATTCATGTTAGGATGTTATCAGCGGAGCACTGGGTAGACCAGAAGCATGGGCATGTTATTAGAGTAGCGACAGTGGATGTATGGAACCGACTGACAGAGAACATGACAGGTAGCAGAAGCCCCACGGGTATCAGACACTCAGGCAGCAGGTGGAGGGTGGCACAGAATCAGCTGCTGAACTTGAAGGCACTTGTGGTGGTTCTGTTACCATGACGACAACAACTCAAAATAGAAGTTTATTTTATTTAGCATGTCTGCCATGGAGTGAGGTATAATTATCAAATGTTCTAGGATTTCAAAATCACTTTTTTCACAGAATACTTTTAGATGTAGTGTGTTATTAAATTTCAGACTCTCTAGAGAAAGTCTCTATTTTAGGACGTGCAGCTAAGCACGGGTGATTGGATTGTTCACAGCTGCAGAGGTGACCTGTGGAGCCTGTCTGGGTAGCACACAGACATGCTCTGGAAAGAGAGGAGGCTTTGACTGTCCTTTTGATCCTCGTGCCCTCCCTGCAAATCCTTAGTGCATGTAGGAATAGACTGCTCTTGAATGGTGATTTCTCAATTGTTTTTCTTAGTGATCACAAAATCCATTTTGTCTTCAATCAAAATGAACACAGAATTCTAAGGAAATGCAAAATAACCAAGTGGTGTTTATTATTCCTTTCAATAATATCTTACAAGACAAAACCTGAAGCTTAAGAACTGAAATAAATGTTTTGAAATGTGCAGACTTGTTCCTAGAGGCGAGAAAAGACGCTTTAGTGCAGGGTCTGCACAAGAAGTCATAGCTGGTGCACAAGAGGCCTTGATGCTCTTCAGATTGAGTAACGTTTGTGATTTTTAAATACAGCTTTAAAATAAATTTAAGGAATTTTAATAATTCAATCAAACATTTAATTTAAAATTAGTATATTTTATAAAGTATTTTTGTGTTACATAGCTTGAAAACTGACTAGAAGATAGCGTTCTTCTTTACAAAACACTGAGCATTTTTCTTGACACCAGACGTGTGGTTTGTTAATTCCTGACGTGTTAGCAGTATTTGATTTTAATTTTGCAGCTATTCTCTGGAATTTTTCTTTTTTTCTCCTGGAAGGGGAGAGAAAAGATCCAGGTCTAAGTGTCAGGTTCTGTTGCTTCACCGGTGTTTTCTCTGGACCTGTCCTTTTGAGCATCTGCGTACACACTGCAATGTGTCAGAGTATCAGGAAAGGCTGTAGCTGTAACTCATAGTTCACATAGGAAGATTCAAGTTCTCATTATATAAAATATTGACAACATGCAACCTTAAAGCTACAGGAACTTCAACTGCATAAAAATATCTTCTATGTTAAAAATGTAAAGTCGAGAGTGGTGTCTCTAAGAGACACAGTCTCACAACAAACTTCCCGTTCTTCTTGGTCTTACAATCTTTCTGAGATTATCCCTGAATCAACATGGCTGCCTGAGCAAGGTCTGGACAAGACGAACACCAGTAGACATGCTAACACAGAAGGACAAAATCTTAGAGGCCCCAACCCTAGACAGAGAACTACAGGGAGCTAAGGAATGTTGAGAACAGGAGAAATAATTGTCTTCAGTTACTTATCCAGTGCTAAGTGGTCAGTCTTGGAATCATACACATGCAGACATCATATGGACTGAGTACAACTGCGTGTGTGCGAGGCACATGCATATATATATGTATATGTAAATATTCTTTATATATATTCATGAATTAAAGCAAAGGAGGATGGAGGGAGGATAGGGAAAATGGTATAATTGTATTTTAATTTCAAAAAAGTATTTAAATGAGATCTGTAAACGGTATTAATGATAATCTGTAAGATTCCATATTTGTTGATAACCTTAAGATAATCATAATTACACAGTACCAGCTGGGCTTGGCAGCACACACTTGGGACTCTAGTACTTGAAAGGCTAAGGCAGAAGGATCACCTTAAGTTTGAGGCCATCATGGGGTTACTTAGGGACTTCAAGGCCAACCTCAGAGTTGAGACCTTGTCTCAGAACTCCAGAAAATTGAAAGAGTTTTTTTTTTTTTGTTTGTTTTTTAAACTCATCCTACCGTCTTTGGTGCCTCATTTGTAGAGGTTATGTACTGTTTCCTAGGGGTTCCTTCCATCCAGGCCTGATGTTCTGCTGTCCTGTCTGCATCTTCTGCACATGCCTGGGCTTGGGCCCAGGGCCTGTGCGTGCTGAGCAGGCTCTACACCTGAGCTGAGATTTCAGTTCTTGGCCAGTGGGGAGGAAAGCATTGTGAGGAAATGGTTCTTTCCTAAAGAGACCAACGTGCTCAGTTAACTGTTGCATGGGAATTCTCTTCAAGTTAAGTACATTGAGGTTAGTGGTCCTTGTAGAATAATGCAGCCACAGAATTTACTCAGCACTATACACAGGAAGAACTAATATGCTCTTTATCGTCTCATTGTAATTCTTTGAACACTCTTGAGAAGTGAACATTAGTAATTCCTAGTAGGTGAGAAAATTGAGGACACGTCCATTTCTAAGTTCACACAGTCCATGTTGAGCAGACATGGCAATTGGCTAGCAGCTTTTAACAATCTCATGTCCCTTCCTAGTCAAATACAGGGCACCCCAAACCGAGGACCTTGCGGACAGAAGGCATACCTTTGTAGTCTGTAAGAGTCCAGGGAAAAGTGATATTCTAATGTGTCAGTAGTTTGTCATAACAATAACTAATCCTAATTCTTCAGATTGAGGAAAAGAGACAAAGGGAAGAAGCAGAGCGCGAGCGACTGAGAGTTGCGGAAGAGAAGGAAGAGAAGCGGCTTGCGGAGCAGAGGGCAAGGATCCAGCAGGAGTACGAGGAGGAGCAGGAGAGGAGGAGGGAGAAGGAGGAGGAGGTGTGTCCAAGGGAAGCATTATGTTCTGTTGACGTGAGAAGCTTTCGTTACTGTGTGAGAGAGCTGCTCTCCTGAGACCCATCTTTAAAGCACCCGTTGTTAATGTCATTGTGTGTTACTTTATTGGGATCAATTACTAATTTAAGAAAGAGACAAATTGCTTTTAACTGTAGACTGATAGAAGATGTCTGCTACTTTGTTCAGTAGATAGTGTCTTCATTTTATAGGCCGCTGTGTCTTTTGTCTATTCAATTTTTACTTTTAGACAAATAAAGTAACACATTTTTAAATGTGCTGCAAATGTATGCAAGAGGTGTGTCTTTTTAAATTTTAAAGCAAAGGCTCAAAAATGAAGAACTCATTCGGTTAGCTGAAGAGAGACGAAAAGAAGCAGAAAGAAAGAAGAAAGAAGAGGAAGAAAAACATAACTTGCAGCTTCAGCACTACTATGAGAGAGAAAATATGACTGGGGATGAGACCAAGGTATGTCTCAGGTAGAGACAGGTCAGCCCAGAGAGCGTGCCTGGCAGAGCTGGGAGCAGTAGGGAAGGGGGGAGAGGGTGCAGCCATCTGCCCTGACCTTCGTTTGTGAGCTGTTGCCACCTAACGAGTGGCCATTTTCAGTCTTGTTACTGTGGTCCTGTGTTCAGCTCTGCAGCCTAAGATGTGGATGCAGGCGGAACCAGTGGACTCTGGGCTCCGGCTCCCAGCAGCTCACCAGAGTCACTGGCTGCTAAATAGACTAACAAAAATACTGGGTGTGAATTTCATTTATCTAGTGATTCTTTGTTTTATGTATTATATTGGATATTAAATGTAATTCACCAAAAAGACTGTTTTCGGATGCACAGGGATGATGGTAAGAGTTGGTACATGAATCATGAATCACAATTACTAGACAGGGTTCTCTTCTCCAGAAACCTAATTTGATCTCACACAACTGAAATAATTTGACTATTTTGTAACTAGTATTTTATTAAAGACAAAATTATCTGAACTTAAATGGTCTGTGACTGTTGAATATATACTTTGCATGTGAAAATGAAATGTATTTACAACAAGCTTATTTTTTTGCAGCATTTGAGACAGCCTTCTCCTGTAGTTCCTGCTCTTCAGAACAAAATTGCAAGCAAACTCCAAAGACCTCCTTCCGTCGACACCATCATAAGTTCCTTCATCCACGTATGTACTTTTTCTTAGAGTTAATCTTCAGTTATTTGAGATGGGGTACTTTGTGAAATTTTCTAATGTTTTCCTTAGTTTGCCTATTGATAGCACGTGGTGCCCTAAAGCTTAATTCTTATTCAATTCAGGCATAATTAATAAGCCGTAGTCTGTTAAAGCAAATGGTATTTATTTGTCTCAGCTCCTGAAAAATGTCCCTTTTTTTTATTTTGGTTGTTGTTTTTATTTGTTTGTTGTGAGGCAGGGTCTCATTCTGTAGTCCTGGCTATGCAGGAATTCACTATATGGACTAGACTGGCCTTGAACCTACAGAGATCTGCTCGCATCTGCCTCCTGAGTGCTGGGATTACCACCTTGTCAGGCTAAGAAAATCTTCTGGGAAAAATATTCTAACTAGCTGTAGTTGTAGGTGTGGAGTCTCTAACTAGCTGTGGTTATACTTGGGGAGTCTCTAACTAGCTGTGGTTATACTTGGGGAGTCTCTAACTAGCTGTGGTTATACTTGGGGAGTCTCTAACTAGCTGTGGTTACACTTGGGAAGTCTCTAACTAGCTGTGGTTACACTTGTGGAGTCTCTAACTAGCTGTGGTTACTCTTGTGGAGTCTCTAACTAGCTGTGGTTACTCTTGTGGAGTCTCTAACTAGCTGTGGTTACTCTTGCAGAGTCTCTAACTAGCTGTGGTTACTCTTGTGGAGTCTCTAACTAGCTGTGGTTACTCTTGTGGAGTCTCTAACTAGCTGTGGTTACTCTTGCAGAGTCTCTAACTAACTGTGGTTACACTTGTGGAGTCTCTAACTAACTGTGGTTACTCTTGTGGAGTCTCTAACTAGCTGTGGTTACTCTTGTGGAGTCTCTAACTAGCTGTGGTTACACTTGTGGAGTCTCTAACTAGCTGTGGTTACACTTGCAGAGTCTCTAACTAGCTGTGGTTACTCTTGTGGAGTCTCTAACTAGCTGTGGTTACTCTTGTGGAGTCTCTAACTAGCTGTGGTTACTCTTGTGGAGTCTCTAACTAGCTGTGGTTACTCTTGTGGAGTCTCTAACTAGCTGTGGTTACACTTGTGGAGTCTCTAACT
The DNA here is from genome assembly GCF_037038515.1 of Microtus pennsylvanicus. Lineage (NCBI taxonomy): Eukaryota > Metazoa > Chordata > Mammalia > Rodentia > Cricetidae > Microtus > Microtus pennsylvanicus. The sequence continues at coordinate 23,537,769 of NC_134583.1, forward strand.
AGCTGTGGTTACTCTTGCAGAGTCTCTAACTAGCTGTGGTTACACTTGCAGAGTCTCTAACTAGCTGTGGTTACACTTGCAGAGTCTCTAACTAGCTGTGGTTACACTTGTGGAGTCTCTAACTAGCTGTGGTTACACTTGTGGAGTCTCTAACTAGCTGTGGTTACACTTGTGGAGTCTCTAACTAGCTGTGGTTACTCTTGCAGAGTCTCTAACTAGCTGTGGTTACACTTGCAGAGTCTCTAACTAGCTGTGGTTACACTTGTGGAGTCTCTAACTAGCTGTGGTTACACTTGTGGAGTCTCTAACTAGCTGTGGTTACACTTGCAGAGTCTCTAACTAGCTGTGGTTACTCTTGTGGAGTCTCTAACTAGCTGTGGTTATACTTGGGGAGTCTCTAACTAGCTGTGGTTACACTTGCAGAGTCTCTAACTAGCTGTGGTTACTCTTGTGGAGTCTCTAACTAGCTGTGGTTACTCTTGTGGAGTCTCTAACTAGCTGTGGTTACACTTGCAGAGTCTCTAACTAGCTGTGGTTACTCTTGCAGAGTCTCTAACTAGCTGTGGTTACACTTGCAGAGTCTCTAACTAGCTGTGGTTACACTTGCAGAGTCTCTAACTAGCTGTGGTTACTCTTGTGGAGTCTCTAACTAACTGTGGTTACACTTGTGGAGTCTCTAACTAGCTGTGGTTACTCTTGTGGAGTCTCTAACTAGCTGTGGTTACTCTTGTGGAGTCTCTAACTAGCTGTGGTTACTCTTGTGGAGTCTCTAACTAACTGTGGTTACACTTGTGGAGTCTCTAACTAGCTGTGGTTACTCTTGCAGAGTCTCTAACTAACTGTGGTTACACTTGTGGAGTCTCTAACTAGCTGTGGTTACTCTTGTGGAGTCTAACTAGCTGTGGTTACTCTTGTGGAGTCTCTAACTAGCTGTGGTTACTCTTGCCGAGTCTCTAACTAGCTGTGGTTACACTTGCGGAGTCTCTAATTAGCTGTGGTTACTCTTGTGGAGTCTCTAACTAGCTCTGGTTGTATCTGCGGAGTCCTTTATGTTTTAGACTGATCTACAGACAAAAGGAAGCCAGGAAAGTTAGCCTTTAAGTTGGTGCTTGAGCAACCAGTAGGAATTTGCTGTAAAACCTAAAGAAGTTATGAACTTTCAGTGCCTGCAAGCTATGGAGGGTGGGACATGCCATGTGGAGAATCTTGTATGGTTTTCTTTGGCCTGGCCTGATATGTGCTTGTGCAAAGGGCAGGGATTGTAGACTCTGTGCAGTGTGTTGGGGTGGGGGTGTTGTAGGCTTTGACTTTGCTCCATGGGTTTGTGGATTGCAAAGATGTGGATTACCAGAACAAGCCTAGAAGTGTGTTAGAAGAACATTTTCTTGGTGTCTGCTTCTGAGAGTCTGGTTCATACGTTCTGTGGTAGGAATTGCACCATGGTCCTTGTAATGTTAAAGTAGAGCCGTGTGGGCGCGTGTGCTCGTGTAGTGTTCTCAGAGGCGATGGAGACTGCGGACTGAAAACAAGGGACCGAGGAGGGCTGTCAGCTTGAGGAGAGATCTGGGCACACAGGTGCATGGTGGTAGTGGTCAAGGGGAATTTTCAGGTTTCTGGTGATGACTGTACAGATTGGAGTTTGAAAATTGAGTTGTGGCTGAGGAAGGCATTTTGGATTAGATTTGTGGTTTGGGAAGCAGTTAGCATTGGTGCTTACGAAGTTAATTTGATCGTGCAGGGGAAGTATATAGATGGTGTAGGGAACAGGGCTGAGGACAGAAGTTTGAGGAAATTAACAGTGTGTGAACAGGAGGAGCTACAGGCAGACAAAGTGTCAGCGATGTTAGTAGTTACTTGTCAAGAACATTCAGGGTAAAATGGCAGAGTGAGCATGTGACGTGGGGGTCGCTTTGTTTGCTGCTGAAGTGATGCATGTGGAAGCAGAGCTGAGCATCAGGGTGAGTGGGGAAGGAAGGATGTGCTCGTAACTGCTTAGCCAGCTCCCAGCCCTACATTTGCTGTTACTAGTGAAGGGAAGATCCCGTGAACAGTTGGTGGCGAGTGAAGAAGGGGGAGGCTGTGCACAGGCTGGGAGGAAGATGTAGACTTAGGAGAGGTTGGGAAGATGAGGGTACTTGTAGGAGATGGAGACCCTTTGCAGTCACAGCATACAGAGAAAGGGATTCCCATTGGCCAGGGGCAGGGAGCCTCGCACAGACCAGGGTCAGCAGATGTAGATGTGTTTTACAGTGTGGCGTTGGTTTCCTTTCACACCGAGGGACAGAGGAGAAACGCTGACTGTGTCTGTTGTTCACAGGAAAGCGCCATGTCCAGGGCCCAGTCTCCTCCGGTGCCTGCCAGGAAGAACCAACTCCGGGCAGAGGGTAGGCAGTGCACTGTATTCTACAGGATATTTACTTCTTCCAGTCATCCCAAAGTAATTACAGAACTTCAGGAACTTGCAAAAACCGAGGGAAAAGTGCTATGTCTACTCTCCCCGTCCCCCATTGCATCCTGCACAAATTATAGTGGTGCACTCTACAGACAGACTCAGCAGGTTTTCACCGGTTTGAACCTGTTTATTTGCATTTTTGGCTTTTGTGCTTGTGACTTTAGGTGTTTTCTCATGTGTAATTTGTACAGCCGCCATGACAGTCAGCTTTGAGCATGCAAACCCCCTTTTGCTTTGCCCTTGTAGTTCTCTGTGCGCCCGAGAATCTCTGCGTTTATCAAGACTCTCACCGTGGGTCTTAATGATGTTCATTATGATGTGTGCATATATATATATTTAAAACACACATAAGTATCTTTTGTAAAATTTATCTCAGTATATTTTTAACTCTTCCCGGGAACTTGCAGAGGAGAAGAAGAGCGTCATCACGGAGCTGTCGGAGATGAGGAAGCAGCTGCGCAGCGAGGAGAGGCGGCTGCAGGGGCGGCTGCTGCGGCTCGACAGTGAGGACGCTGTCCCTCTCAGGTACTCTGCCTGCGTCTTCCTGGAATAGGGCCTGGTTCACCTTAGAGCCTCCTGCCCTTCCTGTGTCGTCTGAAAATGAGATGTAAAATCTAGCTCCTTGAGGGAAATGAGACAGGAATGGAAAATTCTAAGGCTGAGATGATTACACACAGTGGTGGTTTATGATTATCTTTAGATTTTCCTTCAATAATGTAACTGTTTTTGTTTTTTGTTTTGTTTTGGTTAATACTCATTTCCTAGCAAAGCAAAGCTGCTGTTACAGTTAGAGGGCTCAGCTTCTCTAAACAAAGCTTCTGCACTGTATGTTAGTCTTCTGGGAACTTGAAGATTGTTTCTGGGTTACTGAACAGCAATCCTTTCCTTTAAAAATAAGCTTTCTGTCTGGGGATAATCTGATAAAAAAGTTGGGAACATCACATGTACAGCTAGGCTCCCACCATCTGGCTCTCTACGTCATTAATATCTAAGCATTACAAGCATATGTTTGAGGCTGACATTTGTTGTGTGACAGATTTTTACCGGGGAGACACACGCACATCTGCTCGCCCCAGATTGGGAGCCCACGACAGTCCAGAGGACAGATACCAATAATGTACAACTTCTGAACCAGTGAGTTTCATTGAGGTTGCTTACCGGAGCAGAAGTGACGCACAGACAGCTGCATCACCAAAGCCACCCAACATAGCAGCCCGTGTCACAGAGCAGGGATCCTGGAGCACACTGCACCTACAGGCCACTCGGCAGGTCAAAGGGTCCTCCCTGGTGCTTCAGTTATTCTGAACCTCTTCCAGGCAGCTCAGCTTCTTCTGGGCGGCTGGGCTGGGCTGGTCTCAGGGTTTTTTTTTTTTTTTTTTTTGCCCCTCTGTGTATGAGTGGCTTCTTTGTACCTGTGTTCCCTTGGCTTTTATTGCTTACTCTGACAGGGAGGGGCCTAGTGAGTCTGGTCAGTTTCAGAGACTTCCTTGAGCTATTTGAAGCTGTTTACCTTCCTGCTTAAGGGGCTCCCCATTTGAGAAGAAATTGTTACACAACAACATTGAAATGTTATTGTTATTTAAATCATCCTTTCTGGATTTCTTTTTTTAATGTCCTGTCTCTGTCCAGGTGTCTGATACGAGTCTCAGTGTTGTGTTCTGTTTTCATGGCTCCCTGTGACCTCTGTCCAGGTGTCTGATACGAGTCTCAGTGTTGTGTCCTGTTTTCATGGCTCCCTGTGACCTCTGTCCAGGTGTCTGATACGAGTCTCAGTGTTGTGTCCTGTTTTCATGGCTCCCTGTGACCTCTGTCCAGGTGTCTGATACGAGTCTCAGTGTTGTGTCCTGTTTTCATGGCTCCCTGTGACCTCTGTCCAGGTGTCTGATACGAGTCTCAGTGTTGTGTCCTGTTTTCATGGCTCCCTGTCACCTCTGGTCTTGGATTTTTTTCAGCCTGTTTTTCATGACTGAAAGTTTCTCCATCCTGGCCAGAGATTCTTTGTACTCCTTAGCGTGAGAGTGTGTGAGCTGCCCTCTGACTGGACAGGCTGGGGAACGTTACCGAGGAGCTGCTCTCCCATGGCATGCTGCCAAGAGTGCACACAGCACTGTGTTGTTGGCGATGCTGACCCTCACCATATGGTTCAGTACTGTCAGGTAGCTCTATCAGAGTAAAGACAGGTGGGGGGGGGGTGTAGAGAGATGGCTCAGAGGTTAAGAGCATCGCTTGCTTTTCCAAAGGTCCTGAGTTCAATTCCCAGCAACCACATGGTGGCTCACAACCATCTGTAATGGGGTCTGCTGCCCTCCTCTGGCCTGCAGGCATACACACAGACAGAATATTATATACCTAATAAATAAATATTTTTTTTAAAAAAGACAGGCATGGGTTAAGTTTTGTGAGCCTTGAATTTTAACTTTCAGGGGTTGGAATTACGATAACTTCGACAGTGGTCTGTTAAACACATTACTGATAGGATTTTTAATATGTACCATAGAGACATGTATTGCTTGGTTCTTTGTTCTAATGTCATAGAGCAGCTTCATAAAAAGAATTTCTTCTTCATTTTACTGCATTATCAAGCTCCCCATGTGTCGGGCACGGAACAAATAAGATATAGACCACATACAAATGTGATCTAACAACCTAATTGTAAACAAATTTTCTTACTTACTTATTAGTATTATGAAAGCTGATAGGGGTTCAATGTAAATGTCTACCAGCAGCTTCTTTTGGTGATTGTCTTAATGAGTCTTTGTAGATTTGCTGCTGTCAGTGCAAAAACCACAGCTCTCATCCTAAAGGAATAAGAAATTGTTTATTCTGGAACCATTTCTGATTGATCATGGCCTGGGAGCACAGATTTAGGTTACCCTAAGTTTCCTTGTTTCATGTGGAGACAGCTTCGTGACATTTTTATAGTTTTACAGATCACAGAAAGTCATACATCAAGGTAAATTTAAAATGCATTGGTGGGTACATCAGAGAAGGAGTAGCCCAGGGAAGCTTTTTCACAGGTCTAAGAGGTGCTCTGATGGGATCCTTAGCTCTTGGGTTGACAGAAACTAGTGTTCTGCTAAGTTAAATGATTGCAAAAAGGCTTTTATCTATTGTTGCAAGGTGTTCCTGTACAGAGGGAGGCAAGGAATGCTGCTCCAGAGGCCCAGACCTTAGCCCAAGATAAGGCCGTTAGCCTTTGGACCCGCAACTTCCAGCCCTCCCAGGGTACTGATCCGCTGCCCCTCTCTGCAGCAGGGCTCTGCTTTCAGAGGTTTCCTTCATAGCAACCAGATACAGGTCTTTTCAGAGCTTTATTTCAAATTGTCCTCCTAGTTACATGGCAGGGATCTGAGCCAGCTGTGGCAGGGCTGTGCTGTGCCTTTGAAACGTTCCCTGAGAGAAAAGGAAACCCCATGAAAGGACCCCAGCTTTTCCTGTCTAATTGTTTATGACTATAACTTAATTTCTTTCTTTCTTTCTTTCTTTCTTTCTTTCTTTCTTTCTTTCTTTCTTTCTCTCTCTCTCTCTCTCTCTCTCTCTCTCTCTCTCTCTCTCTCTCTCTCTTCCTTTTTTTAAGGAAAGATAGATGTTGGCTTTGGTGACACACATCCTTTAATCGAAATGCTGGGAGGGAGAGGCAAGCAGATCTTTTATGAATTCAAGACTAATGTGTTCTACATAGCGAGTTTCGGGCCAGCCAGGGACACAGACAGGCCCTGTGTCACAGAGGTGGGGTAGAGACAGGAGAGAGGAGAGACAGGAGAGGGAAGGTGAGGAGCGAGCGAGCGAGGGGAGGAGGAGAGGGGAGAGGAGGGAGAGAGAGAGGGGGTCCAGTGTTGAAGGAAGTACTAATTGGTATTTAGTTTTTATTTTCAGAGCGACTTTCCATTCTCCATCCATTTCCTTTGGGCAGATGACAACAGCCAACCCTTAGCGAAAGCTTCCTTCCAGAGCTGCCCAGCATGTTCACCCCTAGAGTACTGTTGAGCTTGTATAGCCCAGGCTGTTGGGAGGGTTTTGTAGAGTCACGGTACAGTTCCCTCAGTGTGGAGCCGAGCATCGGAAGCATGTTCTGTGCGCAGTTTCTGCTTTAGACAGATACCGGATTCACGCAAGTACTGTGTACGGTCCTTCACATCTCTCTTAATTCTCTCCTCACAGCATGATTCAAATGCACAGATTTTTATAGATGAGGCATTAAAATCCAATTGCTAAAAAGTAGCATGCCTGATCTTTGTTTTTTTGAGACAGGGTGTCATGTAGCTCAGGCTGACATTAAATTATGAGACTGGCCTTGAACTCTAGAATGCTAGAGTTGCAGGCAGGTGACATCATGCGCTTATAAAGTCTTTAGGTTTTAGCACAGGGGATCAGCAGAGCGGGACTGTTGAAATTTATGTAATAACCGTGGTGAAAGATGCCAAATTGCTTTTACAGTGACTTGGATGTGCCCTTGTTTCCAAGCCATAAGGAATATTGATCATGGCTTGTCATTTCCAGGAAAAGAGAGAGGAATCCCATGGACATATTTGACATGGCTAGACATCGGGTACAAGCTCCTGTCAGAAGACCATCGCTGAAGGCCTTGGATGCTAATACTTTTCAGAATATCCATGACTTCAATGAGCTCAAAGAGAGAGGTGAGCCTAAGCTGCCATGTTGACTCTGCTACACTCTAGGTGACATCGTGGGGCAGGACAGGTTAAAGCCCATCACATAAGCAGTCAGTTGCTTGATCTGGGGACTTCATTATAATACTGCCAAGTTTATGTAAAGTTTTTCATTAGGGAACATCAGTTTTGTGTCCTCTAACTTCATGTCTGCTGTAATGTGCTTTGACTGAGGTTCTGATTTGCAATCAAGATTGCTACCTAATTTTTTCCAATGCTGGTGATGAAGCTGAGGGTCTGGTGAAGTGCTCCCAACAAGGCCCAGAGTTCCCATATGATCCCTGCCTCTGCCCATGCACAGCCTCTCCATTGTGGCCACCTGCACTTCAGAGGCACACAGTGTGAGGACTGACCAGCCTGATGGATATAGCGTTCTCTCTCAACGCGCACGGTTTGCCTTCGGGCTTATTTCTGTGTGCATTCTCTCAGCATGGATAGCTGTGTGATTACATGTACTCACTGTTGTAGGATCTTACAGAACAGTTTCACAGGCCTGAAAGTCCTTGGCTACACATGTTCTCCCCTCCCTTCCTCTTATCCCTTACATTCCCACAGTGCACCCTATACAGAGTGTCAAAGTCGATACCGTTGTGACCATTAAATTCAGCCTTCGCACTGGTCATTCAGGCACACGCAGCTGTTCTCAATCCCTTTTCAGGGCTTGATAGGTCATTTTAATCCCCACCCCCCGCTTTTTTTCTTTTTCTTTTTAAATATCTATCTATCTATCTATCTATCTATCTATCTATCTATCTATCTATCTATCTATCATGTATACAGTGTTCTGTCTGTGTGTATGCCTGCAGGCCAGAAGAGGGCACCAGACCCCACTACAGATGGTTGTGAGCCACCATGTGGTTGCTGGGAATTGAACTCAGGACCTTTGGAAGAGCAGGCAATGCTCTTAACCACTGAGCCATCTCTCCAGCCCCCTGCTTTTTTTTTTTTTTTCTGAGACAGGTTCATATGCTGTAGGCCATGCTGAGCTAGAACTCACTGTTTAGCCCAAGTAACCTTGAACTGGTAGCAGTTTTAGAACTAAAGGCAGAAGTTTAACTTAATTTCATTCATTGTTTAATCATAAACCAGTTCATCTGTTCATTCTCTTAACAACATCTCGGATGCCTGCTTCCATATTTTATATTTAGAATTGTCTAAATCTCAGTTGGAAACAATATTTAACTTAGTTCTGTAATTTTTGCACCAGATTCAGAAACACGAGTGGATCTGAAATTACTGTACCCAGATCCTCCCCGAGATCATCACACCTTAGAGATTCAGCAGCAGGCCCTGCTCCGGGAGCAGCAGAAGAGACTGAACAGATTGAAAATGCAGGACAGTGCAGGAGGTAAGTTGCCCACGCCGCTGCTGCCCACGCCGCTGCTGCCCACGCGGGCGCTGCACACACTGCTGCTGTAGATGGCTCTGTGGCCCTTCTTTCTCCAGCTGTTCAGGAGTTGGTTTTCTAGATTTGTTTAAAAAAGGTTTCATATATGTGTGTGTATATATATATATATATGAAACCTTTTTTACACACACACACACACACACATATATACATATATACACACATATACACATGTATGTATATATACACATATATAATATACATACATACATGCATGCATACATATATATTTATATTTGGGGGGACATAGGTGAAGGTACCTTCAGAGATCAGAATAGTATGTGGGATCCCTGAAACAAACTCGGCAGTTGGGTGCCGGGAACCAACTCCTGTCCTGTAAAATCAGTGAACTGAGCCCTCTTGACAGCATTTTAAAAAAAAAAAAATTTTTTTTTTAAGACTATCTTCTTGGCTGACCTGGAATTCACTGTGAAGACTAGGCTGACTTTGAAGTTGGAGCCGTCATCCTGAGGGCTCTTAGGATGGGCATGTGCCACTCTGTCCAGCCTTTTTGGCTTTTTTTATTTTTTATTTTTTTTGTTTTTTCTAGACAGGGTTTCTCTGTGGCTTTGGAGCCTGTTCTGGAACTAGCTCTGTAGACCAGGCTGGTCTCGAACTCAAGAGAGATCCGCCTGCCTCTGCCTCCTGAGTGCTGGGATTAAAGGCGTGTGCCACCATCGCCCGGCTCCTTTTTGGCTTTTACTGTCTCTTGAATTGACTTCAATCCCAGGCAGGCCATGTTCATGTAAGCCTTTTGCCATAGAGTTGGGAAAGGAACTCATTTCATAGCGTGCTCTGATTAGCCCAGTAAGGGCCATCATGTATCCCTTCTTGGGATACAGCTGTTCACAGTGTGGTGCGCACTTTTAATCCCAGAACTCGGGAGGCAGAGTCAGGCGGATCTCTGTGAGTTCGAGGCCAGCCTGGTCTACAGAGCTAGTTCCAGGACAGGCTCCAAAGCTACAGAGAAATCCTGTCTCAAAAAACCAAAGAGAGAGAGAGAGAGAGAGAGAGAGAGAGAGAGAGAGAGAGAGAGAGAGAGAGAGAGAGAGAAATCTGTGGAGTATCAGATTTGAGTGTATGTTTTTGTATAATTCTCCAGTTATCTAAATCTAGTCCAATGATATTAGGACACTGACAGGATGTGGTGGGCAGCAAGCTAGGCTGCCGCTCTCAAGGGGCTGATGATAGAGAATTCAGAGGCCAGGTGTGAACACCGTAAAGGATCTAAGCCTGCAGCCACATGGAGCTTGCAGGTGCACAGGGTCAGTGCGCACAGAGGTAGGGTGGCGTCGTCTCAGCATCCCTGGGCCTTCCTGAGCACACATGGACATTGTGGCTTTACCTGTATCCCACTTCTTTGCCAGCCTGCAGGCCATTGAGAGTGGCCAAAGAAAACGAGTCATTAGGCTTGATCTTGTTAGTTTTTGGAAACTTGAGACCATTTCTTGGTGGACTGATATGGCTTGCAGAATCCAAGGAAGGTCCCTGACCTCGGGAGGTGTGACAGGCAGGAGTAAGTGATCTGACTCCCTTAGGCTGAGCTCGTAGATCAAGACTTGGACAATCACTGTACAATAGACAGCATCCCTCCTCATGGTACAGAATTTTAAGTGTCAAAAGTCTGATTTTGTGGGATCTAAGAGTAACATGGTTCCCAGATAGGTACAGGTATTTCTTACTGCGAGTATCCATCTGCCTAAGTCATGAAGATGGAAGGATGTGGGCCATCACTGCAGCCTTTACTCCCATGTGGGAAAGCTGCTGTGCTGCAGATGCCTGGGCTACTGACCTAGGGCTGGCTGCCCACAGTTTTAGCGTACTCCAACCCCTGGTTAAGCATGGCTTTGTGCAGAGACTACAGGAGCAAGACAGAGGGTTAAAGAAGAAATCCTGTGTTCATTTTTTTTTATATATCATAGTTCACAAAGATTTTATTAGTGAGTCATTTACCAGTATAGATACAAGATTTAATGAGCAAGTAGCATCATTTCTAAGACTGTTGTGGTGTGTGAGGTAGAAATAATTTTCAGTAGAAGCTAGCAATAGGAGATCCGAAATGTATTCCATTTGTTAAACTTCTCTAAATGTCTGCCCGTTATTCTGTTGACTACAGCTGATCTGGACACCGTCTACAACGGGAAAGGACAAGGGCACAGAATGGTAAGAAGTCAATTCACATTTTCAAGTTAGATTTTGGGGCCTATGTTAAATGAGTATTCTAGATTTTGAACATGTCCATACTATTCTTCTTTATATTTAAAACGTAATTTAAGTTGCAAGTGCAATGTCTAAAGATCTGTGGCTAAGATGTGTAGAGAAAATTGACTGTAGTGGGTAAGAATAACACCCACGTGGCTTGAGCTGGTGTCGTCAGCTGTGTCATTTGGGGGAGGTGAGCAGATTGTTTAAGTTTTATGCCTCAGTTTCCCAGTGCTTATTGTGAGGATCAGTTCAAAGACTCAATATTTATTTACAAGGTCCAGATAGGTTTGGCATGTAAGTTCCGTATACTGTCTATTAAATAGGAATGTGTGCCAGGGTGACGGTAGGGTAAGGGAAATAACACATAGAACTGACAAGTTCTCTGTTGTTGAGCCCGGCCACACTGGTTGCAGAGTTGTTAGCAGCAGAAGTGGATTTGGCAGTGCAGAAGATAAACAAGTGTGGTACCTTACTCTTACCTGAAGTGACATTGTATGAAGGCTGAATCAACAAGTATCTTTGCTCTGTGGGCCAGAAACTGTTGTGTGTTCAGGGTACAGGAGTCTTGGAGAGTATTAAAAAAAAATCCCTTTTCCCTGGAGGCTTGTCTTCTGTTCTGAGAGGAGGGGCACATTGCTGAGGTGCTGCTGGGAAGGAATGGACGCTGGAGGGTTGGCCCGGCTGGACTTTGAGTTATGGGGGAGGTAACTGGAGGAAGACTTGAGCAGAGGAGGCTGGAGCAAGGGTGAGCGGGGAGCAGGCGGGCCATCCACAGTGTGGGTGATGAGACGCCTCCCGTGGAGAGCAGACTCACAGGAGTTCAGTGGTGGTCAGAGGAGATATTAGTTCACTATATGGAAGAGTGAGGTGTACAAAAAAAAGTCAGCAGGAGCAAGTGAACTCACTGCCTTAATCCATCGGTAGCATGTCAGATCAGTGCCGAGATCACATGGAAGTTGTAGGCTCCTAATAACACACAAAGTGGATATCATACAACTTCCCACTTGGGATCTCACTACAGTAAGCCCAAGCTCATGGTTTTCCCTACAGTGTGTCATCCGGCGCCTGTAGTGTGCCTGTGGAGGTTGCTGTGTGTGTATGACAGCATCTTTCCTACTTTCCATGGGACTGTCATCTACCCACGTTTCAGAACTGGTAACATAGCCCCAGTTCCTAGCATGGAAGAATTTAGGAAGTAGACTACTCTGACCCACTCAAGAGACAGAACCTCGGTAGCACTTAATGCTTAACGTTTTTCATGGACAACCACAAGAGGGCAGTAAGGAGTTAGTAAATGTCATTCTCAAGCAGGGTGAAATCAGGCCTTCCTGCTGTCTGGAGTCTTGGTGGGGCTGTCTGGATACTAGAATGTGGTTGTTAGGAGGGAACCAGCCCTCCCAGTCATCTCTTTGTTGTTTTGTTGGGGGTTAGAGTAGACACCTGCGCTGTCTCTTAGTGTGACATATTTTCCTACTCCAGACTAAAAATTTGGCCATTAACATGTGACTATTGTTTTTCTTTTTTTAAATTTAGCCCAGAGATGACACTAACGACTTTTTAAAAAATTCATTACTGGAATCTGATAGTGCTTTTATTGGTGAGTGTATTTAATTTACCAGTGTTATGTTAAATTTTACCCCCTACCCCCTCCCGTGTGTGTGTGTGTGTGTGTGTGTGTGTGTGTGTGTGTGTCTGTGCGGGCGCGCGCGTGGATCTACCTTTAAGATAGGATTTCTCTTTCTGGCCCAGGACAACCTCAGACTTTGATCCTCCTCCTCTTGAGTATTGAGATTGTGAGTGTGCACTGCTGTGGTATAGCCATTTTTGAGAGTAGTTTGGCAGCCACACAAAATGCTGAGCAGTCACCATAACACCTGTCAGTAATTCCTAGTTTCCATCCCAAAGAAATCATGTCCACACAGATGGACCTGAAGATTCCTCAAGTGGTGTCATTCAGGTGCCGCGAGGTAGCAATATTCACCAACTGGCAAGTGCAGAGGCCAAGTGTGATGCATCCATATAATGATATGCGCACGAGCCTCAGACACAAAGGACTGTGTTGTAGAATTCCACTCTGTGCAATCTTAGGGGGCAGAATGTTGGACTGGGCCTGGGGAGTGGTTGCCAGTGAGCGTAGGGAGCTATTTGAGATGGTGAAAATTCTAGATAGTCATGATGGTCCAACTGCAGTTTCACTGAAGAAATCACTGAACGTGTATACTAAATAGCATCTCCATAAAGCACTTAAAGAAAAGACCTCAGAGTCTCGAGCCTTAGCTCTAAAATTCAAGATCTCTTTGTGTGGCCCCATTAGGTGCCTATGGTGAAACCTACCCTGCCATTGAAGAGGAGGCCTTCCCTCCACCACCACAGCTGCCCTCTGCAAGGGAGCGCAGGAGGAACAAACTGAAAGGACTAGACTCTGTACGTATGACTGTCTCCCTCCGCATCTCAGTTTAGATGATTCAAGGGTTGCTTTGAAAAGTGGGTGTGGTCTGAGTCTTGGTTCTGCTGTTATTGTGGTGCCCCTGTAGCTCTCATGACGGTAAATACGTATCTCTGCAAATGGCAGAGCTATCCTTTCCTACAAATGCTAACCTTAGTACCTCATCCTTTATCTTATTCTCTATATATGGGCTTTAGTGAAGCCACACAAAGCAACCAATAGCGTTTATCATAAGCCTGTTGGCCTCGAAATAACATAATATGGTGGCAGCTCCATTTGGTCAAGTGAGTTTCCCAATAGGTAAGAGGGCTAAGATTCAAACCCATGTTCTTTTCCACAGCTTTACAGTGTAGTTAATACAAGGCGTTGGAGGCTTCAACAAACCATGTTCTGATGGTATCCTTCCTCTTTGGGTAGACAACTTTGGACAGCTTCTGAAGCTCTTTATTCCCATTTATAGGACATACACTAGTAGTCAGGAGCTCAAGAACCGTCTGCTAACTAGCATCATTGCGTGGCTAGCCTTATCAGGTAGACACATTTCTTTGCCCTAGGTAACTACTAATCAGTGTTGGTCCATGTTGTCTTCCTGCATATTTCATATAAATATTTCTTGTTCTTCCTCAAGGGCCATCCATCTTAGAGCATGTGTAGACACTACATTTGTTCGTTTATTGGATAGGTGATGAATACCGGGCTTAGTGTCACATGTTAGCTGTCATGACTAAGATGGCTCTTAGCATTCATGTACAAGTCTCATATGGGTTTTTGTTTTGCTTTACCTATTTCTCTTGAGTGTGTGCCTAACAGAATTACTGGATTATTTGATCACTGTATGAATTGAACATTTTGAAGGATTTTCCCAAAACATGGTCACCATTTTCAAACATTTTTAACTTATAGCAGTATATGAATTTCCTATTTCTCCATTTGCTTGCAACTAAAATGCCCATGTCATAGACTATCCCATGCGCTTCCTAGCCGGTTGTGGATCTGCTTTGAAGACCCTTTATCCATTTTTAAATTGTGTGTAGTATCTTCACTGGTGAAACTTAGGGTTTCTACATTTCATTCAGATGTTAGATTTGCAAATGTTTTCTGTTAAAAAGATTGTTCTTTATCATCTTGGTGGTTTTGAAGCATAGATGTTTTAACTTTTAATAAGGTCCAAATTGCCAGTTTTATCATTTGGATTTCTGATGGTCTTACATAAGAAATTAGTTTAATATAAAACCATGACGATTTACTTGATATACTTGAGCTAGTTTTGCATATGGGATCTAGAGTCTGAATCTTCCTTTAGCATGCAGACACTATTTCTCTAGCACTGTTCACTGAAAAGACTGTTTTCTTTCCCTGTTGCATTTTGTTTGGTCTTTATTAAGAAAAATACCATGATTAATTTCTTCTATCGCTTTGTGTGTCTGTCCTGGCAGTGACACACTATCTTGAGCACTAACCCTCAGCTACTACTGTTTGTGTTTTCCTTTTGTGCCCTGTAATTCCTGAACCTTATTCAGCTTGCCAGCATTTATGTTATCACAATGCTACTTCTTAGCCCTGACAGTCTCACCTGACCTTGCAAAGACAGGAGACAGGATCCATATGCTGCGCTTTTGCTCTTCATAGTGTGTATTAATCCAGGGTAAAACTATGTTGATTGATTGTTGGGAGTGTTTCTAAATTCTCTTTTAGGATAGTAGTCGGCTCCACATACCACCAGATGGTCTCTCTTTAAAATCTGTCTCCAGTGTAAATATTGATCAGCTTAGAACGAGAAATGAAGACAGAATGAGAAGACTAAATGAGCATCAGAAGAAACCCACTAACACAGGTACCATGCAGATGTTCACTGACTAGTGAACATCTGGAGGAAATGAGAATTTTTAAATCCTTTGAGTTTTATTGTCAAGGACATAACTAGCCTGCTAATCCTGGCTTGAGGTTAACCCTGCAGCAGATTATTGACACTAGAAGGTGCCCTTTAAGAGCAGAACCTAAACAGCTCCAGGAGAGTGGTGTGTATGAAGTTCATCCTCAGTGCTTCATCAGGGAAAGTGCCAACTTAGAATTACTCACAGAAGTAAGGAATGATCAGAAGCTTTGGGTCTTAAGTGACACATCTTATTTTAAGTCTGTAGTATTATAAGGAAAAATTTACCTTTACTTGGCTTTCAGCACCAGGAAGAAAGAAAAAGTTTTCAGTTAATATTCAAAGCCAACCAGCTGATTCGATGAATGGTTCTGGGTGGAACTTTCCATGAAGCACAGGGCAGCTTCAACCTCTCTGCAGCCTGTGTCATATTCTTTGTAAAAACAACAACAACAAAAAAAAACCCAGGCTGCCAGTCCCTGGGATGATGGTCAGGGTTGTTTTAGGAGGGTGGCCTGTTTACAGAAGTCTTTGGTCTGTTTAACTGCATTGCAGTATTTTTGTTGTCACAACTTTTTAACCTCTCTAGTCCAGTAAACACTCTTCCACCAAATACGCAGACACGGTAAACTGAGGGAATAGTACTTTTCATTTCATATCGTAGAAAACATGGGATAGTGAAGATAATGAAAAAGCATTTTCCCTTAATGTGTACCTAAAATTGCTTTTTGTTTTAGAATCAGACTTGAACTAATACTTCAGAAGGCTATATATATCTGAGAAGAGATAGAAAAGCTTAAGATTCTTTTCAGATTCTCGACGTCTAAACTATTTGTTTTAACGCTGTCCTTTCAAACAGGAACTTTGTGGTACGATGTGGACTGATTGCCCATTAACTGAGTGCACACCCCTTTGCTGAGCTAACCCAGGCCAGGAGATGTCATATTTTTTTTTAGAAAAAGAAATTGACATCACAGGGTAGGAAGACAGATTTTTCATATTTTATATTTATTAAGTCAAATATATAGACTTTAAGTAACATCAGGATGTGGCTAATGAACAAGTCCCCTCTTAATGGGCCATTTTAGACTAGTGCAGATGTAATTTCCTCCGAATGACCTTTGACATGCCTTTATCAGTGCTATAAGGCTGGACAAGTATTCCCCAAACTCTGCTAAATTAAAGTCTTGTGTCATGTCCACTGTTTTTCCTAATGGTAACAGACACGAAATAAGATAGTCTATATTTCTACAGTCAACGTTTCATATTTGGTAGAATCTCCTTTGGTACAGTTCAAAGTTCTTGTAGCTGCAGTGCCATGGAGTTAGTTTATTTCTCCCCACCCTCAACAGAGCCCCTTTCATGCATGGGCTCCTACTCCTACTGCCAAAGGGATAGTTGTTGTGGGGAGGAGTTGTGATTCTGTAAAGAGATGCAGAGCTCTAATGGGCTGGACTATAGGTTCACTGTGTATGTCACGGGCCACCCGACTTGTCTCTTTTGCCTCCTGTAGATGACGAGAGTTCACTGGTCGACCCTGATGACATCATGAGACACTTGGGTGAGGATGGATCCAACTCTGTAGCAACTGAGCCCTGGCTCCGCCCGGGCACCTCGGAAACTCTGAAACGGTTCATGGCAGAGCAGCTGAATGAAGAGCAGCAGCAGTGGGTTCCTGGAAAGCCAGGCACTTTTACTTGGCAGGGCCTGTCTGCTGCGCATGCTTGAAATAAACCCTCTCTAGACCCAGCAGTGCCTTTTAGGTGTGAGGAGCTGATCTTGAATGTTTTGCTTGTAGCCCTACCTAAATATTAGTTATTTATGTTCTATCTATATATAAAGTGTATTTTCCCATGATGATATGTTACATATATAATATATTGTATATAAAATCCCTGATTATTGATTTATAACATGATTGTATAGAATTATTTTTGCAATTTTGACATGAGTGGTAATGAACTCTTGATTCAACTACGATATGTGCATTCAATTCTGCTCGCCATTAAGAGGGGGTAGATTAGTGCTAACAGGACTGTGAAGCAGAGCACATTTTCACTAGCACACTCGCCACTGCTAGCTTATACTGAAAACAGTTCTAAGTGTGACTATTCCAGCTGCTATGTAAATGAGCGACCCACAAGCTACTCATTCTCATGACCTTTGTAGCTACAGATTCCATAGGAGTCAAGGAGCTGTGACCATCTTACCTCCATGAGCCATGACTAAATGTTACATCTTCTGCCTCTATTTTATTTTTAATGTTGATAAAGCATACTCAGCTATTAATTTATCTGATTTCACTATTTCTTGATACAAATAAAGTTTTATTTTTATTAACTACCAATGTCAGTTTCTTTACTTGAAGTAGAATTGAGGTTTCTAGAGGCTAAAAAGCTCCACCCGGAAAGGACAGAGGCAGTGGTCTTCTGTCCACTCCTGAGACCCTGGGCTAATCAGTAGGAAATGATACTTCACAAAAAAACTCGCTCAATTTCTAGATAACAGCTGAAGACAACCCAGCCACTGCCTCTGACTTTTCTAGGGACAGAAGAGTTTACCAAAAATGAGAAATTTCTGGTATTCCTGTTTGGGGCTACATGCAGTTTTTTATGTTCAGTTTTGCTCTATTGATAAGTTTTCTCCTGTCAGTGAGAAGTGACAGTAAGAAGGACTGTGTTCTCTTTGGAGAGAGGATGCTACTGCCAGTCATATAAGGAGATGGCTTAGATCAGCAGACAGCAAAGTGGCTTTTAGTTCTACCATTTATCCTGCTTTGAACACGGCTGCTCTAAAGAGATATGGAGGCAAAGGCTACAACATCTCCTTTCTTGAAATTAACTAATCGCATAGCTGGGATTGACTCCTTTACAAAATGTCACATTACAAACTCCCCGAAGGCAGGGGGAACCTTTTCCAGTCTCATAGTAAATAAATAATAGCTTTATCTCTAATTAGTAAATACGCTTTTGGATCTCCTAGGATTAAGGTGAAGGACTTAATGCATAGACTGCAAAGAAGTGTCTTTGTAGCTAAAAAAATATCATTTTTATAGTTTGACTTAAAAAACATCAATGAAAACAGGGCTGTATGTTACACAGTTTTAACTGCACTGATGAAATAATTCAAAAACTTTATTGACCTATAACCTGATTAGATATGCCAGATGAGAATCAATATTGTACAGAAAGTTGTACAGAATTTTTACATAGAAAACTTTACATCTGTACCATATACATTTTATCCATCTGAAAAAATTTTCTACATCCACCGTTAATATGGAATGCTTGACAAGCTTTTCGTTTTAACCATCAGAGCACAATTCACAGTATGAATACATTTCCAGTAAATCTAACCTCCCCAAACCATGCCAGATTTGTTATTTTAATATATTCAACATTAAATTCTGTACATAGAATAAAATCTACATCAAGCCCCGCCACCCAAAAGAAAAAGTGACAGCAACCTAGATTCATTTTGCAGTGATTCAAGTTTCAGTCTGTGTGAAAAGTTATCTACTTTAATGGCTCATCTTTAAAGCCCTAGGAGTATGTCACAGGTAGTTCTTGTCAGCACGGATGTCTCCTACCTTGGTGGTTTCCCCTCCTGTTGTGATCTTGACAAGCACTGGCCACAACAGATTTAGATCATATTAAGCTCTCAAAATGACCATTCCCCCCAAAAGACAAAAGTTCAACCCAAATGTTTTAGTGCATTTGACAAAATATTATGGGTATTTAGCAAGTAGATAAGAAAATAAAGAAATCAAACAGTGCAGGAGGAACAATATGTTTAAGATTTTTATATTACAGACCTGCATCTCTGTACATTTTCACAGAAAGATGATGATTCCCAGTATCTCAGATAGCCTGAGTGTGCAAAAATCTTCAGAGTAAGAATACCATAGTTGCTAAATATCTTTTACCATGAGCAATAATTTTCTCCCTTCCCCCCAATTATAAACATTTTATCCTTCAAAATACAGCTCTCCTGAGTTGTACTTCTTGCAGAAGTTCCATCTTTATATCTATACTTCTTTGGGTAAGTTTCATTTCTGTACCTGCCAAAAGTGTGTGGGGCTCACCCTGCTCAGAGGACAGGGAAGGATCTGTGAAGGTAAGCTGACACTGTTTGAACAGGCTTTCTGCTCAACATGAGCCCAACATGACAGAGAGACCACCAGACTACTAAAGGGACCGCATGGAGTGTTCCGACTGAGTTATAGCTGCAAGCATCTTTACCACTAATTCTCAGACACTGCAATTCAGAGAAACAATTTTTCAGTAGGAAACCTCTGCTCCAGGGTCCTTTTTGTAGAGCAGAGGAATGTAAACACCAACAGAAAAATATTCAGTTCTCATCATTGCTTGTTTATTCCCAGTTCCTGTTCAGGTGGTTGTGATATCTGAAAAACTATTCCAATTCGCAGGAAAAATCTTCTAAGAACAGCGCGAAGTTCAGGAATCAAGTCAAATTGCATAATTTCACATAAGAGAGGGTAGTAGAATGATGCGTGAGCTTTAAACTGGGGGAGGAGATAAATGTCTCCATTAGTACCGCTTGTATTACAAACCACAGAAGCTAAGCTGCCTTTAAAAGCTAGAGCAGCCCTGATCATAGAGAGGAGGGTCTGCCCAAGTATTAAGGGCATGGATTATACAACTGAAAGCGTGAAAGGAATTAAAAACAACAAAAATGTGCACAAGCCCAGGCCACTTGGTTCTTTACTCTTTTAAAAAAAACATGTTCTATTTGCATATCTGACATTTAATAAATTAACACACTTTTCCTGCATATTGAACAAAAGTAAGCAGGCTAGAGAGGAAAACTGAATCTACATTTCCATATAGATAATTTTTATCTTTATTTTTACTGGCACAATTGTTCACTCTGATTAACTGGAGAGCTACTAAATACACTAAAGGCTGGATGCAGCCTGCGCACAGGCCCAAGAATCAGACATGGTGAGGCAGAGGCACAGGGCAAGAGGCCTGTTTTCAGGGGTCACAATGGGGATTTCAATGCTGAGGATCTTATCAGTTGTGTCAGATGGGATTCTACTTCCTGCTCTAATTGAAGTGCTGATCAGAAAACAGAGTGAGAGTGTGCATAGCCTAGGTTTAGTGCAAGGGACAGGGGTGCACAGGGAGCCTCATACTTACCCTGTTGTCACTGATCTTTAGAACTTTAGTTAGGAACAATAAAAGTAAGTTAGTCCAGGCTTCCCGGTGACTTTCGGATGTCAGAGTGAGGAAGTAACTCAGTGCTTCACTGCAGACGCTGCAAAAGAGAAGGCTGGGTTTTATATACTGAGACCTACTGGTCTGCACTCAGAGAGCTCCAGACAAAGGAGGGCAGGGAATATTAACTACTGCCGAACTGGCTGGATCCTATTTGTTTTTATTAACTTGGCAACAAGACTTGTTTTTCAAATTAGGAAGAAAACATTAAAGGAACAAACCCACATCTCCGTTTTCTCTCTCACTTAGAGCCCCTGAGTGACAGAGCAGGTGTGCAGACCTGCTGGTGAGACCTGGGCTGAAACTCGTGACTGCGAGGTTCAGCCTCTTCTGCACCTGATTAGTTTTGTCCATAAATAGGAGATTGGACAGTGACTTGTGAGACTTGTACTGAACCACTGCTCTCAGGACAGGAATGAGCAATGTATGGGCAGCCTTTCCTAAACAGTCTTTCAGTCCGAGCACAAGCTAAATCTACTTATGAAGTAAAACAGAATGAAACCAATTCAACTCATCAAAATTCCAGCTGGGCAGTGGTGGCCACACCTTTAATCTCACCACTTGGGAGGCAGAGGTAGGCAGATCTTTCTGAGTCTGAGGCTAGCCTGGTCTACGGAATACCAGGACAGCCAAAGATACACAGAGAAACCCTGTCTTGAAAAACCTAGAAAAAACCAACAAATCTCCAAATAGGTTTTTAATAAAAAATGCAGGCAGACAAGGCAACCTGTCACTTTTCATCACTGCTTTATAACAAAGACCTATCTTAGGCACTGGAAGGAGTCAAGATCAAGTTTTTCTGAGTGATAAAAATTTCTCCTTTGTCCTTCCTGTATGTTAGACTTGACCTGCTTGGGTGCTGCTGTGGTCCAGACACCAGGAAGCCTGCGACACAGGGGAGAGGTTTGCAGGGAAGAGGGGCTGAATGCTAATCTTCATACTCATCTTTCAGATTCTAAAGGTTCAGCCATCTGCCACCACTACTATCCCTTTCTAGTCCACACAGCTACCATCCACGAGCCTTACTTTAGAAGCCTCTGCTGGACCTCTTCCCAGGCACTGACTCGGCTCTCGTCCATGTACATCCGGAAGAGAATGCGCAGCCCACAGGCCAGGCTGCTTGTCTCCTGTTTTAGAAGATTGGGCTTGGACTTGCCTTTGAAGCCTGTAGAGGGGAAGTTTCTGGAGTTAGATGGGGAAGGCACCTTACAGAAGGGTCTAACAGCCTGTGGGGAGACAGCACTGGCTGCCTACAAAGCACTTCTCAACCTGTGGGTGCCACCCTCTAGGGCCGCATATTTACAACATGAGTCATAGTAGAAGCAAAACTACAGTTAGGAAGTAGCAACGAAAATAATTTTGTGTGGGTGGGGGTGGCAGCTTTAGGAAGGTTGAGAACCACTGCTCTAAACCTCAGATATAAAATAATTTGGGAAAGCAAACGCTCCTAAAGAATTACACCTGGAGCCCTGCAGGCAAAACAGCAGGTGCAGAGCTCTGCTCATGGCAGGGCTCTATAATCAAGAGGCTGTAGAGGGAGGGAGGGAGGGAGGGAGGAAGGGAGGGAGGGAGGGGCTGTTGCAAGCCAGAAACACGAAAGGGCAGAGGAGAAGCAGTGCCCTTCACAGCAATGTCCTAGTCAGATGTCAGCATCTGTTCTCTGACTGGGTTGTAAAGGGAAGAGGATAAAGCCATGTTAGCTGAAAAAGCCAGGGACTACATAGCAGCCTGCATTCTACTGGATGCAGAAACAGCCCCTTCTTTATTTTTCTGGCTATGTTCTAAGAACCTTCTCCTATGAACGGGTACAAATATTTCTTGAATGTAACTTATACAAAGCTTGTTTTTTATTCAAATCTGCTAAATTTCCTAAAACAAATGTAGTTTCCTCATGCACATCATTCCTTTTGGTTCTGAGGGAAGGCCGTTCCTAGGGAAACAAAGTCATTCTAATAGGGATGGTAGAGTCCACGTGGAACCTGGACTTAAGTTCTTCTCTCAAAGGAGGAGTCTGAATTATGCCAACTTGCAATACGAAAGCAGTCTACATGATCTGAGGAAAACAAATCAGCCAGCTACTGAGGGGACTGAGTGCGGGATGAACACACTCAGGTGATTATTTGGCTCAGGAAATTCCAGCAACCACATGCCAGTGTGTTCTCAGTGACACTATGAGACACGATGGCCTACCTGCTTTCCACAGAGCAGTCCTCTGTTCATTGTTGGAATTAAATGCTTTTGCAAATCTATGTGACTCTAATAAGCAGTCCAGTAGCTTAAAAAGCTGTTGTGATGTTAAAAAACGGTACATTCCTTGGTCTTGAGTATCAACACGAACATCGAAGTCTACCGCATCTCTCTTTGAAAAACAAAATACCACAATACACACTTAAACTAGTTTTAGTAAACTTAAAACTCAACGCTCTCCCCTAGCCCTTTTCTCTTTACTATCCGTGTATCTATGTGTATGCCTGTTCATCTATATGTGCACTACATGTACGTAGGTGCCCGCCCACACAGGCCAGAGTTGAGAGTACTGGATCACCTGGAACTGCCTGAGGGGAGTGCTAGGACTCAAACTGAGTCGTCTGCCAACAGCAGCAAGTGCTCTTAACCTTTGAGCCATCTCTACAGCTTCCACCTCCTATTCAAGACGTGAGCAAATTTATCTTAATAAAGTAGAAAACATGTGCCTTCTTTTAAGGGTTTGGTACCAGCACCCTTCCCATTGTCTCAGACCTTCCTGGAACCCTGACACCAGGCTTTGGTCCTCCTAGGCCTATGGTCATTGGCCACCTCAAGCAGTTTTTTGCATCTCTGAATAATGATTTTAATTACTCTCTTGCAGGATCCCTGTTTTTTTTCTGGTAATCTGATGGCAAATTACCTCCTCTGTGACTGCATCCATAGAGGTGGTAGGACTGAGGGCAATAGGCCTAGACCATCTTTTCTCCATGTTTCTCGATGGCCAGCTCAAGTGCTCACACACCCTGTGTCTAAAAAGCACTCTTCCCAGCCTCACATGGTGTGGGACTTTTCTTCTCAACAACTCCTCCTCCCTCAAATGCACACACCTTTCCTAACTGCATCCTTTGCCTACCCCTCCACCACAAGTGGACTATTTAGTGTAACTGCAGACGGCTCCACTCTCGACACCAGTCGCTCAGAAATACTGGATAGTACCTATTCCCTCCACCCTGGCTTTCTCTCTGTGGGAAGTGCTCATCAATAAGCACGCTGACATAACACCAACCTGGGAGACCCCGTCATGCCCCTGCACTACTACTCCATTTCTTCAGACCTCTGCACAGTAAAAGTCCTTAACAGAGCTAACTAACAATATATACACTCTCCATCTCCTCCTCTTACACCCACAGTGTTAAACTGAGTTCAACGTCATGCGACCCATCTAGAGCACTTGGTTAATCCTTCTTAAAACATTTGTTTTACTTGACTTTGACCTGACCTTGCTTCTTCCTCTTTGGGGCTCACTGATTTCCATGGCATCTCTACTGACTGTCTTGACAACTGTGGTGAATGAGGCCCCAGAGCTCACTCCCTGACCCTCCCTCTCTGCCATGGCCATTCTTATACCTCATGACATGAGCTCACGGCTCGGAATGACAACTACATGAAGGTCTTCCAAATGACATCTCTAGCCTGAATATTGTCTGAGGCCAGAGCCTGCAGCCGCCTCCCTCCTCTCACAGGCAAGCTGCCACCATCACAGTTTCTCACCTGGGCTGCAGCTAAGTTCTCTGCGTCTTCCTTCTTACTTGTGGCTGGGAAGAACACAATGTTGTCGATGGTCTGGATGAGTTCCAGCTGCACAACACATTTAATCAACAGGGCAGCAAACAATTTTTGTTCTGGGAATTCTGTGAGGAAACCCCCCAATGCACATGCAAACAAAACATTATTTTGAATCCTTTATAATTTCTATGATATTACAACACTAAGGAAACATTACTGTGTACGAAGGTCATTTGCATAGCTCACACTGAAGAAGATATCCTGCCTTTGTTCATAGACACCACTTGCTAAAGTTCACTTTGTATCAATGAAATGTTTAAGAAGGTAATTACTTAAACAAGTGGAAATATCTTCCATGATTTTAACAGTGTACTTGTTCAAACTGATTACTTTCAATTCAGGTTATTATTGAAATAAATAGCTTTTCCTGATGTCCAAGTCTATTCTTTGAACATATGAAAACCTGTATAAGGAAACCCCAGGACCCAAATCAACACAAAACAGAACATGGATAGCCAGGATTCTCATCAAATCATGGGATATTGTAGTTCAGCTGTCCGACAGGTTTATCTTGGTCCACATGTGTTTGTAGATTAAACTAATGCTTATTTTCAATTGATACACCAGTAAACAAATTATAAACATGTGGGTTAAGGACACTGCCACTAAACCCAGTTTCAGAAGTGTTCCCCACACAGCCTTCTACTCCACAGCTAGGACAAACTTCACTGCTCAGTCTACCAGCCTGCTGGGATGGCATCAAAGGACAGCACAGCTTTTCAGTAACCAGGCAGCTAGGCAGGTGCAGATGGAGGGGCTGAGAGAGAGAGAGGACTCAGCCACCAATTGCTGTGAGCACTGGGCAGCACTGATGTGGGCCAGGCAGGGAAGGGAAGGGTCAGACAGCAAGGCCACATCTGGTTCCTGTTCTAATGGGCAACAGATGCCAAGAGGAATTACTTATTAACCAATCAGGGGCAAGAGTTCCAGCAGTTGCTGATTTATAATCCCTTAGTTTCTTTCTAATATGAAGAGCATTTACTATAAAATTCCCTCTCTGGAACCAATTTTTGCAAGTTAAACTTAATTACTGAGACATTTGAAAGTTCCCTGTTCAAATATTTTTCTAGAAATGTTGTTCTATATAGTATTTGGTTCTTATGGTTGAAGATAAGTTAAAAACAAAGAGCCCCACTAGGCCCAAGGTCCCCCTTGCTACAGTGATGGCTAGCACTGTGCATTCTCACCCCTTTATTTAATTAGTCGAAACATCCCAGAACAGAGTCTTTTGGTAGCACTTGGACCCCAGAAGGGGCTGAGCAGTAGGCAGGTGTTTCAGGAAAAGGGGTTTCATTAGGATGCTAGGAGAGCTCTGAGTGGTACCTAGATATCCTCAGTAACAGAGTTTGGCAGATAGGCTGCACTGGGACTCTCAGTAGGAATATAAATGGTGTTACTACCATGAACAGCTTCATGGTTCTTTAGATGGTACAAAGAATTAGCATACAGCCCAGTAATTCTACTTTCAGGTACATTTACACAAGACCTGACAAGAGGTGTTCAGACTGTGTGGACACAAATACTCCCACTAGCACTACTCATAATCCATGTGCACAAACACACAGAGGATTCTTAACTCGGTAATAGGAAGGAGTAAGTTACTGATTCATACTATGACGAATCTCAAGATCACACACTATATGATTTCATCCATGGAAAACCCACAGAAGAGCCGAGACACAGAGAGCAGAACGGTGGTTGTCAGGAGATAGAGAAGGGGAGAATAAGGAGTGGCTTCTCATTGACTATGGGATTTTCTTTCCGTAGTGATGAAAAAGTTTTGTAACTAGTCATGGGTGGCGTCTGACAACATTCTGAATGTATGAAATCAAACTCAGCTGTTTATTTGTAAATAGTCACTGTTCAGTGAGTGTAGTCTAAATTAAAATTTCATTCCATTTATCTTCTGTTTACTGTGCATGCACATACATGTGTGTGTTGGCAAGTGGAGACCAGAGGGCAGCTTTTAGGACTCAGCTCTTTCCTTCTACCATAGAGTTCCCATGGATCAAACTCAGGGCATCAGGCCTGGTGGCAAGTGACTTTACTTGTTGAGCCATCTAGTTGGTCACACAGGCGCCAGTGTTATAAAGTGTTTAAAGCCACCTTCTTTTCTAAAGAGGTATAGTCTTTTCTATGTGTTATTTGCTTTCAGCAAACAAAACTGAACTGATGTCAAAAAATCATTTTGGGGCAAAGGTGATGGACAATTCTGAAGGTGATCCATGGAGACAGGGTAGGCAGCAGTGCAGAAGACTTGGTCCCCTTAGCTGGGAGCTCCTGCATTGGGATCCTTTACTAAGTGCCCAGCAGATACGGAGAGGAAGACATGGGGTTTCCCACCTTTACACACAGAAAATGGGGTCTGAATATAGAGGAACAGAGAAGACCCCTGCGCCCAAGGCAAACATTAGCCCAAGTTGACACTGCAGATGTCATCTGTCAGACATGTCCACACTGGGGTAGAAACAGTAAAACGTTATCTCAAACCTAATTACGGAATATGCTGATTAATAAGAGCAACAACCAGGCGATGGTGGCACATGTTGTTAATCCTAGCACTCAAAAGCATAGGCAAGAGGATCTCTCTGAGTTCAAGGTCAGCCTGGTCTACAGAGTGAGTTCCAGGACAGTCAGAGATACACAGAGAAACCCTGCCTTAAACCCTCCCCCCCAAAAGAAGTGTATCAAAAAAATGACTCTTACCTATATAAAGTATATTTTATTTTTATTTAGATAAATAACTCACTTGCTGTAGGTTTCACTTTGCTAACTTCTTCATTCATAGTAGAAACAGAAACCAGTGGTGCCTGTTGTCTGTTATCAGAAGATCTTGGTTGAACAGAATCATGTATATCTACAGATTTCTGCGATATTGTATCCTAGTAAGATAAATTTATTGTTAAGCACACTGCAAGGAGGAACATACTGTCTGTTATTCATATTATACTATTTTTTTAAAAAATTATAAAATTTAGATGTTATCCATGAAAAAAATCATTCTGCATTTAAATTATCTAGATACAGTTAAAAGCTGAACATCTTTAGGACAACAGCTAAGGGTTCATATGGGAGAATGCTGCAAATCTGAGGCCAGCTTGGACTGCAGAAAGTAAAACTTAAAAAAACCTAAGCCCAGGCCAGGTGGTGGTGGCACAAACCTTTGATCCCAGCCCTAGGGAAGCAGAGGTGGGCAGATCTCTGTGCCTTCAAGCGAGTTGCAGGACAGCCAAGGTTACATTAAAAAAAAAAAAAAGGCTCCCTTTCTGACCTTCTGTGAGTTCAGGCCTGATACCATCTGTGCTATGCTAAGTCGATGTTACATGCATGCAAAACTAGTCAGCAGGATGCACACGTGTTCTCCAGATCTAACCCGGCTCACATGGGTGAAAGTGGAGGGCAATTTCATGAACTGTGGGAGTAGCTACAGAAGTGTCTTCTGTTCTCAAGGAAACAAGCTGAGAAAGGAGAAGCTGGCTTTAGGATGAGCACTGCGCTATTTCTCTATATGGCCTCACCTGGGCTTTGTGGAGGCTTGTGTTCCTAGAAACAGTGCTGAGCAAGTAGATTTTAACTGGCTACAAGTCCAATGAGAACATAGTTTCCAGTTCTTGATAAAATACAACTATATATACTTTTACTATAGGAGGATTAAGTATGAGAACATTTCTTAAAGATTTATTTTCAATTATGTGTATGCGTTCATTTGTGCAGATGCTCAGAGACCGGAACCAGGTGTTGGATCCCTGGAGCTGGAGTTACAGATGGGTGTAAGCTCCATGTGGGTGCTGAGGAACAAACTCAGGTCCCCTGTAGCAGCAGTTCCTGCTCTCAAACACCAAGTCTCTCTCTAGCACTCTACATCATAGAGCCGTTATTTTATTGTTATGGGTTTTAGTAATCTAAGTAAGTTATTTTTTAACATATAAGCAACGTTAAGTAAAAAATTGTTTTAGTGTTGCAGAGTATCTATTTGATCATATTGACTTCAAAACACATTTTAAAATAAAAACACATAGGAATACTTACAGTAATACTTAAAACTGGGTTACAACACAAAGGGTTGAAAAATTATTTTAAAAATTTTTGAATGTTAGGGTAAAGAAAAATTCTTCATGTAGTTGTGAAAATATTGCCTAGATATGCTAACTAGTATTTACATTTAAAAATCTTTTAAGTGTATGTGTATCAAAAAATCTTTGAAATATGTCTAAGAAACAAATGGAAGCATGCTGATCAATTAGTAAGGAGGTAGAAAAACTGTTATATTTTAAGCCCTGAATTCTTTCTTGTACATATACTTTTATTACATCTATTTTTATAGTGACCAGTTACTTTTAAAATACTATTTTAAGTGCACAGCAAGAATTACTTCAGCTAGGAGTGGCAGCGGGAACTTCTGACAACTTGGCCAGTTCTACGTAGTTAGAGGAAAAGAGAAACAGACTGAGAACAGAGCTGCAGGAGCAGAATGGCGGCGGCAGCTTCAACATCACAAGGTGACCGGGGCGAGCGGGACTTATCTTTGTTACCCAAGCCTGAGGTTGTGGTGAGATGCCTGACGTAATCTTCACCACAGTGACATACAGAACAGTACAGACCCATACTGCATATGCTACCCTGTGTGACAGAAGAGGATGTTCAACAAGTGATGGGGTGTCTAACGGATCAAACCAACACATCAATTATGGAGCAATTATGAATCTCTGTGGCAGACACCACAAGAAACAACACTACTCTAGTATGTAATCTATGTTTTTCCTATTAACAATTAGTTGAGAAATTTAAAAGCTATGGGAAGCAAACAGGTCAGTGGGCACTATCTTGCTACTACGCTCTCTGAGGTTTAAAATTCAAGGGCTAGGGACTGTTGACAGTTTTTGCAGAAAACCTGGGTTTGTTTCCATGTGTAACTTAAGTTCTATGGGACCTGGCAACGCTTCTGGCCTCCAGAGGGTCCTACATACTTGTGGAGCATAAAATTTCATGTAGGAAAATATATATAACACACATAAATCTTTTTAAAGTTTTCAAGGGCTAGAAAACCAACATGAACAGTGTGACCTAGTTTTTTTTTTCTTGCTGTTTTTGGTAAAATGGAAAAGGTAGAATCAGAATAAAGCCTACATATTGGATAAAAATAGTTCCAACAAGAATGTTTTGATTGTGTGATCTGAGTTATCCTTTTGGTATCTTCAAAAAAAGATGTGAATCTCATAGTGGTTAAAGAACACCATATTTGCAAATTCCCCTAAAAGGACTGGATAAAGCACATGGAGAGAGCATGTGAGGGAGTGAGCCGACAACAGATGCAGCACACAGGGCGAAGGTACAGGGGAGCGGACATGTGAGCTGGCTAAAAGTGTTTCCTGTACAGCTGTGTAGGAATCCAATATATGGGCTGAAGGGCACACTAGAATTATTTCACTATTTTCTATATAATGAAATTATATCAAAGTAAAAAGGTAAAACAAGATTCAATATCTTTAGTGTAAAAAATCTCTATAATCTGGCTTCTGCATTCATAACCCTTGAAATTATTTTATTCTATGCCCTAAATAAACAGTAATTTTAAGTATTCCCTTCATGGTACCTACAGAGTATAAAACTCTTATATGTAAAATGTGTCATCAGGAATTTTAATCTGAGAATTTCACGTAAGAAACTTACATTGTCTTTTAAGAAGAGCTGGTCTCACTGCCAGAGTTCAGATATTTATATCCAGACATTCCTTTTTGCCACTCTTTAGTGTATGTGTGGAATCAGAAACAAAATTCATGCTCAAACTTAATCCTCTGAACAGTAAGAGTTCATCTGACAAGAGGGCAGTGCCCTATGGACAGAGTGATGTCTTACTACAAAAGGTTAAGGGGCCAGCGTGGAAGGAGAGGGCAGCCTCCCGTAGACACATGCTGCTCCCTTGCAGCCGCCCTCCACACTGAGAAGCCGGCCTCGGGTATCTCTAGACTACCTAGGGTTAGGCACTCTGTAACAGCAATGGGAACATTAGGGCTCTGACACGTAGAGTTTGGCTACAGTTAAATTACTTGCCATAGACAAAATCAAATAAGGTTTACTTACCAATTGTTTTTCACTCATGGGTGATGGAGAGGGGGGAGCAGCCTCTCCTGAAGTAGGACGCCACGTCAGGAGCCTTTAAGATACCAGAACAAAACCAGTCACTGGGCCACAGTAAAGAGTTATGCCACATGCAACATATTTTAAATGGGCATTAAAAAAGGGGAAAAATTACAGTTTGACTACTGATAAAAGCAATTTTCTGAGATCTATTCAGTAAAAATTTTCAAAGATGTACTTTTGGAGGTTAATTCAGCAGCACTCAATATAGTTATAACAGTTTCAAAGAAAAATATACTTTCTAAAGTGCCATAGATTTCAGACTTAGTTCTTCTAAATATTAATGTCTTAAATATCACCTTAGAGCAAGCTTGTTTTTTTCCTTTTTTTTTTTGTTTGTTTGTTTTTGTTGTTTTGAAGACAGGGTTTCTCTGTAGCTTTGGAGCCTGCCCTGGAACTAGCTCTTGTAGACCAGGCTGGCCTTGAACTCACAGAGATCCGCCTCCCTCTGCCTCCTGGGATTAAAGTGCTGGGATTAAAGGTGCGCGCCAAACTTGTTTTAAAAGTCTGACACTTTTCAAAACAACAACAACAACAACAAAAAAAAAAACCTCATAGAATTAAAACTTAAAACAAAATTAAAATCTATAAAACTCTTAAAATTCTATTTTTTTTAAAAGATAGAAAAATTAGGTCAACAAAGTCCCAAAGACAAATTAACTTGCCACTTATGAATTAGGAACTTGCAGAAGAAATATGTTTAAGAATCAAAGCTCTAGAATCCAGGCAGAGAGATGCCAAAAAACGGTTTCGCTGCAATAAAGAGAAATTGGAAATCGATCTTTTCTATTAAGAAAGTTATATATACATACATTACCATGAGTGTGTAACTTAACAAATTAAAACACATGCAGATCCAATTAAAAATAATGCGTAGCCAGGAGATTTATATAAAGAGCTTATGGGGATGGAGGGAGTAGAGAGAGCTGCAAAGCAAGGATTCATACTATCTCACCCTGCTCCAGGTAACTGAGAAAATATACTGAATAACTGGAAGTGGGTCAAAGAAATCATTGTGCATCTTTCAGTATAGACCACTTTTCTAGTTAGTGATTTGTTTTACTTTCTATTTATAATTTTACTATTTATAAGGCTATTACAAGAACATAAACGAGATTTAATTCATGTTACTAAACAGGATACAAAGCTTAAAAAGTGGAACAGCTGATAATTTTCATATGACTTTATATCTGCACTGGGTGTATTTAATGTTTCTAGGAAGAGTCTATCTATAGACTTAGACATTTCAGACAGCAAGTAAAGCTATATACAAATCAGAAAGCCCCAGGGCTGTGCTGGACATAAATTCCAATCCATCCTATGAATAATCCAGGTGCTGATGTATCTGTTTCTTTCTTTCTTTCTTTTCTTTTTTTTTTTGGTTTTTCGAGACAGGGTTTCTCTGTGGCTTTGGAGCCTGGCTCTGTAGTCCAGGCTGGTCTCGAACTCACAGAGATCCGCCTGCCTCTGCCTCCTGAGTGCTGGGATTAAAGGCGTGCGCCACCATCGCCCGGCTATGTATCTGTTTTTTTATTGATTAAAAACTACTCATAATTCATTCCCCACAGAAAGATAACAATTGAGTGTACAGTGTAGTGTTTACAAACAGATTTTCTGTAGATTAATAAATCTCCTGTAACCGAAAGACATGTTAAGGAAGGCTCTCGTTAACTTAAAATATCACCTGGTGTGTGATATGTTCAAAAACCCGAAGAATCATCACATTATGATCCAAATTTTGGAAAAACACAGAAGATTCTTGTTTACAAAGAACTTACTTCATGTAGTTTTTAAAGTTCAGTAATTACTCACTTTTAAACCCAGTCAATATGTAAATACAGAGTAGACCTGAATAAAATCTTACGCATGTGGTATTGTAGTTTTGAAGATATCCAGAGTGCAGTTACACGTTTTATCCCAGATTTCGAGAGTAAACTTTTCACCATTCAGAATAACCACGTTTTCTAAGCAGTTTGTACCAGAGCGTGCTAACTGCTCGTTGTCTACAAGAGAAAAGAGTAATTCATTGACACATCTCAGGTGCCATGTGTCACACTAGGTGTGCACACAGCTGGTACAGACCTACCTTGTTGCACACACCAGTAGAGCTGGGCAAAAATATCATCCAAAAGTACATCACTAAGAACTTCTAAATACTGGGTGAACACATCACAGATTGCATAAAGGGCATGGTTGCAAGTTGTTGTCATCCATTCGGCTTTCTGGGGGGAAAGGGGATCATGAAAAGAAGGTCATGCTGTCCATCAACCACTAGACCCTGTCTCAAATCACCTCTCCTAAATTACATTAAAGATAATTACACAAGTCTCCATGTCATATTGCTATACAGGACAGAGAGGAAAAATGAGACTCTCTGGCCACAGAATCTGAAATACATATCTAAGTGGTTTATAGTAAAATAAATTGAAATAACTACAGTTAATTTTACTTTGTATTCTTTACTGAACAAGAATTCAGCATCTAATATTAATAAAAGTTACTGGTGTTTCTTTCTTATGACTATAACAAAATATGGAAGAGAAGCTGACAGTTAACAAAAGCAATGAAAATAAAAAGTAAATCACTAATTCAGTCCTATTTCCAAATAGTGCCCTTGCTAATGAAAGAAAATAGTATTTCTCATGTACTGAAGACACCATATTCTAGGAATTCTTTATGTTCAGTGTGTTTAATTTCAAAAACTAACACGTACTGAGTGAAAAACCCGAAGAATGTTACAACTTTATGCTAAGGAAAATGTTGTGTTCTCTTACCTCTGTCTGTTGCTCTGGCAATTTCATATTGTCAAATATTCTGAAAACAATTCTAAACAAGTCCTGCCACCAGTGCTTCTCGTAAGTGTGGCCATATGTCTTCATTATCTCAAACATGACTGTTAAGCCCCTAAGTAACAGAACACAGTTAGGAAAGCTGTAATGAGAAGCAGCCAAACTATCTTAAGAAAGCTTTAAAAGTTTACAAACCTACTAAAAAAGGAAAGTTAATACTGGTTGTTAATGTATATTGAATATAAAGCAATTTAAGTTGTAAAATAACATGTTCCTTTAGGATACATCATCCAGAAAATAAAAACTCCAAAGGCTCTGACGTTAAGATTGTTTATTTTTCTGTTCCCCTCCCATCCGCTCAGCTGCTGAAGACTGTACATGGACTCCGCAGTGGTCCACTAGGAATGGCTTCTATAGCTCATCTGTTTGAATGCTTGGTCACTAGGGAAAGGCAACTTGTTAGGGATTAGGAGCTGTGGCCTTGATGGAAGAAGTGGGGAACAGAAAAACACTCGTGTTAACTTCCGTCTAGTAATATGTCTGCACCCTTCAACTCAGAAGTTTTTATTTCTAGAAGTGTTAAAATGGTCAATATCTTTAAACATTACCTAACGACTGGTACAGAGCCTAGTTCATATGCTGCTGTGTTCTTCAGGCCTAGCACATGTAGTAGGTTCTCGAAAAACATGTTATGTGGATATGTAAGATAAGTATGATGTATGTTCAGTGCCTCAGCAAGTTCCCACCAGCCTGCAACACCTAAGGCATGTTAGGAACAAGATATGAGACTGAAGTGACTCTCTTCTTTACGTTAAAACTATACCCATCAAAATTAGCTGGGAATTACAGCCTGAGGAACTTTACACTTTTATAGCTGTTTTTGTTATAAAAGAAATTCTTACAAAATAGATAATAATCCAAAGTAGGGCTCAGACCAAACAAGTTACTCATAAAACTCCGTAATATCAATAACATTAGCAAATATTTTATACTTTTACATGGCAGACTGTTTGGCAGACGACCTCTTTAGCAACTTGTTAAAGTTCAAGACTGTTCCTTTATAAGTTCTTTTAGCCAGTGTCGCTTCTGTAAGCATGAGCACATATGAGGGAGAGGCAGAAGGATCAGGAGCCTAAGGTCAGCCTGAGCTACATGACATTTTGTATCAAAAACAAAACAAGAGCTAATTAATTTAAAAAAATGCTTCTACCATCTACCAGGAAAAAAAATTTGTCGTTTATTAAAGTTTCTGAGTAGAAACAAGTGAAAAAAATTGTTCACAGTATTAAACAGACTAAAAGACAGATTTAAGTAATATATTTCATTTTCCACTAATATATTTAGTAATCATATTATTATATGTAGACCTGCAGCCATTCAGTCAGAAAGGAACACACAAGAAGAAAGGCAGAGATGCAGTCACCAGCCAGATGCAGAGGAAGCAAGATGAAAATAACTTACTGAGAAAAGGTACCAAGTCACATGGCTAACATTGACAAGAATTATGAGTTAATTTAAGTTGTAAGAGCTAGTTAATAATAAGCCTGAGCTAATTAGTCAAACAGTTTATAATTAATATAAGCTTCTGTGTGTTTCTTTGAAACTGAATGGCTGTGGGACTAGACAGGATAAAAACTTCCATCTACAAATGCCCTCCAAATGTTTGGCAGGAATTTCCATATAAAGTCTGAGAAAGCTTTAAAAAAGGATTCTAGACAGACAAGGACAGAGTCAAGCTCAGCGTCTTGGTAACCATCTTTATTCGGGTAGGGTCTGTTTTGCTGATGAAAGCAGAGTTGTGGCTCCTTTAAGAGAGGCTTCCTGACTCAGTATAAGCAGAAAAAAATCCTGTGGCTCTTTTAAAAGGCTCTGTCACCAAACAATTAAATGGTGTTTATGAGCAGTCTAAGGCAGGCTTGTTGGCAGTGGCATAAACCTTGAAACTCCACAGAATTGTGGCAATAAAATATGGCTCCTGCCAGTACCTCTGCCATAAAGATAGATTCTCAGAAATCTAAGGAATGGGGCACAGCAAGCTGCCAAAGTCACAGCTTTAATCCTAGCCATATCCCTTAGCAGAATAAAGACTCATGTGGTCAGAAAAAGATAGAGATATGCAGTAAAGACAGATGCAGATGAAAAACAAACCTCCAAATGCTTTACAGTGTGTTTAAAAATATTTGTAGACTTGGGAGAGGAAAAAAAAGATAAAGTCCTTAAAAAAAGAAACAGTATAGCTGGAAGTGGTGGTGCACACCTTTAATCCTAACACCTGGGAGGCAGAGGCAGGCTGATCTCCTTTACTTTGAGGCCAACCTAATCTACAGAGTAAGTTCCAGGGTGGCCAAAGATACACATAGAAACCCTGTCCTAAAAAACCAAAAATTAAAAAGTTACATAAAGATGGGTACTGCATGTTATTGTGTTGTCTTTGAATTGTTTGACTGCTGAGGAAGAAGCCAATACCTGCTAAAAGACATTTGATTATAAATGCTGTTGGATTAATCTAACCTACATATT
Organism: Microtus pennsylvanicus; assembly: GCF_037038515.1. Taxonomy (NCBI): domain Eukaryota; kingdom Metazoa; phylum Chordata; class Mammalia; order Rodentia; family Cricetidae; genus Microtus; species Microtus pennsylvanicus. The sequence goes on from NC_134583.1 coordinate 23,573,323, forward strand.
TTGAAAATGCCTTGACTTCAAAATTTAAGTCAAAAGGTATGTTACTTTGGAGAAGAGGTTTTGCTTTTATTTCCAAAGGAAATAAGAGGCTGTGAATTCATTCTGGGTTAAGAAAAATCAGGTTCAATCAAGAAAGACCCCACAGGAGCAGATGGCTCTCTGTTGCAGTTTCTTCTGCGTTCCACATCTAGAACAGCTTCAAGGTGGTAAGTTGAGGTGACACAGTTTCATAGAATACTCCAGTCAGGATTTGACCATAATCCTAATGTTCTCAGGGTCCCCCAAAGATTTGCCAGCAAGCCCAATCAGCAAGAAGTAGCCTAGAAAACTACGCCCACATCCCCCACCCCCCAACTGGATTATGGATGCTTGTCTTTGTTTAGCATACTGGTTACAAGTTGTTATGGATAATGATCAGGAAAAAAACTAAAGAAAGGAGATTAGATTCAAGGTTTTTGTTTTGAAAAGATAAAAGAGGAAATGCTGACAAATAATCATCTTGTACACTGTAAAAATTTGTCACTGATATTGGTTTAATAAAACATTGAATGGCCAGTAGCCAGGCAGAAAGAACAGGCAGGGCAACCAGACTAGGAGAATTCTGGGAAGAGGAAAGTTAGAGAACCAGTCATCAGCCAGACGCAGAGGAAGCAAAATGATAATTCATTACTGAGAAAAGGTACCAAGCCTTATGGCTAAACCTAGTTAAGAATTATTGGTTAAGTTGTAAGAGCTAGTTAATAAAAAGCCTGAGCTAATAGACCAAACAGTTTATAATTAATATAAGCCTCTATGTGTTTCCTTGGGACAGAATGGTTATGGAATCAGGTGGAACAAAACTTCTGTCTATAAATATAGTCTAAAACGTGCCTATCTAACTCTTTTCTTTTTTTTCAAAACAGGGTTTCTCTGGGTAGCCTCAGCTATCCTGGAACTCGCTCTGTAAACCAAGCTGGCCTGGACTCACAGAGATCTGCCTGCCTTTGCCCCCCCCCCCCCCAGTGCTAGGATGAAAGGTGTACGCCATCACAGCTTGGCTGGCAAGATCGATCGATGTCTCTCTCTCTCTAATTCTTAATATATTTGGTTAAAAGAAAACAATAATTTTGTGGTCTCTAACTGTAAACTTGTGTTTGTTTATCCATAATAAAAGTTATTGAGAATAAAAATAAATCTTTCAAAACTTAAATTTCAAATATGCATTGTTACCTGGTTCTTACATCTAATTTGCATCTATTGATGATACATGATAGCTCGAAGAGAATCGGGAACCACCCTCTCACCCACACCCTGTCTTCAGGGGCCACATTCATGTCGTCACTCGTGTACTCCTTGAAAGCCTTCAAGAGGAAGGATGCAATCAGTAAGGCAAAGATACATATTCTGACACAGTCAGTAATATTTCTCAGGAAAAACACTAAGTGCTTTACCAATCAAAAGTGAGAAATTTAATATATAATAATTCACAAAAAACTGAAGACTTATAACTGTCTGTAAAGAGCCTTTGATTAGACTTTTTTTTTTTTTAAGTTGGTTTTACAGGGCTAGTCACAGCTTAGCAGATAAGACCACATCCTACTCTTGTAAGGAAACTGGGTTTGGTTCCCAGCATTCCTGTGAGGTGGTTAGCAACCTGTTAACTCCAGCTCTAGGGGCATTTAACGCTTCTGGCTTCCACAAAAACATGCCTATACACATGTGCACATACCTCCTTCCCCACATATACACAGAATAGGTTCAGATATTCAAGGTCAAATTAGCAAGGCTGTCAATTCAGTCTTTTATTTCAGTGCTTAAGTACACACTCATCCATGTGTAACTTCAGTGCTGCAAGGCACAGGCAGACAGGCGGTAGGTCAGGATTCTTAGAAACAGGCCAGGCCTCTTTCTCCTTTACTTGCCTTGCAACTATGGACATACCTTAAAACTTCTCGCACCTGTCTCCTTATCTATATAAAGCTGTAACACTAGCTGCCCCATTTGGTGTTATGAAAATCAAATGAATAAATGTATTTACTTGGGAGAACTGTAACTCAGAATCAAGTTCAAACTAATTTTGGGCTCAAAATAAATGCTTCCTGTACAGTAACTTTCCAAACAAATACAGACTTCACATTGTACCCATTACTCAGCAATATTCTGTTTACTAAATGATGCTACTATACCTGAGGTCTATCAGACACATATTTTGCACAATGGCGAATTAGTCGGATCGCTTCCATACTTGTGTCTGGGAAAGCTGCATTACATGCGAACTCAGACAAACACTTCACTGCATCCTGGAAAGAATCAATAGTGGCTGGAAAGTGTTTTTCAAATACAAGAGCTAAAACAGAGAAAAATAAATAGAAATAACTACACATTTTCAATTATTTTAATGGTATCCAAGATATATTAATCTCTAAAGGAGTACATACTTCTAACAGGTTGTCAAGGGTTTTGCCACCTAAAAAAATGTGTATGGGTTCTCTTCACAACTACTCTGTCCTGAGTAAGATGTGTCTATTTTGTTCACACTCTAAACACCATATAATAAACTAACAGGTGCACCTTAACTCTTGTTGGGCAGATATGCAGAGTTACTACTCTTTGGATACCTGTGTTTAACCATGCCTACAGGGTCATTTTATTCTTGAAATACTTAAGTAAAATGCTTAATACTTAAGCAATCACTCACTAAATGATAATCAAGATAGTCCTACCCCACATAAACACAAACTGGGTTTACAGATGTGCTTGGCCATGCTCAGATTGTTTCTGATGGTGCTGGGGATCCAAACTCAGGCCACCCAGCTTACACAGCAAACATTTAATCACTATCTTTTATACAAGATTAACTTGTATAAGATTCCATCCTTAATACTTCAATTTCCCACAAAGTCAGAGGAGATGATTCAGTGGTTAAGAACAATATAAGAATCAAAGTGCTTTGCCTCAAGAGCCCAGCTGCTGGAGATACAACTCGTTGTTAGTCGCAGGCCTTGAGTTACTCCAGCACCACAAGTCAACTGAACACAGTCAGCTTTTCTGGCTGCACTTGAACACAGCTAAGGAATACTTACTGACAATGTGCCCTGTAGTCTGAAAGGCAAGTTCTACTATGCTTTCATCTTGGTCAGAGGCAGCTAGATGGAATACGGAGAAAATATTCTTCCATCCTGAGCGAATATTTGCAGCCTGAGAATTAACCATCTGTGCTATACACCGTACAACCATATCTCGAATTGTTGGAGACCTAAAATAGTAATGTAATTACTTAAATATGCATCCACATAAAATTCAACCCTTTTCTTTTTTAAAAATTCTTCTCTTTGGAGTAGAACATATTAAGCTATTACTGATATTTAACTAAAAAAGAAGAAAACATATTACCTATTTCGTTTCATTATATGTTCAAAAGGCCGTAAGAAATCCTTTTGGAATCTGAAATTTGCAAGTTCCCCTTTCTCTAAAAACTTCATTGATAACTGCCTTAGGGAGTCCACTGCAAATATGGCTACATCTTCATTAGGATTGCAACCAACCTGTAGGGCAGCAACAAGACCAAGATGCTAATGTCAGAGGCAAAACTATGACTTTTCATTCTTTCCTTACAAAAAAGCACAAAACAATCAGCAAAAGAAGATGAATCCTAGGTTCTTCACAGAGGCACCAGGATGCGAAAAATAGAAAACATATTTTAGTGAAACTGTCAAAAGTTTCAGCAATCATTTCTAAAAAGAAAGCAACCCAAAGTTTTTGCTTTTCTTAAAAAAAAACTATATGTGAATGTGCATTTGTGGCGTCTATGTGTGTATTTGTACATGTGTGTGTGCGTCCAAGGAAGTCGAGTAGGAAACAGTATTCTCCGAAACTTGAGTTTTAACTCTAGGTGATTGTGAGCTGCTAGACGTGGACACTGGGAGCTGGACTTGGGTCCTCTGCAAGAGCCACTTCTCTAGCCCTTCCTTTTCCTTTTTGAGACAGGATCTTGCTATACATGTAACCCAAGCTGCCTCAACCTACCTAAAGCGCCGGTAATAAAAGTTTGTAAGACGATCCTGAAAGGTTTTCTACATTTAATTATACAACTGTAACAAACAACTGCTTAGAAGAAATAAAATCAGATTATGACTAGGAAAATTTAAACAAAGAAAAATACTGCAAATGTAAACAAATACTATAATTACCCAAATACCTTATTGAAATGATCTCCAATAACTTCCCAAATGCGAGACCACTGCAGTCGTATTCTTCCCATGTTATAGTATGATATTTCTACTATTTTTTGTAGACTAAACATTCTTGGGTGTGTAGTGGAAAGCAATTCATCCATGGATACGGCACAGAGCCAACGAACAAAATCAACTAAAAAATAAACACATTTACATTTTAATCTTAATTTTAAAGCTTTTGAGCCAAAAGGATGGAATAGGAGTAGAATAAATATTCACACTCACCAATAGCATTTCCATCTAGCCGTGTAGATCCCGTAAATATTCTGGGGAAAAAAGACAATTAAAAAACGTAAGAAGTCTTCCTTCTGTTATGCCAACTCAAAAGTAATGGCTTGGAGTATTAATAGTTCTTAGGTGTTTTAAGAAGGCCAAATGAATATTTACTCATCACACAGCCTACCAACAAGAGTTGTCTGAACTGTTTCTCCTTCCCACTTACATTCTGTACTCAGCAGTGTACAATGTAGTTTTAATTACGTTTCTACAAATATGAGGCAAGCACCTCATGGGGTTCTAAAGATAAGAAAATATGAATCTATGAAAGCAATGAGTTGGTTTACTAAGAAATTATGGGATTTCCAAATTTTACTGATAATCTACTAGTAGCCTTGAGCAAATGCTCTACCACTGAGTTATATGTATCTCAAACCCTAAGCAAGATCTTAAGATAGTTATATTTTATTTTTATAAGCAATGTTCATTTGATTATAAAATTCATTTGGAACTTAAATATGGCAAAAAATGACAAACACTCTCACTTTACCCAAGAACTGGCTGAAGCAGTTTCCTGACGATATTCAAGGGTTCGAGGATAGGCTACAAGACTCAGTTTTGTGCAGCCTTCCTTCCTAAGCACTTTCTGCATCACTGTCATAAGAGACTTCAGCACACACAAGTAGAACCTATTCTTTTTACCAGGAACTGACTTGTATACAGCAGTATGAGGAGACTAAATATAACACTCCTCAAGTTAAAACTTCAAAACTAGATATACATGATAAAGGGGAAACCTCAAAGGCAGAGCCAGCTCAAATATTAATCTTAAAAATACTGTACTAAGAGTAGTAGTTACCAATCACTGGGAAGTACTATCCTTGTATCATACACACACACACACACACACACACACACACACACACACACACACACACACACATATGTCTGTATATATATATATACTAGTTAATATATTCATATTCATTCAATAATCAATATGAGCTATTATAACGCAATGTCTGTAAGCAGAAAACTCATGTACTGGACTAAAAAGTGCCAGAGTCAAGATTCAAACTGCAGCAGGCTGACTTCAAAGTCCCCTTAAATACTCTTTATACAGCATCATATTTACATGAATTAAACTTGCAGCAAACATTTTCAAGATATTCTAGTTTTTCTCTAACACAATCTGAATGTCTCACATACAACTAATGTTAATCTTCAGTGTAACAATAAGAAACAAAACAGATTGGCAAATGTAAAATCTCAGCTCCTGCTGTACTGTTCTTTTGGGTAAAACGAAGTAAGTAATTAAAAAATTTGGCAAAAACACAAGCCAGATGGTGGTGGCGCAAGCCTTTAATCAGAGGTGCAGAGGCAGGTGGATCTCCGTAAGTTCAAGGTCAACCTGATTTACAGAGTGAGTTCCAGGACAGCCAGATATACACAAAGAAACCCTGTCTCGGAAAAATAAAAAAACGAAAAACAGAATAACCAACCCCCCAAAACCAAACTAAAACAAAACAAAAAGAAAAAAAAAACCTTGGCAAAAAACAAACACGGGAGAGCATCAAGAGACAAACAAGGGAGAGCATCAAGAGACAAACACGGGAGAGCATCAAGAGACAAACAAGGGAGAGCATCAAGAGACAAACAAGGGAGAGCATCAAGAGAACTCCATACCATTTAGCACAATGGTTAGATTGAACCCAGAACATAAAATACAGAAAAACTACAAAGTTCTCATATCAACCAAAGTAAAAACTGCTAGACTATGTACAAAAGCCAGCTGATTTCTCTCAAACTAGAAATATTCTCATGGAAGGCAAAGCAGTAAACAAAAGATACCAGAGTAAAATATTTAAACATTATAAAAGAACAAAAGCAAAGACAAAGACATAAGAAAGGATTTAACTGGAGAGAAAAAGAAGCAAATGGTAAAGTGTAGTGCAGAAAATGGAGACTCTGCAATCGCAGGGAAAGATGCAGGCTGTGATGATGGGAAAGACTGGAGAACAAGGCATGGACAGAGAACTACCACAGCAACCAGAGGCTCTGGAGATCCAGTCATGATGGTAGAAGGCAGGGGGATGTGCAACCCGAGAAAGGGTGTTGAAATTCCTACTCACTTTGGTAGCCTCTGAGGGGCCGCTCTATTTCTAGCCATGTTCCACTAAAATGCAGCCATACTGCAGAGCACAGCAGCCTGCAGGCGCATTTACAGTCATGCCTTAACTTTTTCAAGCTTTTTGTAATATTAAATAGATTATCATAATGACAATAAAGATGACTTTTTACAAGACGGAAATATCATTTGAATGGAAGATAGCCTGGGAGCAAAAATGGCAATTACTACTCGGCTCTGAAGCTGAATAGAGGAAGGGCTCTGGACAGACCCACAGGCACGTTCTACGCCCCAGATTTCTCTATGAATGAGAGAACTAAACAGACACTGTAAACATCAATACAAAACTAGTCAGTTGTGAGAATGAGCAACTTATTTAAACCCTTCTGTTCCAATTTTCTCATTTGTAAACTGAGGACAATAACACTCAGCTCTTGCTAACCTAAATAATGATAAAAAATAATACATGTCAAAGACCCTGTACGTCACAAGTCTTCATGCTGAATACAAGATGATAGACAGTATTTCTAGAATCTACACAAGGAAGATAACAAAACAAACAAACAAACAAAACACCCAACACCAAACACTAGGAATTTGTTTCAAGAAAGAAGTTCCAGAAAGTACTTTCAGGGTTAGGAGCCATTGACAAATCTAGTTGTTTGTACTTGGGAAAGTGCCTCTACGGATGGAGTGCTCATATAAGAGCTTGAGGACCTTTTAGATCCCCAGCTCATGGAAATAAAATCCAGGCACAGCTGCAACCTATAATGTCAGCACTGGAGGTGGAAAAAGAGAATCCTCTGTTACACTAGCCAAAGTGGTGAGCTCCAGGTCAACCAATGAGTGACTGTTTCAAAAAATAAGGTTGGAAAAAGACACTTGATATGTGGGTATGCACAGGTATGCTCCACCCCAACTCGCCACAGTTTTATCTGAAGTAAATAATGAATCAGTCTGAGTCTCAAGATCAGCAATCAAAGGCTGTCTGAAAGCTTCAAACATAAGTAGTTTTAACAAATTTGAATACCAGTATTGTAAAATGTGGTTTCAATTTTGAGAGCAATTACCTGGAAAAAAGGAACCATCAAAAGACTGCTATAAAATATGGTTCTATTTGCTGTGCATTTTAAAGTAATATTCTATAGTAAAATAGTATGTCATTTCTTTTAGAAAACAAGCTAAAAGGGAATACCTAGAAATGTATAGAATGCAAAAAATTTAAAGACCTTTCCAAAGAAGCATATAATGAGAATTTCCAGGAAAATTCATTCATTTTATCCAGCGTGCTGTTTTACACCACTTACCTAGAAAGATAAACTAAGCTTAATTTCCAAGAGTTGAAAAAAAGGGAATAATTTTCTAGAGAGATTTCTGAGTTTTTAAATCAAGAATATTTCCTTAATAGTTCCAGTACCAATTGTAACACAGTTTTATGCAATTAAAATCATTCCTGTATTTTACAATTGGAGAACCAAAATTAAAGGTACATCATCATCTAAATCACAGCATGTCACAAAATAGTCTTATATTACTTTTTAAAAGTTATTTGGACAATATTTTTTTCTTTTTAAACAAGGTGCAAAATAGTGCTGAAACAGTATTCCAGTGAGAAGGGGAGGAAGTGAACACCTTACCTATCCACAGCAACCACAACACTCTGAGAGCTGGTTTCGCCAATAGACTCCTGAATACTTGCTATCTGCTTCCAGTCCACATTTCCTCCAACTGCCACACATAAGAGAGTATGTGCCATTTCAGTTAGAAAACAATTCAAGGAAAGAATGCACTTAGAGCTCTAAGTGTTCTAAAACACATTTCTAAAGTCAGGTATTTAACTAATAAAAGCAAGGACACACGCACTCAGTGAGATGTACTACATAATATAAAAACATACTTGCAAGGGTTACACAATTTAAAACCACTATCACAAAATTGGTGGTACCGGGCAAAATTTTCCTTAATTTTTAAGAAGTGCGACACCAAGAAATGCAGCAGCTCTACTGACTTCTGTAGATGGGTCTGGTTGGGCAGCAGAATTCTGTTAATCTCCAACCTCTTATATAAGAGTTTATTCAACATTCTCTGTATATTGTAACTATCCACTCCTTCCAAAACTATTTCATATTAGACAGCAAAACAACATCCTTAGTTTTATTTTAAACTGTACTTTAGGATTATCTTTGGTATACACCCTGACTACTTTTATGTCAGTTTGACACAAACTAGTAATTTGGGAAGGGGGAACCTCAACTGAGAAAATGCCCAGACCAGATTGGCCTGCGGTGTACTTCATGATGACTGATATGGGAGGGCCCAGCTCACTGTGGGCGGTGCCACCTTCTGGTTGGTAGTCCTGGGTGCTATAAGAAAGCAGGCAGAACAATCTATGGGGATCAAGTGAGTAGTAAGCAAACTTCCTGTATGGTTTCTGCGTCATGATGTTCGGGCCTCCAGGTTCCTTACTCGAGTTCTTGCCCTGAATTCTCTGAAAGTGGTAATATGAAATAAACCCTTTCCTCCTCAAGTTGTTTTTGGTCATGGTATTTTATAATAGCAACAGAAACCCTAACCAAGACAGAAATTGTTACCAGAAGTGGTAACTCACTTTAACAGACCTGACCATGCTGTTTTGGGGAAGGATTGTGGAAGAAAACTTGGTCTGGAAAAGCTACTGAGTTTTCAAAGCTTTAGCGAGCTGTTGTGGTCACTAAGAACAATGATGAGAGCAGGACCAATGATGGGGATCTGGGGAGCAGGACCAATGATGGGGATCTGGGGAGCAGGACCAATGATGGGGATCTGGGGAGCAGGACCAATGATGGGGATCTGGGGAGCAGGACCAATGATGGGGATCTGGAGGTCTCAGAGGAAAGTTTGAAAGGCCCTTTCAGACTGCTGGACTGTTTGTGTGACACTTTGTATTAAGAATCTGTGTTATCTGGAGATGGAGATGACAACAAACCATGCCAGTCAGTTGAGCTGAGAAAGCAGTAATGGTTAGGAAGAATCCAGCATCACTGAGGTACCATCTTCTGAGAAGTGTGTCCTCAGGGTCCACACACAGAGAAAGCTAAAGTTATATCTTATACTGGCAGTTGAATTTGGAAATAGTGAAGAGTCTTCCAGGTGGTATCACTTTTAAAGGCATTAAGGGACCATAAGTGCTGAGGCTTATCACTGAGAGGTCAGGAAGACCAATTAGTGATGGGGCAGCCTCAGCTGAGCAGAAGCCCAGGGTTGAAGGTGCCATGGAGAGAGGCTGAGCTGGTATGGCGGCAATAGAGGCCCTGGAAAGGTTCCAGAAGTGGTGTATGTAGACCCCTTGCAGCAGAGACCTGGCCACCAAGGACAGCAGCAGTGTGGAGCACAGCTGGTCTGAGACCACAACACTACAGGTACTGTGAATTGCAGAGAGCGTCCAAGTCTTCTGGAACCCAGAAGACCTTGGGTAAATCCCCGGCATTGGACACCGAGTTATTCATACTAATGGAGTTTGGTTTTGCTCGACTTGGTTGTGACTGTGCCTTGGTTCTTCCTTCTTGGAGTAAGAAGGTATGTAACATTTTTTTTTTTTAAGTTTTTCGAGACAAGGTTTCTCTGTAGCTTTGGAGCCTGTCCTGGCACTAGCTCTTGTAGACCAGGCTGGCCTCGAACTCACAGAGATCCACCTGCCTCTCTCTGTCTCCCAAGTGCTGGGATTAAAGGCGTGCGCCACCACCACCCGGCGGTATGTAACATTTTTAATTTTGCATTGAGATCGTTGGATCTGTTTTTCACATCTACGTATTTCTCTTCCTAGAGTTCAGGCTCTCTCAGTCTCAGTCCTAGGTTGATGAAAGTTCTCAGACTTACTTCCCTCTACAATCTCTTCACTTTCACAAGACCAATACTCCTAAATCATCACCGTCCTTTTATTTACTATGGTAGGGTAGAAATTCTTCAGCTGTCATTTAAGTACTCCTCTTTAACATTTTAATCAGTATGTGTCTGACATCACATCCAATGTGAGTGAAGTGATTTCACTCAATTGTTCTCATTTATCTTATTTAGCAAAGTACTATTCAGATTAGAATTTATTCTTTTTATTTATCTTTTTAAAAAGAAATCTTTGATCATTTTACATACCAATCCCTGTTCCCACTCCCTGCACCTTCCCCTCACTCCATTCCCCATCCTCTCCTCAGAGAAGGTAAGGCTTCCCATGGGAGTCATAGTACAAAACCACTTTAGGAATGTTAAAGTGCCTTCTCACCCAGACTAAAATTCCCCGAAAGACTCAAGTTAAATACATTTTCCCATGTTCCTACCCTAATCCATATTAAAACCAAAGTAAGTACTTCACAAGTATTTGTTGATCCTATTGACCAAATACTAAATTCTCTTCTGAATGCAGACAACAGATGTCATTTAAGCCACTGAATTCAAATTCTATGCTAGCAACTGAACAATATAAAAAAGATACAATTGTACTCAGTTACTTTACCAGCAGAGAAAGACACACACACAATAAATTTTAGTACAGTATAATGGTTATTCCATGGCTGAAACAGACTAATTACACAATTGTTAACTAAGAGTAAAGTTCATATAGAAGAGGATAATGGTGCTGGCTCATGGTTATAACATATGTATGATGAAATAGTTAACTGATCTACACTTGGGAGGCTAACTATTTATAAAAGGAACCTGAAGGAAAAGGTATCAGAAAGATAGGCTAGTTATTTAAAATAATGGAAGCATGTGAACCACGCCATATTTTAACTTATTTATATGTGACCATAATGAAAAACTGAGCAGGAAGCACAGAGAAGAGAGAGAAAAGCAGGAGATGCAGCATGACGACACTAGAGAACACAGGCAGGAGATGCAGCATGACGACACTAGAGAACAGGAGATGCAGCGTGACGACACTAGAGAACAGGAGATGCAGCGTGACGACACTAGAGAACAGGAGATGCAGCGTGACGACACTAGAGAACAGGAGATGCAGCGTGACGACACTAGAGAACAGGAGATGCAGCGTGACGACACTAGAGAACAGGAGATGCAGCGTGACGACACTAGAGAACACAGGCAGGAGATGCAGCGTGACGACACTAGAGAACAGGAGATGCAGCGTGACGACACTAGAGAACAGGAGATGCAGCGTGACGACACTAGAGAACAGGAGATGCAGCGTGACGACACTAGAGAACAGGAGATGCAGCGTGACGACACTAGAGAACAGGAGATGCAGCGTGACGACACTAGAGAACACAGGCAGGAGATGCAGCGTGACGACACTAGAGAACAGGAGATGCAGCATGACGACACTAGAGAACAGGAGATGCAGCGTGACGACACTAGAGAACAGGAGATGCAGCGTGACGACACTAGAGAACACAGGCAGGAGATGCAGCGTGACGACACTAGAGAACAGGAGATGCAGCGTGACGACACTAGAGAACAGGAGATGCAGCGTGACGACACTAGAGAACAGGAGATGCAGCGTGACGACACTAGAGAACAGGAGATGCAGCGTGACGACACTAGAGAACAGGAGATGCAGCGTGACGACACTAGAGAACAGGAGATGCAGCGTGACGACACTAGAGAACATAGGCAGGAGATGCAGCGTGACGACACTAGAGAACAGGAGATGCAGCGTGACGACACTAGAGAACAGGAGATGCAGCGTGACGACACTAGAGAACACAGGCAGGAGATGCAGCGTGACGACACTAGAGAACACAGGCAGGAGATGCAGCGTGACGACACTAGAGAACAGGAGATGCAGCGTGACGACACTAGAGAACAGGAGATGCAGCGTGACGACACTAGAGAACAGGAGATGCAGCGTGACGACACTAGAGAACAGGAGATGCAGCGTGACGACACTAGAGAACAGGAGATGCAGCGTGACGACACTAGAGAACAGGAGATGCAGCGTGACGACACTAGAGAACAGGAGATGCAGCGTGACGACACTAGAGAACAGGAGATGCAGCGTGACGACACTAGAGAACAGGAGATGCAGCGTGACGACACTAGAGAACAGGAGATGCAGCGTGACGACACTAGAGAACAGGAGATGCAGCGTGACGACACTAGAGAACAGGAGATGCAGCGTGACGACACTAGAGAACAGGAGATGCAGCGTGACGACACTAGAGAACAGGAGATGCAGCGTGACGACACTAGAGAACATAGGCAGGAGATGCAGCGTGACAACACTAGAGAACGTAAGGCTGATTCAGCTCTGACATCTGTCAACCCACTAATCACTAGGGTTGATTCTTAGGCCAATATGGCTGACTAGTTGGGTGTTCCCTTCTTTTCTCACAGTTCCAAGTATATCCTTCCCAAAAGTTATGTGCTCAGATCAAGAGGACAACTTCTCCTATAAAGACTGGTTTTTTGTTTTTGTTAGTATATATGAATAGCTGTGCTCTATACCCAAACCTCCAAACAAGCTCTAAAGAAACTAGAAATGGAGTTTATGGGTGTTAATGTACTACTTTTTTTCTTTTTCTTGTTGCACACAGGGGCTCTCCCAGGGCTAGGATTATGGGATATACGACCATGCCTGGCAATGCAGTAAAACAGAATGATTTATCCTTTTAGAAGACTGACATGTTCTACATTTCCCCCAAATACCTAAGTGTCACCTATTCCAATAAGAAATAATAGGTGTTTCCTATTTTTTGAAACAGAAAAAGATGTGGAACATAAACTGAGTCTATCTCTATTCAGGCAAGAAGTCAAGGATGAAAGCATGAAGTACATGACAAGAGTAACTGAGGTGGAGGGAGACAGGGCCAAGGAACATTTAACATATACAGCAAGCAGGAACCGAATGAAGGAAACATTTTAAGAGGAAACAGTGTCAGTCATTACATAACTTGTTTTGTGTATCAATTGAAATATACATTCTAAGAGCATCTTAAACTTTTATATTTAATGTAATTTATAACCATTTATTAAAATAATTAAAGAAATCAAAGAACATCTAAAATGTCTAGCAACTCAAAGAATCTATTTCACAAACACGTAATATCTTTCAGAGAGTTGTATAATGGTATAATAGCAACAAACAATTCTCATCTTACCAAATTACTTATATTTAGGATGAGAAAGATGTGCTATATATATTCTTAAAGACTTAACTGAATTTTCCAATACTAATATACACCATAAGGTCTCTAATTCAAATTTATATACTATGAATCTTTTAAGACAATTTTACTGTGTACCAGATGACCCTCAGACCTGTAATCTTTCTGCCTCAGTCTTCCAGATGCTGGGATTATGGTGTGCATCTCCATGACCAGCTCAACATTTTTATATTTGGGGTGGTGTTTTTGTTTGTTATTTCTGCAATGATGGAAATAAGGACCCAACTCTCAGTTATGAAACTTGACAGCAAGCAAGGCTAAGTAATCTGTCTGGCTGACCCTCCCAAGGCTTGAGTTCTTGATGATTTTAAAGTTTCTATTCCTAAAACATAAAGCTACAGACTTCTTTCATATACAATTTTCCCTCCACATGTGAGTTTCATATCTATCAAAAATATCTGAAGGAATTTCTGTGGGGAAATTAGAGGGAACAAAGGAAAAAGTTATTTAATTATATTTTAATTTAAAAAATAAAATGAAGTCAGGCAGTGGTGGCCTTTAGTCCCAGCACCTGGTGGGGGGCAGAGGCAGGTCGATCTCTGAGTTCAAGTGCAGTCAGGGCAATACAGAGAAACTCCGTCTTAGAAAAACAAAGAAAGAAGTAAATAACTAAGTAAATAAAAAATATAAATAAAAATATTTGGGAGAAAAATTTTACTTGTACTACACTTAAAAATGTTTTTTATTTCTATGCATATTGTATAATTATTTGCATCGATTTGTTTCTATTTGGTATTATAAGCAGTCTAGAGATTATTTAAAGTTCACAGCAGGGTATGTGTTGGTTATATGGATATACTATACTCTTTATGGAAGGAACTTGAGCAGCCAGGATTTAAGTATCTCCAGGGGCCCTGGATTCAAATGCTACTTAGTCATCTTGCTTTTCTCTATTACATTAGGCAAAGGGCAATTTATCTCATTTCTCTAATTATATTTCATTGGCACAATAAAAATTATATAACCCAGAGGTTTAAAAACAAATTTTGATATTTTCTAAAAATAATTTAAAAACCCCTCACCAAGTCCCAGACCGACAAATTCATCAGGGGCCTGATCTTTGGTTCCAGTGAGTGACCCTTCTCTGCCCCTCACTGTCCCGGAAATGTAGCGAGGCTTCACTCCAGTTCCTATAAGCTGTGCCAGCTCCAGCTGACTGATACACTTCAGGATCTTTAGTATAAAAGGAAAAAAAGGGAGGTTTTAACAATATATATCTTAAAATATATGCAGTTAGGATTTAAACACATATTACATTATAAATCATTACCAAATGCTGTTTATTTAAAATATACTAAATTATTTTCCACACTTAAGCCTACTAGTGGTAGAATATTTAGCATCAACTCATTTTAGAAATTGAATTGCAAAGTTAAAAGAATTTCTACCTCATGCCATGAGTTTCCTAAATAATTTCCATCAGTGTGAGCCACTGTGATGAGTGTTTTTATTGTGTCGATATTCTTCTGTTTCATTTCAGTAATTCCAGAACTCACTGTAAGTAAGGTAAATCTGGCTAGTGCTTGGACATATGCATCTCTTTCCAACTACAAAAAAAGGGAAAATTTTATTTACATGGTTGAAAATACAGAATACTGACTGACCTCTAATTCATGTTGAACAAACTGTCTATGTGTTTAGTAAATTTTAACGGACATGCCATGGATTACAAACAAAACTAAAAAAAAAATTAATCTTAAAATAAGGCAGGAAGTTCATAAATTTCTTAAATTTAGACACCATTTGAAGTAACAATTCAATGAGATTTTCAGTAGTCAACAAATGAATTCATACAGTGACAACAAATTTACTGAAAAAGATTTTTCAATTATATTAGCAAAAACCTGCTTTATGAATTTGTTCATTTTTTTTCCTCTACAGCTAGGCTGTATTTTGTAATATACTAAATCATAACATTCACAATGTATTAAATGGGTTAAGAAAAAAAAGAATCTAGCTAAAAGTTATCCTTAAAGTCCATAAAGTCCTACAAAGGCTGCTTTAATGGAAAGTTATGTTAGGTACTTGGTGTGGCAATATCTTGTTTGTACTCTAACAAATAAAGCTTGCTAGAGGATCAGGGTGCTGAGCTAGCCATTAGTTAATCAAAGAGGCCAAGCGGTGGTGGTACTCGCCTTTAGTCCCAGCACGTGGGAAGCAGAGGCAAGGGGATGATCTCTGTGAGTTCAAGGCCAGCCTGGTCTACAGAGTGAATTCCAGGACAGATTCCACAGCTACACAGAGTTACTGGTAACAAGCGACTGTGGCTCCTACTTTACTTCTTTCATCTTTCAGCATTTACCCCAATATCTGACTCCAGGTTTTTATTGTTAAGACCAATTAGAATTCATACTACAATTTGGTTCTTTTAAAGATAACTAGTTCTGAGGCTTAGGCCAAAAGGTATCTAAAACAAATACTTACAATGCCTAGAAAAATACCATACAGAACTGCTCTGAAAGAGCTTCTCAGAAATTATTCATTTAATTCCATCACAAATGTGAAGTTGGTTTTTAAGGAAGTCAAGGAAAAAATACCAAGTGTTGAACGCTACTGATGGCATGTGTTTTCCAAACCTGCCATGAAAGTAAAATTCCATTACCTGGATGCTGAAAATGCACGCAATTCTGATCGCACATCTTATCCCTTCTAGGCAAAGAGAGGCTACTTCAGTATCATCACAGTCTTGTAGACCCACACTGAAAGCGGCCAGAAAAGGAGTCCAAGCCAGCTAGAAAAATTTAAAATATACCATGAACATCAAGTGGTAATTGAGAATCTTGGCACAGTATGTGTGAAAGCTTTCTTAAAGAAAGGATATAATTATGTATCTTGAACTTAAAAAAAATGGAAATGATCATAAATTCAGTAATAACCACACGCTCATTTTAAGAACAGTAGTTATAAATTATTCACAACAATGAAAACACAGGAATAGTTAACATTCATATAAAGTTGTATCACTGACTTAAAATTCATTTCTCTTTGCAGGCGCTGACCTTTCCAATAACCCTGACTCTTTAGCTCCAATACAATCCTCTGAGTCATTTTTTTACTTGCAACAAGTGGCCCTACTTTTCTCAAAGCCTGCTCTGCAAACATCATTCAGCCTTTCTTTTACTATTAAGTACTTATATTAAGAAGCTGTATTTGATTCCTAGTTGGACAGTATTTTAAAATATTTACTCATCTGGAGGCTCTGGTCCACATCTATAATCTGAGCTTCAGACGTGGAGTCAGGACTGTGAGTGAGTTCAAGGATGATCTGAGATAAATGGCGAGGCAATTTCTCAAAAAGAAAAGAACTTGGTAGGGTAGCTCAAAGGTCGAGTACTCACTTAGCAAAGATAACAAACAACAGAAATCCACATAACTCTGAAACATCTGATATGAGTTATGTTGCTTTTAATAGTTCATTGAGCAGCAAAGCTGTAAGTATATAAAGTTACAAAGATGAAAATATTTTACCAGTGTCTTATAGATATGAAGAGATTAATTTTTATAGGGTCATGAAACTTGTAGCACTTCTAAGAAACACAAGTTCCTTGGAGTTTTCTTTTAAAGGCAAACGATAAAATCTGTGCACAGCACACAAGCTGCAGCACCTTGGTTCTTCCTTGGCCTCACTCTACATGTACAACACTTGAAGATGCTGCTCCCAGATTATGTGCAAGCATCAAGAACAGTATTTATAGATCAAATTATACCTAAATAATACTCAGTAGATAGTAAAACTATTGTTTGTTCATAACTGCATAAATCTCTCTAAAATAAGATTTAGCAAGATATAAAATGTTCTCATGCATATGCTTATATCTGGTAATATCATAAACCACATTCTAGAAAATTATAAATTTACTTTCTAGTCCTGTCCCCCAATCAACTTATTTACTGAGGAATTATAAGCCAAGAACTTTATTAGATATTAGAAATAATGCTTACATTAAAATATGTGTGATCAAAAATTTCAACATAAGACCTTATACCCTAATTTGGACAAAGAAATAGTAGAGAATATGCTTGAACTCACTGGCCCAGGAAAAAAGTTCCAGAATAGGACTGAGATAGGACAGGCATTAATCAACAGCTAGTAACTAGGACCACGTGACACTAAAAGGCTTCTGTACAGCAAAGGACACCATTATTCAAGAAGTGGAAGCCTATAGAAGGAGAAAAAAATTTCTACCAATTATCCATCTGTCAGAGGGTTAGCATCTAGTATATATGAAGAACTAAAAAAATTGATTAAAAAATCCAATTGAAAATTGTGGCACAAAAAAACCCCCAGAATTCTCAAAAGACAAAACACAAATGGCAGAGAACACTTAAAGAAATGTACAATATATCCTTAGTTACTAGGGAAATGCAAATTAAAGTTACTTTGAGATTTTATCTTATATCTGTCAGAATGTCCAAAATTAGTTTTTAAAAAAATGACAGTTCACACTGGTAAGGACGTAGGGTAAAGGGAATGCTCATGCATGGCTGGTGGGGGTGAAAACTTACAGCCACTATGGATATCATTGAGACAGTTCCTTAGGAAGTTAGGAATCAATCTACCAAAACCCAGCACTACCACTTTTGGAATATAGCCAAAGGATGATCCATCCTGCCACAGAGATACTTGCTTATCCATCTCTATTGCTGCTCATTCAAAATAGACATCAGAAACAGCTTAGATGTCTGCCAACAGATGACTGGCTAGAGAAAATGTGATACACTTATACAATAGAATATTATTCAGCTGTTAAGAAAAATGAAATTGTGAACTTTGCAGAAAAATAGATAGGATTAAAAACAATCATTCTGAATGAGATAACTTAGACCCAGAAAGTCAAGTTTTGTCTCATATAGGATGTTAGTTTTATACTTTATATATGTGTGTTTCATTTAGAAAAACAAACCTACAGAGGTTAGGTAGCTGGTGAAGGACTAGTGGGGGTAGAACTAGTCCAAGGGACGGGAACTAGAGTATAGTGAAAAATGGGGAAAGTCAGAATAGGAGGATTAAATGGAGGCAGTGGTGGGAGGGCAGGGTGGAGGAAAAATGGAGGGGGATAACAAACACTAAAGGCCTTGTGAAAAGCTATATGGAAATCTACCTATTTCCTAAATATATATACATATATAAAAGGAGTTTAAATGGAGATAACCATATAATGGGGAATAATAGCCCAACTAGACATTATAAACTACTAAATAAAACACCCAGTACCAGGAATGGGGTCCATATATTTTAGTTGTTGGCTAATGTGATGCCACAGGATCCCCATCCTTCACACCCCAAATGTCACAGGCTACTGACAATACTATTGCTTACCCTCCATAACCTGACAGTTAAAACCCTATCACTGAAGACACCACACACTTACGTCACAAAGAAGGAAAAAATATAGCTAGTGTTGAACTGGAAGCCTCAACCCTAATGGTTAGTGTTTACAGTGCTTGAAGGTGCTAGATTTGCTACTGGAAGAGAAAAGTACTTATCTTACCCAGCTACAATAGAGACCTGCCTAGCAAGGTATGCTCACTAGTGCATCAGTGGCATGGACGTTATAGGAGTAACCAACCACTTTTTAAAAACTGGATTTAAGGCCAACTCCATGAGATAGAATGCGTACTGACACTGTCATTAAAGTCAAGAAGCTAAGACTAGATGTAGATAATGGGTCTTAGGGGACAACTCCTACCATTACTCTGCTAAATGAACATAGCAACAAAGTGACTCCTGATAACATATTGCGACATCCTATTCAACCTTCAACAAAGAAGCTTCTTCTTGTAGCATAAGGATCAAAACTCACAAACATGCAGAGCATAAGAGACTTTGAAATGCTTAGTTTGAAATGGAATGTCTATATGACAGCTCCCTCCCCCATAAAATTAGGGATCTAAGTGGAAGAGGGGTCAGGAAGAGCCAGAAGCGGTGGATGACTTCAAGGAAACAGTGTTTTCCAGACACAAAAGTGCATACGCACATATGAATGTACAGACTGTGACAGCATGCACAAAACCTGTACAAACTCAAGTCACACAAAAATCACAGCACAGTGGAAGAATAGTGCCCATGAAGTCCTACCCTCGAGTCATGAAGCTATTTGCAATTGATAGCTTCTTGGAGAGGGCAAAGTTAGTTTCCTTCAATGAAGTGATGGTGGTATATCAATTACATTGCAGAGAAGGCATTCCCATCTGTTTCCTAATGTACGAGCTAGTGTTCAGTTCTACTCAGAACCCCCATATTAACTCTGAGGATAGAAGTGCTGACGAGAATTGGAGCTTCAGGATCACTTTGAAATTGAGATGAATACCAAAGACTTAGGAATAAATCATTTATAATGGAAAAAACAAGCCAAGGATTACTGACCAATCTCTAAAGCTTTCTATTTCTTATTTCTGAAATTATACACTTACCAATTACTTACATTGCATACCACCTTTCACTTTCTTTAATAAAGAGATAATTTATATTAATTAAGTTCTAAGCAACCAGGGGATATCTTCTAGGTCAAACAGACTCTATTATTATATTTTTAAAAATATGCTGAGCAAAATTATATATAAATATATACTGTAGCAAAGTTACCAGTAATTCTAACCTTAAACATGGGCCTCACATGCTCCAAGTGTGTTGCACTTGTAAAAGGCGCCTGAACATGGCTCACAGCTTCCATGAGTGCTTTAGCTGTCTTGGCCATCTGTTCCATTTCTAAATTATACAGAAGTCGTCTTTGCTTTTCACTGGCTACATCTGAAATAAGAAATATTACCATTTAAAATAGAAAGTACTTTAGGATGACACTTTTAAAGTAAATGCCAGTAATTAACATTAATTAATATTAGCCCTAAGAATCTAGACAGTATGATCTGTTTGATTCTATGTACACGAAGTATCTGAAACAGGTAAACCCAGAGAGACAGAGTAGACTGGTGCTGGCCAGGGCAAAGGCAGAGGGAACTCTAGCATTAATCTATGGGTACAGGGTTTTATTTTGGAGTAACCAAATGTTTTAGTCTTAGCCAGAGGAGATGGATGTACTGCACTGTAAACATACTAAATGCCAACAGAACCACCCAATTTACCTATTTATTGACTGATTGACAGTCATGTTAAGGGTCCTGCTCATGCTAGCTAAGTGCTATACCACTGAAATTTCTCCCTTTGAATTTTCACTTTTTTAAAGGGTAAATTGCACCTTGAGGATGGTAGAGTACTGGACTAATAAATAGTTAGGAGTAAGTGAAAACCTCAGAGTACAACACTCAAAATTAAAGTATCAAGGAAAGGAACCAAACACAGGACAGGAGAACAGAAGAGAGGTAAACACACTGGTATTTGTCCTCAGCAAAACAAAACAAAAAACCGAAAATAGCACTACCCTGACCCTCCTAAGTAATTTTAGCACCCCCAGCACACCACACCTTCTTCCCATATCAGGTTTCTCACTGACTTCACCCATCATAGATATAATGAAGAAGAGAAAAATGTATGGTATTGGGGTGTTAAACTCTAGGCCAAATGAAATCAAAGCAGGAAACAGACATTTGCTTAAGCATAAAGCTGAAGGTTTAAAACACCAATGCTAGAAGAAAAGCACCACTGGATGCAGTGCTGACTTTTACTCGATACTGGAGTAGACTAAGAGCCAATGGTACCCAGCTCAGTTTCTGTCTTTTTCACTTATCTCTTAGGTTTTATAAGTAGTTATTGAAAAAGTTTTTACATTGCATAGATTTCAAGCAACATAATTCTTTTTTCTCTATTTTTACACATAAGTAAATGTTAAAAGTAGATGTGATGAGAGAAGGTAGAGGCAGGACTACGTAGGTAGGTATGACTACTAGAGAAAAAATAATGCTGATTATTTCTCCTAATCTGTCTGTGCTTGAGTTTCCTTGTCTATAAACAGAGAATTTCTTAATATTCTTTCTGAATATTAGAAAAGACAAAGGATAAGGCTAGTTATACTCCACTGACATTATCTCCTTAATGCCCTGGGTTCTTAAAATTCTAAAATTTCAAAACAGATTTATCCTAAAAACCTATCAATTGCCTCATGTTAAAAATATTTTGCTACCAATAATATGTTCAAATTAATATTTCACTTCAAGTAAAAGTGCTTAGAAAGGGTAGAATCTTCTTTCTGAACGAGAAACGTTCTAGAGCCACTATAACACTCACAGGCCCAGGCATGCCCATCCTGTAGTCAGAGCTAAGTTTGAATTAAACATCACTGTCTACATGTATATAGAATATCTAGAGCAGTGCCAGGTTCCTAGTACTGTTAGACAGAGGAGTCAACAGCATTCTAATACAGTCTGACATAGTCACCCTCAACACTGATACTACAACTTTTCCTACTTCTTCTAGTCATGCCCACACCCAGCTTCCATGTATGTGTTATGGTTTAATTTTAAAAAAAGACAGAATTATGTTGCTTATAGATGATGAGAAAGCAGAAGACTTTTTATTTTTTAATTTTATGTGATTTTTTTTCTAAAGATTTATTTATTATGTATACAACATTCTGCCTCCATGTATGCCCGCACACCAGAGGCTGGCGCCGGATCTCATTACAGATGGTTGTGAGCCACCATGTGGTTGCTGGGAATTGAACTCAGGACCTCTGGAAGAGCAGCCTGTGCTCTCAACCACTGAGCCATCTCTCCAGCCCCGGTTTAATTTTAAAAAAAAAAGACAGAATTATGTTGCTTATAGATGATGAGAAAGCAGAAGACTTTTTATTTTTTAATTTTATGTGAGAGTTTTGTGTATGTCTGTTTGCCATATGCATGCCTGGTACCCAAGTAAGGCAGAAGAGTCAGATCCTCTTACAGGAGTTAAAGATGGTTGTCAGCAATTATGTGGGTGCTTGGAACCAAACCCAGATATTCTGGAAGAACAGCAAAATGCTTTTAATTTTTGAGCCACCTCTTCAGTGTCCTCTAAGCAATTTCTTTAATTTCCAAATCCCTGCTGAGATGAACTGATGAATGGACAAGTTAATATGTAAACACTCCTAACACACGTTACTACCTAGTTTTTAACTCACTAGCCAGTGTTTTCTTCTTGGGAAAAAAAAAAAAAGACAGCTCCATTACCATCTGTTGTAATAGGAGCGGTGGGGCTGACCCCGGCCGCCTGCTAGCTTATGCCCGAAATAACAACACACAAACTATATTCATTTAAACACTGCTTGGCCCATTTCTATCTAGCCTCTTCTAGGCTAACTCTCGCACCGATCAACCCATCTCTAATAATCTGTGTAGCCCTGGTCTTACCGGGAAAGATTCAGCATGTCTGACCTGACGGCTTGCTTCATTGCATGCATCTACCCGGGAGAGGGGAGCATGGCAGGGCAGAGCAGAGCTATCGCATCTACCCGGGAGAGCAGAGCATGGGGTCTCTCTGAGGTGTCTGCCCCCGAGAGGAGAGCTGTCGAGTCTGAGCTCACTTCCTCTTCCTCCCAGCATTCTGTTCTGTTTACTCCTCCCACCTATGTTTTAACCTATGAGGGCCAGCCAAGAAGTTTCTTTATTTTTTAACCAATGACCTTCCTCCATCAACCATCATAACATTTCTCAGCAAAATAGCCAAGTCACACACATGGTTTCTTAAATTAAGCAAACAGCAAACAAACAAAAAAAATCAAAACAAAAATCCCCAAGCACACACCTTCCCCCGTTCCAGATCATTTTTAGACACCCAGAGGAGCCAGTCTTAAAACAACCACTTCCAGAAACAGAACGCACCTAACATGTCTTTCCACGAACAGTCAGATAGGATTACTCTACTTACTCTGCTTAGTTGATTTTGTAGGGATTGTTAGCTCTTTTGTTTCTTTCATTGATATTTTCTTCCCAGCTATTTCATTATAAATGGCTGATAGATACTCTTCAGGGAGGTCTTTACTGTCATTGATACCTCGATTCATTTTAATGTACTGTTCCTTTGTCATTTTGTTTTTAACCTAGACATGAAAAACCATTATCATTTCTAAAAACTCACATAAAAGGTTTACTCATCTTTAAGAATTAAAATAGCTAGCCGGGCAATGGTGGCGCACACCTTTAATCCCTGCACTCACTCGGGAGGCAGAAGGATCTCTGTGAGCTCCAGGAAAGGTTCCAAAGCTACAGAGAAACCCTGTCTCAAAAAATAAACAAACAAACAAACAAAGAATTAGAATAGCTGTTTAAGAGACTAAGTATTCTCAAGTCTAGAAATGAAAAATACTCAACAAAATGTATATAAAGATGAAAGTTGTGGAAAACAAGGACAATGTAAAAGATACATTCTGGCATATGCTTTACTGAGCATAATACTGAATAATTTGAAGGAAGGAGGAATAAAAAAGTGACTTGATTTTGCCCCAAGTGTACAAGACTTCTAGTAGGTTCTTAGAAAGGCCCCTACAAACTATTAGAAACACCAAAGGATTCAAATTATAGTTCAGAATGACATGAACAATGCAAATGAAATGGAATTTCATTATCTCAAAAAGGAAATGCAAAAATAACAATAGTTGAGTATTATTTAAAACTACCTAACATTTTCTAAGTTATCACAACAACTGCCTTATACTAGATGACCCGGATGAAGAATCTTTAGAATGTGGAGAGATTAGGGATACAAGGGTCATACCTAAATATAATAAAAGCTATATACAGCAAGCCGACAGCTAACATAAAATTAAACGGAGAGAAACTCAAAGCGATCCCACTAAATTCAGGAACACGACAAGGCTGTCCACTCTCACCATACCTCTTCAATATAGTGTTTGAAGTTCTAGCAATAGCAATAAGACAACATAAGGTGATCAAGGGGATTCGAATTGGAAAGGAAGAAGTTAAACTTTCGTTATTTGCAGATGATATGATAGTGTACATAAGCAACCCCAAAAACTCCACCAAAGGACTTTTACAGCTGATAAACAGCTTTAGTAATGTGGCAGGATACAAGATCAACTCCAAAAAATCAGTCGCCCTCTTATACACAAAGGATATGGAAGCAGAGAAGCTTCACCTTTCACGATAGCCACAAACAGCATAAAATATCTTGGGGTAACTCTAAACAAGGAAGTGAAAGATCTATTTGACAAGAACTTTAAGGCATTGAAGAAAGAAATTGAGGAGTATACCAGAAAATGGAAGGACCTCCCTTGCTCTTGGATTGGGAGGATCAACATAGTAAAAATGGTAATTCTACCAAAGGCAATTTATAGATTCAATGCAATCCCCATCAAGGTCCCATCAAAATTCTTCACAGATCTTGAGAGGTCAATAATCAACTTTATGTGGAAAAACAGAAAACCCAGGATAGCCAAAACAATCCTATACAATAAAGGAACTTCTGGAGGCATTACCATCCCTGACTTCAAACTCTATTTCAGAGCTACAGTGATGAAAACAGTGTGGTACTGGCATAAAAACAGAGAAGTCAACCAATGGAATCGTATAGAAGACCCAGATTTTAACCCACAAACCTATGATCACCTCATTTTTGATAAAGGAGCTAAAAGTATACAATGGAAGAAAGAAAGCATCTTCAACAAATGGTGCTGGCATAACTGGATGTCAACCTGTAGAAGATTGAAAATAGACCCATATCTATCTCCATGCACAAAACTCAAGTCCAAATGGATTAAAGACCTCAATATCAGTCCGAACACACTGAACCTGATAGAAGAGAAAGTGGGAAGTACCCTACAACAGATGGGCACAGGAGATCGCTTCCTATGTATAACCCCAGCAGCACAGACATTAAGGGCAACATTGAATAAATGGGACCTTCTAAAACTGAGAAGCTTCTGTAAAGCAAAGGACACTGTCACTAAGACAAAAAGGCAACCTACTGACTGGGAGAAGATCTTCACCAACCCCGCAACAGACAAAGGTATGTATATAGAGAACTCAGGAAACTGGACTTTAAAATGCTAATTAACCCAATTAAAAAATGGGGCACTGAACTGAACAGAGAATTCTCAACAGAAGAAGTTCAAATGGCCAAAAGACACTTAAGGTCATGCTCAACCTCCTTAGCGATCAGGGAAATGCAAATCAAAACAACTTTGAGATATCATCTTACACCTGTCAGAATGGCTAAAATCAAAAACATCAATGATAGCCTTTGCTGGAGAGGCTGTGGAGGAAGGGGTACCCTCATCCATTGCTGGTGGGAATGCAATCTTGTGCAACCACTTTGGAAATCAGTGTTTCGGTTTCTCAGGAAATTCGGGATCAACCTACCCCTGGACCCAGCAATATCACTCCTGGGAATATACCCAAGAGATGCCCTATCACGTGACAAGAGCATTTGTTCAACTATGTTCATAGCAGTATTATTTGTAATAGCCAGAACCTGGAAACAACCTAGATGCCCTTCAATGGAAGAATGGATGAACAAAGTGTGGAATATATACATATTAGAGTACTACGTTGTGGTAAAAAACAATGACTTCTTGAATTTTGCATGCAAATGGATGGAAATAGAAAACACTACACTGAGTGAGGTAACCCAGACCCAAAGAGATGAACATGGGATGTACTCACTCATAATTGGTTTCTAGCCATAAATAAGGGTCACGGAGTCTACAATTGGTGAACCTAAAGAAGCTAAGTAAGAAGGTGAACCCAAGGAAAAATATATAGTTATCCTCTTGGCTATGGGAAGTAGACAAAAATTGCCGGGGAGAAAATTGGGATCTTGGGGGTGGGGTGGGATGGGGGTAAGGGGAGATGGGGAGAGAAAAGTGAGAAGGGGAGGATGGGGGGAACTTGGGAAAACAGGAGGATCGGGATAAAGGAAGGTTGGATAGGGGAGCACGGAAGCACAATTCTTAGTTAAGGGAGCCACCTTAGGGTTGGCAAGAGACTTGAACCTAGAGTGGCTCCCAGGAGCCCAAGGCGATGTCCCCAGTTAGTTCCTTGGGCAGCTGAGGATAGGGAACCTGAAATGACCCTATCCTATAGCAATACTGACGAATATCTTGCATATCACCATAGAACCTTCATCTGGTGATGGATGGAGACATAGACTGAGACCCACACTGGAGCACTGGACTGAGACCCCAAGGTCCCAATGAGGAGCAGAAGGAGGGAGAACATGAGCAAGGAAGTCGGGACCATGAGGGATGCACCCACCCACTGAGACAGTGGAGCTGATCTACTGGGAGCTCACCAAGGCCAGCTGGACTGTGACTGAAAAAGCATGGGATAAAACTGGACTCTCTGAACATGGCGAACAATGAGGGCTGATGAGACGCCAAGGACAATGGCACGGGGTTTCGATCCTACTTAATGCTCTGGCTTTGTGGGAGCCTAGCCAGTTTGGATGTTCACCTTCCTAGACATGGACAGAGAGTGGAGGACCTTGGACTTTCCATAGGGCAGGGAACCCTGACTGCTCTTTGGACTGGAGAGGGAGGGGGAGAGGAGTAGGGAGAGGAGGAGAAGGGTGGGAGGAGGGGGAGGGAAATGGGAGGCTGGGAGGAGGCGGAAACTTGTTTTTTTCCTTTTCTCAATTAAAAAAAAAAGACTCTTTAGAATGTTTTGTCTCTTTTAAACATCCTCAACAGGGAGGTTCAACTTAATAAAGCAATGGACTACAAGTTGGTAATCTGAAAGATGGTAGCAAAATTGTAAAACATGGAATTAACATAGCAAAGTCTATTATACTCAATCTCCAGCAAAAAAGACAGACAAAACCCAGTTGTCTTAATATATTTTTGAAGAAATATTTAATTAGGCACATTCCTGCCACCTGCCATCAAGAATTAGTGGACTTCTAAAGGTAAGGTCCTTATAGACTAACATTAAAGCACACAGAGCAATAATGCAGCAAGGCTTACAGGTCTAATGTGGGAAAGCGCAGAACACTATCTATAACATAGTATAATATAAGACAGAATAGAATCGGCAAATATATTGACTTAAGTTTATATTACTATGCAAGTAGAATCTAACACGCTGAAATCTGAACAGGAATGCTTACCCTGTAAAATTGCAAAAATATTATCATGAATTTTTAAACTGAATTTTTAAACCGAAGAATATCGTAACTTCTAAATGTCATCTCAGGTCCTGGCTTTAAAAAACAAAAAGCAAGACATTTTACCTAAAGTTCTGACAGATAGATGCTTATAAAAAAAAGAAAAAGGAAAAATAGAAAAAAAACCAAAATCCAAGTGATCACAATTTGAAGTAAAGGAAGACCAAAATCACCTGGAATTATGGAGAAATGTTTTGGAGTTGTGACAATCGGAGACAGGGCAATGTCTTATGGAAAATAAGAAGTAACTGTTAAGTGTCTGTATTTGGGTAAGGGCTCCCTTGGGAGCAGAGAAAATATTGCTTTTAGTCATTCAAACATGCTGCACACTGCCACCATGGTGGGATTCTGGAAAGCAATGTAAACCAGTTCTACTTTTCTTCTCTTGAAATCTTGTATGGAACACATTATTCTTTTTTTTTTTTTTGGAACACATTATTCTTAAATTTTATTCCCATATGCTTAAACTAAGGTCTCACTCTGTAGCACTGACTGGGATTTGAACTCATGAGATTCACCTGCTTCTGCCTCCTGAGTCCTGAGACTGAAGATGTGTATCATTATACCCAACTAATAGCTAAAAAATTCTTATAAATTAACTCATAGAGACAATTTAATAATAATACCAAAATGTGCTTTTTAGAAATCAAGCAAAAAGTACTGTAAACTTCAAAAGCAACATCTTAAAGTAGGTATCAGAAGTCAAGTAGCTGTTCTTTAATAAGACTAAGGAACTGTGGTTGTTAAGCATGGTCACTAAGTTGGGACACTTCCTACACACCTGTAGTTCAATGTTTGTTCAATGTTTAGTTAAGATGCTAGTGAGTATGCTTAAAGTGTGTCTCTCTCAGAGACACACACTAAAAGACAAAGAAATAACATATAACTGAGATGTGACAATATTATCTCTGTGTGTGTCAACATCAAGATTGACCACATCTGTGGGGTTCAGTGCAATTCCAATAGTACTATATAATCTATCCTATTCTATCCTATATAATCTCTTAAATACTAATCTTACTGCTGTTCATACTTGAAATGTATTCTTAAAAAGGCAGATAACATATAGTAGTTTCTATGTAATAAATATTCAAAAGACCTAAAACATTCTTTAGGTTAAAATCTGTTTTAACTTTTGTGTAACTTTGAATCATGAGACTCACAAATATTTTACAAATACTTTTATGTTTATTAGAATAAATACCAAATGGCTATCATTTTAATTCTGGCAATTGGTTTAACCACATAAATTTACATTTCAACTAATACTTAACAGATTTAAAAGAATACATTTAATACTCACTACTTACTGTATATATTGCTGTAGATAAAAACATACCTGTGGACTGTGAAGGTCTGTGGTCAACATGATAATTGAGTAGGCCAAAACATAAGCAGTATCTGCACTAGCAAAAAGGGTTTGTCTGAAAAATAAAAAT
This sequence comes from Microtus pennsylvanicus, assembly GCF_037038515.1. Taxonomy (NCBI): domain Eukaryota; kingdom Metazoa; phylum Chordata; class Mammalia; order Rodentia; family Cricetidae; genus Microtus; species Microtus pennsylvanicus. The sequence goes on from NC_134583.1 coordinate 23,602,527, forward strand.
ACTGTGTCACATTATAAGCTTTGTTTTATTATAAACAAGTCATTTCAAACCCTATTCTTAATGTTCTCTCTCAGGATTAACACGTTCATGTATTATTATTATTATAGATGAATTTGTCTTAACATTGCCAAACAGCAGACCATATAAACTGTCTTAAGGAAGGGGTCTGACTACCATGGATATAACTGACCATCAAAAAGTATACACATCTTACTTACCCTTGGTTACATTCTAGGTATCTTGCAGCAAATTTTTCCATTAATCGATCAATTTTTTGAGCTTCCCCTGGAAGACGGAATCCTTCCAGAAACAGACGGAGGGCTGAAACGAAGTCCTTTCCTGAAAAGTCATGTTGGTCCACATATGCATACATGACTTCTTTATTGAATTTATCATTATCTCCCAGGAACTCACCCACCTGAGTCTAATGTAAACCAAAGGAGATAACTTAATATTCAATGGCATGTTCCATTTTCCACATAACATTTACAAAGCAGAAAATCCCAAGAACCACAAGTTTTGACTACCTGGCTATACAAGTTCCAGACTGAAGTGACAAATCAACTGTTTTAATATGCTTATAAATTGTAGACAGAGGGCTAGAATGAAATAAAATGGTATTCTTACAGAGTCTAGTCTTTCTTCTTGATGTAAGAACTGAGCTATATCTTCAGGTGTGGTGCCAAGCATCCCTTGTTCTTGAAGATACTGTATTCCTCTCTTTGGTTTCTTATTAAATCTAGATGAAGTTAATAGAAAGATTAAAAAGAGAACTACTCATACTTCCTGAGATTTTGAAATACAGTAAATTACTTTCTTAATTGCATATAGAAAACAGGAACCAACACACATGCACACAGAATCATTACATGGCACAGGTTTATTTTTTCTTCTTAGGAAAGACTTCAAATGGAAGTATATCATTAGCACAGACACAGATCACTTCAGAGGCAGTTCACTGCAGTATGTTGTACCTTCTGACTCGCCACAGATACCTAAACAGATTAGACTATCACATAACGTTTTTCTCAGTATAGTTTCAATTTACCCCCTTCTCTCATCTATTCCTATATATCTTACTGAACTCCCTAAACCTAATGCATTTGGAGACTATGCTGAATACCTGGGCATGTAAGATGCTTAGCAGGTAAAGGTATTTGCAGCCAAGCCTGTTGAACTGATTTAGATATCTGGGGTCCACATGATCCAGGGAAAGAACTGACATCTGCAAAATGTCCTGACTCCAACACATATTTTGGCATACATGACCCCGTAAACATATACAAAAGACACAAATAAAAACTCAAACAATTGCCGGGCCGTGGTGGCGCACGCCTTTAATCCCAGCACTCGGGAGGCAGAGGCAGGCGGATCTTGTGAGTTCGAGACCAGCCTAGTCTACAAGAGCTAGTTCCATGACAGGCTCCAAAACCACAGAGAAACCATGTCTCGAAAAAACCAAAAAAAAAAAAAACCTCAAACAATTAAATTAGAGAGACTGGATTTAAGACCTGTTTCACAGGAGGAAATTCATGCCTAGTACTATAAACCTTGTGAAAAACCCATATTAGGCAGGTCATAGATCCTAAGGGTACATGCCTTTCAATCCCAGCACTTAGGAGGCACAGGTTCTGAGTAAGTGAAGCCAATCAGGCACCCAGGCCTATATAACCTGTTCAAGACCAGCTGGGATTACATAGTAAGACCTTGTTTTAAAAAAGAAAAAGAGAGAGAGAGAGAAAAGAAAAGAAACCAAAGAGTTGGTTCTGTGAAAAGATGAACAAGATGGAGAACTAGCCAAAACAACAAGAGAGGACATTTAAATTAATAAAAGAGGAGTTCCAAATGAAGTACAAAAGGTAATCAGGGAAGACTTACAAAATTTAAAATTTAAAACACTGGAGAAGCTAGAAGATGAGTATATTCCTGACACCTATGGCCCAAGCAATTGAAATTAAAAGACTATAAACAGAGCTGGAAAAATGACTCAGTGGCTAACGGCACTTGCCACCAAGCCTCATGACCTAAATTTGATCCCTGCAATCCATATAGCAGATGGAAATCTGGCTGCCCCCCCCCCAAGCCATTTGTCTTCTACATGTACACACACACACACACACACACACACACACACACACACACACACACACACACACAGGCAAACATTCCATTCACAATAGCTTAAAAAAAATACTTGAGAATAAGCCTAACCAAGGTGAAAGACCTCTACAATAAAACTTCAGACAGCAAGGGAAAAAATTAAAGATGATACCAGAAGTTAAGAAAATCTTCCTCATGCAATGGCAAACTAATATTGTGAGACAGAGCCAACACGATCCCCACCAAAATTACAATGACATTCTTTACTCACCTAAGTGGAGAAAATTAAGCAAAACAACAAAAAAGTAAGAATTCAGGGGCTGGAGACATGGCTCAGTGGTTAAAAGCACTTGCCATCACCCTCCACTGGCTCCCTGCCTCTGTGTGTCTTATTAAATGAATGTTCACTTCTTTTATAAGGAATCATATTAAAATATGAACTATAAAAAGCTTAAAGGAAAACAAAACTTTAAGCCAATATCTTAACAGATCCTTCTTCAACTGAAAATTATTTTGTTAAACTGTATAAAATATAATAAAAGCTGTCATAAAAAGACACGGGTGATTTACATTTTACAATCTGTAAATATTTTGTTACTTTTGTAGAGGATCAAGGTTCAGTTTCCAACAACCACATGAAAGATCACAACAGCAAACGCACACACAAACACATAGAAACAGAATAAATAAATCTCACAAAAATTAGAAAATTTTAAAGACATGTTTCCCTTTGTATAACAGTTTCCTTTGAGACTGAAACAATCTATCCTGCAGGGAAGCACCTGAAGCAGAAAGGTACACAAATCCAATAGCTTCAGGAAGTCCCTTAAACTGACCATATTCATTAGATCCTGTCCTCCAGGAGTAAATGAGCCAACTGCAGAGAGGACACTAAGCCAAGGCAACCTGCATAAAAACACTCTGCTGAGCAAAGCTGCTAAGAAGATTCTAAGACCAGACAAGCTGCCTGGAAGAAAAGGAAACCAGCCATGCTGCCCAGAAAACGTTTAGACCACAGACACTGAGAAGATACACTCTCCAAACTGTTGGGCTGACTGCAGGGTGTGGAGCGAGCTCTAGATTCCTAGGTTTTGGGAACTGTTGCACATGCTGGGGTATGCTTTGGTAATGCAGTTGTCTCTGAGTCATTCTGCTCCTGAAAGTAACCTTAATAAAACACACGGTTCACCAAATTAGACTTTGGTGGTATCTGAACTTTGACCTGTCATGGGCCACCACCTGGGTTGAGTCATGCTCCCGCATGTCTGTGTAGTAACGTCTCTTCCTGGGAAAAAGTTTTAGAACAAAACACCCTCCCACAAGCTAAAAATAATTCTAAACATAAAGAATAATGCAGGAGTTATAACATCTGATTTTAAATTATACTAGACAGCCATATGAACAAAATCAGCATGGTACTACACAAAAACTGATATGTAGCTAATAGAACTGAAGGCCCAGAAGAGATGAAGGGAGGAAGGTAAAATTTCAGTAACGATGTCTGAAAAAGCCTTAAGGAATTACATTATTATTTATTTACCTAAAATTACATATAATACATATGTCTGTGTACATACACATACAATTAAAAAAAAAACTTCCCACCTGGCCTAACTGTTCCCTCAAGAACTATAGGCTAATGAAATCCTAGTGCCAAGTATGAGACACACTCTTTCATACTGTCATGAGTCCAACACTTTCAAAATATTATAGGCTGTTGCCGTTGCCCTTGGTTGCCTCCCAGTGGTTGAAGGTAAATCACTGCTGAAGACACCATGCTCAGTGAACACAGAACTTGAAGAAGCCAAGCTGGATCTATCCTGAAAGCCTTCTCTCTGAGGACTAGCAGTCACAGTACCAAAAAGCACTATGTCTTCCAAGGTAAGGAATCAGCCAAGAGTCCTACCTAGATATAACTCCAATGAACTACAATGACCAGCATGGTACACTAACCCTATAGGTACAATAGTGACACTCGTATTTTGACAGTAACTAACAGCTGTCTAATTGGACTTAAGATACAACCGACGAGCAAAATTCACGATAAAAAACAGATTTAAAGAATTTATGTTCACTAAGTCAGCTCTACAGAGCTGAAAGAAATAGTCCAGTCTGAAAAGAAGAGTAAATGCGCCCAGGAAAGAAACGATCCCAGTATAGTTAATCATAAGCGGTCTAAGAAAAGAACACACAATAGGAACTAGAGAAAATAGGAAGGACAACAAATACATTTCTCTCATATGAAGATATTAAGTCTTTATGTATCTGTATGTGTGTATATTTGTGTGTGTATATGAAAGAGAAAGACACACACACACAGACACAGAGACAGAAAGGAATAGCGGGGTTATTTGCAGGACAGAAAGGGACATAGGTATTATATATAATGAAGGGGGAAAAAGGAAGGAATTAAGGCAACAAAAATGAGCAAAGTAGAATTGTATGTATATACGAGTGTGTGTGCATGTGTATGTGAAATGACTTAATGAAATCCTGAATATCAACAGATATACCAACACGGACAGGGAATTATCATGGGGCCCCACCCGTAGACACAGACAACTAAAATGCTACAAGTGGAAGAAATAGTCCTCCTCATTGATGAGTCTAAGCGGTTAGCTCTGAAGTCATATACATACAACAAACACTGAATGGGCTGAGTAGCTTGTGTTTATACATTTAGGTATATATGTGTGTGTGTCATATATTATGTATGTTTGTATATATGTATAAATGCATATATCAGAAAATAATCAAAGAAAAATGGTCATAAATTTGAGAAGGTGCAAGGGGGTGGGTACATGAAAGGGGCTGGGAGAGAATAAGAAGTGGGAAATGACGTAGTTAGATTTTAACTTAAAGAAGAAAGAAACCCATTATTTTGTAGGTTGAATAAGAAAAACTTAAAAGAAATGATTTTTTATATCTTTTGTAGACTGCTTCACAAAATTTAGCAGGAAAATTGATTTCACAAGTCTGGGAGAGTAGCCAGGTTGGATTAGGAAATGACTACTTAATATTAACAAACAAAAATAAAATTCCTAGCAAGAATGAAGCATGTAACTAAAGTCAAAGAAGCAGAAACATAGAAGGAACAATGATAAATAGTGGAATTTTCAAATTTTACATTTTTGTCACATGATTATGAAATCAGATTAACTAAAATAGTGAAAACTGCACATCCTCTGCCCATCAGCCTGGTGCGAGATTAATTCAGAGGAAGCCACAGGCTGGGCATCTTCTCAGTCTGCATAGGCTAGACTTCAATGAAGAAGGAGAACTAAATATGGAGCCATTCGATGTTTAGATCCAAGAGAACAATAAGGAATACACAAAAGAGAGAAAGATGTAGGGAAACTGGAGGAAGGGATGGCACATTTGTGGCTGAAGAATAATCTGTAACATTTCTTTTTCAAATCTGGCACTTACAAATCAATCCCTTGTTCTATTATTTCTTTTTGCTGCTTTAAGACCTCAAATTGTTCTGGATTATCAGTGCCAGACATCTGTGTACTGTAGCTGCCAATTCCTGAAGATGATGTGGATTCTAAGGAGTTTAGACTTCCATATCTGTTTATAGTCTCAGGGTGTTTGATTTCACTTATTTCTTGCTCTGAGGGTTTTTCTTGACCTGTAAGAAGAAATGTAAATACAGAAGATTACAGCAGAACTAAACTAGAAAATTTAAGTGCAAGTTGAAATAGTTTCAATGCTTAAAAAGACTTGTCAGTTTATGTACATACATAAATATAACACAAGACTATTTTACTATTATTATTATTGCTTTTTTTTGGGGGGGGGGGTTCAAGACAGGGTATCTGTGTAGCTTTTGAGCCTGTCCTGGAACTAGTTCTTGTGGACCAGGCTGGCCTCGAACTCACAGAGATCCACCTGCTTCTGCCTCCCGAGTGGAGGGATTAAAGGCATGCGCCACCACTGCCCGGCTCACAAGACTACTTTAACAGCATCTTTAAACTTCTTCCAATGTATCACTGACTTAAAATATTGGAACATTGCACTCAAAATGTTGTCTTACCAAGGGTAGTCTGAGAGTTGGGATTCACATACTGATCTTTACTCCATTCAACCATACACTTCAAAATTGAAACTAAACATTCTAATCCTTTTTTCCGCAGACTCAATTCCTATAATAATTCAGAATAAAGACAAAAATACTTTTTAAAGAAATGCGCATCTCATCCTTAGAAATATTTAAATTAAAAAAAATAAGCTCTTACCTGAACATTACTCATACCAAGTTCTTGACTGCCCCTTCCTTGGGCAATTTTTGACAGGTCATTTACTAGTCTTTCAAATATATTTGCTGCATTTAAGTCACAGTCATAATTTACATAAATATCCACCACACTCTGAGCATCTGTGACGATACAATAATCTCAGAATGAGCATTTACAGTATGAACACACTTCATTATCAGAAATAATAAAGATTAATTCCAAATACCTGCACAGATCCTTGTCAGTGTCTGAATAACCATCCACTTATGATCAAATGAGCTTGTAGAAGTTTCCAAAATGTATAGGAAAATTTCTTTAAAGAATACCTGTGACCAGAAGGAAACAAGTGTTTAAGGTACTATGCAGATGCATGGTTGTCTTTTAAACGTCCCAAAGCTCTAGAACAAGACTGCAATTTTGAGTTTGTCTCTGAATACGTAACTCTAAAAGAGCACCAGCTTTGTTGGCCACTGCAGCGATGACAAATGGAATGGCAAAGATACGGAGTTCTTCTGGGTAGTGATGTCTTAAACATAACTGTTTCTCATTCATCAGTTATCATTTTAGATACCCCTGTTCAGAGCAATCCTAAGTGTACCTAGATTTCAATGTAACTGAACTCTAAAATTAAAATAATTTGGGGAAAGTGACTGATTTAAAAAAGGCCAATATGTTTTATGAATCCAGAAATTACTATATTTTAAAAGTGATAATCTTTTTGTCTCCCATGGGTTAGCCAGTCAGCCCCATAATGTACTCTTCTTTCAAAAAACTCAAAACAAGTATTTCTTAATCATGTATTTTCTGTAGACAGTAAGCATTACAAAGAAAGACCAGTGCTTTCTCAGTAAGAGTGTATACACAATACATGACTTATATACAAATATTCAATAAATATCTATAGCCATGGCCACAGTTTTGAAACACTGTATCATATCTTTCCACAAGATATGCAAATCAAGGAAGTTTAAAATATTCTGATTTATAAAATAAGAAATGCAGATTTATAGAGGCAAGAAAGAAAGAAAGGTAAAAAAGCCCCAAGGCAAACCACAGATGAGTAGAAACAGGTTAAATTAAGTTAAAAGAGCTAGTGTGGGGGGGGAGAGCTAGTGGGGATAAGCCTAAACTAAGGCTCAACATTCATAATTAACAAGAAGTCTTTGTGTCTTTGTTTGGGAGCTGGCTGGTAGCCCAAGACAAATTTCAATTACAAATAAACCCATACTTATATCATTTATCTCCTTTTAAGATATAATGGGAAATTAAAAAAAAAATTTGAAAAAATTAGAACAAGCTGGTCATTGTGGTGCACACCTTTAACCACGGCACTCAAGTGGTGAAGCAGGCAGATCTCTGTGAGTTTGAAGTTAGCCTGGTATACAGGCTGGTTAAAGCTACACAGTGAGATTATCTCACAACAACAAAAATAAAAAGTAAAAATGAAAATACAAATTAGAATACAGTAAGATTTTATAACCCAAACCTACCATTATGAGGTAAGTTAATTCCTAATGTATATTTCCTTTTAAATTAATTTTTATAGAAAAATAGTAACCCAAACTTAATTTTATAATCTCAGTTCTGTAGGAATTTAAACATCATGTGGCTAATATACAGAGCCCCTATGGACTCTCAGTATTTCAAATTCCCCCAAATTATCTAATCTTAAGAGAAATGTTATCCTCAAATGGAAGGTTTTTGTTGCTATTACAATAAAAATCCCAATATTTTGCTTGGAACTCTATTCTATTTGTAGTTCTTGAAGACAATGGGCAAACTATGTAAATAAACAGCTAATCTACTATTTCATAGATATATGACAAACAAGTGTTAGGTAACTGGTGCAAATTTTTGCACTTTAGACTTAAAATTTAAAGTCCCATAACAATATTTAAATGAATTTTGATAGAAAATATAGAGACTGGGCAGTGGTGGCACATGCCTTTAATCCCAGCAATCAGGAGACAGAGGCAGGCGAATCTATGGAAGTTCAAGGCCAACCTGAATTCAAAGAGAATTCCAGGACAGCTAGAGCTGTTATAAAGAGAAAAGCTGTCTTGAAAAACAAAACAAACAAAAAGGAAAATACAGAAGATTAATTTATAAAGATAATGCAATTATTTTAACCATGTCAAGGGTAGAGGAAAGGAATTGTTATGAGCTAATTAATCATTTTCTATTAGTATGAAATTAACAAAAAATAAAAAACACACAGCAGCTGGGAAGACGGCTGAGTTGGTAAAGCCCACATTCAGATCCCTAGCCCCACATCAAGTCAGGCTTGGTGACAGATATGCAGGTGGGGCTCCTGAGGTTTACTGGCCAGCTCATCTAGCTCAACAAGTAAGCTCCAGAATCAGTGCAGCGGAAGAAGACAGCCAACACCAACATCTGTCTCCATGGGCACATGCTTGCAACCACAAATTTTTAAGACTATTTATCACATAAAACATAATACGAAGGCGAAAACATACCAACACTAAAATGAATATTTCTAAAATATATAATGCCTGGATCAAAACAGTAATTTGAGAAGTTGGAAAAAGCATCTACCAAATAACAAAAGCATAAAACATTTCTTTTGAACAATGAATTATCCCAAGATGAAGAAAAAAATCTAACTTAGGAACTGATCCAACAGCATAATAAATGAAGACATAGTTGGAATATCCACTAATTTAGCTTTGTTAAGACTAAAATGAGAACCAAAAATGTTGTTTTTTTCAACATCTTGGGAGAAGACCTTAAGAATAACATGATGCGGGGCTGGAGAGATGGCTCAGCGGTTAAGAGCATTGCCTGCTCTTCCAAAGGTACTGAGTTCAATTCCCAGCAACCACATGGTGGCTCACAACCATCTGTAATGAGGTCTGGTGCCCTCTTCTGGCCTACAGGCATACACACAGACAGAACATTGTATACATAATAATAATAATAATAATAATAATAAAAATAACATGATGTGGGATTCCCCTCTGTATGCTGTGAAAATCATTGGTTAATAAAGAAACTGTCTTGGGCCTGCACTGGGGATAGAGGTAGGCAGGAAAAACTAAACTGAATGCTGGTAGAAAGGAGGCAGAGTCAGAGAGAAGCCATGGAGCCACTGGAGACAGATGTGCTGAAACTTTGCGGGTAGGACATGACCTCGTGGTGATACACAGATTAATAGAAATGAGTTAAATTAATATGTAAGAGTTAGCCAATAAGAAGCTAGAGCTAATGGGCCAAGCAGTGATTTAATTAATACAGTTTCTATGTGATTATTTTGGGGCCAAGCGGCCAGGAACTAACCAGCAGTCATCCTTCAATAGTAACATACATTCAAATATCTATTTTAGGAAAAAAAATGTCCAAGACAATATAAATTTTTCAAGTGTTACCAAATAATTTTTTTTTAAAAAAATGTATCTTTCAATTGCCTCTTTTAAAGGTCTTTTAAAGCCCTGAAGGCTCAGTACTGTACCTTTCTTTTAAGATAGCCAAATTCAGGCTGGAAAAAAAATGGCTCAGTGGTTAAGAGTACCTGCTTGCTTATGGATCTAAGATCAAATTCCAACATCACATAAAAAGTTGGGCTTGATTGTGCATGCCTATAACTCCAGCATTCCAGGGTGGAGACAAATGGATCCTAAAAGGCTGAACAGCCAGTTTAGCTAAAAATGGAAGGTTCTGATTCATAGAGACAGGGTGTCTCAAGGAAATAAGCTGAATGTCACAGATGAAGACATTCTATTATAGCCTCTGCATGGGTATGAACACCCAACACGTGCATACATTCAAAACACAAACGCATACACACACTACATACAGAGAGGCAGCGAAAGAGCACACCAAATTATTTCACAGCATATAAAGTATAAACCTATTTTTTCAACTAGTACAAATTTCCTAAACACAAAGGCTGTTCCTTCATTTTGTACTCTTACTGCTTAGCCAACATCTAGTACTTCAGAGACACAAGTCAGCTAAATGAACAACTAAACAAAATAAAACATAATCTCTCTCTCTCTCTCTCTCTCTCTCTCACACACACACACACACACACACACACACACACACATTACTTCACGGTATGGGAAGTGTTCATGTGCTGCTAATGTAACATGGAACAAAATAGGCAGCAGTAACTTTAAATCTTAATGTCTAAATTTAGAACATACCTCAATTTGCATCTTCAGATGTGTCTTGAAGTTTGACAATAAAGTAAGAAATATGGAAAGAGAAAGCTCAAAAACCTCTGGAACAGATGAGACTCCATTTTTTGAGAGTGCAACACACAGATACTGCTTAATAGCATTAATAAACATCTCATTTGTTCTGAAAACAGGTCCTGCATTCTGCAGAATGGACAGAAGTAACTGCAATGAAAGAATCTTGGACCGTAACTCATGAGACCTAAGAGGTGAAACACAAAGCACAGTATAGGAACAAGGTCATCATTTTGGTAATAACATCCTAACATAAAGACATTCTACATTCCACAAATTCATAAACTTGGCCATTAACACCAAGTGCTTCTCTGGTGACACATAATTTCATATGCTTTGTTTTTAAATTTATTTTCTGACATTATAATCACATTATTTCTCATTTCTCTTTCCTCATTTCAAACCTTCCCATATGCCCCTCTCTGACCTTTTAGGGGTGAGGAGGGAATAGGAGGTGGAGGTGGGTGGTTGTTGGTGGTGGTGCACGCCTTTAATCCCAGCATTGGGGAGGGAGAGGCGGGTGGATCTCTGTGAGTTTGAGGCCAGCCTGGTCTACAGAGTTAGTTCCAGGACAGCCAGGGCTACACAGAGAAACCCTGTCTCCAAAACTGAAACAGCGACAAAAAGATCCATGGCCTCTGTTTCTCCTTTATTGTTAATAGGGGGATATATGCACATATCCATGGGTAAAAGTTATCAATATTTTAAACATAAGCCTACTATTCCCCTAAAAGACATAAAAATAACTTGCAGGTGTACGCCTTATTTCACTATTTTTCTAAAGCATGGTACTAAAGTCACACAACTCTACTTCTTATAGATGACCAGGAATGCAGTGAAGATATCTGCTCTGCTTAGTATAAAGTGGTTCTAATGTAATCTTTTTCTAGTTATGTTAGTCAGAATCCCTAATCACCAATAAAAATGTTTTGTTGCACTAGAAATATAGCATTTCAACCATACTTTCCCACTAAATATCTGAAATTCTTGTTACTCTTCTGAAATAGAGACCTTTAGAAATTTTAAAATTACCTCAATATGTACACACTTATTCTAAACACTTCTGTAATGAAAATCTGAAAAATTTTTGGCTGAAATTTTTCTCAATTTTTTTCTAATTAAGGTTCTGTGTCATGCTTCTGCTTACTATCTAAAATTTTAATTATTTTAACATATGCACTTTTTTCTCCCATTGAAAACTATCCCTTAGTTCCAAAAGACCATAGAAATTCACTGGAGGCAATATTTCAAAGGCAGAGCATTAAATGTTATAGGAACTATTTTTTCAAACTTATTCCAAATACTATATTCAGTCACATTCACATAGTGTGTGAAACCTTTGCTCTTGATTTCTCCCTTAAAATGTTTATAGTTGTGTCAGCAATTTGCAGATCTAAACAAGCAATACTTAATTTTATATCAATAGTTCATCACAAAAAATACCTCCTATTTGAAATAATGCTTGAGTCAATAGTATCAGAGCCTCTTGTTTCCAAGATAACTATTACTCTAGTCTCGTAACTATTATTAATACAAAAGTATTAGTACCCCCAAATGCTTGTTCTTAATTACAAACAATGAAAGGCAAGACTGGAAAGAGCTACTGAAAAGTCCTCATGGTGGGTGTTCTGAGGCCTACATACAATTACTTTTAAGTTACCTCACATTGTCCTTTTGCTCAATAACTATAATAATTAGATCAACAGGATTTTTGTTATAAATTAGATCTAATGATTTTTTTTGTTATAAATATGCTTTAACTTTCTATTCTTAGCATCAAACAAAACGCCTTTTAGACATTTATGTACCTGTTCTGTACAAGACACTAACAAAAGTAAGGATCAAATGACTGTCATATTGATAAATGATAAACATTCTCTGAGGCATGTTTTTCACTGTATAGTCCAGGCTGGCTTTGAACACACGGCAATCCTCCTGCCTCATCCTCCACGAGACGGAATGACAAGAGTATACCACCATGCCGGGCTAAATTATACCAAACTGGAAACTTCATGCCGGCCATTTTTCATGAGTTAGTTTCAAATAATGACTGAAGCTGGATAGCACAGGTCACTGCTTAGCAGAGTAAGCAGAACAAGAAAGAACACAGAAGCAAAGACAAAACTATGTAACTACAGAAGTTCTAGCATTTTATCAAACCACAGCAAAAATGATCCTCAGCAGTAAACCCAACCCCTTTAGTGAGTATGTGTCCATGTAGGGCCTAAAGGATCACTTAGAAAGCATTTCTCTGGCACTATCCACACCTCTCTTAAAATTGTGAGACACTGTCTCTCACTGGCCTGGAACTTGCCAAACAGGCTAAGCTGGTTGGCCAGTGAGCCCTAAGGATATGTCTGGTCCTGTAACCCCACCACTGGGCTTATAAGTACATGCTTTTTGCTTTTTGAGACAGGATTTTTCTGCATAACCCCAGCTTTCCTGGAACTTGCTCTGGATTCGAATTCACAGAGCTCCATCTGCCTCTGCCTCCTGAGTACTGGAGTTAAAGACACCCCAACATTCTCGCTTTTTTAAAAAACAGGATCAAACTCAGGTCCTCAAGCTAGCAAGGCAAGCATGTTATCAACTGAGCTTTCTCCCTGGACTTAATCCTTCAAAAAAAATTTTTTTGAAGATTTATTGTGTGTGTGTTTGCCTAAGTAGTTTTATGTGTATCACATGCATGCAAGTGTCCTCAGAAATCAGAAGAGGGCATCAGATCCCCTCAAACGGAGTACAGTTGGCTATGAGCTGCCTGATGTGGGTAACAGGAATCCAACCTGGATTTTCTCTGAGATGTTAACTTACTCAAAATTGTTAAAAGTTTTCTTCTTATTTTTTTTAAAAAAGAAAACAAGCTATCTTTTTTTTTTTTAATTATACATACCAATCCAAGTTCCCACTCCCTCTTCCCTCCCATTCCCTCTACATACCCTCCCACCCTACTCCCCATCCACTCCTCAGAGAGGATAAAGCACATTGCTTTGGGGAAAGTCCAAGGCCCTCCCTACTATATCTAGGTTGAGCAAGGTATCCATCCAAAGAGAATAGGCTCCCAAAAATCCAGTACAAGCAGTAGGGACAAATCCTGGTGCCATTGCTAGTGGCCCTGCAGTCTGCCCCAGCCATGCAACTGTCAATCACATTCAGAGGAACTAGTTTGGTCCTATAGTTCCTTCCCAGTCCAGCTGGAGTTGTGAGCTCCCATTAGTAGACTGTTTCAGTGGGTGAAACCAAGTTTTCTTCTTAAAGATCCTCATCAATTTGTATGGAAATGCCAAAGTTGTCAAATTTTTAATGAGAATGTTGATTTTCCATAATAAGGAAAGGTGTTTTAAAAACAGGACAGGAACCAAAAAAAGCTACGGAGAAACCCTGTCTCAAAAATAAAAAAAAAATAAATAAATAAAATCTTATTTAGTATACAATTACTAAGTTTAATTCTACTTTTGCAAAGTTCCTATTTTCAAAAACTGAAGAAGCAATAACTTATTTTTCTGATTTTTGAGATTTGAACCTAAAAATATTTTAAAATTTTCTTTCTGAACATAAAACAAGCTTTTCCCTAAAGCAGAACAATGTGACAAAAATAAAACTATAGAAAATATAATGTGTTTTGCAGAACGTTACAAAGTTTTAAAAGCTTTTTTTCCAGGGGCTGGAGAGATGGCTCAGTGGTTAAGAGCACAGAGGTCCTGAGTTCAATTCTCAGCAACCACATGGTGGCTCACAACCATCTGTAATGAGATCTGGTGCCCTCTTCTGTTACGCAGGCATACATGGAGGCAGAATGTTGTAAAAATAAATGAATAAATAAATAAATCTTTAAAAAAAGCTTTTTTCCTATGTGTATGAGTGTGTTTATATATATCATGGGTGTCTGTGTCGCATGCACAGTTTGTAGACAAACTGTGGCAAGGACAGGCTTGGGTGCTGTTCCTCATCCTGCACCTTATTTGTGACATGGTCTCATCACTATCTGCAGCTGTGTGTACCAGGCTAGCTGGCCTGCAGACTTCTGAGGATTTACATGGATTCTAGGTGCCGATCACAGGTCTTCACACTTGGGTAGCAAGAGCTTTACTATTCCCTAGTACTACTTTACAATCTCCCTAGCTCTCGACCTTCTGTATCTGAAAAGAAGAAGTTAAGCTCTAGTTATTTGCAGATGATATGATAGTGTACATAAGCGACCCCCAAAACTCCACCAAAGAACTTTTACAGCTGATAAACAGCTTTAGTAATGTGGCAGGATACAAGATCAACTCCAAAAAATCAGTCGCCCTCTTATACACAAAGGATATGGAAGCAGAGAGGGAAATCAGAGAAGCTTCTCCATTCACGATAGCCACAAACAGCATAAAATATCTTGGGGTAAATCTAACCAAGGAAGTGAAAGATCTATTTGACAAGAACTTTAAGGCATTGAAGAAAGAAATTGAAGAGGATACCAAAAAATGGATGGACATCCCTTGCTGTTGGATTGGGAGGATCAACATAGTAAAAATGGCAATTCTACCAAAGGCAATTTATAGATTCAATGCAATCCCCATCAAGATCCCATAAAAATTCTTCACAGATCTGGAGAGGTCAATAATCAACTTTATATGGAAAAACAAAAAACCCAGGATAGCCAAAACAATCCTATACAATAAAGGATCTTCTGGAGGCATTACCATCCCTGACTTCAAACTCTATTACAGAGCTACAGTGATGAAAACAGTGTGGTACTGGCATAAAAACAGAGAAGTCGACCAATGGAATCGTATAGAAGACCCAGATTTTAACCCACAAACCTATGATCACCTCACTTTTGATAAAGGAGCTAAAAGTATACAATGGAATAAAGAAAGCATCTTCAACAAATGGTGCTGGCACAACTGGATGTCAACCTGTAGAAGAATGAAAATAGACCCATATCTATCACTGTGCACAAAACTCAAGTCCAAATGGATTAAAGACCTCAAAAAAGTTTCTTCTCAATTGATCAAAAACAACTTGGAGAGGAAAGAGTTCATTTGTCTTTGACATAGTCCATCCTCAAGGGAACCCAGAGCATGAACTCAAGGTAGAAACCTAGAGGCAGGAACTGATGCAGAGGCCATGGAGAGAATGCTGCTTACCAGTCTCCTTCTCAGGGCTTGCTCAGCCTGCTTTCTTAGAACCCAGGACTTAGAGTTGGGACCACCCAGAGAAGTCTGAGCCTTCCCACATCTACTATCAATCAAGAAAATGTCCCAGCGTCTTGCTCATAAGCCAGTCTAAAGGAGGCTATTCCTCAACTGAGACTTCCTCTTCCTAGATGGTTCTAGCTTAAATCAAAAACAAACAAACAAGCATCCAAAATACAAACTATATTTAATGGGAATTAGATAATTAGCTTTTATCAGAGTACTTAGTACAGTGTCAACAGAAATCATCGTAAGGTAATTCATTAGGCATTAATAGTTCCAAAGTTACTCAAAATGTGAAAATATCAAACACCGATTTATTCATTGGCTAACATATACTAATACCTATTGTGTACCAGGTATTCACTATTCTATTGCTGCCCATCCTTTGGGGGTGGTGAAAGGTATATATTTCAATAGTTTTTGAACTTACTATTTTTGGTATGTGTTTTTTAAAATAAAATATTCCCTTCAGCAAATTTTCAAGATTCTACAGGACAGAAGAACAAATGAGAACCCAAACACTATATTAACAGTAAGTTTTAAGCTTAAAAACTTAAGCGAAGTGACTTACTTTGGATCTGGTGGTCCGTCTGACAGTGGTTTCATTGACAGCTTACACAATGACCTGAATACTAGAAAGGCATCCTTTTGTAAAATGTGGGAAAACTTAGCACCAGGTGAAGGTCCTGAAGAATTTCCAGATTCCTAAACAAGTTAATATACCATGAAAATGAAGACATATCCCAATGTAAATCATTTTAGCTTTCTAGTGTATTATTCAATTGACTCTGATATGGGATTCTCCCCAACTGGTACAAAAACAACCTGAAGTGGAATCTGTCACACTGATCTTTGATATGCTAGTCTCATACCCAATATTAAATTAATACCTTCAAAATATAGTCTTTAAAATATTCCGGTTTTGGCCTGGTGGTGGTGGTGCATGCCTTTAATTCCCAGCACTTGGGAGACAGAGACAGGTGGATCTCTGTGAATTTAAGGCCAGCCTAGTCTATAGAGTGAGTTCCAGGACAGCCAGGGCTACATAGAGAAATCCTGTATCAAAAAACAAAGAAAAAAAATCCTCAAATCCCTCTTTGACATCAGGCATACTCCTAAAATGTAACCAGTTCATATTTTTTAATTGACACTGACAGAGTAAGACAGTGGAGTAATCTTTAAAGTCATTTACTGGTGAAAATCAATCCAATCATGAAACCCTCTAGAATCCCTCTTCACACAGAAGGACCAGAATCACGGAAAGCAGAAAGGCATGAGCAAGGCCCTGCCACTCCCGTCCATGCTGACTGCACAGAGACTCAGATAAAATGTTTCACATTCCTAAGTTTTCCCTTGTCCTATGATACTGTAAAATTTTTCCCCATGAATGTATGGAAAGAATGTTCCTCTTAAACGTAAACTTCAATGTGGGTGAGGGATTGTGAACACAGATGAAACACAACTTACAGTTGGAATGTAGCTATTAATACATCTTAAGAGAACAAACTGCTCTAAGTTATAGCAATGAGAAAGAAAGAAATCCACTCAAAACCCAGCCTTTTATTTCCACAAATGGAAATCAGCCAAAAGCATCAACTGGGAAGATTTGCTCAAGATACTGGCAGTCCACCCATTTCTTTCTCTCCACTTCACCCCATATATACCTGAGTATCATTGGAAGAGACAGACAATCTGTCATCAGGTAACGATGGTGTATATGCAACAGAAATCGGTGTTCCCGGGATTCCATTTGCTTGAATGTTTTCACTGTCACTACCATCCTCTACAGTTCCAATGTTGCCATCTGTACGTGCACTTATAGCAGTCCCTTCTCCCATATCTACAATGGTAAGAAAAGACACTCAAGCATCTTTGACTAAACCAGAGTGCATTTAAAAAACATAGAGTATCTAAAATGAAACAGTGGCCAGAAAGCAGAGTGAAATACATATGGGCACTGTTAAAAGGTAGTGTATTTACTGTGGTGCAACATGCACTTGGCATGCTTCCCAACATGGTCTGTAAGTTGTACTGTGAATAAGCACACTTATCTGACAGAAGGCTATTCTAGATGTACACAGACAGAGGCCTACTTTTAAATTTACACTAGCTCCCTAAACTGGGCTCTGATGAACACTACACAGTGAGAAATTTTATTGAACTTCAGCTATTATTCATTTCTTCTCAAACAAATACTAATTATTTTTGATAAAGGTCAGAGGACTATAACTAAAGAGATCAAACACATACATATGTAGATAGATAGATAGATAGATAGATAGATAGATAGATAGATAGATAGACAGACAGACAGACAGACAGACAGACAGACAGACAGAAGAATATGAAGAATGCTAAGATTAGGTCTTGGGCTTAAAAAGAAGGAAGAAAAGAACATCAGAAGCACATTTTGGGACAAGTGGGAAAACTCTTAACTGTATTAGATACTCTTTTAAAAGGTGGCAGTTTTCCTGTGTGTGGAAATAAAATTGAGGTGACATATAATAATGTCCTAACTTTAAAAATATATCTGGGCATTATATAGGGGTAAAATGTCATAATGTACACAGCCAATTTTCTAATGGTCCAACAAAGACCTATATATGCATGATGTGTGTATAAAGACATAAAGCAAAGGTAGCAAAAGTATTCATTCATAAATCCAGACAAAGGTGCTTATAATCCTATTCATTGACATTTCCTCTAGATTTGAGATTTTTCTATGTGAAATGTTGCAGAACAATGAAAGAACTTTTACTTCCTAGCCTATACCTATATTAGGTACTGGCAATGTTTACATATCTTAGGGTTAATAAGTCAGTCTCTAGTCTAACTATGGAAGACACTGCAAAAGCAACATGGCTGTGTTTCAATAATACTTTATATATAAAAACAAGTGGGGCTGGAGATGTACCTCAATACTAGAACACTGGCTTAGAATGCTCCAGGACCTAATTCTTTTTTTTGTGGGGGGGCAGGGGGTTCGAGACAGGGTTTCTCTGCAGTGTTGGAGCCAGTCCTGAAACTAGCTCTTGTAGACCAGGCTGGCCTCAAACTCACAGAGATCCACCTGCCTCTGCCTCCCGAGTGCTGAGATTAAAGGCATGTGCCTATAATACACTATTTTAAAAGAATATATGGGCATAGAACACTTTTCTTTTTTTCTATAAAGTTTAAAATGTTTTATACCTTTAATTAATATTCCTAATACCACAGTGGCTTTGCTTTAGTCTCTACATTTTCCTATTGGATAACCTTAGGATTTTAACTACCATTTAAAATAGACTGTTACCTGCTGTGACTCAGATCTACCAGGATTTTGTGTTCAAGGCCTAGCCTCCAGTTGCTGATGCACCTTTGGAAGCCACTTTAATTTGTAGGGAGGTCACTAGTAGCATGTCCTTAAAGGTTGTCTTGTCATGCCCACCCTTTTGCTTTCTGTCCCTTATGAGATGAGCTGCTCTGACCCACCACATATTTCCCCATCATGATGTTCTGTCTCACCATGGAGCCTGACAACCCTGGACTGAGCAAAAATGATTCTTTCCTCCTCTTATATTAGTTCTTCCAGATATCTGTTATTGGGACAAAAAGTCTAAGACAAAAAAAAATGAGTAGTAAGAAATAACAGTTGCTGTTTTGCCATCAAAGCTGCAGGTGTGATTACTTAGCAGTGTTCTGCTTT
Organism: Microtus pennsylvanicus; assembly: GCF_037038515.1. NCBI lineage: Eukaryota > Metazoa > Chordata > Mammalia > Rodentia > Cricetidae > Microtus > Microtus pennsylvanicus. The sequence continues at coordinate 23,621,941 of NC_134583.1, forward strand.
CTCAAACTGTTTTACATCTAAGGTCTAGAGCAATGCCTCTCAACCTTCCTAATGCTACAGCCCTTTAATACCATTCCTCATGTTATGGGGACACCCAACCATAAAATGACTTCGTTGCTACTTCATAACTGTAATTTTGTTACTGTTAAGAATTGCAATCTAAATGTCTTTTCCGATGGTCTTAGGTGGCCCCTGTGAAAAGGTCATTTGTCCCCCAAAATGGGGTCATGACCCACAGTTTGAAAACTACTGGCCTAGAGTGTTCTAAGTAGACGCTAATGGCTAATTCTGGTGGGAGGTCAGAAAACCAGAATGCTGATAAATGAGTAGCCAGTGAAGAAGGAACTTGTGTGGTATCAAGAAAATATCAGGAATTGGCCTAGAAGTCAGTCATGCTACAATGTGGTGGGAAAAAATCCAAAACAAAAAAAAAGCAAACAAACAAACTTGCCTACATTTTGTTTTTGTCCTGCAACTCTGTAAGATGTAGAATTTACAGGGACAGACTAACCTGGTGAAACAAACTTCAAGGCAGTTCAGCAGTCAAGCAAGCATAGTGATTATTAGCTGCCTGTAGTCAGATTGTAGTTAGAACTGAGAGGAAAAAAAACCCACAAAAACTAAAAACAAAAAACCCAACATAAGGGTTTGAAAACTGTAGTCTGGCCAGAAAATGAGCATGGACAAAGCCAGAGGGCAACAGCTAGCCAGGACTTGACGTTTGTCCTGATGGGCTGCAGCTTTTCTTTGCTCCCAGTCCTCCCTTTGGAAAGGATAGTTATATAGCTTGTTGTTTTAATTTTAAGGGACTCACGGTTATGAATTTGCTTTGGTGAAGACCTTTAAACAATGCTATAACTTACCACTTCGAAGACTCATGGAATTAGACTAAACACGTTTTACATCATGAGATATCCATGGACCTGAAATCTCAAATACATATGAAACATTTTGCTAATATCCCACAATTTGAAACTGGAGGAATTAAGAATACCCTGAACGGCATCATGAAAGATGAGGATACCTGGTTCCCTCTAGACTTTACTTCATATATCTCATCTACCTTTTCCTTTAATGGTACTACTCTAAAACTTTAGGCTATAATAAAACTTATCAATGAAGACAACTAACTCTCTGTTGAGTCTTTGGAGTCTTCTCAGTGAAGCAGTACACTGTGAAGTAGCCCTAGAACCTGCGACATACATGCTTTCTCTTCTCTAGTCTGTTACCTTATTTACCACTCCTGCTTTCTCTCATTTCCACTCTCACTACACTTAGACCAGACCCCTGGACTCCTGTGATACAAGTCTGGTAATGTCTGCCTTTCTTCAGCCCTGGTTTCTTAAAGTACAGCTCTTCTTATCAAAATTCTTTGTTCTAAAATCACCAATGCTGATTCATTTTGTCCTTAGAGTAAAATCTAAAATCCTAACCCTGTAGCTTATAACCCTGTTAAACGGCTTCTGTGATTTTTCTCCTATTTTATGGCACCACATGTATTGTACCAAATCACCACGTGAATCCAGTCCTCTCTTCCAGTATAACTGCCGTTCTTCCATTATCTACATGATGCATGTCATCCCCTGTATGTTTTACCTACTATATGAAGTCCTGCTAGCTCATTTTAAGCAGAAATCATTCATTTTTCGCTGAATTGTAACTGTTCATTGATAATGGAATGTAACCTTTTCTTTCTTATCCACAGACATTCCACAATCCCTGTCCTTCTGAGTGTGGTGCATCTTAACTTAATGTACTCTACCCCTTACAGAGACATACAACTGTGCCCACAACATAGGATTGTGCTAGACAAAATGATGAATGGAAAAGATAGAAGGCAATCACATGAAGGCTGCTCCTGGAGCTTTGGTAAGGAGTGAAATACTACTGAGAGTGCTGGTAAGTCACTACAGCTAAATAGCAATGTTCAAATCCATCCTGTGCATCTAATATATTCCCTAGATCTTCTGCTTACCCTGTGCATATCATCATGAATTGAAATTTCAATGGATTTACCAAAAATCTGACCTTCACTATAATAATACTATTTATAAGAAACATGAGTTCATGAAGCGCCTAACAAACTTGACCATATAGAGCAATTTTATAGTGTAATATTTTGGTGAAGCACTGATCCTATATCAATTCAAGCCTAGCATCCATATATGTTAAGAAACCGTGATTTTCATTCAAATGTGGCAGCAAATACGTATGATCTCAACATTTGGAAGCTGGGTACACAGCTATTCTCCCAACATTTGAAAGGCTGAAGCAGAAGGATCACAAATTTAAAGTTAGCCTGGGCTTTAATACCAAAACACTGTCTCAGTACAAAAGAAAACAAAACAAAAAACACTGATGTTCTGACCACAGGCATGGGAAGGGCATCATCACACCTGTGCAGTCGTGCACAGGAAAAGGGGTAGGTACTGGGTTTGATGCTATCTGGGGGCTGAGAGCATGCACTAGCAATCTTAGAAAGCATCCTGTAGGGATGGGGGCAGGGCATACTGCATTTGGCAGACATACACATACAAACAGTAACTTGAGAATTTCACTTCTTTGGATTTTCATTAAAGGTTTTCCGTGTATGATCAGATGAAATCCCTTGAAAATAATACACTAAATTCAAGTGAAGTACACTACCTCCAACAATGATGTTCACCATTTCTTCTACAATGCTCTGGACAATATCATGTGGCTTTTCCTCACAGTCTCCATCATACAATATATCATTTTTAGATAATGCTTTGAAAGAGAAAAAAATCAAGACATTATTTTAACTTTCTAAGAAACATTTACCAAACATGTATAATGAAAAAGATTTTTGGACAAAAATTAAATGAACATGAAAAATTGAAACTATAATATTGTTAAATTTTCAGAATTCATAATCAAGACAATACTTAAGCATTTTTTAAAATTCAAACCCATTTTAACAAGGTTCTATTGGATAAGCTATTAAACTACTACTCAACTAATGAGAGTGCACAGATTATTCCTAAAAAGAACCAAATGTCAAAGAGTATTTTGATGTAAAAGTAATGTGTGCTTTTAATGCCCTGTGCATATTAACATGTACTTGGTAAAGACATGTCTGTACTGTCATATCTAGCATCAAAGTAACTGAAGCTTATTTTGATATAAATATCAGCATTGCATTTTACTACAAAGATACTTAATGAGATAGAGATTGGGCCATCTGGGACAATACTAATATTCTGCTCACTGTTTCTTCACAAAAGGATCTATATTTCCAATGTAAAACTGAATTCATGCTAAAAAGTTTTTTATTTTATAATTTAATAAAAATGAAAACAGGTTTCAGACAGTTAAAGAAATTGATGGAATCTGATAGCTTGTACAGATGACCACAGACCAAAACAGGATTACAGCTGGGGCTTTTGAAATGCTGAAAGTATCTCAAGGTGGTTCAATTGGCACTTTAGGATGCTCCAGGCACCTGGCAAAACCTCCCTATAACAAATGGCGGCCAACTTTATATTGCTGCCTACAGTAATGTCTACACTGGTCTCCATGCAGACTATTAGAAAGGATTATGAATTAACAATGCTGTTTTCCCAGAGCCTGTCCTCCCTGTTTTTAATCTATTTAATCTACTGCACAGTTTTGAATCTACTATTTGCCATGTTCTACAAAACAGTTAACTGTCACAATAGGAAATCTGTTAAATAAGTATGTTCAATCAGTATACTTAGATCATAAACCAGAAAAAAACAGCCTTTAGATTCCTTTGTGGGATTAAAAACATTAAGTGTCTTGGTAAGTATTTTTTCTACCATTTATAAGCCTTCAATTCTGTGCTGCAGTTTGCTAAAACAGCTTGAAATTGAAAATTGTGGTACATGTCTTTAATTCCAGCATGTGGGAAGCAGAGGCAGGCAGATCTCTCTGAGTTTGAGGCCAGCCTGGTCTACAGAGTAAGTTCCCAGACAGTCAGGGCTACACAGAGAAACTGTCTCACAAACAACAGAAAAAGAAAATTGTAATTTCAATGTAAGTAAATATACAAAATCACAAAACAGTAAATTAAATTTTTCACATAAACTGACAAAAATGTGTGATTATTTATAATCACAAGAACTGCGTAGAGAAGTCAGCTATTAAAAGCAACTTCACATGGCTAATGAAGTTGCCCTCTAGAACACGCACTCTAAACTGAAGGTTTATTTATACCAGCTGTTAGAACAATGCCTTCATGGTCAAAATAATCATACCACCCTACTGATAACCCTGCCTTCTTGAAGACATACATCTAGTGGTGCCTTTCACATGCATGTGTTCCTGTCTCATAGCCCGTGTTATTTCTGTTGGAAATTTTTCCATTTTTTCTAGTCATTTTTAACTACTACAACTCAACTAAAGCATCATTGCCTTCTCTATGAAGGTATTTTCCTAATTCTCCTCAGCCTAACTTCCTAGCATGCCTCTTCTAGGAAACCTATTATACCTGTTTACGCTCATCTGATCCATTGGGTGGCTAAAAGCAGCAAACACACTAGAAGCAATAGCTATATCTATCATCTTAACCCCAAATTCTAGTACTTTGAGTATAAAACACAGAATGCTCAACATGTTTGCTGAATGTATAAATAAATGAAGGAACAAATAAAAACCCGCCTATGTCAGAGATCAGTCCTTTGAATCAACTTTAAACACGCAGTGAAAAGCAGGAGCGATTTTGGCAAAAGCAGTTTAGACAAAGCACTTGAGTTCACCAGTTGGTAGCTTACCCTGTAGTGAGAATGGCTGTTCTGCCTAAGGCAGCCTTTTCAAATACAGCAAAAGGAAGACTGGGGAGACCGTGCTATCAGTAAAGAGCTTGTCAGGAAAGCAAGAGGACCTGAGTTTGATACTCAGAACACATGAAAAAGGTAGGTGTCATCACTACAGAGACAGAGCAGGAAGATCTCCATGCATTCAAGGCCAGTCTGGTCTATATAGGTCTATCTAGCACATTCCTGGCCAGCCAGGGCTGTTAAGAGTAAAACTGCCTCAAAAAAAACACCAGTTGGGTGTCAAAGGCAAAAGATACTCTCGCCTTAACCAGAGAAAACCCTCTTTGCAGGAACTCATGACTATACTAGGTGCTGAGACTAAATGGAAGTTAAGTGCTACACCATAACCAAGACATTTCTACCACCTCCTATAAGGGTCAACTTTAGACAAGGGGATGGGACAAAGTAAGAGTAGAACACAGAAAGAAGAGCCTCAGAATGCTATCTTTCTCCTAGGCATGATACTGTCATTCCAACCATGGACTCAAAGCAACTGGACTGGTCTACATACACCCAGCACAAGAATAGGCCTGTTAACAGTCAATCAGGTAGGGGAGGGGTGCAAGAGATGTCCTTCCCTGAGGCCTGACTGAACTAGTGATCACTGATAAATTCTGGATACTGGGGAGTCACTGCCACATCAGCTGGGTCCTCACTGGTCTAGACTCCAATGGAGTCACACACCCAGTCACACAGATGGCCCTGGTTAAACACACTGGGCCACAAAACAAAACAAAAACATGTCTAAGGAAAAGGAACTTCTATAGAGAACAGAGGTTAGAGTAGTCAGAATTACATGTATACATGTAAACTGGGCATGGTGGTGTATACTTAGAATACCAGTTCTGGTGAGGTGAAGACAGGTAGATCCTTGGGGTCGCTGGTCAGCCAGCCTAGCCTAACTGGGGAGTCCCCAAGCTAGTCAGAGTCCCTATTTCAAAAATAAAATATATAAAATGGGTAGTACCCAAGGAACGTTTCTTCAGGTTGGTTGCCTTTTTGCCTCCATCAAAGGAGGTACACATACACATTTGTTTATGCCACTACTGAGTTCCAGAAAACATAGCTTTAAAACAAAGTCAAGAGTTGAGTTTTTCCCTCAAAGCCAAGATTTTAGATGAAGTCTAACTAAGCCCTATCTATCTACAACACAAAGCAGCACAATGTCTATCATTTTTCAAATCAAGTTAAGGGGGAAAAAAGGAAACAACTCAAACTCTCTGGCAGGTTGAAAGAATAAAGAGAAAATGATTTCATGTGCCTATTTCTATATAAAAATTTATCTAAAAATTAGTTTTTTATGACAATTTAACTTCACTCACATAGAAAATTTTGTGGAAAATGTATCACAGGACTAGGGAGTTAGCTCAGTGGGTAGAGTACCTGCTATACAAGCATAAAGACCTGAGTTCAAATCATTAGAATGCATAAAATGTCACTTGTCTGAATTTCAGTTCTCCTACAGTGAGATGTGAGGTGGAGACAGGGAACTCCTGGAAGGTCCCGGGCCAGCTAGTCTGCCTTAAGAAATGTGGAAAGGCATAGACTGACATCCAAAATTGTTTTCTGACCTCTGTACATGCACTGTGGCGCACTTGCACTCACTCTTACACACAAATCATGCATATACAGATTAAAAAAAAGAAAAATATGGAAAGAGAACATAAACCTTACTAATATACAAAAAGATATAAAAATATTTTAAATGAACTTTTTGTATTTACTTAGTTAATCAAAATTGTTTTTAGATTTAATTTTGCTACTTTTTCTGAAATAGGTTCTTGCTGTGTACACGAGGCCAGCCTCAAAGTCATGATCTTCCTGCCTCAGCCTCTTAAATCCTGAGATTACAGGCATGATACTTCCTAAACCAATAATGGCATGAAATTTTCAACCATATTCTAAAAGCCCTAAGTAGATCTTTTGGTATAAAACTAATGTAAAAAAAGAAAACAAGAGTACCTATGCAATTCTGTAACGGATGTTTATGATTCTTTTTAGAAAGAAGTCTACAAAGCATATGCTCATGAGATGCAATGAATCATTAAGAGAGACTTTGCAGGTTGGAGAATTAGCTCTACCACTGACAGAGACGCTCACAATCGTCACAAAGTCTGTGTTAATCCTTAAGTCATTCCTTCCCTATTCATCAGAAGCTCATCCCACCTCTGCCCTTCACATGCGAGCACCCACAGCCCCATCTCAAGATTACTTTCAGCTGCAGTTGCCTGATCAGCTTCTGTCTGCTCATTTTCTGCACTGGAAATATCAGATCCATTTTCAGGCTCTGTATCATCTTGAAGACTTTTATCCATATCGTGTGTATGGGGATCAAGATCCCCTTCATGTTCCTGGGATAGTTGATCAACAGTCTGAGGAGGCAAATATCTAAGATGAGGTGATTCAGGCTCGTGATGGCTTACTGGAGACTGTAACAGATGATGATGCTGCCGGTGCCTTTCTTTTTCCATTTGTTTGGCTTCCTGTAACTGGAAAGAACAAGATGATTTCAGTATTAGTAAAATAAGTAGCTTGAAATTCACCTAACTATAAATTTTTTATATAATGTATGCTTTTTTTCTGGGCTTGAGAATTATAGTACAAAGTAAAATATAGTAAAAGAAACCATGCTACTCCTTAGAAGTCTGGAAATTGGTGCATAAGAACAGAGAGGAAGTCTTCACTGACACAGTCCTTTCATTTGGTGTTCATTTTTTACTATTTTATTTACATGTGAGTATTCACATGACTGAATGCCACATGTGTGCTGGTGCTCATGAAGGCCAGAGAGAGGGAGTTGGATTCTGAGCCACCTGATTTGAATGCTGGGAACTGAATTGGAGTCCTGTGGAATAGAAGCAAGTGCTCTTAGCTACTGAGTCTTCTCTTCAGACTTTGTATTTGATGTTTGATACTGAGAAATATACTATCTAAATGAAAATAATTTTAATACCGCCAAATAGTAACTGATTTGCTGCCAATAATATATTTACCTAAAACCAAATAAATAACCCACAAACAAAAACAAAGTACAATACTTTTTCACATTTATCCTCTCTCTCTCTGTCTCTCTTCCTCTCTCTCTTGCTCTCTTCTCTCCTTCCTACCCTCCCTTTTGTTTTTGAACCTGGAAATAAAGTATAGAAAGATACACAAGAAACATCAACATTGGGTGGAGATTAGGGAATGATCAAATGGAGAAAACCGGGTAGGAACTTTTCAGTTCATAACCTTTTGTAACATATTCTGACATCATCATATCAAACACCTTTTAAACACTGTATTAAAACTATATTTAGTAAGTAAAACTGTCATGAGAGCTTACATCATTTTGCCCAGTCATCTAGAAATCATAAAAATAATTGTGTCAATCAGTGAATTTTATTTTAGAAGATCTGTCGTTTTTGTGTATGTAATACCACCTAATAAACTGGCTCACTTAACAAGATGCTAATAAAAACATCAACTAGAATCCCAGGATTTTATTTTTTAGAACTTTATTGCTCCTAACACATCTCTTTCAGCATTCAGGAGCTGATATGAAGGATTATCAAAGAATTAATTTCCACAAAGATAAATATTTCACAGTATCAATATCATTTCATAATCTTCAGCAATATTTCAAATTACATAGAATTATATAGATTTATATAAGTAAAATTGAATTAACTGATTCTAAAGTCTAAAAAGGTAAAAAGAACCTTATAATTAATAGTTCAAAATTCTTATTTTACAAATAAAAGCACTACTAGATGACAATTAGAATGAAAACAATTCTGAGACCAACACTACAGCATATGTAGTTTGCTAATACCCGAAAATCTGAGAGCATCACCTTTCAACCCAGTGCCACCAAATCAAGAAAAAAATAATCAGTGCTGCTCTCCACTTTAATGAGAAGAGCTTCCTTTTGCAGTGGGCAGTGGTTAATGTAGAAAGTCATAACTCACTGGGGCACTGAGAGTAAGAGTCTATTGAATGCTCAGCCCTAAATGGAACAGCTATGCCAACCTCTCCCACCTAGGGCTCAGGGAAGTGGGAATGGAAAGAGTTTAGAAGAGAGCTGTGCAATACGGACAAGAACAAACCAGCCAGCATTCTAGCATGGATGAAGGAGGAGCTCATGAGCTCTGCACCCTCAGAGGAACTACTGGCAACTAATGGCTACTAGGAAAGAAAGAATACATTTCCTTAGGAGATGTCACCACTGGTAGGTTGCCCATGCTACAGTGGATGTGGAACTTAACAGAGTTAACTAGTATGTTCATTGTCTCTGAGCAAATCCAGCTAGAAAATATGCTCCTATTCTAGTCTCTCCTCCACCCATCTCTACACCTGTATGTGACCATTACCGAGTACATGTTAGTCTTCTCCTTGGTTTACTTATAACATCTTTCGTGTGGCTGCTGGGATTAAAGGTGTGTGCCACCAGTGCCTGGCCTGTATGGCTGAGTAATGGGGCTGTTTTTCATTCTGATCCTCAGGCAAGCTTTATTTATTAAAATACAAATGAAATATTACTATGCATTACTCTTAGTTGAGGAGCCACTGGCAGTTGGTGGCTACTGGGAGTTCAAAAGTCTTATTTCTTTAGGAATGTGGACTGGTCATTTGCCATGCCCCAGGGTACACTGTGATTGGTTTAATAAAGAGGCTGAATGGCCTATAGCTAGGCAGGATAAAGTCAGGCAGGAGAACCAGACTAAGAGGATGCTGGGAAGAAGGATGGAGTCTGAGGAGATGCCAGGAGACATAGACTGAACAGGATGGGAAGTACGTACATGAAGTAAACAAGCCTTGGGGCAGCACACAGATGAATAGAAATGGATTAATTAAGTTAAAAGAGTTAGCTAAAAACAAGCATAAGCTATCAGCCGCGCTCTTATAATCAGTAAGTCTCTGAGTGGTTATTTGGGAACAGCTGCTGTGACATGGAGAAACTCTGCCTACAAAAGGGTAATTTATTTTTTTATTTTATTTTTTGTGGCTGGAGAGACAGCCATGGGTGCTTGGAACTGAAACTTACTTGTTTGTGAGCCTAGCCTTTAACAGCTGGGGCCATCTCTCCAGCCCCCAAAGGGTATTTTTTTAAGGAGCATAAAACATCTTAAGATTTAGGAAAGTATTGAGGTATTTAAAACAGAATGGGATCTTGTCAAATGAGCTAAAGGATATCAAACTGAAATAACATGGGCAAAACATGATAATATCAGGTTACTATACGTAAGATAGAATAAAGACCCAGGTGTAGTTTTTATTTGAATACCTGAATAAATAGGGAAATTGCAAAAAGAGGACTCTAGTTAATAAACAGAAAAGGAAGGAAACAAAATAAATAACACCAAAGAAACAACAGAGTAAGAATTATGCCAACAAGATCTACTATTGAAAGATACTAAAATGGGGTATAAGGAAAAAATAAGATATTTGCATAGTCTTAAAATACCTTCCAAAAAGAAAGATTAATAACCTCCACTGGAGGAACCCGAGAGATATATTCCTTCTTATAAGAATGTTTTACTGGTATGTATGTAGGTGTTTTGCCTGTGTATCATATCCCCGTACAACACATGCAAGGAGGCCAAAAAGAGGTGTGGAGGGAGATAAGAGTGGTTCATGTTGTGAACCAACACATGTGGGTGCTGGGAGTCAAATCCTGTCCTTTGCAAAAGCAGCCAGTGCTCTCAACAGATAAACCATCATCTCTCTAGCTCCTGGCAGAAACATTCTTAACCAAGTGGTCAAGGTTAATATAATGAGCCAAAAAAGGAATTGGCATTAGCGTCTTGGCATGATGTATGTAAAATGAAACATTTCTAGCCAAAAAAAAAAAAGTACAGCCTTATTCTAAATAAGGAAAGAAGCACTGAGGCGTTTTAACAGAATGGAGAAGACTGATGTGGGAGTGATTTCTTTCTAATCTGTTGTTTTTATTGGTTAATTAATAAAGAAACTGCCTTGGCCCATTTGATAGGACAGAAAATTAGGTAGGCAAAGTAGACAGAACAGAATGCTGGGAGAAAGAAGCTGAGTCAGGCAGTAGCCATGATTCTCCCACTCCAGACAGATGCAGGTTAAGATCTTTCGTGGTAAGCCACCTCGTGGGCTACACAGATTATTAGAAATGGGTTAGATCAATATGTAAGAGCTAGCCAATAAGAGGCTGGAACTAATGGGCCAGGCAGTGTTTAAAAGAATACAGTTTCTGTATAATTATTTTGGGTAAAGCTAGCCGGGTGGGCGGCCGGGTGCCGGGGACGCAGCCCTGCCGCTCTTATTACAACAGAAGACAAAGTCCTAACAACTGAATGTAACGTGCGAATCCTAGGTCAGAAACCAGATGCTGTTAACGAGACTAATGAAATCCAAGTAAGGCTCTATCCTAGAGTTAACTCCCTGGTATGGGTGTGTTCAGGAGTCACACTGGGAGGTGGCACAGGGCACAGTGCTTGCTATGAAGGCATGAGCACTAAGTTAAAAGCCTGGTGCAGTGGCATGTGTCTGTAATTCTAGTGCTGGGAGGGAAAGACAAATCCTGAACCTGACCCTATCAAAAAAAAAGAAAAAAAAAGGCAGCAATTGATGGAGGAAGACTCATGATGCCACATGTTGGGGAGCATACCAGCATATACCACATACATACACAAAATTTATAAACCAAACAAAAAGCAGAAAGTCAAGGGTGGAAAAGAAATATCTCTCAATTATTTTTTCAGTCTTTAATTATGAAGACCTATGCAGTAAGATGAAGAACAAAATACATTAAAAAACCAAGTTAAGTCTTTAGTTCTTAATCTCTTTTCAACAAACCTGAGATAGTTTTAAGGACAAGTAATTCATAGCTCTTAACGTATGGAAGAAATAAAATGTACTTTATCAATATAAAAATGCACTATTTTTTTTGGGCTTAATGAATCATTGTATACTTGAACATATCAAATGAGGTAGTTTTATATATACTTTATACTTTATTAAGCTTAAGTTTGGTAAAAATATCAATATACAAACACTTGCATGTGATACTCAATCTTATACATCCTATCTGTAAATTAAAAGTACATCTTGTCTAAAATCAGTACAGTATATTGGTAAAGCGAAGACTAAAACATACAAGGAACTGGGAGGCCTTACTGTCCACAAAAGACAAGACATGGAGAAACCTCGTTTCACTGCAACTACTCCAAACACCTGTGGTGTCCTCGCTCCCCAATACTCACCGCTTGGTTTTCCATGCGTGCAAAGATAACATTTAGCATCTGAGTAAGAGTGGCTTTGGCTGTTGTCTGATTGATGAGATTTTTGCTGGCTAGATAGATATTGTAGCATGTTCTCACAGCTTGCAAGACAGTTCCTTCGTGAATTTCTATGTGTTGTGATGTTACTGCAGTAAGTAAAGCCTTTGAGAGGAAAGAAACACAAGCAATACTGAATCCAGAGTTTATGCACAAATATATGAATTTTCATTTCAGAAAGTAGCTTCCCTATCGGCCTATAAACTTCAAAACATTCTTTAGCTAAATTTTATTAGAAATAGTATTCTTTGTTTACTAAAATGCAGAATATTTCATTTCATCACAACTGAGCATAGATATATTTCACACAATATATAAACATATTACCACTACCATAGTTATAACATTAACAAGAACATGACTAGTTTTTCTCAACTTCAACCATCCAGGTTCATTATAGCACAAACTTGGATTTTTTTCAATAGGTGGATAAGCACAAGAGGATACTGAAAGCCAAAAGAAAACCAGTATACTTAGTGATACATGGGCTGAGAAAGAAGACAATGTGGGATCTAACAATACAGAAAAAAAATGAATACGGTCACAGTTTTATGAATCATCTTAAAACTTAAAAGATGGAACATGTATAAAAAGCAGAATAGGCACAGAAAAAATCGTGAAGACCCCAGGGATCATCCTGACAAGGGTGGCAAAAGAAGAGATATGGAATGTAGTTTTCCTCTAATAAACTCTTAACATAAAACAGCAAATCTCATGACAGTTCTAAATATTATCCCAACGGTCTCTATCATAGCCAGAATGCAAAGAAAATAACCTTTCCTAATATTTCCAAAGCAAAAAGCTTCTGGTTTAAAAAGTATACATAATAAATAACATACCCATTTTATGTCATTAATTACCTTTATTATCTGCAACTGAACTCCTTCATCTGTTTGAGGACCCTGGAAGCAGCCACATATTGTTTCAATAATTCTATCAATTAATTTTTTGCCTGGTGTCGTACTATCTGGAGCATTGCCAGTCAGGTGCCCATAAGCAATAAGTTTCTGAAACAGTCATAACAAAATAGCTTGTCAAGCTAACTAATAAACACGTTAATTGACTATGAATTAAAATACATTTGAATGAATATATATTAATTTTTAAACAAAAACATCAAGGTATAATCAAAGCCAAAGACTATGCCTTTTTTTTTTCCTTTATAGTCTACTATCTAAAATTGGATAACTATTTGTAGCTGGAATAATCACAAACACAGTCTGATAATAACAAAACTATTAGGCAATACTTTTTTTTTTAAAGCCAAGCCTTAAGAACATGCCTGTGATATGCTAGAACTGCTTGCTACTTTCTATGTAAACAAAGTTTTACTGATAGTTTTTTTTCAAATGACATCAAATCTCTTTCTAACTTATATCATCAATCTTCATGAAATCTAGTTTCCAAATACTGGCTACAAAAATCTCAGAATTATCCACTTACTATTAACATTTTAGCTGAGAAGGAAGGCAGTGGGCATTAATAATGCTATTAATAAGTGAAAGCAAGGTCAGAAATAAGATGAATTTATCTTTAAACTACCTTAAGAACAAATCATTTTTTCTTAGCTACTAAGTTGTTAGCAGAATGTACAACCTTCAAACAATGACAATCCCTGAAAACAAATACAAACACTTAACATCTAGAAGTCTGTCTCACAGAATATCTAAGATACTGTGAGTTTGTATGTGAGAATAAAAAGGGGAAAAACTCATAAATATTTCTGATATTAATGAATGCCACAGGTGGGGAAAATAGTAAGAAGGCAAACAGTGTCAACACAAAAATGGTGCATTCTATAAAATAACAGGGCTTTAGTGAAGACTCAAGTACAGTGGTGCACGCCTGTGGGCCTGACTACTTTAGGAGGCAGAGACAGATGACTTCTTGAAACTAGGAGTTCAAGATCACACAGGAACATACAAGTGCCCATCTCAAGAACTATACAAGCAACAGCAGTATATCCCTGATGGAAAGAGAGCAAATCAACACTTTTATTAACAACCTTAGATTTTGTTTGCTAAGGGTTTCTTGTTGATGCTAACCAGAAACATCTTTTTGAAACTACTATCAAAATAAATTAAAAAGAAAAAAGGAAGAAACCACTGTCTATCTGGAATATAAATGACATTTTGTTTCTTACCTCAAAAAGAGTATTCGAGGCTTTTACAGACATACTTAAATAGCCAACTATGAGTAGTATTAGAAATACATTGAAAATAGACAGTTTTAGGTATCATTTTATACAGACCTGCAAACAGTCTAGAGATGTACTAACAATGCGGGGACACTTGGACTGGCACGCCAATTCAAAAGGTAAGAAGTACTTGTCTGCTTCAATAAAATTTGTTTTTGATTTCACTGGTGGAAGGGTACTTGATCCGGCTTTTGCTTCTCCATGAGGAGGACTAAATAAAAAAGGACAGTTTAGTTAGAATATCACATTTACTTAATGATGACAAATTCATTAAGAAGAAAATCAGTTATAAAAGGAACCATAGGAACCACTCTGTGTCCTTGTGAAGTACACAAGGACAGCAAAGCCTAGAGGTCAGCAGCCTGCCACAGAAAGAAGGGCATCCACCACAGCTGCCAAACACAACATGAAATTTTTATTTCCAAAGAGCCCACAGTCCACTAAATAATCATTTCAAAGAACCTAACACAATACCATGGAATTTTAAGCAGCTTTAAGACTTTCCTCATGCTTTCATACTGAAGTACACTTCTGAATAACTTCCACTCTGTTCTAAGGAAGCTAACATGGTCAAAGAAACCTAGTAATTTTTCTAAATATACATTAAATTCTTCAAGAAAAGAAGTTAGCTCATGATATTTCAGAAATGTTTAATTTATATGAAGTTGTTTCTTAAGAACTACTTCGATTTTATTACAAATATTACATAAAGAAGATCTATAATTATAAAAATATAGATGATTATATTACTATTTTGGCTAAGACTCACAAGTATACAAATTAATTTCATAAAAGAAATCATACGAACCTTTGTTTCTCAGTTTCAACTTTTATTTCCTCTGGTGAGGGCAAAAAGAAAGAAAAGCAAACATTAGCACAAGCAGCAGAAAGTTCACTAGGTAATTTGATTAGTCTTCAGAAGTTCATTTGGGACATTAAAAACAAAACAGCAAAAAATATAAGTTAAAAAAAAAAATCAGGCTCCAAAATTTTGTTTCACTTAAACGTACAAATAAAAAACCACAAAGAATGTGTCAACAACCACAGAATTTGAATTACAATTACATTACAACTACATTAACCAGAAGTACGAGGAACAAAATATTGTAACTACAATGTATTAGGTACATGTGCACTCCTCCCTCTACCTTTCTGTCTCTCTCTTTCCCTCTGGGTGTGTGTGCATGCGTGCGTGTGTATTTGTGTGTGTGTGTGTGTGTGTGTGTGAGAGAGAGAGAGAGAGAGAGAGAGAGAGAGAGAGAGAGAGAGAGACAGAGAGAGACAGAGAGAGAGAGAGAGAGTGCACGCGTGCGCCCCTCAAGGAAATTATGAACAGAATTATAACTTCTTGAAAATGCTTATATGTGTTGAAAGTAACTAATTTTTCTAGTTAGGATTACTATTTTTAAAAACCCTATAAAACATGCATGCCCAATTTTTTAAATTAATATTTTAACTTAGCCTGCAAAGTAATGTAAAGTTATTTTCATACTACTTTCTTTTCTTCCTCCCTCATTACCCTTCCTTCCCCTGCCACACCCCACCCCTGCTGGTTCTTTCTCTCCCACAGAAAAGCTTCCCTTCTATTTTCATGCTACATGTATTCCATTATTTCTACCCTCTACTTTAAGATCCTTTCCTTCACTGCTACAGTGATCCTTCTAGTTTCAACACACACACACACACACACACACACACACACACACACACACACACCTCCTTCTAGTTTCATGACCCACACACACGCACTCCTACACATGCCTGAAGGTAACTCCTCATCCATACTTCTAAAACTCTAAATTAAGCAATTAAACTAATTGCTTCAGCAAGAGTTTGGTGGAATCATTTCTTTGGTCCATCATGGGGATAAATAGATATTTAAGTCTCTTTTCAGGAAGAGTAATGCAATACTTTTAAATTTAATGAATTACTTAATACCTTCTATTTCCAAGCACTATAGTAAGTATAAAGTAACCTCCTTAAATTACTTTACTATAGCATTGATTCATAAAATATATACAATTTACTCACTGGCTACTATGTGCCAGACATTCAGGATTTCAGTCTAGTTCTCTCAGGACCAAAGTCTTTCCATTTTACCAGAGGTGGGAGTAAAGGAGGGATGGTGCAAAAAATATTACTTGAACTATTTAAAGACACAAGTTAATAAAGGTTTACAATGCTTAGGAAAAATAAGACAGGCATAGGAAGACAAATACCAAGCAATCATTTGCACATGGAACCCAAAAAAGGCAAATGCACAGCAATGAACAGTGGCATCAGAGTGTAGAGGAGGCAGGCCTTGATAAGGGGGGGAGGGGAGTTAAATTTTTCAGTTAAATAGGATACACTTTGTGCTTCCTTCTTTCCTTTTCTCACCCCTTTCTATTTCAGTTCTTCCATCTAACATCAGGACACAGACTGATGCTTTGAAGGCTGTTTTTAATTTATTAAGATCTTAACTGTATAAAAACATCAGTCTTTGATCAATTTAATTGGTTAGAAAAACAAGCTATAAAAACTACGTAATTTGGAGGTAGAAAAAAAATCCCATCTTTTCGCGTATCAGCATCAGTCTCAAATCCAGGGTTGCTGCTAATTAGCCCTCTTCAAACAATATAAAACGTGAATGATTTTAATCAACAGTTCTCAAAATTATTTTGAAAAAAACCACAGGAAGAAATGTTTCACTTTGGATCTCAGAACATACCTCATATAAAAAATTAATTTTTCCTTTTATTAAAGGGAATATATTCTCAAGTTGTATTCTTTTAAGCTATAATACTAGCTATTAACTACAAAACTGACTTCATAACTAATAAAGCTTTGTAAGTACAAACACAAAATGTAGTGCTGTATACAAAACCATGTGTTTTAAAGCTAAGAAAATAAGAATAAGATATCCAAGGAAATACATGCCAAAATACATTATAATTAAATTTCAGAGAAGCAAAGAGAGGGAAAACCAGTGAAAGCAGGCACAAAGAAATGACACACTGTGTGCAAGCGAAGATTTGAATGGTAGCAAAATTCACACCATAAAGGCTAACATTTGGTCACATTTTCAGATTTATACATTGTTTTCAGTGGAAAAAGAAATTCTAAAATTAAGACCTTCTATGCTGGAAAAAAAAAATGGCTTAGTGATTAAGAGCACTGACTGCTCTTCCAGAGGACCCCGTTTAATTCCCAGCACCCATATGACACCCTACAATGTCTGTAACTCCAGCTCCAGGGGATCCAATATCCTCCCACAGACATACATACATGGAGGCAAAACACCAATGCACATAAGAAAGTAAAAATAAGTTAATCATTTTTAAAAAGTTCATTTTTAAAAGACCTTGTAAAATTAAGGGTGACTGAAGAAAAATCACCCCTAGGGTTACCTTAAAAGGAATTTAAATGTTCTTCAAACAATAGACATGGTAAAAAAATTTTTGAAACATAAAAAAATTTAAGATATAAATACAAAAGATAGAAAGATAAAATAACAATAATGATGTCTGAAAAAGTCAGAAGAATATGCCTATACCATATGTAAGTCTATAAATATGTGTATATATGTATGGTGTATATACATACATAAAATAAAATTTTCCCATATGGGCTGTCAATGCCCCCCTCAAGAGGCAAAGACTAACAAAAATCCCAACATTAGGCATGAGAAATCCTTTTTTGAGTTGTTAGGGATGACCAAAGGATCCTAAACTATTACAGGCTAATTGCTGTTGCCATTCTCCTCCAGGGGTGGAAGATTTAAGCTGCAATCTTGAAGACACCTTATACTTTGGACACAGGACCCAGAGGACCTGAGTTGGATCTGACCTGAAAGTCTCCTTCCTGAGAAGCACAAAAGCTTCCAAAGGGAAACAACCAATAGTCCTCCCCAGCTATGATGTCCACAAACAAACCCCAACAATGGTCACCATAGCATGATTAACTCTAGGGTGCAGTAGTGTCTCACATATCTTGGCAGCAACCAACAGCTCTCCAATTGGACTTAAAACCTACTAGACAAGAGGAAAATCGTTTTTGTGGTACTGGAAACAAAACCAACTACCCAGGGCCAAGGAAGTCATGGATCTTGCAGAACTTGGAAACAACCATTTTACTAAATCAGCATATTCCCTAACTACATCCTAAATATTTGTCCTTATGCCTACAGGTAAGTGTAGTCCTCACGTCTCATCAAAGAAAACTTCACTTTGCAGCACACGTAGACCATTACAGAAAACCCCAACTGTAAATGCAGAATTATGGAGCACAGTCCCAGTGGCTACATCTACAACACAACTACACCTACAGATCAGGGTCACTGTGGAAGAGGAGATGAAAGATTGGAAGAGCCAGAGGAACAGGAAGTTTGTTGTGAGACTGTGACTCCTACAAATGTCAGAGAAACCGAATCTATGAAATCTCACCAACATGGCTGCCGAAACATGACCTGAACAAGAAAGATATCAATAGACACACTAATATGTCTATTTACTGAAGAGGCCTCAGCCCTACACAAAGGTCTACAGACAACTGAGAAATACTTAACAACAGAAGAAATAGACTTCGCAGGAGCACACTAATCAATTATCCCTTACCAAATGGCCAGCCAGCTCTGAAAACACACACATACAAGTAACAGTTTAAATTTTTATAAATTAGAAAAATAAATTAATGGAAATAAGAGAAAGTATATTATAAAAAAGAGAAACTATAACACTATCTTTATCTCTTCAGATTTAGAAATACAACTGAAGCGATAAATGAAAAATTTGTCATTCTGTCACATGTTCTTTGCTGTGTGTAAAAAAACATTTAAGACTTACCTAACAGCAAGAAAAGAATCAGAGAAAAAAGAGGAAAAGGAAGCAATGAAAACCAAATGTAAAATGACAGATCTAAACCATAACATTACCAATATTACATTAAAAACAAAGGTACAACTAAGATAGTTTGGCAGGCAGGTGGTACTCCAGTTATTGTTGACACCTGCTTGCCCTCTTACCCTTTTGCAGTATATTTCATAAATTATTCTCTCTTAAAAAATGGCAAATTGAATTTTAAAACCACAAGACACTATAGTGTCTCCCCTAACACCAACAGGAGACAAATTCCAACACAATCAGTAGGTGCCTAAATGATAGACAGTACCAAGTCCTCCATGTTTTCTTCTGATATATATCAATATACAAGCTTAATGTCCTTTCCACCTTAACTAGGTACTTATGCAACTAGGACTGTGACTTTTACAATCTGAAGAGTTACAGAAAAACCAGTTCAAATTTCTTTACCTTATTCACAAACTTATGAGTACTGATTTATTATTAGTGATCACACCATCCTTAAAATTATTTTTTGCACTCTTCATTAAAAAAGAACTTGCATTTTTCACTTAAAGGAAAAATTTGTAGCTTCACTTTCAGCATATCCAAACATCACCACTCTCAATCCATTCCTAAGTAAAAACAACACAAAGCACTGCACCACCGTGACAGAGGATCTGATAACTGAGATAGTAGTGACAAGTCCAGCGGTTCTCAACCCATGGTCTCCACCCCTTGACAAACCTCTTTCTCCAAAAATATTTACATACGATTCATAATAGTAGCAAAATTAGTTATAAAGTAGCAGTGGAATAATATTATGGTTCGGGGGTCACCACAACACGAGGAACTGTATTAAAGGGTTACAGCGTTAGGAAAATTGAGAACCACTGGACTAGTGGATGGGTAGCATATAAGGAAAGGACAGTCTGGATGAAGAACTACTACAAGATTCAAAAATTAGTAATTATTTCTGCAAACTCAAGTTTAATATTTTTACACGGCAGTCAATGGCTGATAACTGAACAAAGTAAAACCACAGGTAAGGCCGGACCACTGTACTTAGCACTACTACTTAATACTAACCTCAAACACAGTATATCGATAAGGGTAGGTTAAAAGATGGAAAAAGATATCAAAAGGATGGTCATAGTAACATCAAATAAGGAAAAGTGGGGTCTTTTATATTGCTTAAAAATACCTAGCTGTCGGGGCTGGAGAGATGGCTCAGTGGTTAAGAGCATTGCCTGCTCTTCCAAAGGTCATGAGTTCAATTCCCAGCAACCACATGGTGGCTCACAACCATCTGTAATGGGGTCTGGTGCCCTCTTCTGGCCTGCAGGCATATTGTATACATAATAAATAAATAAATATTAAAAAAAACCCTAGCTGTCCAGTTTTCCAAATAAGACAGATTAGACAGTGCCTTTATGTGACAAAGTAGAAGCAAAATAAGAAAAAAAATAAGACCCCATTGCAAAGACAGAGAGGAAGGGCTTTATAAATTCACAAAAGGGGTAACAAGCAAGATGAAATTCAGAAGAAACACAATTACAATACAACAAAAAGCACACAATTACAATACAACAAAAAGCAGCAAACAAACACAGATGCAGCCTTATGAATATTGTGGCATGACTGTTATGGGGGTAACCAAATGCTCTCTGACTGGATTTGAAGCCTGCTGCACAGGCTGAATTCATGCCTGTGTATCATAAACCTGATCAAAAATTTATGGCTAAATTCTCTACTAGGTCAACCTCTGGTAGAGAAGCTGCTATTATTGTTTTGCTAAGAGAACATGTTGTACTCATAAAACTGTTTTCTAAATTTTTGTTTTGTTTTGTTTGTTTTTCGAGACAAGGTTTCTCTGTAGCTTTGGAGCCTGTCCTGGAACTAGCTCTTGTAGACCAGGCTGTCCTCGAACTCACAGAGATCCGCCTGCCTCTGCCTCCCGAGTGCTGGGATTAAAGGTGTGCGCCACCACCACCAGGCCTAATATTTTATTTTTATCTTATAGATTAGTGCTGCTCTCTGTTTTGGTGAGAAAAACTTCTTTTTGCAGTGGACCGAAGTTTTACTGTAGACTCAGACTCCTAATTGATCAATGTGCTGAACATAGGCCCTAAATAAGACAGAGTTCAGAGAATAGGGCAATAGAGCGTGCAAAGAATGCAGGAGGAAGAGTGTTGTGAAACACTGTCTTCCAGCTATGATATGGCTGTTGTCTCATGACCTCACAACTGTGACTTCTTGAACATGACCCAAAAACAAGCCTAGGTCTACCAGCATTCCATCATGAATGAGGGGAAAACTCACCTGGCTTCAACCCTCCTGAGGAACCACTAGAAGTTAATGGCTGCTAGGGACAGTGGTGGGCAGGTTCTTTTTGTGGTGTTGCTATTGGTAAAGTTGGCCACGTACCTTAAATAATCCGTCACCTATGCACATGTAAACAACTAAGATCACTGAGAGTCTCTCTCTCTCTGTCTCTCTCTCTCTCACACACACACACACACACACACACAAATATAAACGCTGGGGGTAGAACTACGGTATAATAAAAGTCGGTCTATGCAGAATCGTTGAGAACTTACACAACTCTGCAAATTTTAAAATGCATTATCAAAACTTTTTGTGAACACAGAAGAATCCGCCTGCTTTCTTAAGTGGAACACAGAATTAAAATTCCATTTTTATGATGAATTTACAACACTACCACAAACCCAGAGAACATAAATACCCGGGAGAGTCGCTGAAATTCTATAGAGCAGTACTGATGTTATATAGAAATGCATAGAACTATTGATGTCATTTGCTTCTCTGCCTATCAGTTCTGTTTCATCCTTTTCCCTTTTCCTTTCCTAGTACCACAGATTGAACCCAGGGTTTAACACATGCCAGACAAGTGCTCTCCCTCTGAAATAAAGCAAGCCCCAAGGTTTTTTTACTCATTGGTTGGTAAAGTTTTGTTTGTAGAGGCAGGTTCTTAAGTAGCCCAAGCTGGCCTCAAATTCGTTTTGCAGTTAAGGATGACTTTGAATACCTGACCCTCCTGCCTACACCCGTCAAATGCTGAGGCTGCAGGGATTGTGCAATCTTTATAGCCACGCAAAATGCCCAACCTTTTTCTTTTCCTGATAATTCCTTTCTTTCTCAATTTCCTTTTCTCAGTTGCAACTTGTCTTTACCAACATTCATTGCAGTTGTTAACACTACAGGTCAGGACTTTCTGACTTTAGGTCAGAAAACAAGGACTACCTAAATAGTGCAGGCCCACATTCCAACTCCAAACTTGGTTTCTTGTCTACAAAATGAAAATAGTTCAATTTCTTAAGCATTCAGGAGAGTTTTGAAGATCAAGGAAAATAAAGTCAATACGTATTTAACTGGAATAGAACCCAGAATACACTAAACAAAATTAACGGTTTTTTTTTTCTATGACTGCCTTGGAAATCAGTGAATTTTTTTTTTTAAGCATGTATTTCTGAGTGCTGGAGAGATGTGTCGATGTTTAAGAACATTTGCTGCTCTTGTGGAGGACCTGGTTCAGTTCCCGGCTTCTATACTGTGGCTAACAACCTTATCCATCCCGGCAGTTCCAGGAAGATTTGATACCCTCCTCTTCTAGTCTCTGAAGGCATAGTACAAAATGGTGCACAGATACACACAGGAACTCACACACACACAAAAATCCTTTCTAAAAAAGAACACACTTGTGTACGTGCCCATATTACAGTGTCCGTATGTGTAGAATGAGGTCTGGAAATAAACACTTCAAAATGTCAAGTGCTTCAATGAAATAACTCTTCAAATAAAATCTTATACGTCCCATCAGTTCCACTCCTAGGTTATCTGCTTAAGAGGAATAAGAACTTATGTCCACAAAGATTTATACCCAAACAGTCACAGCAGCATTCTTCATTCAACCCAAATGTGCACCAACTGATGAACAGATAACAAAATGTGGCACAGGTTGAACACAGCCAATCTGGAATGCTCCAAAATTGAAAACTTTTTGGGTATTATGTCAGTGCTCAAAAGATTTCAGGCTTTAGAGCACGTCAAATGTCAGGGTTTGGGTTCCCTTGGCCAGTAAAGTCTATGCAAATATCCTAAAATCTGAAAAACTCTGAAGTCTAGAGCACTCTGGATCCCAAGTATTTCAAATAAAGGACCTATATTTTCCTATTCATTAACAAAACTGAGGTTTGTTGATTTTGTTGTTGTTTGAGAGAGGGTTATATCCAGGCTTACCTAAAGATTATAATTCTCCTGCCTCCATTTCCTGAAATTTCAGATGTGTGCCATTGCACTCAGCAGAGACATAACTACAAAGGGGAACTCAAAAGCATACTCAACAACACAAAACCTTTTCAATGTATACCATTTGTAAACAATGCTCAGAAAATGCATTTCTAGGGACACATTAGGAAATGTGTGGAACGAAGAGAAGCAACAAAGATATCAGTGGGTACTAGGGTCTTACTGAGCTGGTGAAACACTATGAAACTGAATTGATAGTGACTGCACAATTCAGCAAACACATCGATAGGTAGAATTTACAGTATATAAATTATACTTCAGTAAAGTTGGTGTCTGCATGCACAGGTACGCGTGCATGTATGTGACGACCAAAATCTATCCGCACATCTTGTTCCTTGGGATTCACTTTGTTTCTTGCAACAGGGTCTCTCAATAGGACCTGGGATTCACAAATTAAGCTCCCCAGTGCTGGGATTTCAAGAGTGCACTACTACAGGTGGAAGTTTTTACATGAGCTGTAGGGATTACAGTAGGCTGTCATGCTTGCAAAGCAAGCACAATACCAAGAAAATCATCTTTCCAGCCTCATTTTTTTACTTACTAAATTAACAATGGTTGAAGCAGCTTAGTCTCTTGCCTAGCAGGCATGAGGCCCCTGGTTTTCATCCTCAGCACTGTAAAACCAAAGAAAGGAAAGGAGAGAAGGAAGAGAAAAGAGCAAAGAAAAAGAAAGAACTAACTGCATATTTCACATTAACAACAACCTGGTGGTATTTCTTTTTTAGTTTTACTTTTTAAAAAACCTCAAAAGAATTGTCTGTTGTCTTTTTTAGAAAAGGTGAAAACTAAATTGACAATTTTATTCAAATTATATTTATATAAATATAAGCAGACTTCAGCAAATGCCATATAAATTCTCATTTCTAACTCATGCATCAAAAATTAAAAAGTATTTGGCATTCATATCTTGGCTACTTATGTTTTTATTATCTCATTTCTTAGACAATTCTGGATAGGCATTGGCTGTGAACAGCTGATTATGTGACATTTGGATTCAGAATTGGAAGAAAGAATTATGACTTCATAGTTTCCTACAGTTAATATCATGATAGAAAGTATTTCTAAAATGTTTATTCTTTTTTTGAATGAAAAGATAATGTAGGCTATATAGACTAAAAGTATCATCTATCTATGTACATAGACTTGCTACACAAGAGAATGTAAATGTAAGTAATTGTGCTTAAGACTCTTTTTCCATTTAATTAATGTACATTAAAGTCTCATATTTTATAATTAATACATACCAAGCCCTAGACTGCTTCCTAGATTCTGAGACAACCAGGGAAGAGCCCAACATATAATTTAATATATTTGCTGTATTTTAAAAATGAAAATCCAAATTAAAAACTCAACTTGGTCAGAGAGGTTAAGAAAAACTTTCTCTAGTTTCCAGGATTTCCTTAGAATTACCATAAAGGGCCGGGCAGTGGTAGTGCACGCCTTTAATCCCAGCACTTGGGAGGCAGAGGCGGGCAGATCTCTGTGAGTTTGAGGCCAGCCTGGTCTACAAGAGCTAGTTCATCCTACTCTCTCAGCCTCCTAAGAGGTGGAGCTATAAGCATAATCAGAAGGAATACACATTGTGGGGCTGGAGAGATGGATGGCTCAGCAGTTAAGAGCACTGACTGCTCTCAAAGAGAACCTGGGCATGGTTGGTTCTCATCACCTACATGGCCCCTCATAACTGACTATAGCTCCAACTGGAGACAATATGATGATTTTATCTGACTGGGTGCCAGGCAGTTGTATGGTGCACAAACATACATGCAGGCAAAACATTCATATACATAAAATAAAAATTAAAATTGTTCAAAATAACAATAATTTGCTCGTGTATTTTACCTTGTCAGATATTCTTCCTTAATTATGTGAGGAATATCATGACAAACACTTCTTCAAATTATTTTCTATTCACAATTTTATCTATAAAATAAAGATTATCAGAAGAGTCAATTTATATCTGCTACCAGGTGGGAGGAAAAAAGAAACAAAAACTAAGTTAATACTAAAGCAAGCCTTGACCAAACCAAGTACCTTCCCAACAAAGGTCTCAGGTAGTGCAGGCTGACCTTGAACTCCTGACCCTTCCTTCTATCTCTACTTTTTGAGTCCTGTGATTACAGGTGTAAATTATCAGGCCTGGTTTATGCATTGGTGGAAAATGAAGACAGGGTGTCCTGCATACTAGATAAGAACCAAAACTTGCTGGTTTTGGTTTGTTTCCCTTTGCTTTGAGACAGGATCTTGTGCTGCCAAGCCCAGCCTAAAACTCCTAAGATTATTCTGCCTCCACCTCCCAAGTGCTGGAATTACAACAAGCATGCACTTCCACGCCTGGCTTCCAGCTTCTTAATTCTGACTACTGTTTTCCCCAAACACAGAACTGCTCAGAACTGTCTCGGCAGTAGTTCTGGCCATAGTATTATCTACTTAGTCTTTTCTCTTAAGTAGTGTTTCAAAGGAAAATGTATCCTTGAGACATAAACTACATTAAGAGGCTGAAAAAAAGGTCAAATAAATTTATGAAAAAGCTAAAGAAAATTCAGCAGGTTTCTTTGGAGATTTTTTACAGAATCTTTCATGTGCATTTTAAATTTCCAAAAGGGGAGCAAGATTACACTAGACTGCAACCTGAACTTACTTTGGCAACCCAAATTTATGGGTAAGAGTTTCTCTAAGGCTTGGCCTTCGTGTCACTGGTCATTGTATTCAAGATAATTTTGAATCAAGGGTCCTTAAAACAACCAGAAATGTGAAAGACCAATATAAACTGATCTCCCCTTTCATAACATAAACTCTTCTTCCCTAGCCAACTCAAAAATTCAGGCAGCTCAGGTACTGACTGCTATCTTTTACTTTAGATAGCAAGGTAGCCTTGCTAACTGATTTAAACTTAAAGGTGTTGGGGTGAGGGCTTGGGGCAGCTCCCTGGGTAAAGTGCTCACTGCACAAACATGAAGCTCTGAATTTGGACCCCAGAACCCACATAAACCAGGTACGCATGGTGGCATGTATTTGTTATCCCAGTGCTGGTAGGTGTGGAGACAGGGAAATTGAGGGTCCTCACTGCAGACTTACAGAGATGGTAATTTCCAGGTTGAATAGAAGACTGTCTCAAAATATAAGGTAGAGAGTAACAGAGGAAGACAACACTGCCTTGTAGCATCCACGCACGCACATATGAGCAAATATACCCATAACTAAACATGTATACACAGAGTGACATAAATATTTAAGTTATTCAGAGATGTCATATGCTTGTAAATGGTGATAAGTTAAAGTACCACAAAACTAGGGCCAAAGGTGCACAGTAATTCCCCCAAAACACGTATTTTTAATACTACCACCTGAAATAAGACTGGCTCCTGAGGCAGAGACAAGGAAGTTCTGTAAGATTTGCATCATGATATTAAATTCCTCTTTCTGACTAGACAAGGTCAAAGTGGCTCACACTTATCCCAACACTAGGAGGCCAAGGCAGGATGACCGCTGCAGTTTAGGTTACTCTGGTCTACATAACTAGTACCAGGCCAATCAAAAATACCTAGAAAGACCTTGTCAAAAACATAAACGAACAAAGTATTAATAAATTATATGTTTTGGGGTAAATTATGATCATGGGTAAGAGACTCATAAGAAAGCTAAGTCAATAGGATCACTTTACAGTATGATGAACAACAGAAACTCATATCCTCTCTGAGCAAAACTTGCTCCTCTAAAGTGTTCTTCTTTCTGTCGTTCTCTGGCATCCCTCTAAATCTACCTGCCCTATCACTGACTCAAAACCTTCTCTCCTGTTTTATACCAGTGTCAGTTTTCAACCATCAACTTCAATGCTGACATCGGTAGCCATTTTCACAGCTATCTAGAGGCAGAAGTTAAACTAGCTTAGTTATAGCCTAACATCAAAGAAACTCCTCAACCTAGAAGTCTGACTGGGGGAGGTCCCAACTGCACCTTAAAGATAAACAATGCCACCTTCAAGCTCAATCCTGAAACAATCCTAAATTCTTTGAAACTAAAAATAGCTCAGCTGTTGTCTCATCTGCCAGCAGATGGCCGGACTATTTTTAATGCAGGATTCTCAAGAGCAGGCATGGATCACACTAAGCTAGAGCAGCCTAGAATCCCCTCACCGTTCACTGCACAGAACTGCAGTCGGCAGGGACCAAGAGAGGGCAACCTGGAGCTGTTCCTGGACCTGTGGGCTTTCTACCAATTTAACAGGGAAAGGCTCTTTTAAAACCATTCCTTAAAACAAAATCTAGCATGTTAAAAAAAACTGAAATAAGTTTTAAACAATTGTATACCCTTTAAATTTATGCTGTTTATAAAAATAAAAGTTCCTTTGTGTAGTGTCTGAGAGTGGAAAAGGATTTTGCTATGAAACCCAAACAAGTGGGCCTACAGCTCACTCCTGGCAATCCATCTGCTGGAACTCTGTGCATCAGCCCCTGAGCCTGGCTTACACAGTTACAAAAGGTTACTTTTAAGTCAAAACACAATTTAAGAATTCATGATAAGCTATAATTCTGAATGTTATTTACAAAAAACTTATTTTTAATTGGTCATTATAATAAAAGGATAAACTTATTGCAAATACCAATGATCTAAATTCTACTTAAAAGCCAATACAATTATTTTCAAATGAAAAAAAAGAAAGGATCAAAGTTTAGTATAGCCTATTTCTTTGCTTACTGTCCATCTCCTTTTAGCTCTATGTTAAGTGCTCAATAATATCTGAAGGTGGAATGAATATAAACAGGAATCTGCTCAAGTGTTGTTTTTTTTTTCTTTTTGGTCTTTTTGTTTTTAAAGACAGGACTTCTCTGTATGGTCCTAACTGTCCTGGAACTAGCTCTGTAGACCATGCTCGCCTAGAACTCACAGAGAGATCTACCTGCCTCTGCTTCCCAAGTGCTGGGATTGAAGGTGTGTGCCACCACCATAAAGCAATGATTTTAACAATAGTCACACACACCTGCAATGATAGCACACATCAGTAATCCCAGAATCTGGGAGGCAGAGACAGAGAGATATCCACAAGTCCACAGTTCAAGGATAGCTTGGTCTACATAATGAGTCAGTCAGGGATATATAGGAGTTATCCCAAACTTAACATTAATGGATGACAAGAAAGAAAAAAAAGTCATTAGGGTTATTTACCATGAGATTGCATACTGAAAATGTACCTTATACCTTATAGAGGGCTAAATGTAACTTTTATGAAACACAGAAAATGCCTCTTATAAAGAAAGTACTCTGGTGCTGGTTAACTGGCAAAATCTGACTTAAAGAACCATGGCAGCTGGTGCACAGATCTTCAGGAACTCCTATGCCTAGAAGTGCCATGGCAATCAAGTGGCAAGGACACTAGATGCACACATTAACAGAAGAGTGCATTCACATTCATGGCACATTCGTTAAGTCCAATACTCCATTTTACAGAGAAATTCCATGCATAGTAATACTGCAAGGTACTAAAACTAGGATTTAAACCAAGGATCATGACTTTCATTCCAATGAACCTTTAATTAACATGTTTATTTCTATTAATATTCAGAAAGGGGAACTACTTTACTTAAAACCTGTAAATGTTTAAGCTTTAACATAGTGAAAATATATTCTGGGCTGTGGCTATAGTTCCAGTGGTAGCATGCTTACCTATCAAGTATGAAACCCTGAGTTCCAACCCCTGTACTGCACCTCTAAAACACTGCACTGTGCTTATCTTAATCCCAGATTTCAAGAGGAAGAGACAGGTGGTTCAGGAAAATTCAAGTTGTCCTCAGCTACAAAGGGATGTTAGGCCAGCCTGGGCTACTTAAAGCCTGTCTTCATGCTTCTACCACCTCACAAAAAAAAAAAAAAGGAAAAAATTGCTCATACACAGTCTAACACGACAAATCTTAGTTCTTAAATACTAAGGCTTTTAATTTGAATTTATGTTTTTTGCTCTACAACATTATTGATAACCCTACAGAGGACAATTCTTTTAAAAATTTTAAAACCACTCATATCACCCCAATTAATAATGACTCCTTTCCAATACCAAATATAAATTCAGTTTTTGCAACTATACAACAGCATTCTCACTCATCTGAGTGAGATGTATCATTACAAGAACAAAATGGGAACTTATGACCAAGGAAGGGGCAAAAGAAAAAGCTATTTAAGTCCACTATACTACTACATTAAAATTAGAAATAAAACAATAACAAAATGCCATTTAAACTGAAATCCACTTGATGTTTTTCATATTACCAATTTTAAGAATTCAGGAAGAAACGGAGGAAACTACAACATTTACAAGTTAAATGATAGTCTCCCACAGATTTCAAGACTTGGATGCAAAGTTGTTTTTAAGCTGCCTTGACCCCTTACTTTAGCATAAAGTTATTCAAAATATTTTTCAAAACCCTTCAAAATATTTTTTCAAAACCCACTTATAACCAGCTTAATTTCTTGCAAACCTAAAATGCTCTCACTCAGGGCTATAAAACAAAAGCGTAAGCATTAGGAATTTATCTGTATTTTAAATGTCCTGGTTTCTCCCTTAACAATTTCCTCATTGCTGGATGTACCAGACCTACCAAGGGCCCCCTCAAACAAATCGTTATCTGCCTACTGTGGTTCTAGGTATTGTTTGGGTTTTTCCCTGCTGCGGCTTCATTACCCTGGGTCTCTGCTGTCTGAACTATAAATCACAATTGAAGCTTGAGAGCAGCTGCCACTGTCCAGACGTGTGGCTGGTGGGTGTCATTGTCTTTTTCATTTCTCTCATTCCACACACACCCCTTTCTGCGTTACCTAAAGCCAGTTTATCTAAAGGTTCTTTCCTTCCCCATTTTCATACCTCCACCACCACCCCTGAATCCCCGATCTTGTTCTTCCAGGTCAGCCCAGTAGGCTACATTACTACTCCTTTTCCTGTGGCAGAGAGAAGACAGAACTCGGGCACCTCTTGCAACCCCTTTTCTCGAGACTGCCAACAAGGGAACAACTTCAGCCTAGCTTTCTCAAAGTACCACACCAAACGATAAAGTTATTGTAATTACGAGACGGAACCCTCCCCCACGCCCGAGCTTGTCATATCGGCCCCACCTCAATTTCTAAGCTAATAAACAACAGCTCATCTTCTGCTCCACCACAAAGGATGACACTCGGTCCGCCCCGCCAGGACCACCGACAAAAAAAAAAAAAAAAGAAAAAAATTCCCCCAACTCCCTCCGGTGGAACGCTCGAACACAGGTGCCCCGCGATTCTGAACCATCTCGAGTTCCCCGGGCCCCGCCTGGCCGCCCTTCCTCCTCCACCCTGCCGGGGCCCCGCTGTCCAGCCGAGTTGCTGTCAACTCCAGCCGGGCGACGGGGCCAGGGCTCCCAGGACGACCCGCCCGCCCGTCCGTCCGTCCGCCAGCTCCCCTCCCGCGGCCTCCTCCCCGCTCACCTAGGGCCACCTCGCAGGCTTTGCGCAGCTGGGAGTGATGCGCCTTCTTCACTTCCTTGTCGGCCAAAATCTTCTCCAGGGCCCGAGTCAGGAACATGTTCTTCGTCTTCTTGCCCTCATACATGGACGCGGAGGAGGAGAAGGAGGAGGAGGTGGTGGTGGCGGCGGCGGCGGTCCGGGCGGCTGGAGGGGAGGCGGCGGAGGGGGACGGGGAGAGAGAAAGGCGAGGAGGTGGCGGTGGGGGCGAGGAGGCGTGGAGGGCAGCGGCGCCACCAGGAAGCGGCAGGCGACACGGAGCGGCTTCGGGGATGGCAAGGGCGTCGAGAGCCTGGCCACGCTCGAGGGGCCGCCGTTCGGGGGCCGCGCCCGTCGGGCCTCGGCACCCGTCGGCCCGGGGGTCTCTTCCCGGCCGCCCGCCTCACTCGTCCCTCCGGCCCGGCGGCGGCGGCGGCGGCGGAACCCGGCCCGGGCGGCCGTCTTCCCGGGGCCGAGGGCCTAGGCGGCAGCGCCTCACACACCTGGCGAGCGCGAGGCTGCCCTAGCTACCGTGGGGACGAGCACCCGCCGCAGCCGCGGACCGGCTTCCATCACCGCCGACCTGCCCCGGACGCCATGTTGAGAGGAAACGACGCGTCACGCAGCGGCCGAACGGCTGCAGAGAGGAAGCGGCGGCGGCGGCGGCGGCGGCCGTGCCAGCCCAGAGCTGCCGCGGCGCCGGGAGGCAAGGGGCGGAGGGCGGCGCGGGAGGAGCGGCCGGAGCCGCGACTCTACGGCGGCCCGGCGGGGACTCGCAGCCTCCCGCGTTCTCCTGCAGGACAGTGTGGGGCGTGGCGGGCGTCCTGCGGCGTGGAGCGGGGGTTTGGGCTCCCGTGGGGCTTTGGGTTTGCGGGGCAGCAGCACACCGGGAGCCCCCCGAGACCGGGCAGAGAGGACCCCTGGCTACCGGACAATGGCTTCTCCAACTTCCTGGATAGTCGGTCGCTGGGAGCAAAGTCCCTCGCTGTCCTGGGGCCACAGAAACACCCGCGTCGCTCCCTCAGACGCAGCTGATTTCCGCCTGCTGCACGGGGTCTAAATTTCCTTCCCAGGTCTCGGAAATTGCTATCCTTGACTGACCTCTCCGATTACTTCAGGGACGATCTCTTTTGCAAAACGTAAGCTAAAAACCAATGGATGAGGATTCAGGAATGTGGTCACTTTCTTATCTCTCTATAAGATAAGAAAGTAAGCCTTAGGTTTCACGTCCTTCCTGTTTGAAGTTACGGTGAGCGCCGAAGGTATCCCAGAGGCCCTGTAGGGTTCTGTACCTTTAATCCTGAGATTCCGCTCAGGATTTGAAAACCAGTTTCAGAATGGAAAAGCTCTAAGAACGAACTGATACTCGTGACCGTGCTGTGCCTGTTTTAAAGCCAAAGAATTCACAGCTCTGCAGTGCTTTCTTCTGAGCGAAAACGTTAAGAATCCCATGAAATAAATGGAGACAGTTTACTAGGGGATCTGGGGCGCATCTCTTAAGTTCCAAGCTATTGCGTGGCTCCAGCAGCACGGGTCCCTGTTAGGATGTTCTTTTCCATAGATGCTTTAGCTGTGAACTCATCCTAAAGCAGCCATCCTAATGCAGAAAGATGTAAACGCTGCAAAGTGACACGACTTGAGACATACAAACAGCCAAAGAAAACAACAATGGAAAATCTGAAGTGACAATTAAAATGGGCAAATAGATTTAAAGTGTGTTTGTCCTGAGAAATCCATAAATCCATTACATTCATTTTAACACCAGATTCTTGGATATTAGCGCTTCATTATAGTCCTACACCAAATAATAACGCCCCCTCTGTTATACATTAGGGGAGCATACTCCTTTTCTGAATCGTCTTTGCTTCATAGTGCCAGGGTTGTGCCAGATTCCACTGTAAATACCATCAGATCAGCAAACCTGCCTCGGTTCATAACTGCATTAACCTTCTCTAGCCTTCCCTGCAGCTAGATGTAGCCAGTAGGTTTAGCAAAAAGCAAACGTATATAAACAGAAACTTTGAGGAACTATCTTTCATTCCCTCTTCCTGTCCGTGGCCACATAGTAAAGAAAGCAGAACTGAAAATTGAAGGGCGTTCTGGGCTTCTCAATTACTCTTGGAGCAGAACATCATTATGAGTACCTTTTTTGAATTTTACATGATCAAAGTAAACTCATGTTTAGCTGTTTTAGTCTAAGTTACAGAAATGTATGTCAAAAATGAGCAACAGAAGCCGGGCAGTGGTGGCGCTCGCTTTTAATCCCAGCACTCAGGAGGCAGAGGCAGGTGGACCTCTGGGTTTAAGGCCTGCCTGGTCTACAGAGCAAGTTCCAGGTCAGCCAAGGCTACAGAGAAGCTCAAATAAATAAAATAAACCCAGAAAACAAAAAAGAATAAACAATAAGAAATTCTTGCCTCTGAAGAGCTCACAGTATATCTAGTTGCATTCGTCACAATCTGTAGTCATATTGACACCTTGCTTACTTGTTTGTTGCCTGCTTCTCTCATAGGAGCAAAGACCTCATCTATTTTCTCCTGTGTCTACCATCTACTGTGTTACTGGCACAGGGAATTCTCATGATAACACTTGTCAAATAGAAACTCGGATCCATGAAAGCCACCGGACAAAGTCAGCTATGATATCTGCCCTTGTGGCACTTACTGAACGTAGTAGGTAGAGACTGGCTAAGTTAATGACTAGTGGATATGTAATTGCAAAGTGGGTGTGAAGTCTGATTAAAGAGTGCCAGCAGGCAGTCTTGTGTAGACCTTAGATTCAGGGATAAGTAGCCAGGAAAAGGGACAGATAAACTGGACCCTGAAGAAAGGAGAAATGAGCTAAACTAAGTCAGCGAAGACTTTTCTATGCCGAGTCTTGGTGTGGAGGCCTCTTGGCAAATTTTAGGAACAAAACAAGGCATGGGTGCAAGGATCAAGAGGAAGTTAAGAGCAAATCATAAGAACTTTGTGGGCCATGTTATGTGTTTGGGTTACAGCAATGGAAATCTGTTGAAGATTTTTTTCAGTAAGGGATGACAGGATCAAATTGGTGGTTTCAAAATACATACATGCATGAAATTTCCAAAAATAAATTTAATACCTTTGCTGTATGGTGAGTGGAGGGGACGCAGCAAGGATGTGGCCTAAACAGTGAAGAATCCGTCACAGCAGGGCCGGATGGCTTGTGCTATGACCCATGGCCACCAAGCAGAGCCTTGAGAGCATGTCTTATACAAGGGCCGTGTGGGGCTGGGCTGGTCCATCTGCTTAGGTGAAGAGCTCCACTCATTTTATAAACGTTGTAGAAGATTTTAGAGATGAGCGAAAGGGGACAGATTTGAGGTACGTGTTAGCGGTGGGTGGGACAGTTCATAGGAAATTGGCATCAAAGATAAGTGCTCAGAAATGCGAGGTTTTGGGTGAAAGCCAGGTTGTGCGGATAAGTTACACTGGTTTGAGAGTAGATTTGAGAGTAAGGCATTTAATTTTCAACTTTAGGACAAAACACTTCTGTGATATGACTTGATTGTTCAGAAGGTAAGGTTTTCTCAGGGGACCATTCCAGTTTCTTCCTTGTTGGCCTAGAACCCCACCCAAGAGGTGGAAATAGACTGGGGATGCTCTCAGGAGGGCAGCACTCCCACCTGCTCAGAACTCAGGGTGTTAAGTGACTTGAAGCAAAGATGGGATTAGATTCTAGAGTGGAGCTGATATTCACGGACCATAAAGGGGAGATGCTGTGTTTGGTCTCTGCTGTCCAGAGACTAACAAGCTCAGGAGTTGTATAGGAGCCTGAAGGTGTGCACAGGTGTTTCTAGACATTTCCTTTTCCTTTTATCTGTAGTGTTTGGATTATTCTGTTATTTAAGTAAGCCCTCCTCAGTGTTCCTTGCAGTTTTCCAAAACTTTCAACTTTTGTTTCTGAGTTGCTCACCTTATCTCTGAATGACCCCTCATTATTTTTCCTTTATCAGTAACCTTGCTGTATGCTGTCTGCTTTGGCTTCTTTCTTTGAAAAAAAATTCCCACTTTGGTTCTAAGGAGCCAAATAATAGCAGATAATAAAAGCAATAAGAGACTTTGCTCTGAACGTTAGTGTATCTTTCTCGGTATACTCTATCACTATTCTTTTAAATATATTTAGAATAGGAAATAATATCATGTTTACTTGGCTCAAAGTACAGTGATCCAGCAGCCTTTCATTTGGTCTCTGAATTCCCTCAGCTTTCAAACTTTGCATGATCTGTCCCCTGATTTAATGTGGAAAAGGAAAAACCTACCCAGCCTAGCTTCGTTGGCCAGGGCCCTGCAGAACTGACTAACAGGCTAGCAAGAGCAAGCAAGCAATTACTAACATGTCTGTCTGTCATGGGGACACATGGCTACTCAACAGTGGGCTGTTTAGAACTTGGACTTGGAGGCATCTTCAGAAACAGTACACTTTTAGAGAAGTAACAAGGTAAATAAAAAGAACTTGGGAAGTAAACATGGGGAAATGGAAAATAAAGACTGCTTAGTAAAGGTTATCATGGGGACTTCTCTGTTGGGGTCTTTAGGCCAGTGAGCATCCAGAATTGTCTTCAGTTATCAACCTCTCGATAAAGAGAGGAGGGTATTTTTGTAAATTTGTGTCTAGGTTATAGTGAAATAGTCTTCAGTCTTGCAGTAGATGAGAGGTTTCCTTGTGTATATTTCTAATTGCCTTTGTTTCAAAATAGTGTACCAGTGTAGAATGTTTAGAGTGTCATATTCAGTCACTCTCTACTTCCCAACCAATTTCTCAATAGTAGTGATATTAATAGTTAATATTTATATCAACTTATTATGGGAAAAATGCAGCAACCCAAATGAAGGTTCCATTATTAGCCTTCATTGGTAAGTGACGCTAGCCCATTGTCGCCGAGCTCCTTGTCTGTTTCCAGCTGCACATATCACATGGAGAACCTTCAGATCTCCCCGTCTTTTATTCTCACCCCATCGCCCCTCCCGCAGCTGGAGTATCCACCACCATCTGACTTTGTTTACTCCCCTCAGCTCTCCCAACCTTCAGAGCCCCTTCAAAATTCTATCACCTCCGTAAGAGGTGACACTTATTTCTTCCACTAATGACACCATTCCTTCCCTCTGTCTTGTCACCGCATTCCCACCTCACACTTTATATATTGGGGCAGGGTCCCTCGCTGAACCTAGAGCTCACCAGTACAATGTGTCAGAACCAAATATAGATATGTTTGTAACTTGCCAGAGTGCATGCATGCTCTTACCTATAATTTTGTCCTATTTCTTTTTGATCATACATGTGTATGCATACATTTGAAAATGGCTTTTCAGTAGTATAATGTCATAAGATGTAACCACGTCATCTCTTTTGAAATTACCCTCAACTATGAGTACATTGAATCAAATGTTAAATATTTTAAACTTTTTATTGCATTTATTATCCTGTACATTAATGTGTATGATTATAAAATTGTATATTAATTGAATATAACATGCAATAATTATACAATATTTAAATATTGTATACAATATATCATAATATATATGAATTACAATAGTTATTGTAACTATAATAATAAAATTAATTTCAATAATACAATATTAATTGTATATAATACATAATTGTATAAAATATATTAAATTGCACATTAATTGCACAATAATAAATATAATTTATATACTAGTGATTCTTTTATGTGTGTGTGTGTGTGTGTGTGCACATGTGCACAAGTGTTACAATGCATATGTGGAAATGAGAGGATAAATTTCATGAGCTTTTTCTCTCTTTCCACCATGAACATTCTGGGAAAATTGAACTCAGGTCATCAGGCTAGATGACTAGGCAGGCTAGATCAGGCAACCTAGAGTCATCTCACCAGACCTAATGACTTGGTGAGTACTAATCTTTCTGATGAAGTCAGAATTTTTAAAAAAATTCACAGTGACCAAGTATGGTATCAGCACTCAGGAGGCAGAGGCAGGCAGATCTCTTTGCATTCCAGGACAGCCAGGAGTGAGACCTGTCTCCAAAATAAAATAAAATAAGTAGACAAATTAATTCATGGGAACTTTTAATGTCTGAAAGCCTGCCATTAATAAATTGAACACCACCCTAGCTCCAGGATTGCAGCATGTCTGTCACCATTAAGCAATTTGTAACACTCTGCTCACAGACCCTATTTAAGTGCTCAGCCTCCTGAAAGAGCCAGAGCTGTATTGTAACTAGCATGAACCAGGAAGCCCTCCCCTAAGGAAGCCATGCAGCCTTTGCTTACAAGGCTGAGTCAGGAAGACCTCTCTTAAAGAGCCAGCACCCCTACTCACCACCAGCAAACAAAGCCCATTAGAGAAAAAAATATATGACTACCAAGAAACTGTGCTAAACTTTCCTTTTTGTGTGTCTAGAATGTATTTTTAAGCTCTCTCAGGTTTTATATGGACATAGTTGCCCCATGTTGGCACACCAATTTGTTGACAAAGGCTGCTTGTTTGTTTCCCAGCTGCCCAGACCTGAATAATAACTCAGAAACAATATTAATTAAAACACTGCTTGGTCTTTTAGCTCAGGCTTCTTATTAACTTGTTATTTATTATCTTAAATTAGCCCATTCCTATTATTTTGTGTCTTACCACAAGGCTCTTGGTTTACAAGTAAGGTTCCAGGGTGTCTGTCTCCTTTGGCAGTTACATGGCATTTCCCTGACTCTGCCTTTTCCCCCCCTCTATCTCTGCTTGGAATTCCTGCCTTGCTCTATTCTGCACTGCCATAGGCTCAAAGCAGATTCTTTATTAATTAATGGTAATAAAACATATTCACAGCTTACAGAGGGGAACCCCACATCACCTATTGTTATACAAAACAACACTTTATGCAAAAAACATATTCAAAATAGATCAAAATGTAAAATGCAAATCTCAAAAACATTTAGATATAAACACAAGAAAGTCTTTGTGAGTTGAGGTTAGACAAAAAGAATAACAACAAAAAAGAACCTTAGATATAACAACCAAAGCATAATCCCTAAAGAAAAGAAAACCCATTGACAAACTACAATTTTTAAAAGCTGTGTCTATAAAAGACACCATAAAATACAACAAGAGATTGAATGGCTGCATCACCCTTACACAAGCTGTAGGGACCCTCAACTGTGCAGTGGTCTCCATCACACTGGTCTGTGCATCTTTGGGCATTTTCTTGGGTCAGCTAATTGGTGTAGGAGGGTTC
Source organism: Microtus pennsylvanicus (assembly GCF_037038515.1). Taxonomy (NCBI): domain Eukaryota; kingdom Metazoa; phylum Chordata; class Mammalia; order Rodentia; family Cricetidae; genus Microtus; species Microtus pennsylvanicus. The sequence goes on from NC_134583.1 coordinate 23,660,066, forward strand.
AGGCCACTACAGGCAGTGTTATCCTCAGGTAGGTGAGCCTGGTTTACATGAGAAAAGGCAAACCAGTAAGCAGCATTCACTGCAGATCCCGGACTCCTGCCTCTGACTGACTTTCCAGAAATATAGATTGTAACCCAAAAGAATAAGCCAAGCGAACCCTCTCCTCCTCTTTCTCTAATTGATCAGTGTTAGAACAGAAATAAACTGAAAAATGGGGAAAGGATTTTGAAAAATCACCTGTTTGACAAATGACTTATACGCAGAATATTTTAAAATCCTCAAGAATAGAAAAATCAACACAATTTAAAACTTGATAAAGATCTTGAAGAAAGTATTCAACATCATCACCCCTTAAGGAAATGCAAATTAAAACTTCAGTGAGATACTACTGTACCCCTGCTAAATAGCTAAAATAGAAAGTGCTGACAATGTGAGGTGTCAGGATGTAGGGCAATCTCGCTCACACGTCTTGCTGGCAGAAGTGCAAAATGGTACAGCAACTCTGGAAAAGGCAGGGTTCTTACATAGAAAGTTTAACACTTAACAAAGGGTCTGTCTGGCCCGGTGTTGTTGGGGCACACGCCTTTAATCCCAGCACTTGAAGGCAGAGGCAGGTGGATCTGTGAGTTCGAGGTCAGCCTGGTCTTCAGAGTGAGTTCCAGGACAGTCAGGGCTGCACAGGAAAATCCTGTCTTGAAAACAAAAACAAAAGCAACAAAAAACAAAGTGTATGTCTATGTGAGGACAATTAAGACAGGCTCAGATTTTAGCCATTCTAACAGGTGTAAGATGGTATTTCAAGGTTGTTTTGATTTGTATTTCCCTGATAGCTAAGGAAGTTGAACATGTCCTTAGGTATCTTTTGGCCATTTGAAATTCTTCTGTTGAGAATTCTCTGTTACTAGCAGTTGATGTAAGAGAAACCACTGTGAGCAGTTCTACCTTTGGACAGCTGATCCTGGAGTTATGGAAAAGGTAGCTGAACTTGATGCAATGAACACAAGTCATTAAGCAGCCTCTGGCCTCTGCTTCATACTTCTAGGTTCCTGCCTTGAGTTCCTGCCCTAGCTTCCCTCTATGATGGATTGTGATGGGGTGTGTTAACCAAGTGAACCCTTTCTTCCACAAGCTGCTTTTGGTCGGAATGTTTTATCCTGGCAATAGAAAGAAAACTAGGACATTCATGTCATTTGGACGCAGTTAGAGAAAGATAGCTTCTACATACAGCAGCTTGGGTCCACCTAAAAAGCATTATGCTGAATAAGAGAGAATTATCTAAAAATAGTTTATGCTTGCTCTTACTATTTGTATCGAACTACTCTTTAAAAGCTGTATGTTACCCTGTCTCGAAAAACCAAAAAAAAAAAAAAAAAGTTGTATGTTAAAGACTTGGTCCTAATCAGTGTTCAGAAATGGGGCCTTTGTAAGGCCTTGATTCATTAGGTTCCAACTTCCCCAATTAGTTCATTTATGGGTCCATAGCTTGATTGGTATTTAGAAGTGATTGAAAGGTAAAATTCAACTGAAAGATTACTAAGGGCATTGCCCCCTTCGGGTATGTTCTCTCTCTCTCTCTCTCTCTCTCTCTCTCTCTCTCTCTCTCCCTCTCTCCCTCTCTCTCCTTTTCAAACATAAGGCAACCAGCTTTGCTCCACCAAGTACCCCTCCTCATGATAATCTACCTTAATTGGGGCCCAAATGCAATGGACATGAGGACCCTGGACTAAAATCTCTGAAACTGTAAACCAAAATAATTATTCTTTCCTTTAAGTTGATTTTTTTCAGAAATAGAAAGCTCTCTAACACATTTGCTATAAATAGATATTCAATATGCCCAGCAGTCAACATGTCAAAGTCTTGGTCCCTAGCATGGCACTATCAGAAGGAACTCTTTAAGGAACAGGGCCTAGAGAGACATTTGGATCACTGAGGGTGTGCCCTCAGAGGGGATTGTGGCATTGTGCCCTTCTCTATTTGTTGCTTTCTGTTTGTGATCATGACATCAGTGACTTTGTCTTGCTATGGACCCATACTATGCTGTGCCCCCACAAGCCCTACGCAACGGGGCCAATGGATCATGGATTGGAACCTTCAGGAATATGAATCACTGTAAATGCATCCCTGTCCTCTCTTCCCTCTCTTCTTACTTTTTCATTCATTTGTTTTTATTTTTGTCAGGGTCTTGCTATATAGCTCTAGACCAGGTTAGCCTTAGACTTGCAGGGATCCTTCTGCCTCTGAAGTGCTGGGACCATAGGTTTATGTGCTGGCTGATCTTTTGTCAACCTGACACAGGCTAGAGTCATCTGAGAAGGTGGAACCACAGTTGAGAAAATGCCTTCATAAGATTGGGCTGTTGGGCATCTTCTTAATTAGTGATTGATGTGGAGGGATTGTGAGTATTGTCGTCCCTGGGCTGGTGGTCCTGGGTTCTATAAGAAAACAGTCTGAGCAAGCCATTGTGAACCAGTCAGTAAGCAGCACCCGTCCATTGCCTCTGCATCAGCTCCTGCCTCCAGGTTGCTGCCCTATTTGAGTTCCTGTCCTGCCTTCCTTCAATGATGAACAATGATATGTGAGTGTAAGCCAAATAAACCCTTTCTTCCCCAACTTGTTTTGGTCACAGTGTTTCATCAAAGCAATAGTAATCCTAAGACCGTACGTATATAGCACCTTGACCAGCTGAAGTGTTTTTCTTCTCAGTAAGTTGAGTATCTCAGGTGTTTGTTATAGTAACAGTGAAAGACCCTACAGACCCCCCCCCCCTCAGAACCAACAGCTAGCATGCTCCCGTGAGAACGTCCTGTTTGTTTGAAAGATTTTCAGGACTGCAGCTAGCCGGCTCTCATGAGAACATCCCATTTGCTTAGGAAAACAGGATACCTGTAGTCGGCACATGTGCCAAACTTAGAATATTAGCAGTTTACAAAAGGAACAGTTGCCCCTATGAAAGACCCCAGCTTAGCTGCTGTAACGCCATTCTGCAAAGCAGGATATCTGTAAAATAGAAACAGGATATCTGTTGCCATACATCTGTGCTGGGAGAGGAAAAACCATTCACGCCCCTCGTCTCATTCCAACCGACCAATCACCACACATCTGCTTCTGTAACCTGCTTTTGCCGCCCTCTTTCCTATAAAAAGACCTTCTCCCAGTCTGCAGGTGCGCAAGTCCTCCGAAAGACTTTGCTGCCCACAGGTACTCGTGTTTACCTAATAAACCTCTTGCCGATTGCAGCCTGTGGTCTCGGAGTGTTTTCTGGGTCTCGGGGTCTTCACCGGAGGGAAGGTCCTCTCCGAGGGTCTTTCAACAGAAAGCTGACCAATAAGTACAATGTTATCCATTTTATGACAGCCCCACAAAGACAAAAGCACAGAGATTAAAATACAAGTGGTTAGCGATTGTCAGATATGGAGGAAGGTATGTCTGTGAAGGATCAGGCCGATATTCCTGGGAGTGATATAACTTATTCTTTACCCTCATTCTGGTGGTGGTTACACACATGCATGTGTTAAAGTTTATAGAACAGTTCACAAAACTAAGTCAGATTTAATCTGATAACTTTTATTTGAACTCAGTAGTATATTTTACATTTAGTAGTACTTTTTATTTTTTAACCTCTAGGAGACTTCCGAATCAGAAACCACTGGATATAGGGTAGAGAAAATTCATTCTGGAGATATCTCTTTCATTATTAAAAAGAAATACAGGTTTGGTACATGAATCAATACAACAATCTAAGTAGCATTGGGAGGAGGGGCATCTGGTAAGAGTTAGGTGAATCAACTAGACCACGAGTTAAATTTTTTGCATGAGTACACCATGTTCCACTCCTCTATGACCCAACAAGACTTTTGAAACTCAGTCATGGCTCTACTGCAATGCCATGGTGTGGAGAACTGTCTGTCCATTGACATATATGTACTTTCAGTGTTCTTAGTAATCAGCATGATTTCAACCTGAAAGACTTTATGCAGTTTCCTAGTATACCCTTCCTCATCCCAAAGGAAACTCTTACATTACACACTGAAAAAATGCATGTCACCACTGACATAAAATAAAATAAAAGTGAAAACGTTTATTCCAACAAGAGAAGTCATAATAGAAATAACAATTTCACCTTTACCTTATATGTCAACTCTTTCCCTTGTGGCTGAAGAGCTTATAATTTGCTTTTGATAGTAGTTTTCAGGATTGTCAACTATGATTATATTTACCTTTTGTGTATGCGTGTAAGTGTATGTGTGTATAATATTTGCATGTGATACATGTATGAGGTGTAGATGCACACACAGATGTTGTGCAGTGTGTCTTGTTCTGTCCCTCTCCCTCCTTCTCTTGAGACAGGGTTCTTTCACTGAGCCTAGACCTAGGCTGGCAGCCAGCAAGCACCCCCAATCCTCTTTTTCACATCTCCTACTGCTGAGGTTACAAGCATGTGCAGCAATGCCCAGATTTTTATGTGGATGCTTGGGTTCCAAATTCAGGTCCCATCCTTGTCTAGCAGTGAATCATCTTCCCAGCTAGCAGCATCTCATGTTGCTGAAGATGACCTTGAACTCTTGATCTTCCTTTTCCATCACCCAAGTGCTGGGTCTGCTACCACATCCAGCCTAAACTATTTTAAACTTCGGCTATTATAGTTACTTTGTGTGTGTGTGTGTGTGTGTGTGTGTGTGTGTGTGTGTGTGTGTGTATGTGTGTGTGCATGCACATGTGTGTATCATTATGCACATATGGAAGTCAGAAGACAGCTTGCATTGTGCATAATGATACACACATGTGCATGCACACACATACACACACACACACAGAGGCAGGCAGATCTCTGTGAGTTCGAGAGCAGCCTGGTCTACAGAGCTAGTTCCAGGACAGGCTCCAAAGCCACAGAGAAACCCTGTCTCGAAAAACTAAAAAAAAAAAAAGAAGACAGCTTGCAGAAATCAATTCTCTCCTTGAGCCATGGGAACGGAACTCAGATTTTCAGGCTTGGAAGCTTTGCTTGCTGAGCCCTCTCGCTACCTTTTGAGAGAAGTTAACAAACTGTGGCATATCCATCAAATAGAATACCGTGTAGCCATAAGAAAGGATGAAATCACAGAACTGGAGAGACATCTTAGGCATTAAGAGCTTGTACTGCTCTTCTGCAGTACCTGAGTTCAGTTCCCAGCACCCACACTGGGCAGCTCAAAACTCTCAGTAACTACAGCGCCACAGATTCTAATGGCCTCTTCTGACCACTGTAGACAGCTTCACTCAACTCCTTATACACCCACACATATACAACTAAATGCTAATATAGGGAAATGGCTCAACGATTAAGAAATGGCTGCTCTTTCAGAAAACCCATGCTGGGTTGCAAGCACCCACATGGTAGCTCACAGCCGTCTGTAACTCCTGTTACAGGGAATCTGATGACCTCTTCTGGCTCTAAGCGCACCATGAATGTACACGGTGCACACATATACATGCAGGCGAAACATCCATGTATATTAAATAAATCTTTTTTTAAAAGGAATGAAGTCACTTTTAATGTCCTGGCATTGAAGGAGCACTTTTAGGCATCAAAAACTAACTTCAAAATAGTACATCTGAAATATTCTTTTTGATGTGAAAAGAGAGATGTTCATACTTGTTCCTATGTACATTGATTATATACACGTAGCTTATTTCCAAAGCTGTAGTTTGTGTTTGGAAGAATACAAAAGAGCTGAGGATTCAGTTTCTGGTGAGAATTGAGATGACTCATTGACAACTTTATTTTACATATTAAGCCTTGTGAATAATTACTTTTTTTTTAATAAAATTAAAACCTCCAGTACTCAGGAGGCTGAGGCAAAGAGGATTGTCATGAACCTGAGGCTGGCCTACGCTACAAAGTCTCACAAACACGGAACAAAAGATTTCTCTTTTTCTTGGAAGATTTATTTTACCCTTAGTTATGTGTGTATGTGTGGCCTGTGTGTGTATATGCACACCCGAGCTGTAGGTGACTGAGGAAGCCAGAGTGTTGGATCCGCCTGGAGCTGTTGTTGTGAGCCATCCAACATGAGTGTTAGGAATCGAACCTGGGTCTGTTGCAAGAGCAGTTTTCATCTAATTACTAAGCCAGCTGGCTCTCCATTCCCCTCCCCTTTTTTTCAATAAATAATATTACATTAAAACAATTAACTGGAGAAAGAAGTCAATAATTCAGTTTTATTTCTTAGAGCCCAAGAAGTGAGCAGAAGAATAAATTTTTCATTTGTTGTGGGAGAAAGCCTCTTGTTTGTTCTCGGCCACCCAGACTCCCAAAATAATCACACAGAAACGATATTATTTAAATTACCGCCTGGCCAATCACTTAAGTGTATTGCTAGCTAGCTCTTACATCTAGAACGAACCCATTTCCATTATTTTATGTTTTAATCATGAGGCTCATGGCCTACTGGCAAAGCTCCATCTGGAAGCTTGTCTTTCCCCTCTGTCGGCTACATGACGTCTCCTGACTCTGCTTACTCTCTTTGTACAGTCTGGCTACATGTTGTTAAGCCATTGCCAAAAGCAGCTTCTTTATTCATTAACCAATAAAAGCAACACCTGTATAGAAGGATCTCCCACACCACTCATTGTCCTCATTTGTCTGATTTTTTTTTCTTCACAAAAGAATGGGTAAGTGTGTAAGGTCCTTCACACACTTTAATATATTGATACTCAAAGTGTTGATCTAGCCTCATCAATATCTGGAGCTAGCTAGAAAGACAAAATACAATGTACTAAATCAAAATATTTCTTTAAGAGATCTGCTGGAGGATTTGTAAGCACTTCAGTGTCAGAGATACAGTTCCATAGGCAAGATGCAGGTAGATGGAGACAGTGCCCAGCCAGAGGCAAGTAGGGAAGTAGAAGGCCCTCGAGATAATGTGCAACTCTTTTAAGGGATCTGCTGAAGAGCCAGGGTGAATCACAAAGGCCTTAGAACTTGGGTTCAAACAGGACTGGGGATGTAGCCAGTTGGTAGAATGCTTGTCTAGTGTACATGATGTCCTGGGTTTATTCTCCAATATCACATAAACTGAGGTCATGGTGACACTTGTAGTTCCAACGCTGAAAAGTTATAGTCAGGAGGTTCAGAAGTTTAAGGTTTCCTTGGATACATAGTGAGTTTGAGGTCAACTTTGGAGGTCTTATCTTAAAAAAGAAAAAAGGAAAACCTAGTTTGTAGGTGCAAATACAAATGTAACACATTAATTTATTTTCTATTTAACCTGCAAACAACCCAGTAAGAGAATAAACCATTGGTGGTGTCTCATAAGAAAATATACCCATTGGCTGTGTCCTTGAATGACCTTTCCCTGATCATATTCATGGTAAGGTGATCTCTCCAAATGCCATCACATTGAGCTCCCACACACAAATTTGGGGCACGAAGGGAACACAATTAATTTCATAGCAGATCCCATAATTAGTTTGTCCTTACCATCAGCAAAGAAATTCTCCCCTTGGCTGCGTTTCCATTTTTGTTTTTAATCTCATTCAAGGCTGCATTTGGCATTAGTTTAATGTTTCTCCTTGAACAAAAATGCTGTAGCAGGGGTTATAGCATTTGATATGAATCTCCCTGGGCATGGAGGAAGGGTTTTTAAGGAGCAGAGAGAGGCGGGGAGCTTATAATGTGTCTTCCGCACTCACTGTCATCTTGAATATGTATTTTTTTAATGTTGAGATAGGTAGGTAGATAGATAGATAGATAGATAGATAGATAGATAGATAGATAGATAGACAGACAGACAGACAGAGGAGTTTGAATTTTGAATTCCAGGTGTTTACTGCAGTAACTGCTCAGTCTCCTTCTTTCCTTGACTTGAAACTGGTGTGCCCTGTGCCACGTTAGAAGAGATTAGGTAGTTGTGGCTTCTCTCAGATGTTCTATGGCCACACAGTGCCAGGGTGCAGAATCCTCCCTGCTTGCCGCTTGCTTCTGCAGTTGTGTATTAGGGACAACTTATCTGAAGAATACCTTTAAGAAAATTTTGTTCCGGGGGCTGGAGAGATGGCTCAGCGGTTAAGAGCATTGCCTGCTCTTCCAAAGGTCCTGAGTTCAATTCCCAGCAACCACATGGTGGCTCACAACCATCTGTAATAGGGTCTGGTGCTCTCTTCTGGCCTTCAGACATACACACAGAAAGAATATTGTATACATAATAAATAAATATTTAAAAAAAAAAGAAAATTTTGTTCCTTTTGCTAAAATTGTAAATCTCACTGTTGTGATTGTTTATTAGCCATGGTCGCTAGAATCATCTGTAGATTTATTTCAACATACAGGACGAAACTCTCAAAAATATAAACAACTCTTCTTACTCCATGTCTAACTCTCTGCATCCTCTTCTCGACATGACTTCCACCTTTACACAGCAAAACTCATCCACTTGCAGTTCCCTCAACGTGGTAGACATGTGAGCAGACCTGAGAACAGTTTGAACAGCCCAATCGCACACTACTAAGATGACAACCCCAGCTCCATAGTTTTTATCTGAAAAAGCCCAGTGGCACCAGAAAAATTTCAGTACTTTCTGCTAGCTAAACATTATAGGCAGAAAGCCCCCTGTTTCTCCTGTTGGAGCAGTCACTGTAAAGAGTTTTTCAGTGTTAAGTTCTTCTCTGATCCTCCGAGATGTAAGCGTTCTCCCACTCAGAACTATCCGCACAATTCTTGGTCTGCACCTATCTCTGATGGCACAACCTTGATTGACAAGTGTTCTAAATCACATTGTTACCTCTTTTCTTTCTTTCTTTCTTTCTTTCTTTCTTTCTTTCTTTCTTTCTTTCTTTTTTTAAATTTTTCGAGACAGGGCTTCTCCGTAGCTTTTGGTTCCTGTCCTGGAACTAGCTCTTGTAGACCAGGCTGGCCTCGAACTCACAGAGATCCGCCTGCCTCTGCCTCCCGAGTGCTGGGATTAAAGGCGTGCACCACCACCGCCCGGCTACATTGCTACCTCTTCTATACCCAATATACCAGGAGTTTGTCTCCTTCCCACCCATCTTGCCTTGTCTTGCCTTCACTACATACCAACTTTTAAAAGGCCACTTGCTTTTTATCCCTCCAATGTCCCTGAGTTCAGTTCACATAGGCACTCTTCCTTATGTTTTAAAAACTGCCATAGAAGTCTCCTGGAGGAGTTAGATTTGCCCTACAGCAGTCTGTGGATAGTGGGGACAGCTGCTTCACTGTCACCAGGGAGCTTTCATATGTTAACCCTCCCTTCCCCACTGATTTGGAGACCCTGGGGGTGTAACTCAGCAATCTGTGTGGTGTGGGAAGCCCTTCTGTGTATCTGTTGCTTTTATTGGTTAATGAATAAAGAAGCTGCTTTCGGACAATGGCTTAACACAATATATACAGGTTGAAAAAGATATATAGAGAGAGTAGGCAGAGTCAGGGAAAAGCCATGTAACCGCCTGCAGGAGACAGGCGCACTGGAACTTTGCTGGTAAGCCACAGGCACATGGCAATATACAGAGTAATAGAAATGGGTTAATTTAAGATATAAGAGTTAGCCAGGAATATGCTTAAGCTATTGGCCAAACAATATTGCAAATAATATAGTTTCTGTGTGGTTACTTTGATTTAGGGTGGCTGGGAACAAACGAGCAGCCTCCCTCAACTTCTGTGTTTCCTAAAAATACTTTTCTCTTCCACTCCCTTTTTTCCCTTTTCCCTCCCCCACACAGACAAGGGCATCCTATGTATCCCAGGCTGGCCCAAGGTCCTCCTGCTTTAGCCTACAAGTGAGTATGTATGTCTACCACCACCTGCACCTCTCATAGTAATTTTCAGGTATCAAACTCTGAGAACCACTGATTATTGGGTTAAGTGCATTCTGTAGATATAATTAGGACTTGGTTAGCTGTAAACTGTGACCTGAGCCAGGCTATGTCAATAAACATAAACTGTAGGAATGTGCCTGCATTCTTGTTCCTGCTTTTTCCCCTTACTATATTTTCTCTAAAACAAGAACAGAAGGATCCTTGGTCATGAATAGTTATGGAGATCGCTATCTATCTTTGAAATTACTGCATAGATTGCTAAAGTTCAATGGCAACATCGGGCAGTAGAAGGGGAAAATAAAATCTAGAGCCTACAAAACAGATTCTCATTCTCTCCTGCTTTAAAAAAAAAACAAAACATCCTACCATTTTCCTTTGGTCTAACACTTCTGTAATTGGATATATGCTTCTAAGACAAAGACTGGGAAGGAAAAAGGATAGTATTTCTATGGTTGTTCCTCCCTTCTGTTTACAGTTGGATATAAAGTTTTCTTGGTCCCTCAGTATGTAGTCCAGGCCATTGCCAGCATCTTCTGTGGTGAGGCAGCATTCTGGAAATATCTCTAACATTCTAAGAGACTGGAACTTCTGCTGGAGTTCGCAGCAGTCACACATGAGACACACAGACAGAGACTCATAGCATACAACAGACGTCAGACACACAGAGCCACAAATACCACTTACAAAGGCGGGGCATACACACAGCTCATATGATACACACACATACATAATCAGCCAGATACTTCTTGTACACACAGATGCATACAGCACATACAGACACCCATAGAGACACATACACAATTCCACAGACAGATATCACTCACAGAGACAAAAACAGCAGGCATACATATCTACAGACACAGGGGCAAACAGATTCACGAGACAGACTTCAGGCAGGTACAGATTAAGACTTATACAACATACTGATGGAAGATACTGGGAGCATGAAGAAGAGAATTCAAATCTGGACTCGTTCTTGTTTAAATATCTCCAAGGGGAAGGTACAGATGCATTGACGGTGACTCAGACTTGATCACTAATGGGTATAACCTGCACATGATCCTCACTACCAGAGAGCAGAAGGGATGTTAGCGACATGGGGCAGTCACAAGGAGAGATGATCTAGAAAAATACTATGGTTCTGTACTTTGTACTCTATCTATCAACAAACTGTATGGATGACTTAATATATTCCTGCATCTCATTAGCAAAACACATTCCACAGAAAGAAGCTTCTGTTTCTGAAAATACTTGTTTTGAGGAAACGGGATATATGAGGAAGCTCTATTTGGGAGGAGATATATTCTGTTGTTTTTCTGTGTTAAATATTTATGTAGCTTTGCAAAATATATAATATGGTAAAATAAATGAAAAAAAATTTATTCACACACAAGAATACCCACAGTGTTCTTTCAAAGCACAGAGGCATAGAGAATAATCTTGAACTTCAGAAACAGACTGTATCACAGGGCCATCTCTTTGTTTCTCTGACACTAGAATTATTACTTTGTAACTTTCCTTGCATAGGAGTAAATTAACAAATTTTGAGAGACATGATTCCTAGGCACTATCAAGAACATGTTTTGGTCAAATGTGGTGGCATACAGTTGTAACTAGAGTACTTGGGAGGATGAGGGAGGAGAATCTTGAGTTTGAAGGGAGCTTGGGCTACCCACAGTTCAAGGCCACCGTGGAATACATAGTGACACTTTGTCTCAACAACAAAAGGACATAAACACTGCAAGCCAATAAGACCCCGTGGTGGTTGAAATGAGAACGGCCCCTATAGGCTCATATTGAATGCTTGGTCCTCAGAACTGTTTAGGAAGGACTAGGAGGTGTGCTTGTTGAAGGAGATGTGTCATTGGGAGTGGGCTTTGAGATTTCAAAAGCCTACCCCAGTCCCAGTTATTGCTCCCTGCCTTGGACTTATAGATGAGAATATAAACTCTTAGCTTCTGCTCTCATGCCACTTGGCCATCTTGGACTCACCCTCTGAAACTGGAAGAAAGCCCCCCATTCAAGGTTTTCTTTTGTAGGTTGTCTTGGTCATGGTGTCTCTTCACAGCAATAGGATAGTGACCAAGGCAGATAATCTTCAAATAATCCAAGGGCTTCTGTGAAATTTCCTTGATTTTCACTTACATCAATGTGTCTTTGAACTCTCTTGGGAACTCTTCAGTAACTGCCTGTAGAGCTTCAACTATGACATGAATTACCATTACCTCACCTCAACATTTGTACCAACAAGTCGAACCAGTCTCCCTTCTTGCCTTCCTCTCCACCCCAAAACATGTTTTATAAGGAAAAAGCGAAGGTGATTACAGTTGGGAGGGGTAGAGGGGGCTCCTCCTGCTGGAAGTTAATTATTTCCTTCTACTTCCTCTCCAGCGATATTATCAGCCAACGCGTCTTGAAAACCCTGAGCCATTTCTTCCATGGCCATTACTCTGTTCCATTAAGCAAGAGGTGCTGTTTGAAAAAGCTTTAAAAAAAATAGCAGAAGCAAGCAACAGTTTTGATTAACAACATTTCCTAATTCCTGTTAAAGACACGCCCAAGAACTTTCCACATTGCATTGGAAGGTGGAAAATTCTAGCCTTTTAAAAACCTCTGGTTGGGGCTGGAGAGATGGCTCAGTGGTTAAGAGCACTGGCTGCTCTTCCAGAGGTCCTGAGTTCAATTCCCAGCAACCACATGGTGGCTCACAACCATCTGTAATGAGATCTGTCGCTCTCTTCTGACATGTGGGCATACATGGAGGCAGAATGTTGTATACATAGTAAATAAATGGATAAATAAATATTTAAAAAAATAAAAACCTCTGGTTGTCAAAAATTCAAGGGAAGGAGAAAAAGCCAGAGGAGACATCATTGCTAAGTCACTTCCCATGTGCACGCTTTATTTGACACACCAGCAGTGATCACTGTCTTCTATAAAGCCCTCATACTATATGTTGTGGAGAGGCATTTAAAGGAGGAGACTGTCAGTCATCAAAGGCTGAAAGAGGAGCCAGGAGAGAAGAGCCAGACACAGAAAATAATAAGGCTGAAGCAGGATGAAATGAATGACACGCACACACACACACACACACACACACACACACACACACACACACACACACAAAACTGTGGGATGAGAAAGCGAGACAAGAGAATGGAAATGAGACATGGAAAGTTACAGTAGGTGAAACACTGGAACTACTGGAACTGTGTGCACCGGGCCATGGGATTCAGAAGTGGAGGAAAAGGGGGGTATTTTGCCTCCTCCTTCTGAGGTGTCATTCTCTATCCACTGGTCTGGTTTCAAAAAAAAAAAAAAAAGACCTATGGAGAGGAAAACCAACACGTTGCAACCCCCAAGGACATCTTGATAGTGCCCGATGTCCTAATTAATGGATTGTGAAACGGCCACTGTCTCTGCTTCCGCTGATCCCTCTCCTGCCAGCCCCTCAACCCCAACTCCGTGTACCAGCAGCACTAACTTCACCTTCAGAATGTCTGACGTCACCTGCACCCCTACATCCCAGCTCTCTCTGCTCTTGACTCAGCCAGCAGCAGCACTGCCACCAGCTACCCCTTCCCCACTGTCAGAATCCCACCACAGCCATCAAGCACATGGACGTGAACAAGAGGACATGGACGAGCAAGTGGCTGCGCACTGTCCTTCCCAAGAGTAACATCCTTTGTCCTCTGCTGGATTTGGGGGAGGAGACCCACACTGGCAGATGGATCCAGATGGCATCTGGTATTCTGCAGGGCCTCAACAAGTCTCTGTTAAATTGAGTTTTAATTGCTTATGAGATCTTGATTAAAATAAACTCGGCTACTTTTTGTTATATGAATCTTTATAAGTCGATGGTTTATTTTTTTCAATAAATGAGATTAGAAATATCAAGAAGCAGCTGGGATATTGTCAGATTATAGCTTAGATGTTTAATAGTTTTGACCATAACTCCCATTTAGTAACATTACAAATAAATTAATCCCGTAATTTTCCTAATTACAGTTGACCTCTCTGATTGGTGATTTCACTTTCTTCAGTTAGTAGAGGCCAACAAAAGTTCATAAATATAAATTCCTAGCAATAATACATTAAAAAAATTTTCATTACATTTATTTATTGTTTATTAATTTTGTGTGTTAATATGAATGTGTGAGCACCCATGAACATGTGGGACAACCCTTGGGAGTCCGTTTGCTTCTTCTTCCATCCTGTGGGTTTCAAAGATCCAATTCAGACCATCAGGCTTGAAGGCAAGTGTCTTAATCTGCTGAGTTCTCAGAGAGAAAGTATACTCGTGTATAGACACACACACACGCACACACACACGCATGCACACACACACATGCACACACACATGCACACAAACACATGCACACACATGCACACACACTCACACACACACGCATGCACACACACATGCACACACATGCGCACACACATGCACACATACATACACACACATGCACACACACACGCGCGCATGCATGCACTCACACATCCATATGTGGCTCAGTGCTATATTTTGTTCAGGAATTCTCTGAGGGTGTGGAAAATGACTAAAGAAGAATCTTTCATAAAAATAATGCATGCATTTCATAAGATGTAGACAATATCGAACTCTGTCCCTTTCACAGTCGCCAGAAAAACAATAACTATAATCATCCATAGTATTCCTATTCTTCTACTTTTGTCTAAAAAAAAATCACTGCGACTTTAAGGCCTTAAGGTAAAGACGAGGGCATTCCTTTATAGTTTGAGAGGGCTGAGGATGTGCTCAGGGGTAAGGCACTTGTCTAGCACCTGTAAGGCCCCGAGAATGACTCCTAGCACCACAACACCCATAGACACTGTTCTGGGGTCAGGTATCTGATCCAGGTTTAGGGGTGAACTCAGGTGTCAGTAGGGCTATGCTCGGTGTAGAGGCTCCAGGGACCATCCCTTCCCTGGTGTTCCCCAGCCTGGCGAAGCTGCTTGGGCTTGTACTCTCTATGTACCTTTCTAGTCTGTGGCTTCTGGAGTTCTGGTCATCCTCCATAGCCTCTCTCCGTGGCTTCTGATGCTCTGGCCATCCCTCCATGGCCTCTCTCCGTGGCTTCTGACGCTCTGGCCATCCCTCCATGGCCTCTCTCCGTGGCTTCTGACGCTCTGGTCATCCCTCCATGGCCTCTCTCCGTGGCTTCTGACGCTCTGGCCATCCCTCCATGGCCTCTCTCTGTGGCTTCTGACGCTCTGGCCATCCCTCCATGGCCTCTCTCCGTGGCTTCTGACGCTCTGGCCATCCCTCCATGGCCTCTCTCCGTGGCTTCTGACGCTCTGGCCATCCCTCCATAGCCTCTCTCCGTGGCTTCTGACGCTCTGGCCATCCCTCCATGGCCTCTCTCCGTGGCTTCTGACGCTCTGGCCATCCCTCCATGGCCTCTCTTCTGACGCTCTGGCCATCCCTCCATGGCCTCTCTCTGTGGCTTCTGATGCTCTGGCCATCCCTCCATGGCCTCTCTCTGTGACTCCCTTCTGCCTTCCTCTTCAATTGTGTGGACCCCCGTGATCATGCTAGGATAGTGGAGCGTAACCCCACTGCTGATTATCATTGCAGCCCCCATTCCTCTCTGCCATGTAGTAGGATCTTAGCAGGGGTGCCATTATTCTTTCCTACCCTTATTCTCTTTATAACGTTTGCGTATGTGCAAATATGTATTACACACACACACACGTATTTTACATGGGTGTTCTACTCATTTAAAATGAGATAATGTGTATATGCGGAACAGAGTCAGGCTCCACTTCTAGCCCAGCTAATAATTAATTTGACTGTAGCAAGTGCAGACACGCTAGCCTCCCTGAAGATGACCCTTTCCCCATTCAGATGGCGGCGGCGCTGGAGTGAGAGCATTGCTGTGTGACTCATAGAAAGCACGGTCTTCCGCTCTTTCCTGGAAGAATTAGGGTGTTCTGATGAGAACAGGAGCTGATGACAGATTTGTTCACATGGGTAACAAATCAAGTTTCAACCTATGTGGTCTCTGGAAAAGGAAGAAAGTGGATTTTACATATATGTATTCTAATGGTTTGTATGTGACTGGACAACTCTTTCCTCCCTTCCCGGTTCTAAGATCACATAGATGTCAAGAATGGTGCATTTTCTCCCCGCTAGTCACTTCTGAGTCACCGCCTAAGCTCTTTACAGAATCGGCCGCACAGTCTGTTCCCCAGGTAGGGAGTCACCAAGTTGACACTCTCAGGAGGTTACAGACCAGCAAAACCAGTGCAATCAAATAAAATTAAGAAAGTGCTATGGATTTTATTTTGTGTGACCTAATTATAACTGTAAAGGGAGGTGTCATTATTATTTGTACAGTGTTTGCTCACTCTAAATCTCTCTTTCAAATGCACACACAAAAAGAAAGAAGGAAGGAAGAAGAAAAACCACCAAGGTCTTACTTTGTAGCTCAGGCTGGCTTTAAAACTCAAGGTCATCCTCCTGCTTCAGCCTCACTAGAACAGGGATTATAAAAATAAGCCACTACCCCCTTCTTTCTATTATCTCTTATAAAACAAAGTAGGAAGAGACAATTTGAAAAATCTTACCTAATCTGGTGATAAGCAGACAGGGCTCCCATTCCAATCTTTCTTCCACGACTCTGATTTTTCTCCTCCTTTTAGGTCCTGGTTTCTAGATTTTCACCTGGTAAGCAATTATCAGCATCCACAATTATAGCTGTTTTCAGAGGCAAAACCATTTGTTTCCTTGACTACTGAGGTCTAGATAAAGTGAAGCCAATACTCTAAATCCAAGGCTTATGGCTAGTTCCCAGGACTCTCCAGCCAATTTGTATTCCCAAAGTCACCTCTGGCCAAACCCTCTAGTCTTTATTTCTTCATGGCAGTGTATTGGTTCAGATGTCATATTTAGGCCCCTTTCCTGTTTGCTGTCACGTGTACACACACACACATCCACACACTCCAAGCAGGCAGTTTGCACAGGATGCAAGAGTAGACTTGGCTGAATGTTTTGGAGAAAGGTGCAGAAATAGTGATTTTTTTCCTTAAGGAAGTTTTCTAACTAGGTCCTCATCTCTAACCCTGCAGCAAAGTGAATCCGGAATGGATCAAAGACCTCAATATAAGACCCGAAGCCTTGAAACTGCTGGAGGAAAACACTTCAAAACACGGCAGAGGCAGAGACCTTCTAAAATGACTGGAAAAGCTCAGGGGTTTAATTGCAAGAACGGATAGAACTGTGTGAGAAAACAAAGCCTTTGCACAGCGAGGAAACAATCATCAGTGAGAAGACAGCCCACAGAACGGGAGAAAAATCTTTTCCAACTGTAAAAATGACAGGCTGCTAGTACCAAGGATATATAAATAACTAAAAATAAACCACCAAAAATTGAGATCATTTAATTAATAAATTGGAATGAACCAAATACATGTGTCTCAAAAGACAACGTTTAGATGGTCAATAAATTCTAGGAAAACTATCCAATACCCTTAGACACCAGGAAAATGCAAATTAAAACTGCTCTGAGATTCCAAGTCACCCTAGTTAGAATGTCTACCATCAGGAAACAGAGACCAACAAAAGCTGGCAAAAAAGAGAGGCCATTATATATCGCTGGTCGAGTATGAACTGGTGTGGTCACCAAAGAAATGCATGTGAACTTTTCTTAAACAACTAAAAGTTGAACAACTGTCATAAACCACTCCTGGGTATGTATTCAAGGAATCTAAAGTCAGCATAACACAAGGATAACTGCACATCCATGTTTTTTGCTGCCCTACCCATTTAGCCAAGAAATGGAAACAGTCTAGATGTCCATCAACAGATCAATGACTGAAGAAAGCATGAGGTATGTGTGTTTGTGTGTTTTACTCAGCCATAAAGAAGAATGAAATCATGCATGCAGGAAAGTGGATGAAACAGAAAACCACCATGTTAAATGAAATAAGCCAGACATAGAAAGACAAGTTTACACACTTTTTTTCTCATAGCCAGCATCTGGATTAATAACATGTATGATGTGGCAGTAGAAGAGGGACCATGGGGAGGGAGGAAGTGGAAGTTAGATTTTTAACAGGCATGAAAGGCCCTGAGGGTGGGCTCCTTCCTCATGAGCCACAGCCTGTGAAACCAGGAGCTGAAGCTGCAGGGTTCTGACTGTTGGTCAAAAGAATGCTATCTGATGCACATTTCCGGGTGGAGACATAACATTCTGAACTTCCTGAAAGTTGATTAATAGATAACTTCTGTGGGATAATCCTCCTGTATACTGTGTAAATTACACTGTAATTGATTTAGCGATGGATAACTGGACAGGATAAGGTTAGGCAGGAAAGCCAGACTAAAGACACTGGGAAGAAGAAGGGCATAGAAGAGTCACCAGCCAGATATGCAGAGGAAACAGGAGGTGCAAGATGAAAGAGAGGTAATGCCAAATGGTAGAATGTACATTAATATAAATGGGTTAATTGAAGTTGTAAGAGTTAGCTAGTAATAAGCCTGAGCTATTGACCAAGCATTTGTAACTAATATTGAGCCTTTGGGTCAGTTATTTGGGACATGGCAGGAAAGAAAAGTCCACATGCAGATAATTACCTAAATCTTATAAAATTACTATCTACAAGATCTGCAAATAGAGGACTGTGATATACATTGTCTCATCCCAGAAGATTTAATCCAAGTGGACCTGTCAATCTCTTGGAAAGGAAAATGCCTCTCAGGAAAAGCTGTCACTTCTAGAAAATCCTTAAATGTAGATCCACACAATGTTGCCCTGGGCCACTGTCCATGCTTGTCTCTTGAGAGAGCGCCACTTTTCACTGTGATACATTCCATGTATCTTCTACACTGTTTTATGTGCCTCTGCTGAGTTCTTTTGATGGCATTCACAAGGGTGGGAGCTAGGGAGAGTCCAGAGCCCAGCCAGGAGATAGTAATGGGATGGGGCAAACATGGCATAGTTTCTGTCATATGCCCAACCTAGGTTTAACTCCAAATATGACATGTACACAAAGGGGGATGACTTTATATGGGTGGGGGACCAGGAATAGGAGGGAGGGATTCAATTATTAGGCATGGGAGAAGGGATAGCGGTTTGCCGTTGTGGTCATTATTGTGGTATCCCCCAGTAAGACCACAAAGTCACAAGTCTGTAAAGGGAACTGAGAACCACTTATGTAGTGGAAGCCTACCCACTGTGATTTGTTAGCACATTCCCTTGGGTTGCACAGTGAGCGCTCACACTGCTGTCTTTATATGGAAAAAGCATGTGAAAGGAGAGCAGAGATTGCAGACTGGTCTGTAGGCCAGCTACTCAGGCTACTTCAGAATCCAGGGTTCCGACTTCTGGGAGTACTCAGGAGCATTGTGTCCCCCACTTGTCATTGCAAGGTCATGCTTGCATTTTCTCCTACGTGTGTGTGTGTGTGTGTGTGTGTGTGTGTGTGTGTGTATGCAGTATACAAAAGAGCAAAGTACGGTGATATTACATGTATGAAAATGCCGTAATGGAATCTGTTTTGTTGTTGTTGTTGTTGTTGTTGTTGTTGTTTTTAAAGACAAGATTTCCCTTAGTCCAGACTGGACTCTAATGGGCTCTGCAGCTGAGAGGGCCCTGAACTTCCCAGTCCTGAGTGGCTGGTTTATAGGCATGTGTCCATAGGCTCAGTGAAGGCTGTTTTTATATAATAACTTAAAAAAATTTAAAAAGAAAAAAATTTCAGTCACTCACTCTCCCTTACCTCACCCCACTTTCTGCTCATCAACTTGGTTCCTGTTCCCCTTCTTCCTCTCTAAGGCCAAATTTCTCTCCCTGTACCAGGCAAACCGTCAGGCCACCCACCCCTCCCATTACCTTGGGATCTTCCCGTCAACTTCAGGCATGCCCTGCTCCAAGTGGCTTGTCACCTTTCTGTTCCCGAGAAGAATTCTGAAACCAGCTGCTAAGAAAAGACAAGTCCCAACTCTGTACAGTTTATTTTTAAACTCTAGTGCTTTCAGCCCAGAGAATACTACTATTCCTTTTACTCAAAAAGTATTTTTTGTGTGCTTATTCTATGCCAACATTATTGCCTGAGCTGTGAGCTCAGCAGGGAGTTTATACAATCCTGACCCTGGAGAAGTTTTCCCCTCCTGGAGGAGAAAGACATGCTTTAGACAAATAGTGATACAGATAATTATTTGTGGTAAAGGCCACAAAGGAAAATCTCAGAATGCTATCCTCAAGGCCTTGATGGAGGCAGAACCTTCGAGGGGACATTGAATTTGCTCAGGATTCTAAAAGGCTGGTTTACTCTTAGGTCATTTTTTCTCCTGTCAATGTGGCCTCTGAAGAGGAAGCGTGGCGTTTGAGGGGGTTTTGTGTGCCTGGAGCTGTGCTCAGATTACATGGATCTCACGAGCAGCCTGGCATGTGTGTGTGTGTGTGTGTGTGTGTGAGAGAGAGAGAGAGAGAGAAAGAGAGAGAGAGAGAGAGAGAGAGAGAGAGAGAGAGAGAGAGAGAAAATGAAAAAGAAGTGTTATCGTTTCAGACATCAGACAACGGTATGAAATGAAGTAGCTGAAAAAGGGGACAAGGTAAGTGGTCAGGGCAGGCCTTGCCAAAGAGAGAGTTCTCAGCAGAAGCCTAGATAGTGAGGAGGTTAGCCAACAGAAAGGACTATTGTGACATTAACAGCACTGTGGGTTTATCTGGCCACAGGAAAAGGCAGCCGACACTCAGGCAAGTCAAGGAGAGATGAAGAGGGGTGGAGGTTCTTGGGGAGGGACCAGAACCCTCGTAGGGAAGGGTCTTGAAGGCCATCCTGAGGAACTAGGACCTTTTTTCCAAGAGTAAATGAAGTTATCACTGAAGGAATAGCTTATAAACTTTATGTTTTAAAAGTTCCTACATGTAGGGAGGAGAATAAATTATTTAGTAAAGTCATTTATAATGAATAATCATAGTATCTGTTAATGCATAATTGGTTAAGTAAGTTATAATATAGCCATTGACTGGAATACTATACCATTAAAATGATGGCATGTAAATATGTTAACGTGGAAAATGTCCACATTATAGTAATTGGGAGGGGAAGGATAAAGTTACAGTATAATGTATTCATACTTTAAAAAATGTCTGAAAGTATATAAATGAAAATGTCTTTATTGTTTTTCTCTGAATAACAAACTAGAGATTTTTTTCACTTGTTTTTTGCTTACCTACATCATCTAATTTTTCTACTGGAGTATTTAAAGTTCCCCTGACATAAGATTAGAGTATGAGCTAACATTAAAATATTTCACTACTGTTCTGTGGCATTTTTATAATAAAGAGTTGTGGATGTTTTATTCTGCCTACTTCACACAAGTCTTTTACAGCACATTTCAGATATTATTCCATACAATTTATAATGGAAAAACAAAAGTGCCATCACAAAGGGAGCCTTCTTTAAAATTAAAGTCCACCATTCCCTTTCCCTGCATGCGTCACTATCTTTGTTTTTAACCTTTTCTAGGAACCACCGTGCAGTCCCCTTCCAATGAGGGCTGATTTTCACAGTGCTTCTGACTGTGTGCTTACTTTGTGCTGACTTTGTGTGTGTGTGTGTGTGTGATTTGTGTTCATGCAGTTATGTGCAATTATACATGTGGGGGTGTGTGTGCATGTATGTGTGTACCTGCATATGGAATCCAGGTGTTGGTGCCAGCTGTCTCCCTCAACCACATTCCACATACCCCAGGCACACACGCTTAAGGAACGGTGCCATCTAAAGTGGGCTGGGCCCTACTCTATCAGTTAACAACTGGTACAGTCCTTCAGAGACACACCCACCGGCCGGTCTGACCTGGGTAATCCCGCCAGTGAGACTCCCTTCTGATGGCTCTCAGCTGTATCAACTCGACAGCTGAAGCTGACTAGGACACTTTGTCACACGCCAATGCTGGGGTCACAGACATGTGCTGCTGCGTCTGCTTTTACATGGGTGCCAGGATCCGAACTCAGGTCATCCTGCTTGCGTGCTGTTCGGATGACATACATCTGGGTAATTAGAAACCAGCGTGCAGTGGAATGTATCTGAGCTCGGATACCATTGCATGAATCAGCACCCACACTCACTCTGGGAACACTGTACAGCTCTCGGCATTCACGTCATTCTTTTGTCCAGTTTCCAGCATGAGGAAAGCGTTCAGTCCCTCAGACATCGCTATTCCCTAGCAGTAGCACCTCTGACCAGATGTCAAAGGACCGATATGCATGATTTTCTGACTGTAGCTGTGTGGGTTTATGTTTCCAACAACTGCGGGTTTTTTTCCTTTTCTGAGATTCCTTTGTTAGATTCAGAGACATCCCTTGAATTTTAAATTTCACGTTATGTTTTACAACAGTGAGTTTCTCTGAATGTGAGCAGTCTTTCTCACAAAAACTGAAGATTATTTCTTTTTGCTTGTTGAAAACCGTGATCTCTTTCACGCAATTTCTGTCACTGTTTTATAAAGCAGCTGAGATTTCCTATGTCCTCTGGCGGTCTGTCCATAATACTTTTAAATAAATTGTCAAGGGCCTAGAGCCATGGCTCAGTAGTTAAGGGGCTTGCTGGTCTTGCAGAGGATCCAAGTCCTTGGGATCAGTTCCTGGCACCCACGTGCCAGCTTCTAACTGTCAGTACCAGGGGATTGGCCATCCTCTTCTGGCCTCTAGCAGATTGCATAGACCTATAGACAGGCAGAGCACTCTTACACACATAAAAACTGTGAAAAAGCCACACATCCTACTAATGATGCTAAAGGAAAATTATGAATTAAAAGCTATTTTTAAACATTAAGCAGCTTTAATTCTTTCAGCTACATGAGCTACAGCCCTCTGTTCAGCCGGTGGCTCATGGAGGAGCTTTTGACTCTTGCCTTCATGCTATAATTTGGTTCAGTACAGCTATGGTCATGTTATTACAGAAATACAGGCTGTCAGATTATTTGAAAATTTCTTGCTTTCTTGTTCTTCCATGGATCAGTAAAGCAAGTATATAGTTGAGCTCAGATGATCCTAAAGATGAATTCTGATTTTAGTGGAGGATGCATCTATCACGGCACTGGACTTCCCCTATCCTATGTTTTATTTGAAACAGGACACACTTTAGGCCCCAGGCTCTGAAGATCCTTTACCCATAGCATCTTCAAAAACACAGCTACTCATATTTATAGAATGGTTTGTATGCAGATCAGTGTTATTGTCACCGTGACCTGCCCGGCAGGAACAACTGAAAGAGGGAAGACTTATTTTCTTCATGGTGTCAGAGTTGTCTCCATCATGGTAGGAAGGGTGTGGCAGAATATCATGAATCAGGGCAGAAAGAAAAGACTAGGGCATGTCCCAGTAACTCATTTCCTCTGCAGGCCTCACCTTCCACAGTCTTACCATGTCCCGTCTGTTCAGATGTTGACTTCATCATTGGATTCAATCACCCCTTAGGTCAGAGTGCCCAAGATCTAATTATCTCCTAAATGCCTCACAGACATCCTTGGAGCACTTTAATCATTTTCTGGTTTTCTTTTTTTTTTCTTTTTTTCAAGACAGGGCTTCTCTGTGTAGCCTTGACCATCCTGGACTAGGCTGGTCTCAAACTCAGGAATTCACCTCCCTCTGCCTCCTGAGCTAAGGTTAAAGTTTTGTGCCACCATTGCCCAGCATTTCTGGGGGATTGATGCTATCAAGTTGACAATTAACCAGAGCATGTGGTTTGTAAAGTGCTTTCACATAGACCGTTGGTGACAGATGTCCAAAGATGGTGTTTTAATTAGGGTTTCTATTGCTGTGACAAAACACCATGGCCCAAAAGCAAGTTGGGGAAGAAAGGGTGTATTTGGTTTACACTTCCATATAAACTGTTCATCATTGAAGGAAATCAGGACAGGAACTCAAATGGGGCAGAGCCTGGAGGCAGGAGCTGATGCAGAGGACATGGAGGGGTGCTTTTTACTGACTTGCTCTCCAAGGTTTGCACAGCCTGATTTTCTTATAGAATTTAAGACCACCAGTTCAGGGGTGGCACCACGCACATTGTGCTGGGTCCTTCCCCATAAGTCACTAATTAAGAAAGTACCCTACAACCTGGTCTTATGGAGGCATTTTCTCATCTGAGGTTGCCTCCTTTCCGATAACTCTAGCTTGCATCAAGTTAACATGAAACTACCCAGCACAGATTGCTTTTAGGTGGTAGAGCTAGGTTAAAGAATAAAACAAGATCCATGCCATGCCTGGTAGAACACTCTTGTTGTTTGAAGGCTCTGAGGGCTGAAGCAAAAGATTGAATTTAAAGCTTGCCTGGGTTGATAGGAAGACCCTGTCCTTAAAAAAAAAAAAAAAAAACAAAAACCAAAAAACTGTGAGCTATGTTTTGAAAGCCCAACTTCCTAACCGCCACAGATACATAGCTAGTTTTCAAGGTCACGTGTTATAGACGGTCAACTCTTGGTATCAAAATAATAACTGAGCAGGTTTTTAGTAACTATCTTACTCAGGTTTTCTATTGCTGTAGTAAAACACCATGACCAAAGACTAACAGGTGATGGGAAGGATTGATTTCATCTCCACACTCTCAAGTCACTCCCATCGCTGAGTGAAGTCAGGGCAAAACTCAAGGCAGATACCTAGAGGCAGGAACTGAAGCAGAGGAATCCTGCTTGCTGGCTTGTTTCTCTGGGCTTATTCAAACTGTCTTCTTATACACTCTAAGACCATCTGCCCTAAGGGTGGCACCATCCACATGGCCTAGGCCTGCCCACATCAATCAAGGAAATACTTCACAGGCTTGCCCACAAGCCAATTATATGTAATTATTGTCCTTCTTATATAGTTTTAGCTTATGTCAACTTTACTTTTTCCTACATTCTTGGTGTTAAATCTAGGATCTCATACCTGTTTGGCAATCCCCATACCACTGAGTTATATCCCCAATCTTTTCTTGTATTTGTATTATTTTACAACAGGCCCCCAGACCTTAGCCCAAGTGATGCCATATTGGAAGCAGCATTCTAACCTTAAAACCCAGCACATAGGCTCCCATGCCTACCAAGACAGGAGCAAAGATATAATCCTTCAAAGACCTACTCCGTAGTTCCATGGTGCAGGAAAGTCTTTAACTATGCCAACCTTGCTTTTTGGTTTCCATAGTTTACTTTTTGCTAACTGTTCTTGCTGATGGAAGTATACCAAATAGGGTGTGGTTTCTGTGCATGAAAGAGTAAGAATGGTGTGGTTCAGGCTGCAGGATTTGGGCAAGTTCCCCGTACAACTGCTGGCCCACAGTACAGTCTTCTCTTTGGTTCTAAGAGTGTTCATGTATGTTCTCTGGTAGATTTACCTCACAGTTTTTGAGACAGGGTCTCATTATGTAGCTCTGGCTGCCCTGGACCTCACTATGTAGACCAGGATGATCTTGAACTCACAGAGATCCTTGTTTTTTTTTGTTTTGTTTTGTTTTTGTTTATAAGACCAGGCTGGCCTTGAACTCACAGAGATCTGCCTGCCTCTGCTGGGATTAAAGGTGTATGCCACCACTGCCTGACATGTTTTTTATTTGTTTTTTTTCTCTTTTTAACATTTCATTTCAGACATAAGCT
This sequence comes from Microtus pennsylvanicus, assembly GCF_037038515.1. Lineage (NCBI taxonomy): Eukaryota > Metazoa > Chordata > Mammalia > Rodentia > Cricetidae > Microtus > Microtus pennsylvanicus. Next base: position 23,685,477 of record NC_134583.1, read on the forward strand.
CAGGAAATTATCCAGTTTGGCACTGAACTGACTCTGTAACCCAAGCTGACCTTGAGCCTGGATTCCCCTGCCTCAACCTGTTGTGTAGTTTAAGACTAAAGGCTTATCCCATCAGGTCCAACTTGAATTTTAAATACCTAATGACAATATGAGGTGGTGTGACAATTATTTATCAGAGGCATAATTATGGAAACGGAGAGGTGAGAACAATGGGTTTTGACAAAACGGATCAAAGAAAGCCTTTTAAAGGGATAACAGCTGATCTAAGTCCATCAAAAGGAGTCATTAAAAAACAAGCTAACACCACTGTCCTTCAAAGAGATAGGCCTAGTAGGCTGTGCTTTCATCTCACTGATGCTGACAATAGTCAAAATAGCTCATAAATCACCGAAATCACCTCTACATATTGTTTTGACACACAGGATGATCAACCCCATTTCTCTGTAGTCACATTAAAGAAAATCAGAATGTCAATCACTGCTATCAGTTCAAGCAGACAGCATTCCTCCCTCCACATGTTTGTGGTTTGGAAAGAGAGAGAGAAAAGTTGAGTATTTCCTGGAATTGGAAGACCTTCAAGGGAGCTTTTGTGTCTGAAACTGAGCGTGGGTATGTGTAGAAATCAAACATGTTGGCTAGTATGTGGAAGATAAGCCTGTCTTAAGAGGAAAACTTTTGCCATATATAAGAATTTTTGTTTGTGTTTTGAGACAGCCTAGGCTGGGCTAGAACTCACTATGTCATCAAAGATGGCCCTTAACTCCTGATCTTCCTCCTCACCAGCTGAGCCCTGGGATTACAGGCGTGTGTCACCACACGAGTGATATGAGAGTGGAAATTTTGGGATCTCTCTCTCTCTCTCTCTCTCTCTCTCTCTCTCTCTCTCTCTCTCTGTGTGTGTGTGTGTGTGTGTGTGTGTGTGTGTGTGTACAGTTAGAACATTCTAGTTTTCTTAGAAGTACTTGTTGAAATTGGGAAACTAGGGTTAAGCCCCTAAGAACTTACCTTTGATGTGAGATCTTGTGATCTTACCATCTCATGAGAGATGAAAAAGCATTTGACTACTAATCTATACAGACTCAAACCAAAATTGGAAATAAATTTCAATTTTATGCAATGTTCAGTTAGAGGAGAATAGACAAAAATGAGGAGAAGTGGGAAAGATGGAAGCGATTACAGGTAAATATGGGATTAAAAGGAGGAAGAGTGAAGAGGCCGTGGAGAAAGGAGAAAGAGGAGGTGTACAAAATGGAAGAAACACAGGCACTCACTAAAGATGCTATGCTATTACCATTTTATTTTACTTTTATTGTTTGATCATTTAATACATGCATATGATGTATTTTGATAAAATGCACCCCGATCTCTACTCCCCAACTCCTACCTGATCACCACCACTATTTCTCACTCTTCATCGGCTTCAAACTCACTGAGTCCTCTTAGTACCTGCTTGTGTGTGCATGGGTGTAGGAGCATCTGTTGGAGCACTTGATAACCTCACAGGGGCCACATCTTTGAATAAAACGGACTCTCCCCCAGCAGCCATCAATTGCCACCCATATGGACACTTGTGACTTACTATACTTAGCAGAAGTTTTAAACAGATTCCTCATATGAGAGGGAACATGGGTCATTTGTCCGCCTGCGTTGTCTTCCTCCGAATGACTACTTCCACATCTATCCATTTACCTTAAAATTTAATAATTTTATTTTTATTATATCTGGATAATATTACAATGTTGAATGTTTTTTATTATTCCTTCTTTAGTTGATGGGGACCTGGGCTGTTCCCATTTCTTGGCTATTGTATGCAGCAATGAACATGGATGCATACGTGAATCCCTGTAGTAGGATGTAGATTCCTTCGTGAATATTTTTAGCAGTAGTATAGCTGGATCTAGTAGACCTATTTCTAGATTTCTGAGGACCATCCACACCGATTTCCACATGGGGTGTCCAGTTTGCACTCCTACAAGCAGTGAATAAGTATTTTTCTTTTGTTGCTTTTAATCTTATCTCTTCTGAATTGGGTAAGCTGAAATCCCAAAGAAGTTTTAATTTGTATTTTCTGGATAGCCAAGAATGTTGAACATTTTAAGAATGTTTCTTAGTCATTTATATGTCTTGTTTTGAGAACTCCCTGGTTCCATGTCCCCATTTTTAATCAGGATGTTTGTTCTCTTGGTGTTTGCCTGTTTGAGTTCTCCCTAGACTCTAGATGCTAACCCTTTGCCCATTGCATAGCTGGTGAAGATTTCTTCCCGTTATGTAGTCTGTCTCTTCGCTTGAACGATGGTGTCCTCTTCTGCACAGAACTTTTTAGTTTCATAAGGTCCCATTTGTCAATTGCTGGTCTTAATGCCTGCACTACTTCTGAAAGTCTTTTCATGTGCCTCTCAGTTGAAAAATATTCCCTATTTCTTCTCAGATCCAGACTATCAGGGCTGATACTGACTTTTGTATAGGATGAAAAATAAAGATCTTGTTTCAATCTTTTGCATGTAGCTATGCAGTTTGACTAGAAGATGACATCTTCTCTCCAGTGTATATTTTTGGCCCCTTTGTGAAAAAAAATCCAGTGGTTGTAGGAGGTTATATATGGGCCCTCAATTCTATTCCATGGGTCAACATGTATTTTTTTTTATGTCAGTAACATGCTGTTTCTAATACCTTAGCTCCGTAGCGTAACTTGAAATAAGGACGGTGACACCTCTTGCAGTGTTTTTATTGTTCAGTTTTTTTTTGTCCATCCCAGATCTTTTGTGTTTCCATATAGATTTTAGGATGTTTTTTAAAAATTCTATTAAGAGTTTCATTGACGTTTTGATGGCTCTTGCGTTGAATTTGGTGGATCTGTAGACTGCATTTGCTAGGATGAATATTTTTTTTACAATAATAATCCTACCAATGCATGAACATGGGAAGTCTTTCCACTTTCTTGATTCTTCCTCGATTTCTTTCTTCAGTGTCTTAAAGTTTCCACTGTACAAGTCTTTTCACTTGCTTGGTTAGATTTAGTCCAATATATTTTATTTTATTTTGAGGCTGGGAATGGAATTGTTTCTCTGATTTCTTTCTCAGCATATTTTGTTTTTGGCGTGTTAGAAGCTTCCTTATTTTTGTGCGTTAATTTTGTATCTTCCTACTTTGATGAATGTGTTTATTGGTTGTAGAGTTTTCTGGTGGTGTCTTTAGGATCCTTCATGTATAAAATCATATCACAGACAAACAAAGATACATTGACGTTTTATGTACTATTTTAATACTCTTTATTTCTGTCACTTGTTTTATTGACCAACTAAGACTTCATGTACATGATTGGAGAGATTGGAAATCCTTGCCTTGTTCTTGATTTTAATCTAAATGCTTCAAGGTTTTCTCTGAGATGATGGTGGATATGGGCTTCCTGTACACTGCCTTTATTATGTTGAGCTATGTCCCTGTATCCATATTTTTTTCTATGACTTTTATCATGAAGGGATGCCGGATTTTATCAAAGGTCCTTTCTGCATCTAGTAAGATGATCATGTTGTCTGTGTGCTTGAGTCTATGCAATATACTAAAAATCTATGGGGCTTAATGAAGTCTCAAGAGGAAACTTTACAGTTAAAGTGTTACATTAAAATACTAAGAGATCTCGAATTAACAGATTAATGATGGCCCAAGACCTTGGGAAAAGAAGAACAAGCAATAGCTCAAAACAAAAGATGGGGGGAGATACTAAAAATTGGGGCTGAAATTAATGAAATAGAAACAAGCAAACAAAATAATACAGAGCACTAATGAAACAAAGAATTGTTCCTTTGAAAACATTGACAAACCTCAGCCAAATTAATCCAAAGAGAGAGAGGGGGGGGGATACCCAAATTAATCAAGTCAGAAAATGAAATGAAAAGGCACATATTGGCTGGGAGGTGTGGTACATACCTGCAATTCCAGCATTTGGGAGGCAGAGCCAGGCAGGTCTCTGATCAAGGTCAGCTTGATCTACATAGTGAGTTCCAGGATGGCCAGGTCTCCGTAGAAAGACCCTGACTCATAAGAAAAGAAAGACATTACAATAAAATAGATGAAAATCTGAGAATCATAAGAACATACTTCAAACATTTACTTTCCAGTAAATTGGAAACACCAAAAGAAATGGATGAATTTCTAGATGCATATGACCTATCAAACTAAAATGGCATACATAATTTAAATAGACCCATTATAAGCAGATGAGATAGAAAGAGTAATTAAATATCTCCCAACTAAAAAGAGCCCAGGGTAATATGCGCCAAACACAGAATTCTACCTGATCTTAAAGATGAACTGACAGCAATATTCGTCGTTTTTTTCCATAAGACAGAAAAGAAACACCTCTAAATTAGTATTGCAATGACACCAAAGGAGAGAGACCAAGAGAATTATGGACCATCTCCCGGATGAACATACATGCAAAATTTCTTTAAAAAATACTTGAAAACCAAACTTAAAAACACACCAGAAGATTCTCCACCGTGGCCAAATCAGTTTCATCCTAGACATTCAGATGGTTTACCACGATTTTAAAAGTGTGAACTTATCTGCAGACTTACGAGTTCCTTATACTACTTTGAATGAATTTCTACAAAAACCTAAAAGTTTTCAGTGGAAGACATTATTTTTCTTGAAATTTGCTTGTCAAACTGACTGTTTGAACACACATTCTTGAGGAATGTGGGCCCTTGAGTCAAATGTGATGGTCTATTTGGCGATAATCTAACGTGTTAACCGAAGGATAATTATGATTCACTGCCAGATTTACTTTAGGACATAGCACGGCCTCGGAGGCTTGTGGCAGTGTTTATTTTCCCTTCAGCTGTCTGGGTAGGTGTGAAGGACCACTGAGCTCCTCAGCCTCAAGGCTCGTAACAAGCGAGCAGTGGACAACTCGATTAATGATATCTGTGCTAAGCAAAGGCCAAGTGATGCGAAGTAGTAAAGCTCAGGATGGGCTTATGCGTGCTTTTCTGATTACGAAGCAAACGGGGCATTGGAGCACTGCAAGATTGAACTGGGACCAATTGCTGGTGAATCTGGGTCAGTGTTTCAACGGAGAAATAAATTTGTTTTTAACTGCTTCTGTGTGTCCTTTTACCTTTTCTGTGGTGGACCGCATCTCACTCCAGCTTCTTGGCATTTTGATAGAAATGTCAGATGGGAAAATAAAGGCCATTTGAAGAAAAAAAAAAGCAAAGTAAACAACTGATTTAACACCCGAACAGAGAAAGCAGTGGTAGAGTGGAGTAAATTTTGAGGCTAAGACTCTATTAGACCGTGGGGGCACCAAGAACACAAGAGATCTTACATTAAATGTGGGTGCCGTTGTCTCAATGCGGATGGTGATTTGGCTTCATCAACAGGGCCTAATCCATCATCACATTAATGTGGATCGACATTCATTCATTTTACCATTTTATTTGACTATAATTAAAAATTTTAGTTTGCATTTAAAATTCTGTGAGACCACAAGTATAAGATATTTGTAATTTTCCTTAGATTTTACTTTGCACTCTTGGGAAAGGGTCTTACAGTAGCCCTGTCTGGCCTGGAACTTTTTCTGTTATCCAGGCTGACTTCTAACTCACAAACATCTGCCTATGTCTGCCCTGCAAGTGTGAGGATTGAAGGTGTCTATTACCACGCCTAGATTTCCTTAAGGTTTTTATTTATTTAGATACTCATGCCATAGACACTAATTAGGGCAAGTTTGCAAATTTGGAGGATTATTATATTTTCAAGTTTAAGAAACACTGCTCTAAATTATATAGAAGATCAGAGTTACCACGGTGATTAAATAATACTAAACTATAGAGCATTAAGATCAAACGAGAAAGTTCTGCGAAAATTGAATTATACTGGAGCTTCCACTTCCTCAATATTTTATATTAACTTATAATTACAAACTTGCAGACAAGTTTCTATATCTTTAGTTATTTTTCTCTTTCTAGTCATTTTATATATAATTTTAGAATAAAAATATTAAGCATTTAGGAATTTTCTCATCTTTCCAGTACTAGTTACAAGAATATTACCCCTGCAAGGTATTTACATAGGTGTGTGCATAAAATATATAGGCATAAACTAAGCAAGCTATTTATGTATTCTTACTAATTATTATTGTCTGATCATCTTTAATTCTTAGCCTTGAGAAGTTCAATTCTAGCAGGGGAGATAAATGTGAAAACAACCAATTATGAAGCCATAGAAACAGTCGCCATAACAGATACCTGAGCTAAAGCAAAAAGGACAGACTATGTTTACCTGTAAGAGAAAAAAGGAATTTTTTTATACTAGGATGTAATGCTATGTTGTTTTTTAATTATCATTTCCACATTCTGGGGTGGAATGGCAATATCTGTGTAGGGTCTTGAAATCCTACCTCATGAATGGCAGGTCTGCATTTGTGTAGAGCATTTGATACAAAAGTTGGCTACACAGAATAACAAGTGATAATGTACCGAGGAAGCGTTGGGACTGCTGCATTGCGTAAAACATTCTTTAATTTTATTGTGTGCTACTGGATGTCAGTAGAAGTGGTGAACAGATTATGCAAGACATCTGCGTCGGCTCATTCGCTAGAACAGGTGGGAAAGTGTGTGCTTTTATGTGTGATGTGTTATCCAGGCATCAGGGAGAAAGAGGAAGCCTAAAAGGCCATCATTCCTGTCTGAGAAGGATTATTACCTCGCAAGGAAGTAAGTGTACTAAAATAACGACAATTCAGACTAGTCTGTGCCTCCACCTTAAGAACTATATAATTAACATCAAGCTTTCAGAGAAGAATACCTTGTCCGGGTATGGGGGCGACTTTTGGAAATAGATGAATCTGAAGTGGGGTCATCAGGGACAGTAGATGCCCACCTTTAAGGGGTGTAAGTGTCCTAAACAAAAGACTCCTTTGAGGCTGAAGAGTTCAGTTTGTAAAGTGCTTGCTACCCAATCACTAGGATTGAAGACATGTTACAAAAAAAAAGTGCCAGGTGTGGTGCCCGCTGAAATTGCAGCACTGCAGCTCACTGGCCAGTCAGCCTAGCCCGCTTTGCAAGCTCCAGGCTGAGAGACCCTGTCTTAGAAAACCAAGGTGGATGGCCCCTGAGGAGCAATGCCTGTGAAAGGACACTCAGGTTGACAGCTTGTTGTAGAATAATCTTTTTGTACACTGTGAAGATGTGTCTTTGACAAGGTGCCTTCTGATCGGTTTAATAAAAAGCTAAATTGCCAATAGCTAGGCAGGAGGTATAGGTGGGACTTCTGGAGACAGAGAGGACTCTGGGAAAGAGGAGAGGCAGAGAATCCAGCTGGACTCAGAATGAGTCAGACACAGAATGGGATAGAGGTAAAAGCCATGTGGTAGAATGCAGGTTAATAAAAATATGAGTTATTTTAAGTTATAAGAGCTAGTGGGACAAGCCTAACAAGCTTTCATAATTAATAATACATGTCCATGCCATAATTTGGGAGCTGGCTGGCAGGGCAGAAAAAGACTCACTACAACTTCTAGTGAGTTATACACACATGCACGTGCATCCTCCCACGTTTGTGTACACACATGAATGCACATATACATATACACATATGCACACAAAAGAGTCCTTTGGATCACATGAGTCATGGGTAGAGACAGAAAAGTGTGTCTGTAGCCAAACCTCTCCAGATGTGCTTACTATCATTGCAGAACATAAGCAGATTAGGACTGGGCGGTAGGTAATTGGGTGGGATATTGGAAAGGTTAAATCATATTTGAGCAATAGCAAGTATTTTAGATTGGTTCAGAAAGAATTTTGAGAGGCAATTTTTGAAAATCTAATAAGCAACAGGCTAAGGGTGGCCTGAAACCCAGGGGGGAAACCTCAGACAATCCCACAAATATTTATTAAGGGCTAATCATTGCCTAGGACTTGGAAAAATGCAGAGATGAACAAAGTGAAATCCGTGCTCCTGGGAAGCAGATGCTGCCATCAACGACTCAGAGATAAGTGTGGAACAATGAGTGCACTCTCTGAGGGTGTTCGCTGTAATGAAGACACGGGAGCTGTGCGCACAAACCCCTTCCCCGGAGGAGCTGGAGAAAACACCAGAGGAGACACTGTTGTAACTGGGTCTCGATAAAAGCATGCAGACAACAAAAGAACACCATGTTTCCTCTGCATACAAAGAGACAGAAAAGCTGCTTTGTCAAAGAAATAATTGTGGCTCTCGTGACTCCAGGGGAAGTATGGGAATGGAGATTGGAGGGAAAGTTGCAATCAAGATGGGAAGAGTGTAATGCATTGTCTTAAGCGATTTGGAACTGAGTTTATGTACCCGTGATGTTCAGCATTTTGTGTTTGTGGCACACTGTTAATTCACTGTTAATTATAAGCCATGTGCCTTGTAACATATGTTAGCTTAGAGTCACACACACACACACACACACACACACACACACACACACACACACACCCCATCACCCCATTACTAGCTAAGACAATGGCAAGGATTAAAAGTCTGAAAACTATACAAGGCAGCCTGCACAACGCAATGGTGTAATTCTAGTCTCATGTCCATCAAAGCATCCTGGTTACCACATTGTTCCCTTCCTTGACCTGCAACACCATGTTTCTGTTGGAGTGCAGCTATTTTCTCCTAGATGTGCACTTGTGAATACTTGGAGGCAAGGTTCTCCCCCATTCCAATAAGTACCGGGTCATTCCCTGGGCACACCTCATGCCCCTTCCAAGCCTCTGCTTTCTTACTGTTGCAACTGGATTTCTACTTTAGACCCTACAGATTGCTCAGGTCAGCATTCTGTTTGACAGAAAGTTTGAATGCTGGCAACAGGGAGTTTTTAACTATTACTCAGAAGTTGGCGGGGTAAGAGCAAGCAACACAACGTAGAGGTTAGCAAAGAAGTTTCTCTGTCTTAAGCGGATGGAGACCATTGCTGTAGGCAGTCGCATGTAGGAGGAGGGTTAGACATAAGGACTCTAAAACCTAAGTGATGCAAGAAGCAAGTAAACCGAACTGTCTTGTGTAACGTGGATGAAAGGGGGAAGGAACAGGAAGTTGGGAGACTGTTTACAGCCACAGCTAGTAGCAGAAGCAGAGTTTTGTAGGAAGGGAGAGGCATGCCACTTTGGTGACAAAAATAAACGGGATAATGGGTTTGGAAGCTGATGACATGGGGAAGAGGGAGTCATGTAAAAGAATTAAAGTGGCTGTGGCATCTTACGCCTGGCCAGACAGAAGACTGTTGATGCTGTTAACAGAAATATGATATTCAGGAATTACATGAGAAATATGGCTTGGGTAATTGGACTTTAAATGGTATGTATACATGAGCCAGAACGAATGATGTCCTTTAGGATAACCTAAGGATTCTAGCAAAAACTTGAGGAACACAGATATTGTTCATTACAGTAATTCATCAATTTACTGCTTTGTTGAAGTTCACAGTATATATATATATATATATATATATATATATATATATATATATATGCAATTTTATCTCTTTTCATCTATCTATCTATCATCTATTTATATCTATATAATTTTAGTTTTTCGAGACAGGGTTTCTCTGTACAGCATTGACTGTCCTGGAACTTACTTTGTAGACTAGGCTGGCCTTGAACTCACCTGCCTCTGCTTCCCGATTGCAGGGATTGAAGTCATGTACTACCACGCCCGGCTGAAATAGAATCTTAAAGCAGTCTAAAGCCTGTGGTAAGTCTATTTCTCCTGAGAAACACGTGTGTGAGGCACTGCTGTGTGCCCCCTCTTTCTCACCCTTTGGAGGAGGAGATGCAGCCTCAGGCAGCACATACCACAATGTCTTGGCTTGAATGCTGTAGGCAAATCTCAAGGAGGGCAGACAATAGGGGAGTCTAATTTTTGAGTCTTACTGATGCCATTATGAATGAGGAAGTGGCAAACAACTTTCACCTGTTAGTTGTTTCCCCAAGTTGAAAAATGGAAACGAAACCACCAGAATTACTCAAGTCTATAGTTTAGTGGATGTAAGCACAAACTTGAGTGATTGGGTCAGAGGCTTAGGGTTTTCAAGCCACCATAAGGGGCTCCAGATGTCTTTGGGGTAATTCTGCAGATGTTCTTTTAGGGTTCTGCATATTATCTGTGTCCTCAACATGAGTCACTTGAGATAATTTTACTGATATTCACATAATAGGTCAGTTTGTGGCACAGAACATACCAAAACACATTGGAGCAGTCTGGAGTCTTGGTCATTTCCTTATAGAGACAGTAGAAGGGATCCAACAGTCTGAAAAATAGTTGGGAATGTGCGGGGCTCTTCCTAGCAGGAGAGGTCGTGGAGTGAAGACACATTGAGACTGCCAGTTCTCTTTCCTTTTTCTTACGTTGTGATTTTCAACAAGCCCTCCTTTTCAATTGATGAAGGACGATGATTCCACGTGACTGTGGTCTCTGGTTGGTAATGAAGGTGTTAATGGAGAGTTACAATTTCTACATGAATATTTTAACATAGTAGGCACCACACTGATGTGGTGTTAAGTGAAAAAGTCAGGCAAGTCAAATGGAGTGCCTGCCATTGGCAGTGGCCAAGAACCTTTCTCTTTCCCCTTTTCCTACTCTTGCCAATAGAAGGAACAGTACTGGATGCCTGAATAAGGTTTGAGGGTTTAACCAATCCCTTTCCTGAGCCCCAAGATGTAGACTGCCCTCTCTGGTTTGAGGCACAGGCAGGGCAGGCCAGCATAGCTGACACTGTTATGAGGGTGTGTAGAATATTCTTTTCCACGTTGTTGGCAGTAGTCTCCCTGCCCCCTGCTTATATCACCCGATTAATGACATTTTCATAGCGCCACTTTCCCACTTTCAAACCTATGATAAAAATAAGGAAAGCAGATCAAGGCCAGCTGGTTAGCTGTTTCTCAACTGGACATATTAGAATGTTCTCATGAAACCTCTGATTGTCTCGTAACCTTCTGCACAGACCAAGCCCTGGAGCCACAGTGTGGGGAACAAGGCACTACTTGGAGCATAAATCTGTGTTGCCGTGAGCTCGGTGTGGCCTCATGGGTCACCAGCTTGGCAGGCAGATGGGCAGGATCGGTCCCTTCCATTCAGCAAGGGCTCATTTCCGGTGGGAACTGAGCCCTGCCTATAAGACCTTTGCCAAACAGAAATGTGCATTCTATCAGTACAAATCTGATTCCAAATATTAGAATCTGAGTTTGTTTTGTGATTTTAATTATAAATGTCTAACTAGTTTTGAATAGCATAAGTTACCTGTTGCCCTTAGCTCACGAAATGCATGCTATTTCATGGTGTGCACACTTCTGGGGCTTCTGTTTGCTGCTGTACTGTCCCTCAGTTTCTCTCTCTGGGCACATAACCAAGTAAGAATCTATGTATTCATTTTATTCACTGTATTAACGGACTGCCATGCCTTCTGGCCGAAAAAAAAATTTTGATAAAAATTACTGGGAAAAGAATTGAATAATTAATGATATTTCCAACCTCAGTTTTTAACATTCAGACAAAAAAAATCTTACTAAAGAAATCTCAAAATGGAGATTTAGCCCTTAATCTCAGGGACAAGAACCACAGTTCCCTTAACTACAAAAAGGATGTTTTCTTAGATGAATGAGCATTTTAAAGTCTGGCTGTTGTTAGCAGCATCATGGTAGTTGAATTTAATTGATGCGAGGAAAGATCGAAACAGCTTACTATGCGGTTTCCAGAGCCCCTTGTCCTCAGAGTAGAGTCGCTCCAAGGAAAGGCTTGCTTCATTTTCTCCACTGCATGTAAACGGGTCCAGTTTTAGTTAGAAGGAAAAGCAGCATCTATTAGAGCAGAGGCCTTAAGTAAACTAGTCAGATTTTCTTTTCTTGCTAGGAAGATGTATTTCTGATGTATTTCCTATGTGCCATAATCCATGCTCTACTAGAATGACATATATATTTGAGCAAACCTTGTGGGACTACAGATAGAAGAAGCTCCACACTCTGTCAGGAGAGATAAAAAAAAACAACACTGAAAGTCTGTGAGAAACTGGGATGTACCGCACTTGACAGCTAACTGGGTAGCTTGGTAGTATTTCTTGTAGGTGGTCGAAGACAGGAGATCTTGGGTCAGGGACAAATGGCTTTTGATGGTAGCCCAGTGAGAAGCACAGGCGTGATGCTGGTGCCAGGTCCTGATGCTTCCTCTCCAGGATGGGTTACATCCCATGGGGCTGACAGTCATAGTGAAGAGCACCCAGGTTCTGTGCTCACGATCCCGGTGCTGAGAGTAAGTATGCTGTCTGGATGCTGACATCCACATGGACCCACTCTCAGAGCAGAAACTCACTGAGAAGATATTCAGGCTCAGTAAAACAGATGTTGATGAGAACAAGGGCTTGCTTCCCTCCATTAGAGGGCACAGCATTTGCAAAGACCCTGAGATGCTAGGGATATTGAGTACAATGGACAGTGTGGTGCGGCTCATGAGGCTGAACAAGTAGGGCGGTTACCAAATCCTCCGGAGTTTTGCATGCCACTGAGATTATGAAGCAGGATTTCAACTCCTATTAACCTAAGCATTTTAGGACATCTAAAGCACAGGAATGACATGATTAAATTTTATCTTCTCCTTTCTGGTGATAGGATAGAGTTCACTGGGCCCCAGATGAGCTCTAAGAATTGTTGGGAGGCCCAGCCAGTCAGATGGTGCAGTCTACCGTGGCCTGGCAGCTCGCTCTAAGCTTGGCAACGAGGAGGAGTCCTCTCCAGAGAAACTTCCGGCTCTCTCCCTGCACTTTTTTGGAGAAGGTCTCTAGGCCTGGAGTCTGACCTTATCTGAAAGCTGTCGCTAAGCCTGGATGCCTGATATATCTCTAGTGTGACCCTTGGCCTAGTTCCGTTAGAGCCCTCCCCGCCCGCCCCGCCCCGCCCCCTGCAGCCCATATGGTAATTAGACGTTGCGCTAGGAGCTTTACGATAGGACCGTGCTTCCACATATGATAAGATGACCTGTACTGGGAGCTTTATGATAGGAGCATGCTGTTTAATGCAAATTAGGCGATGCCCCAGCCGCAGTCCCCAGCCTTTGCATCCCTCCTCTTTCTGGAATGAAGTGGAGCTGTAACACTTAAACTGTCTTCTCGAACTGACCCTGCTCCCTCTCTCCTGCTCCCTCTCCTGTCATGGACTGGGGATCATCGGCTACCAGCCCACGACCAGGGAGGGAGCAGAAGGAGAACTACAAGGATCTCTTAATGGATGTCATTAGAACACATCATTTCCTTTCTGCCCTTTAAACACTTGGGGACCTTCTCCCATCTTTATCTACCTCACTCTAGCTTCCTGTGTCCCAGGCTCACCACTAGACCTCCAGAAACTCACATTCGTGCCTGGCAGCCCTCTCCCTTAAACCCGGCAATGTGCACCCTGGCGTTTGCCTATACATAGTGGAGTTATTGCTATTTAAATGGCTGGATTTCTCAGTATTTTTTAGAGTTGTAAAAATTATTCGCTTGGAATTTGTCTATTTTTTATACGCCAATACTTTGGTATGAATTTTTACTTAGCATGATATAACTTATAAATTTAAGTCTAAAAGATAAATAGCAACATTCCTTGTATTTAAATGAGCATGCATGAACTCTATTTATGCCAATCTTATCCTGTTCAAAGATGGGAAAATACAGAAACTTATACAAAGTATAAGTACGGCATTTAAAAATGAAATTTGCTGTATGTGATGGCTTACATTTGTAATCCTAGCACTAGGGAGACTGAGAAAGGAGGGCTGTCATGATTTCCAGGCCAGCCTGGGCTACATAGTGTGGAAGGAGTTCCAGGTTAATGAGTTCGGGGCTACGTGTGAAACCTTGTTTGAAAAGCAAAACAAGCAAAACAAAAAAACAGAACAAACAAAAAAAGAAAGAAAGAAACTAATTGCTGAACAAGGAAGCCAAAGATACACAGTGTTTATTTTCTTAATGAGTCTAAACTCCTTCCAAATTTTGCAGTGTGTTTTGATGTGGAAGTAATGGTCATTTTTAAAATCCATTCTGTAGAAGCACTTTCTGATAATCCTTGTACTAGTTTTCCATTGTTATTGTAAGATGTTACTGTTCAGTCTCAAGCTGTCTAGAAATGAGAGTCTTGGCTCAGTTTAAGCTGGGCTATGGAAGGATTTCTGGTGGTGCCTCAGAGACTTGTGAGATGAGTTCTTGTCCACCAAGAGGAGTTATTTCCCTTGCCTCTGCCAGAAGGGACATGTGGCTCTCCAATGACATGTACCTGTGGCTACAAATCCTAGCCCATGCTGGCCCCGGCCCCCTCAGTCCATACTCACAAGCACTTGGTATACATTTCAGAGTCCCCATGCTAGCATGCTGGCTCCTCCGTACCCCAAACTCCAAGGCCTGCTCCAGCTCATAGGCTTCCCATCCCAGGTAGCTGTTCTCCTACAACCCAACATGATGCCCACACCCACCTCGCTCCCTGCTCTCTCACTTCTTGATAGCACTGGCCATGTCCAGTTTGTTTCTTTTTCTCTTGTCTCTGGACTCTTCCAGAGGCCTTTGGACATTCTCTTTCTCTTATCTGTAGTAAAAACCATTTACCTAACAGAGTGGCCATCTTGGTAGTTTCTTTACTCTGTCTCCTCACATACATCACATCTAGTGGTTTAAAACAACACAGTTTGTTGTATAATTGTGGAAGTCAGAAACCTGCCATTATATCAATTTGCTCAAGTCAAGACCTTGGCAGACTAACTTCTTCCCAAAGCTCTGAAGGGAGGAGTTGTGTCGTTGCCTTCTTCAGCTGCTAGGAGTTTCTTGTATTCCTGGGGTGTGGTTCCTTCCTCCACCTGCAATGTGCATCCCTCCAACCTCTGCCGCACAGTTTGGAGCTTTTCTACTTCTGACTTTGTTCCTCTATGTACAAAGATCGTCTTTACACTGCTGTTGTATAGGACTATCCTCGAAGCCAAACTGCTGCTCTCCTTGGGAGCTGTTTGACCTCTTCTTAAAGACCGTCCCAATCGGGTTTCGTGTCTCCTCTTGGAAGGAAGGTAAGGAGAGGGCCATGGGGTCCTCACCCTAGTATGCAGCCACTCCTCCTAACCAGTATGTGATTCTGCCTCCATTTCACTTGGCCGCCAGGGCTTTGGGAATGTCTAGAGGATTTAGGTGGTGGGAGGATTCGGGGAGAGAACTCCATCTACACAGCCTGTCAAGGACTCACCATCCATGCAGGGTACAGACCTTTCAGTGTGGCTGCTCTAAGGTCGTTCTCAGTCCTATCTGTAACCTCTCACTCACTGCTCTGTACATAAGTAAAATTTTTGGTTCCATAGAGTAAACTTTGGATCAATTCTTGATCTTTTGGCTGAGGTCAAGTGTAGGGTGAACTTTGGTGAACTATTAAGTTAGTTTGTTATTGGGACCATTTATGGGAGGGGTAGATACTGTTTATATCCATAACAATCACCCCACCTCAAGAATCTACACCTAGACAGAGCTGGACAGTTCCTTTTAGTTAAAATGGAACTTTTGGAGGTCCCGAGCGTTAGAAATCAGACACATAACATGGGTTTGCTAAGCAGCCAACCGCAGTTTCACTTTCTTTGGAAAGTACCCTTTATTTCCCTCTCGATTCTCAGCTTTACTTGATTTGGGGTTACAGCTGAGATAATTGGACTCTGTAGACACGTCGTCCATATTGATCTGTGTAGAATGATTTCGTGGTGCTGGAGGCTGCTGAGGGAATCTCCTTCCCCACAGAATGAGTTATCTTTGGACACGCCAGGCAGGTTTTGCTATCTCCAGCTCTCACTTCCCATTTCAGGGCTCACACCTTCAGAAGGCACTGCTGGCTGCTGGTATCTGCATCCTTGCCAGGACATTCAACTTAGCTGAAACAGCCTGCTGTTACTGTGTGTAACTTCTGTAATGCTATGAAATACACACTGCTATCCCAACAGGTTTTACTCCTGAATGGAACTGGCATCTCAGCTTCCCCATTTCTGTTTTGCAATTGTTTTTATTAGTGTTTTTATGACATCTTATTCTTGGTACTAAAGCATACAATTTGATTTTACTGGGCTCTAATACACTTAAAATGTTGTGCAGCAATCTCTACTAATTCCAGAACATATTTAACTCTCCAAAAGAAACTTTAGCCCTGTTAGTGAGAATACTCTAAGTATTTCCTATATAAACTAATGACATGACTTTTCCATGGTATGATTAAGGGGAAGGGTTTTTATTGGATAGAGACACCATGCAGAGTGAGATTGGATATTTGTTTAATGGGTTATGGAGGGGAAAGGGGAGAAGGGAAGAAGAGCAGAGAGGCAGAGAAAGAGAGAGAGAAAAAAACAGAAGGGGGAGAAGGAAGAGACAGAAGCTGCCTCTTTGAGAGGAAGATGGAAAGGGAAGGGACTCAGGCTGCAAGCAGGAAGGAAGATCTGCCTGCCTCAGTGGGGGGGGGGGGGGAGTGGGTGGAACTTGTCTCTTAAAAGGACAGAATAGATCATTACACATGTAGCATATTCACTTTGTTCTCAGCATACAGGACAATCAAGCAGGACAGGGCCCTGCTCTCATGTGGACCCCTTAAGGAGGAGGCTGAGAAGCTAAGTCGGATGAATGTTGTGAAGCATTTGGGTGAGAGGAGGACTTCCTGAGGTTGAGATCTGAGGAAGGGAAGCCGTTAGTCATGTGGAGAGGATAGGGAAAGTACCCAGACATGTGAACTCACTTCACAATGTGAGCCTTGTGCTTTAGGGATTTGAAAATAATCTGTATGGATTCTTCTTGAAAACAATTGAATAATTGTAGAAGATACTTAAAGCTACTTTTAAGAAAGGATTTGAAATCCAGATATGGAATACATGGTCCACAGTTTACAGTGGTCAGCTCCCCCAGGTAGATGAAGTTCCTAAGTTGACCTCACCCAAATTGACCTCACCTGAGTCAACTTGTATCTAGCTAGAAAGAGAGGTCCAGAAATACAACCTGATTGATGACATTTTGACGAGCAATACTCAGCAGAGTTCTGGGTTGTTTCTTGGGCATGTGTTGTAGTGCAATTCCCTGATCAATTCAATCCTGCTTCACGGCCCTTCACCCATTCACAGGGGAGGGTCTTTATAATGATCAAATTCTTCAAACTGTCTGAGAGCCTGTGCAAAGAATCCAGCCTTGTGGAACAGGAAGACTTGCATGAGGGAGGGTATTTATCAGGCTTTGTCTGCAAAGCAGAGATCTCAAATGGACTATACTTATGGCAAATACGTGTGACCTGGGAGTCTTCCTATAAAAGTTTATATGTAAGTTTGTATTAGACTCTTGAAGTCAGAGCATAATCTGTCTGTGTGTGTGTGTGTCTACGATGAACACCAGCATTTGAGTCGCATTTAGCTTTGCATCTTATCAACAGTATGAATTTTTCTAACTTTGTCTCAAATGATAATCATAAGTCTTCTCTTAAGGTATCCATGCTGTTTGGATTTATATGTTCTTTTCTCCCTGGGTCTTCCAGGACTATAGACAAAAGGAAACTTTGTAGAAATTGTTTTTCCATAGAGAATGTATTCTGTTCTAAATTTTATGTTCCGTATGGGCAGTAGACTTTTAAAATGATCATTAGGTGCTATTCTAGTAGACAATTTGCAAAGTGTTAAAATATTGAATAACATATGAATGTTGAGCTTACATCAGCTGGAACAGAGTCATTTACAATATCTCTTGACCTTTAATTTAGATGTACCACCATGGTTCTACCCTCTGCCCCAGTTAAGATATAGGAGTTCCTGGGATATTTGAACCTGTCTTTAATACGGAGCTCATAAGAAACACAGGTAACATAACCACAGCTACTGGAGAAGTAGAGGCCTTGGGATGAGTGCTCTACCAAGCTGCAGCAGAACACTTTTCCCCAAGCCTAACAACTCTTGTCATCTTCATCAAAGCAGCTATTACTGCTAGGAAGAGACCCTGAGATGAGACCTTGTTGATACATCTCATCAGAGTGGAAGAGTCAACCGGGTGGCAGTGGGAGTTCAAGGCCAGCCTGGTCTACAAGAGCTAGTTCCAGGACAGGCTCCAAAACTACAGAGAAACCCTGTCTTGAAACAACAACAACAACAAAAACCAGAAAGGAAGAGGAAGAGTCAGAGAGTCAAGATTCCCACCTGAGAACTCAGCCGCTCCCTTCTTCTGCCGGCAGCATACACTTCTGAGATACTACACGTGGTTTCATGGTCAAAGAAGGGGCAAGGGTATATAGATTGTGGGGTTAACTGGAAAGGGGACTCCATTTGTGCAGCATGAGGAAGTTGTCGTTCATGTTGGGGTGAGACTTTTCCGTGGTACAGCTGCTATTGGGTCACATAAGCTCTGTAGGTAACCCAGATGAAATCACTGGTTCACTGACAGGCTGGACCTGGTGGAATTCTACCCTGCAGAGCAAAATGTTTTGAATGTTAAAAAAGTGAGAGTAATCCAGTTTGAGGAAAGTCCTAGAAAAAACAAAACAAAACTCCTTTTGATAGTGAAAATCAGAACTGTAGTTGCCTCTGCAGGGGGTATTGACTTGAAAGAAATATGCAAATCTCTTCTAGAGGGAAAGAAATATTTAGCTTCGATAGGAGTCTATTTGCTAAAAACTCACTGGACTGTACAACTAAACTCTACGCCTTTTGATTTATGTACATTTAAAGAGATGAACCATATTAGGAAACTCAAAAATAAAAGGGAAATGATAGCGATAGCGATCTCAGCAAAGATGTACATTTCAAGGTTGTTTGACTGCACTTTTTGTTGCTGTTTTCAGAGGGCCAGTCTTAGGGATGGACCTGACATCAGCCATGCACTGCGGCTAGGAGATACAAAACAATTTCAATTCATATTTAATGATCTATTAGAAACCCAGCGTTTTGCATAAAATAGAGCCTGTTAAACAGAGAAAACTACACATTCATAGACAAAGTCAATTGTATGAGACTGGTATTCATTACTTTATAACAGCCAACGTTTCCACCAATTGAGTGAGCACAAGGCTTGGGGAACATGGGTGACTGCCCGTTGCCCATGATAGCTGACCACCAATCAGTGACTTCACTAGGCAGGAATGGAAGATCACCTCAGGTACACTGCCATGTTGTAGGCGGAGGCTGCTCGTTTGTTTCCTGGCTGCCCAGACCTGAAATAATCATACAGAAACTATATTAATTGCAACACTGCTTGGTCAATAGCTTAGATTTCTTTTTAGCTAACTCTTATATCTTAAATTAACACATTCCTATTATTTTATTTTTTATGAGGAGGCTTTTGGTTTACTGGTAAGGTTCCCAGGTGTCTGTCTCCTTCAGCAGCTACATGGCGTCTTCCTGACTCTGCCTTCTTTTCTCCTCTGTCTCAGCTTGGAATTCCTGCCTTGCTGTAATCTGCCCTGCCAGAGGCCCATAGCAGCTTCTTTATTAACCAATGGCAATAAAACATATTCACAGCATACAGACGGGAATCCCACATCACCATGTGGCCACAGAGAGGGGAAGATCTAGAAGGATGATAATTTCTAAAATTGGGTTAGATTACATATTCCTGTGGAGTATGCTGTGTTCCCTTAGGAGTGGGGTAAGGATCCCAAAAAGAATTAGAACACAAGACTAGAAGTTAAAATGGAATATCGGGTAAGCAACAAATAATGCTTAAGTGTGTACAGAGTAGTTACATATCCTTTAAATACATAGACTACTATATACGTGAAACACTTGAAAAGAAGAAATTCATCTAAATTTTGATTTTTTAAATATGAAATTAAAATTCTAATTAGCAGCCCACATTTTTTATTGGATAAGCCTGACAACCGAGAAGCACACACTAAAGGGATAGGTTCCTCTTCAGTGATAATCAGAAACAAGCAATCGTAGCCTGTGGTCTTTCAACTTTGGCTTCTCTCAGAACCACAGGCAGAGCTTGTTAGAATTCAGCTTTTAGTTAATTTTCTAGGTCAGTAGTGCTGAAGTGAAGCCTCCCTGTTTGAATTTTTAATAGTCCTTACATGCTTATTGATCCTGCTGATTACTGGGATCATATCTGAGAATTTCAGGTCTGAGGTGATAACACAGGTGCATGCAACTGTTCCTGGGTATGCCTGGTATGTACTGTGGTCATTTTAATGCTGCCCCAAACAGTAACCTATGCATTTGCTAAGACAACACAGTAAACACATCCTGTACTGTAATATAACACCAATAAATCGCTTACTATGCAGGGTCACCTTCAGACTTTACAGCCATTCTCTAGGTAAAAATATTTCCTCTCTGGTGAATGGATTATGTGTTAGTGAAAGTGGAATTAAAATCTCATATTCAAGTTAGAATACAATTAAAATTTCAATAAACCATGAAATAGTAATATTAGAGAACCTTTGTTAAATTGTATACCAAATAAATATTTAACAAGTAGAAACCACTAGGAATCTTATTTATAATATATTCACAACCCCAGTTAAGTATACACAGTCTTCACACAGATCCAATGCACTTTCCATTTTATGACTTTTCTAGGGGTCAGGTAGTGGTCGAGGAAGGAAAAAGAGATGTGTATGCTATTCATTTTCCTAGCAAATACTTTAAATATTCTTAAGCAAGTTTGAAGCTGTCAACTTATATAAACCATTAAGATTGTGTGTGTGTGTGTGTGTGTGTGTGTGTGTGTGTGTGTGTGCATGTGTGTGAATGTATGTGCACCCCAGAGGACACATAGAGTGTCAGTCCTCAGGAGTGCCATTTACCTTAAAACAATTTAGTTTTGCCAAAGGGTCTCTTCCTACCCTGGCCTGGGACACATCAGGTGTGGTAGACTAACAGGCTGGCCAATGAGCCCCAGGGGTCCAGCTGTCTCCATTTTTCTGGCTTATTTTGGGAGTTCTGTGAGATGAGCAAGTAGTTTACCAACTGAGCCATCTCTATAGCCCAAGATCATCATTTTTTTTGTATGTATATGTGTGTGTCATAGTGATCACTGTCCAGGCAGGTTCATAGAGACAAAAAAAAATATAGATGATAGTGAAGAACTTCCCAAGTCTTATTTATCATTCTAAATTTTCGAGGCAGATCCTTGCATTCTAGGCTGCTCTGGAACTCACTATGTAGCCCAGGCTAAACCCTTTTCTTTTTAAAAAAATTATTTTATTTTGAGATTTTAATATAATTACATCATTTCCCACCTCCATTTCCTCCCTCCAAGCCCTCCCAAATGTCCATCCTTGCGCTCTTTCAAACTCATGGCCTCTTTTCCCATTGATTGCTGTTACATGCATATATGCATAAGTGTATACCTATATATTTCTAAACCTAACATGTTCAGTCTGTATTGTATTTTCAGGATGGGCCATTTGGTATCAGATGTGCTGCTCCCAAGGGAAGACTGTTTCTCCTGCTCTCAGCATTTCTTAGTTACCTATAGTTCTTTGTGTAAGGTTAGGCCTTGTGGTCTTTCCCCGTCCACTTGGAACGTCTATTGTTGTTGTCCTTGTTCAGCTCATGTATTTAGACGGTCATGTTGGTAGGACTTTATGGGTATAGCTTCTAACAGTACTAGGAGCCACAGTATCACAACCTTCTAGTTCTTAAAGTCCCTAATCCGCTAGGTCTTTCCACCTTTTTTCCTGCAATGTTCCTGAGATTTAGGTGCAGGGGTGGTTTTGTAGATGTACCCTTGGTAACTGAGCTCCACGATTCTGTGCTTTGACTGGTTGTGGTTGTCTGTAGTGGTCCCTGTCTGTGGCAAAGAGACGTTTTCTTGACGAGTGTGAAGACTGACTTTAAGGGTTTAAGGACAAACATTTAGAATGTAGTTAGGGATTGTACTCATTTAGTAAATTAGTTGGCTGTGTTCCCAGTATCAGACATAGTTTACCTCTTGGTGAGTAGGTCCCAAGTCCAATCAGAGAGCTGTTGGTTACCACCATGGTATGTGTACCCTTACGGTTATTGTGGTATGCTGGTCATTGTTGTGGTTCATAGGCACCAAACCTGGGTAGGACTATTGACTGCTTTCTTCCTTTGGAAGCTTGTGTGGTGCCTTCTGATATCAGGGAGGAAGCATTCAGTCAGTTCCAGATCAAGGTTCTCTTGGCCCTGTATTTGAAGTATGTGGTGTCTACAGCAATAGTAACTTTTACTTCTTGGAGATGGGGACCAGGGGAAATAACAGTAGACACTATGGTTTGGGAGTCTATTCAACCACCATGACCAACAACTCAAAACAGGTCTTCTTATGCCTGGTATTTGGGTTTATATTGGATGATCTTTGGCTTGAAGGCAAGCATTATCATCTCAGATGAGAATATTTCATTTAAGCCATATATATTTTTATAGAACATATATATCACATATATGTTAGTATATTTGTATGAATAATACACAGATTTATATGCATTATAGATTTCTTTTAAGTAGATAGTTCATAGTATGATTATGACATTTTCAAACACCCTTACTGTTATTTTACCCTTCTCCCTCCTTCCTCTGTATTTATCTCCCTTCCACTACCTCAGCAGAGCCCAGCTTTTCCCGTTTCCCCAATCAGATCACTCATATCTGCTATTTCCCTCTCTATTGCCCCTCTATCTTCCACCCCAGCAAAGATCTCTTTTTATTTTTCTGGTTTCTGAAGTTACTTCAGTCTATGTATTCATGTCTAAAGATTTGGAACTAGGAACCCCTGATGAAGGAGCACATACAATATTTGTTTTTCTGGGCTCAGTTATTTTACTCAGTATGATTTTTTTTCTAGTTCTATTCATTTACTGGGCTAGACTTTGGAGAAGGATCAATATTGTCAATTAAAAAAAAAGATCACTCCTCTCCACTCTTTTTTTCATGTTTCTTTTCCCTTAAAACAAAACAAACAACAACTGTGTGTATGTGTGTGTGTGATTGTGCGAGTGTGTGTGTGTATATGTATATCTGTGTGATTGTGAATATGTGTGTATATGTGTATGTGTGTGTCTGATTGTGTGAGTGTGATTGTGTGTATGTGTGTATATATGTGCGATTCTGTGCTTGTGTGTGCATGTGTGTGTGATTGTGTGTATGTGTGTCTGTGTATGATCGTGTGCACACCAATGTGCATGTGTGGAGGCCAGAGGACAGCTTTATAGTGTCAGCACTCTTTTTTCACCTACGTGGGTTTTGGGGGTTTGGAATCAGGTCATCAGGCTTGCACTGAGAGCCCTTTCCCCCCTGAGCTATCTCACAACCCCATCCCTCTTCAGCTCTCTCACACAAGATGCTTAGTTGAGAAGACCACAGTCAGCACAATGACATACCTGGTGCATTCAGGAGGAGCTGGTGACAACATATGCACAGCACAAAATGCACAGACTGCACTTCTCTACCAGCTGACTGCAGAGGTTTTGTTTTATTTTTTGTTTGTTTTAACATATTGATACCATTTTATCCATCATTAGGGTATCAAAGGCCCCTGTTGGATGTAGCCCCCAGAGCTGTTGAAGTTGCCACAATGCTCTCTAAGAATTATGCCACTTCCAAAGCATGTTGTAAACTTCCTTGGCTCTAAGGGCCTTGCTGGAGGTAGTTACCACTATGACAAACTTCACCTTGGAAGTTGGTCATGTACTCATGTGATCTGTGGTCCTCCAGGGTTGCAAACATGCTCGATTGAACTCTCTCTCCCCCACCAAGGTCTTCTCTGTAATGAAGATCTTCTTGTTCACCGTGTCTGAGGATATGCAGTGGTTCAGCTCATTCTCCCCAGTGGTGCTAGGGAAGAGAAGGGTACAGTTCTTGGGCTGGAGGAACAGGAAAAGGAGACTGAAGGGAAGGAAAAAATGAAGTGATCAGTGACTCTTGCCAGGGTGTATGTGGGGACAACGGTGACATTAGCACACTCTGGGAGTGAAGGCTTTGGCACTCTGATGTCAAAGATTACTCAGCACACACTTCTGTACACCAAAGTGAAGAGCCAGGGGCTTCAAATGGTTTGTTTTCCTTCCAAGTTTCCGAGATACAGCTTAGAAAGCTATTTCCATCATGAGGTGTTAATGCAGAGTGAAGCCAACGACATCATACTACTTAGCGAGGTGATCTCTCGTGATAGAAGTGAGTTATTAGAATCGAGTGCAGCTAGGTTTATTTTTTTTTGTTTTTTTCATTTATTTATTTATTAAAGATTTCTGTCTCTTCCCCACCACCACCTCCCATTTCCCTCCCCCTCCCCCAATCAAGTTCCCCTCCCTTGTCAGCCCATAGAGCTATCAGGGTTCCCTGCCCTGTGGGAAGTCCAAGGACCACCCACCTCCATCCAGATCTAGTAAGGTGAGCATCCAAACTGCCTAGGCTCCCACAAAGCCAGTACGTGCAGTAGGATCAAAAACCCACTGCCATTGTTCTTGAGTTCTCAGTAGTCCTCATTGTCCGCTATGTTCAGCGAGTCCAGTTTTATCCCAGGCTTTTTCAGACCCAGGCCAGCTGGTCTTGGTGAGTTCCCAGTAGAACATCCCCATTGTCTCAGTGTGTGGGTGTGCCCCTCGCGGTCCTGAGTTCCTTGCTCGTCCTCTCTCTCCTTCTGCTCCTGATTTGGACCTTGAGATTTCTGTCCGGTGCTCCAAAGTGGGTCTCTGTCTTCTTTCATTGCCTGTTGAAGGTTAATATTCAGGAGGATGCCTATATGTTTTTCTTTGGGTTCTCCTTATTTAGCTTCTCTAGGATCACTAATTATAGGCTCAATGTCCTTTGTTTATGGCTAGAAACCAAATATGAGTGAGTACATCCCTTGTTCCTCTTTTTGGGTCTGGCTTACCTCACTCAGGATAGTGTTTTCTATTTCCATCCATTTGTATGCAAAATTCAAGAAGTCCTTGTTTTTTACTGCTGAGTAGTACTCTAATATGTATACATTCCATACTTTCTTCATCCATTCTTCCATTGAAGGGCATCTAGGTTGTTTCCAGGTTCTGGCTATTACAAACAATGCTGCTATGAACATAGTAGAGCATATACTTTTGTTGTATGATAAGGCCTCTCTTGGGTATATTCCCAAGAGTGGTATTGCTGTGTCCAGGGGTAGGTTGATGCAGCTAGTTTTATTTAGGTTTTCATTTAGGCTCTGTATTTTCCAGTGTGTGTGTGTGTGTGTGTGTGTGTGTGTGTGTGTGTGTGTGTGTACATGTGTGTGTGTGAATGTGTTCACCAGTGTGAGGCCAGAGCCTGAGGTTCTGTGCCTTCCTCAATTGCTCTTCCTGCTTTTTGAGATAAAGTCTCTCATGAGACCTGGAGCTCACCACTCAGCTAGACTAACTGGCCAAGAAGACTAGGAATTCTCCTGTGTCTACCTTCCCCAGTGCTGGGCTTACAAGTGTGCACCCCACTCCTGGCTTTTAATATAGGTGCTGAGGTCCTGATGCTGCCCAGTAAGTACTTTACAGACTAATCATCTCCCCTGCCCCCTGAACTCTTTTCTTTAGGTGGGAGGGTCGGAATTTTCTAAAAATATATATTATTTTATCATTTTTACATTTTATTTTTTGTACATACATAAACATGCACGTGTGTGTGCGTGCAAAGCACATTAACCCTTTCCTCTCCAGCTTGCTTTTAGCTATGATATTTCATCAGAGGAACAGGACTGTAACCAAGGCACCCTATGTGGGTGGTCCCTGAGAGAACTCAGGTTATCAGGCTGGTCAGCAAAGTGCCTTTACCTGCCGAGTCACTTGTCAGCCACAAATTTTTATTTTAATGGATTTTTTTTCTAAGTGTCTCAGATATTTGACCACTGTATGGAGATTGCTAATCTATCGCACATACATAGAAAAACCTAAGAACAGCATTACTAGAAAACCACTGTACTGTTTAGTGGTCCATGATGTCTGTGTTTTGCTTAAAATTCTGCAATGAGGAAAATAATTAAAAGAGGAAAGATGAACTATTTGGTAAGAAATACTAATACCTATAATATCTGGGTAATAGAGTTTATTTTACTGTAGTCCCTTTGGGTGTTTGCTAATTCTAATCAGCACATAAAGTCTAAGGACTTGGCTGGTACTCCCAACCTCGGCACTAATGGGGCAGAAAACATTCTCAAATCATTTAACAATTATGTACTGTTTTTTTTAACAAATGGTTACATAGCAATTAGTTAATTGTCTGGTAATGGCTGAGCAAGCTTTGCTGTGTAGCTAGCATCCTGATGTTCCTCTGAATTCACAGGGATGCTGTCAAGGTACCATAACGTGAAAGGTACTTAAGAAGTTTAAGCCACTTTTCAAGTGTTATTATCACAAGATCCATTGCTAAAATTCTTTGAGTATAAATGCATGGAACCCAGATCTTTCACAAAGGGAAGTTCCTGGAGACATTCTCTGTCATGTTTAAGAATAGCTATGTAGGTTATCTGCTGAGATCAAAGCTGCTCAGACGGCCTTGTGAAAAACAGGACAGAAGAAGAAAAGTAACATGTTACACATCTTGGCTCCTCTCATGTTTTTGAGGAAGCCTTTAAGATCTACATACTACCTACTAACACAATTTAGTTTCTACTCCTTATGGTCAGCTCCCCCAAAGGCGGGTAATATAGAAGACATAGTTAAAGGGGAAAAGTTGGCGAGCTTGTGTATTTATTGCAATGTGTGAACAAGCATGAATGAAATACACTCTCTGGAACGCAATTCTGTGCATGACTGTGTGGCTTACTGCCAGAACAGAGATCTCTTGTTTGTAGACTTGACGACTTTGGCATGCTTTAGGTCCATAGGTGACCTAGGCCTAAACAATGGGATGTTTGGTCATGTGTCCAGCCATCAGTGAACTGGAGAGCTTTAAGTGCTTGACTGGCCCCAAAGGAGGAGGAAAAAGAAATATACGGCTCCAAGCTAGGTAAAAAATGTGCATTGCACACTAGAGGAGTAAGGGAAAGACATGGGCTAATGTGCTGAAGTGTAGTGGATGCTTGCTGTCCTGAATTAGTATCAATTCTTTTCTGTGATTATTTAAAAATTCTTCCCTGCTAGAAGTTTATGTATGTGCAGAAGGTTAAAGTGTGTGTGTGCGCGCGCACACGCGCATGTATGTGTAGTGTGTTCAAGTGTATATGTATATGGAGATTAGAGGATAATGCCCATGTCACCAGAAAAACTGGCTAGCCAGCAATCCCCAGGGAACTCCCTGTCACTGCCCTCCCAGGGCTGGGATTACAAGCACATAGTGTACACTTGGCTTGTATATGGATTCTGGAGATAGCACCCAGGCTCTCCTGTTGGTGAGGCAAGCCTTGAGACATCTTCTGAACCATTGGATAGTCTCTTAGACCGAAGTATGTCTGAGCTTGGGCAACAGACAGGTAAATGAGAGTACTTTCTTTCTTGGGTTCACTGGAGAGGTCAGTTTGGGCAGAAAGTGGGGAGGCAAATATTGGTGAGCCATCTAGAAAGATAGGTAGGCCTGGATGTTTCACATGGCAGAGGGGGAGGGGTGTGGCAGGTGGTAGTGATTTGGTTTCCAGGGCAGCGAGGGGCAACATTGCATACTGGACAGAAAGGTTTCCAAGAGGGAAGGTATCGAACAAACCTTCCTCTTAATAATTTTGCTTGTAGCTTGCCTTGATAGAAGGCAGTATCATTTACACAGAAGTTGTCCAATAAACATTTCATGAGTAAGTATACAAATTCTCCTGGGACACAGATTTGTCTCTGGCTAGTTGACTGTTGATGTAGAGTAAAAGTATATTCAATAGTTATTGTAGACTAGTTTAGGCTTAAGGAGGAAATCTGTACTACTCCAGAGTGCTAAGAGGAAGATTTCATTCCACTAAAGTCTGTATTTAAATGTTTTTTCTCCATCCAGAGAGATATTTATTGGAACAGTTGTTTTCAAGTTATCCCTTTGCCAACAATTGTTAATAGAAAATAATAAGTCTCCCAATTAAGATATCCAGTGGCTTGACTTTGAGAAAAGATCAGAGTGTCCATCTAATGATCACTTATAATCCCAAAGACCCTACCCCAGGGTGCTTTCATTGAATTAATGTTTCCCTCACTACTAAGACTTATCTGCTGTTGCCTCAACCTCCCTTTATCAGCATGTGGATACTGTGCGGTTCTTCCTTCTAAGTTTCCTGCTCCTCTCAGAAAGCCTATCCTTTTGTTTTTTGCAGTAAAAACACGTAACATGAGGCCAACCCTGTAAAAACTACTTCAGTATATCAACTGAGGGGATATGGCTCAGCATGCTTGCCTCGCACACACAGAGCCCTAGACTTGACCTCCAGCACGGCTTAAAAGAAACCAGTTAATAACTCAGTCTTGTGCAGTGTTGTATAGCAGATGTTCCGGACTCCATCTCACGCAACTGAAACGCTATATCTATTATACAGCAACTCACTTCAGAAATGATTCTTTGGTTGTTGTTTATTTTTAAGATTTTAATTTAATTACATTTTTTCTTTTTCTCCCTTCAAATCCTCCCATATACTCCCTCCTTCCTTCAAATTCATGATCTCTTTTTAATAATGATTATAGAATGCCCATGTTTGTATATACATACATATTCCTAAATGTAACCCAATTAATCCATAAACTATCACTCGTATGTCTGTTTAAGGTCTTTAAAAAAAGAGAAGTGTGTAGGAAAGCTAAAGCCAGTAGAAGAGACAAAAACAAGAACAATACTAGAGGCATTTTTAGTCTCTGAGGACTTTACCGACATTAGGAGTGACCTAACACTTCACTGAAACCTATATGGCACTTCTATAAAACCTCACATTGAAATTCAAGTAAGTGCATCCTAGATGCCACAGACCACACAGTTCTTGGACAATTATGAAAGTAAAATAAGAATAAGTATTCACAAAAAGATAGTGACAATTTTTCTTGCAAGGTCAGCTATCTATAGCAAGCGATATCTATAGTTCCCCTTTGCATATGATCTTGTCTTACTGAAAAGACCCAGAAGTGTAAGAAAGAAGTGAGTGTGAACCCATTCGCAGTACTATTTTAGACACATGAATATACATTGTACTGAATTTAGGCAAGCATGGATTCAGAATTCTAATGAAGGCAGGATGCGGTTTAAGCACATTTAAGAGTTGTGAAAATGTCAATTAAGTAAAATCTAAGATGCTTGCCCAGAATCTCTGAAATCTTGAGATGTCAACCTAGGGATGTCACAAAGAGAATCAGGGTCTGTGGAGATGTCTCACTTAATAAAGGAGCTAAGGTTCTGAGTTTGAAACCCAACCACCACATAAAAGCCGATCCCTATAGTGGGAACCTATAATTTGAGTGCCAGAAAGCAAAGACTGATGAATCCCTGGTACTCACTGGCCAGCCAGTTTAGATAAAGTGGGACAACTTAGTAAGATGTTCTCTAAACGAAGGAACAACAACAAAGTGGAAAGTGATTAAGGAAGCTACTGGGGAACCTTTAGCTTCTGTATAGATATACGATCATGCATGTGCATGTGTGCACACATGTAAACACATATACCCAGACATACATACAAGACACACACAAAGAAAGGAAGGAAGGAAGGAAGGAAGGAAGGAAGAAAGAAGGAAAGAAAGAAAGAAAGAAAGAAAGAAAGAAAGAAAGAAAGAAAGAAAGAGGAAGTATTGAAGAAGGACGCTTATTGGTTCCCAGCCACCTGGCTAGCTTAGACCCGAAATAATCACACAGAAACTATATTAATAAAATCACTGTTTTGTTCATTAGCTCTAGCTCCTTATGAGATACCTCTTATATTAATTTAACCCATTTCTATTAATCTGTATATCACCATGTGGCTGTGGCTTACCAGACAGAGTTCCCAGTTTCTATCTCTGGTGGCTCCATGGCTTCTCTCTAACTCAGCCTTCCTCCTCCCATGCTATAGGTCAAGCCAGTTTCTTTATTCATTAACCAATAAAAGTAACACATAGACAGAAGGACCTCCCACACTGAGAGAGAGAGAGAGAGAGAGAGAGAGAGAGAGAGAGAGAGAGAGAGAGAAAGAGAAAGAGAGAGAGAGAAGGGGAGACACAGAGAGACACACAGTAAGAGAGCAGGAGATCTATACCTTGACCAAGTAGATTATAGTAAAGGGGATACTATTTATTTTATAATTATATAATATATTATATTATATTAATTTATTTATTCACACATTTCATATTTTTTTCTGTTTTGAAGTTAGAAAATTTAACAGCAAGTATATTCTCTAGGAATACCTGGCCAATAACAGAGCATGTGTCATAACTGATTCTTATTGGAGAAGTCTCAGTTACATGCTGTATGTTATGGGATATTTGTATACTGTGTGAAGGTGTATTGCTGTGATTGGTGTAGTAAAGAGCTGAATGGCTAACAGATAGGCAGGAAAAGGTTAGGTGGGACTTCTGGGGACAGGGAGGATTCTGGGAAGAAGAAAGGTGTAGTCACCAGCCAGAGTAGAGGAAACAGGAGGTGCAAGATGAAAGAGAAGTAATGCCATGTGGCAGAGCTTAGATGACTATAAATGAGTTAATTTAAGTTATAAAAACTAGTTAGGAACAAGCCTAAGCTAAGGCCAAGATTTCATAATTAATATGTCTCTGTGCTGTTGTTTGTGGGCTGGTGGTCCTGACTAGGAAGTACTGTTACACCTGTATATTACAGAGGAGATTGGAGAGCTACATTCTCTGGGTTTTCTCTTGGCAAAGCAGGATACTTATGGCTCTGCCTTCATAAACATGACACCAGCAGTCAGTGGTTTCTAGTCACCCTCACAAGTCAAGGCAAATGTCTGCTACGATTCTTTCACCTTTATGGTGTTGGGGATTGAAACCAGAGCTTTGTGCATGCTAGCCAGATGTTCTACCACTGAGGTACATCTTCCAGCTTGATTATAGATTTGAATGTTAGCAAGGATGGACTATAGCTAGTTTATTTCAAAAATGATTATATATTTCCAAGAATATAGCTAAGAATTCTAAATTTTCAATTTTTTCTTTGAATGTGATAAAAAACGATATATAATTCTCAACAATAAATCTTAAAATAGCCTTTCTTTATATTCCTATTAAATTTCTTGCTCATGTCCCCACTCTGTATGGCTCCTAGGAAACCTTCCGTGCTTCATCTAAAGATCCTCCTGCTCCTGGTTTGTTTTCCTCATCTCGCATTTTTTTTTCATTCAACTCAAGAATTGGGGTAGTGAAGCAGAACCCAGGCGGGAGGCAAACACTAGAGACTGAAGTAGGAAAACCTAAAACTCTCTTCAGTACTACAGGGAAGGGAAATGCTGGTGCATGGGAAACACGTAGCCAGTCATAAGACAGACACCTTTGCTAGAGATATTTTAAGTACTTCCTAAAATAGTCGACTGATCTTAACCAAGTATGCAGTTGCCCTAAGATTTGTGGTTGAAATTTTGATGGTTATTCAAAAAGACTTCTGTATAAAGGCACCTTGACTAGAGGCAACACATAAAAATGAATAGACCCTGTGTGTTTTGAAAGAAGGAGAAAGACTGGTGTTTATATTTGACAGTGTAACAAAAGAGCATGGTTTTTAGTTCTCAGTACAGAATTAGTTTGGAGGCAGTAAATTCTACTCAGCGTTATTCTTGGAAATAGTTGATTTTTGGATTCTCCTTGAGAATGGAACAAGCATTGCCTATTTTAGGGTGTCCTCATGTGTCTCTCATGAGAGCTCATGATACATGAAGTGGCACATTAGATACTAATTCCTTTATGATATTTTTTATTGTGATACAAAAGCAATAAACCATCAATTTTCATACCACAAACCACCAAACGGGTACTTTTAGGCCAATAATTCTGCAAACAGATAGATGTATGAAAATACACCTAACAGCATAACTTCTGTTTAGCAAACATCAGACAGCCTTCCTTAACGTGCTGTAAACAGCTTCAGTAACTGAAGGGTTCTAAGCAGGGTAGCAGCCATTCATGCCTCTGCAGAAGAGTAACTGTAATCAAATTCCGTAACTGACTTTGCGCTAGCTGTTGCTATAATACAACCAACTAGGTTGATTGCAAAAGGCTTGTTGAGACTGCAGTTTGGAAGCTGAGAATTCAAGAGAGTGGTGCTGGCCTGTGGCGAGGTCCTTTTGTTGCATCAAAACATGATAGAGACCATCTTGTGACGAGATAGCAAGCCCACTGACTCAGCCTTCTTACAAAGCTCTAATGCCATCACAGGGTCCCTCCCATAAGAGCTTATTCAACTCCAGTTACCTCTTTACCAGCCTATATTCACTGCTTGCGTGTGAACTTGGAGGATTGAATTTTCACCATATGGCATCTGGGGTTTCTACTCAGACCATAGCAGTAACTGATCCTCATACCAATCATTTGCTTGTTGCTAATGTGTTTTCCCGCAGTATGCACACTTGTCTGTCAGCTCGCTCAGAGAGAAGGCTGTTAATTTTTTTAATTCTTCCCAGTTGGGGAGACATACTGTTCAGTCAGTTTGAAGCGGAGAACCCACCGGTTCACTGCTATATTACTAGGTCATGAAGTTAGCTTCTTAGTTTAATGCATAATTAAATTATAAGGCTAATTATCATGTCTACATACTATAATGTCTTCAGCTGTAATTGGATGTGCTTGCTTCACCTATGCTGGACTGTCATAGCAAGAATAGATGCTCTTGAAGGTCCCCATAGGGATCCACTAGGAAAAGAGGACACAGTCCTATAGGTCACCGTTGAGATACAGTGTCTGGGGTTGGGAGCAAGGAGTTAATTAGAATCTGCCTTCAATGAACTTCAAACTTATCTTCATGAGATTTTTCACCTGTCTTAGCAGTTCTCGGTATAGTGTATTTTGTGAAATGCATTAGGTATTCAGTGCGACTGTGTTCAGGCTTATTATGCCATATTGTGTGTGATTATGATTCATGAAAATATTCCATTAAATACAATCACTATATAATTACTGTGCTTCATCTACAACATAATTAACATTTGCATGGAAGTCTGATTTAATCAATTAGTTTTTAATCCAGTGGAACTTAGGTGTAAATACTTTTTATGATATATCAGCCCCAAATAATCATCAAGAACTGAGGTAATAGGCAACTTTAAGTAAAGTAGCACATTTCCTATGTTATGTTGTGCACATCAAAATGTGAATGATAGTTTTATTATTTAAAAAGATAAGTTATAGCCAGGCGGTGGTGGCACATGCCTTTAATCCCAGCACTCAGGAGGCAGAGACAGGTGAATTTCTGTGAGTTCGAGGCCAGCCTGGTCTACAAGAGCTAGTTCCAGGACAGGCTCCAAAGCTACAGAGACATCCTTTCTCAAAAAAACCAAAAAAAATTGATAAGTTATAAATAGCTCATCCTACCTCTTCTAATAGTCTCTTAAAACTTGATTGTGGAGTTATAACTTGAACAGTACATATATGTACCTCAATGTGACTGTCAGTTAGAGATAGGGTTATTGCAGACATGTTTGGTTAGGTGATGTCATACTGGAATTGGCTGCATGATCTCCTATGACTAGTATTTTCATTCTTTTGCTGTGATAAAACACTGACTAAAAACAGTTTGGGAGGAGAGAATTTCTTTCAGCTTACACTTATAGGTCACAGTCTATCACAGAGACGCTAGCTGAGGAACTCAGTGTGGGGATCACAGGGGAAGGCTACACCCTGGCTTGTTCCCTGATGTTTATGCTCAGTTTAGCTTTTTGTAAAAATGTAACTTGGGTCCACCTGCTTAGAGATGGTACCATCCACAGCAGGCTGGGAACTCCTGCATACACTGGTAAGCAATACAGTGCCCCCGCAGTTATCCGATAGGCCAATGAAGGAGATTCTTAGTTGGAGGTCCCTCTTCCCAGGTGAGTCTAGGTTACATCAAATTGACAAGAAAAGAACCAGTGAGCACAACACAACAAGAGTTCCTGTGAGAATCTGGTCAGTTGAAGGTAGAGACACAACGTGAAGGTTAGAGCTATACAGCCCAAAGTCAAGGAATAGCGAAGAAAACAGCTAAAATAGTGACCAGAGAAGCTAGCAAGTGACACAGGTTCTCCTTGACATGCCAGAGGGAATCCAGTCCTACTGATGCTTGAGTTTACAATTCTAGCCTCCAGAACCGTGAGATAATGCATTTCTATTGCTTGAAGGCTCCCAGTTTGTAGTACTTTATTATAGCACCCATAAGACACTTAAACATTTGCTAAAACTAATTAGAAAAATGAAACTTGACATAATCAGCATTATAAAATTACTTTATAGTAGTGTGTGCATGAGGGTGTTTTACTAAGAATTTTTAAAATACATGTTCTATTTATAGTTGAAGAAAATGTTATATTCTTAAGTAAGAATTGGCATAAATATAAGATTTCTGTTCTTCACACACAGCACCTGGCAGAGTGATATGAACATAAATCATCCCTCCACACATTTTGTGGCTTAGTTTAAAAATATTAAATATGAAAATAGTCTATACATATTAAAATACCTACTTAAAGCACCTGAGGCATAAAATGTATACAGTATTACTGAAATGTTGGAGTAATCATGGATAAGAATTTACATGAACTTCATCAAAATCATTTCATTAGGAGTCTACATATGGATAGTAAAGAAACTGGGTACCCTGAAGTCAGTGGGTGATGATGATGATGAAGGTGATGATGATGATGATGATTTTGTGTGTGTGCCCTTCTTTGGCCTCTGAAAAAGTATTCTTAGCACAGCTGCTGTGTGACAGCAAGGATAACAAAATAATGTGAATATCTAGTTCTTGGTATTCACTGGGCAACTGTTTTGCTATATGGGGTTTGGTAAGGCTAGACATCAAATATAATAAAGAATGAATTTTCAGTTTTGTCTATAGGTTTGTGTGTTTCTTTTCTCTCCCCACACACTCCAGAGGTGATTGTTGATAAAGGCTGAGGCTATTTGATGCACTGACACCAGCTGAGAGTCGGAGCTCCCAACTGAAGGGGAAAGCGCCCTGGCGTGAGAACCCACACAGGTCACTAGACAAGGCATTCTGGTGGGACACCTCCTGTCAGGCTCTTTGAGAGTTATCTTTTATTTTCATTCCTGGAGTCTATTGGCCTCCTTCTCTCCTAATTGTGCTGGACATTTTGGCGTGTACCTGTTCCACTGGTAGAGATAAAAGAACAGTGCACCCTCCGAGCTCCTAGCCACTCCTGAGTGTTTGCTGCTGGAGAAGGGTATTTCTTCTCCACAGAACCAAGCCTATCTTACCTAAGGTTTGTCCTGTCTTACCTAAGGTTTGTCTCTGCAATGACAAAAAGAAAAATTAGCATGATGGCACACGTGGTAATTCCAACATCAGGGGAAAAATGTCAGAAGGGTTATGAATTTCAGGACAACTTGGCCTGCAAAGCAAAGCCTTGTCTCAAAACCAGAGAGTGAGTAATGATGACTTTTCTTTTCAAATATTGTTTTCCTTTAAAAGAAGTATTTGTTTTTATATGTGTATTTCCTAATAAAAATAGAATTGGTCTCGTTATCTATGACTCTTCTTCAAGAAGCTCATATTGACACCCTCAGCTGTATCTTATATTAGTTTTGTGCCTCTCTTTCTCTTAATCCTTGTGCTTTAGCCTATATTAAAATACTTTATTAACTCTCTCCTCGAATGGAAGTTTATTTAATAACACGAAGTGTATCCTAAACATAGCAACCCTTCATTCCATCCTGTGTTATTTTCTGTTCTCTTTCATTAGTTCAATAATTTTTAATCTTTCTCTTTATTTCTTTTAATATTTACATTCATTCCTCATATTTCTTTGTGAGTATGTTTCTGGGCACATCCACATATACACACGCATACACGCCAAGGTGCACAAGGTCAGAGGATAGCTTGTGGGTGCTAGCGCTCTCTTTTCACTATGTGGGTTCCGGGCTTTGAGCAGGCTGGTTGTTTGATCAGGTTTTGTTGCAAGTCTTACCTGCTGAGACATCTCTCTGGCCCTATTTTCTTATGCTAAATAACATATGTATTTAGACTTTTCTCAGCCTTGGAGACCACCTAACTTCCTTCCATGGAGGAGAAGGCAGACTAAGCTGTTTTATGTTCCTGTCTCACTTGCATCTTGCTTCTTCCTGTCATGGTGTTTTTATGTCTGACACTAATTGTCTCTGTATTATTTAGAACTAAGTCATGCAGAATTCTAGGATAGTTCTTTAAAAATACACCATCATGCCTGGTGGTTGTGGCGCACACCTTTAATCCCAGCACTCGGGAGGCAGAGACAGGCGGATCTCTGTGAGTTCGAGACCAACCTGGTCTACACAGAGAGTTCTAGGACAGACTCCAAAGTTACAGAGAAACCCTGTCTTAAAAAAGAACTTAAAAAAAATACACCATTACTTCCACCCCCTTTTTGGGTTTATTTTAAATACAGTTTTTGTTTGCTTGTTTTTCTGTACTCACATTGTGAGTTCATCCTCAAGTTCTGCACAGGTAAACATTACCCTGGACGTATTTTGTGTGTGTTTCACATGCATCGCCATGCTCATCTGAAGCCGCGGCTCTCTTCCTTCCGCTTAAGTTAATTCTTCTGCAAGTCCATCCCCAAGATGCTACCCGAGACCTTTCTTTAGCTATCACCTAGAGTTTCTCTCTACTCCTGTCTCCTATGTAGAATTCTCCTTGTGCTACTTTTATTAGCCCTGCAGCTAGGTACGGACACAAACCAAGGAGCAAATGTTCATTTTGGCTAGCAGTTTCCATTCCGCCATCTTGGCCTTGGATCTGTCGATACTGGGTGCACAGAAGGGCCGTATACCATGGACAAAAGGTGCATGACGGAGCTTGCGTTTCCTCACCTCATGGCGGCCACGAGACTGAGACGGTCCCAGGGCCACAACGGCCCTGACACCCTGCTGCAGACATACCTCTTCCAAGGAAGCCCACTCCTGAAGTTTCATTGCCTCCCGAAACAGTGCCAGCAGCTGGACCACACCCCTAACAGATGAGACTTTGGGGGACATTTTATGTCCAAACATGATTCCATGCTTTTGAGTCCTACATCTCCTTTGATTTATTCCTGTTAGGAATTTCCAGGAAAAGGGAAATTATTAGGAGCTCCCTTTTGTGGAAATGTCTACATTTTACCCTGTACTTCATTGATATTTTTTCTAGGCGGGGTGGTGGTGGTGGCGGTGATTTTTTCCTCAAATCCCTGAAGAAACTTCCCCGTCGTCTTCTGTTTTAGGGGTGCCAGGGAAGTGTGTGCTATGTATGTCCTCCTCCCTTTGACTGATCTTTTCCTCCTTACTGGAAGTTTCCAGACCTTCCCTTTATGCTGATAGTCGTGTTTTGATCAGACAAAACTTTTTTTTAAAAAAAATTTATTTATCTATGATGGATACAATATTCTGTTTGCATATATGCCTGCTAGAAGAGGACACCAGACCTCATTACAGATGGTTGTGAGCCACCATGTGGTTGCTGGAAATCGAACTCGGGTCCTTTGGAAGAGCACACCATTCTCTTAACCGCTGAGCCATCTCTCCAACCCCCAGACAAAACTTTTAAGAAGCTTTCCGCTGAATACTTGAGGGTATTACCAGTTCAAACTGGAACAAATTTGAATTAAACTGTTGGCCAGAAGCTTATGAGACTTGGTAAGAAGCCTGAGTTTGGACCGTAAACCTGCACGAGAACTGAAACTTGGAGTGGCAATTGCTTGTCCAGGTTGGAAATGGTCATCTTTCCTGCTGGCTTGTGAGAAATAACACGGGAGTGTGTGTGAGCGTGCATGCGTGTGGATGAGACAGAGAGAGTGTGTGTGTAAGTATATGTTTATGTGTATTCATGTACGTGTGTCTATATGCATGTGTGTAATAAGAGTGTATGATAATCTAATTTACCCTTCCATCAAAGGCACAACCCGCAGGAATCCCAGAACTCTGGTGGAAGTGGCCCATTAGACTGTCACAGCTTCGTGTAGCCCTGGACTTACTCCTCTGGCCCCATTTCTCACAGTGCTGTGGAAATCAGATCAGCACACATCCCTGAGGTCAAGAGTACATGTTTTACCTTTCTAGTTTCTGAATTCAATCAAGGCCTGGCCTAAGATTTCTTTACTTTCTTGCATGATGGTTTATGATGATTTTAAATATCCTCGGCCTGGTGTTTCAGTACATATGTGTAATCTGAGCAGTAAAGAGGAAGAGGCAAAAGAGACCCTCGTCCTAAGAAAAGTTCCATCTTGTCCAGAAATATAAATTGTTTGCAATGATGAAGATACATTTCCTGTTGACTTCCTGGAAATGGAAGTCTATGTCACCTTTATAATCCAGTTTCCTCATTTGAATCCCATACTGTGCAGAATAAATGAGAATATTAATGTAAAACTCCTGTGCCTGGCACCTGTAATTAGTACTGACTTTTGCTTTTTGTTAGCACTGGAGAGTGAAGTCACAGTCTCATACATGCTAGGTAAAGTGTCTCACCATTTAGCTATATTTCCTAGACATTTTTTTTTGTTTTTTCAAGACAGAGTTTCTCTGTAGTTTTGGAGCCTGTCCTGGAGCTAGCTCTTGTAAACCAGGCTGGCCTCGAACTCACAGAGATCTGCCTGCTTCTGCCTCCCGAGTGCTGGGATTAAAGGCATGCACCAACATCGCCTGGATAACCTTTTGTATTTTATTTTCAGAGAGTCTCATTAATTTGGCCATGCTGGCCTTGAATTTACTCTGTAGCCCAAGTAGTCCATGATCTTAGAATCCTTCTGATTCAGCCTCTTTGAGTGTCATGGATTGTAAACCTGCGTAACCATGTCTGGCTTATTTAACCTTTCTTTCTTTCTTTCTTTCTTTCTTTCTTTCTTTCTTTCTTTCTTTCTTTCTTCCTTCCTTCCTTCCTTCCTTCCTTCCTTCCTTCCTTCTTTCTTCCTTCCTTTTTTCTTTCTTTCTTCCTTCTCTCCTTTCTCTTTACTTTTTATTTTTTGGCACAGGGTTTCTCTGTATAACCTTGGCTGTCCTAGAACTAGCTCTGTAGACCAGGCTGGCCTCGAACTCACAGAGATCCACCTGTCTCTGCCTCCAAGTGCTGGGATTAAAAGTGTGGGCTACCACCACCCTACTAACTTTTATTTTTTAAAGTGGGATTCTTCGAATATAAATATCAGTCACTCAATCCTGTTGATTTTTA
Source organism: Microtus pennsylvanicus (assembly GCF_037038515.1). Lineage (NCBI taxonomy): Eukaryota > Metazoa > Chordata > Mammalia > Rodentia > Cricetidae > Microtus > Microtus pennsylvanicus. The sequence goes on from NC_134583.1 coordinate 23,724,627, forward strand.
TTGTTTGACAATTTAATATATTATACAATGTGTTTAGATCACAGTCATTTCCTTCTCCTCTCTTAACCCTGCCCTACTACTTTTGGATATCTTTTTCCTATTATGTTCTCCTCCTTCTTTCTCACTCTCTTTTAAATAACCTAGAGTTTAATTAGGATTTTTTGTTTGCATGCACACGAGTGTGGGGTTATTTACTAGATCATAAGAGACTTGCCAACGGCTACACACCTGGAGAAAAGTGACCTCCCTGTCCCCCAGCAGCCCTTAACTTCCAAGACAGTCTCAGCTAGGGGTGAACCTCAGGTGCTCCTCCTCTAGCCATGATTCAGTATTGCTGGGGTCTATGTCGCACAGGGAACCATAGCTGCTTGCCTCATGACTCTACCGAAATACTTGCCAGACTTTGTATAGGTGGGATACAGTGCTCTAAACTGAGATGAATGTGTGAATAATGTTAGTCTTTGAAAAAAATGTATTTATTAAGAAATACAGATAATTCTTTCCATTTCAAATAAGAACCAAGTAATTACATCACTGGTAACTTAGATCTTAATCAAAGGCATAGAGGTTGATTGAAGGGAAATCCTCAACTAATTTGTACAGTTCTTGAGACAATGGAATTTTAAAACATTCTCTTCCCAATGTAATCAAATAAGACTCTAAAGGGATATAAAGTAGATTTTCTTCTTATACCAACGTAGGCTCTGCCCTAATTTTCTGTTATTATAAAGTGTCAAATTGCATGAAAAGATCCTTTTAAGGTCCATGGATCCTTCCAGTCTAAACGGTTACTTTTTGCCAAGTATCCTTTTGCTCAGAATCTGCTTTCTCTGGGTTGGTGGACCAGACCTGGGTTTCTCTCAGGGACACTTCCTTAGCAGGTGCATTGTGATGTTCTTCACGGCCAGCATGGTCTCTGTGCAGGTCGGTTTAATGAGCTTCTCTGGCAGTAGAAATCCATATTGCCCGGTGTCTCGCAGTTCAAAAGCAAATGCATAGGGTATCCCATTTTTATAAGCCCAATCCATTGAGTTACCGGAGCTTACGTCTAAAAGTTAAAAAGAGTCACTTCACTAAAGAGTCTGCATTAGTTTTCACACACACTCACACACACACACACACACAGACAATTTATGTTCACTAAACTCTACCAAATCCTTCCAATGAAATAGCACTTTACCAAGAATGGTTCAAGATAGATGGCTGAGCAGATAAACTCACTGCAAACGACCTGAGTTTGAAAATGGAGCCCATGTGAAGATGGAAGCAAGAACTGACTCCACTCAGCTGTCCTATGCCCTCCACATACATGCCTCCACACACAAAGTGACAGCAGACAGAAATTAGAAGACTAAATTAACAGTAGTTCTTCGGCATCTGCCTCATGGGTCTTACAAAGTATACTTGCTGCCATCGGGGATCTGGTCTAAGCATGGATCTGTGCCAATGTGAGGTTCCCCAAATTTCTCAGCCCTGGTTCCCACAACATTTATCTTCACCCTCTTCACCCTTGCTTTTCTCACTTTATTCACCAATAATCAAGTTACACTGAGAGCCCGATGTTGTTCTATTACTCAGTATTTTCTTTCAAGGTCTGGGACATTGGAATTCTGTTTCCCGAAGCCCCCTTATTTCCTTCACCCCTCCTGTTCTCTCGGTCCTGTTGAGCCCCTTCCTGTCCTGTGAGTACTGAGGATTTACTTTTTTAAATTGATTTTATTGAGCTCTACATTTTTCTCTGCTTCCCTACCTTACTCTCTCCTCCCCTTCAACCCTCTCTAATGGTCCCCATGCTCCCAATTTACTCAGGAGATCTTGTCTTTTTCTACTTCCTGTGTAGATTAGATCCATGTATGTTTCTCTTAGGGTCCTCATTATTGTCTAGGTTCTCTGGGATTGTGATTTGTAGGCTGGTTTTCTTTGCTTTATGTTTAAAAACCACTTATGTGTGAGTACATATGATAATTGTCTTTCTGGGTCTGCTTTACCTCACTAAATATGATGTTTTCTAGCTCCATCCATTTTTTTGCAAACTTCAAGATGACATTATTTTTTTCTGCTGTGTAGTACTCCATTGTGTAAATGTACCACATTTTCCCTATCCATTCTTTGGTTGAGGGGCATTTAGGTTGTTTCCAGGTTCTGGCTATGATAATCAATGCTGCTATAAACATAGTTGAACACATGCCCTTGTAGCACAATTGAACATCCTTTGGTTATATACCCAAAAGTGGTACTACTGGGTATAGAGGAAGGTTGTTTCCTAATTTTCTGAGAAAACACCATACAGGTATCCAAAGGGGCCGTACCAGTTTGCACTCCCACCAGCAATGGAGGAGTGTTCTCTTTACCCCACAACCTCTCCAGTATAGAGTACTGAGGATTTAAAGTCTGGTCCTCATGTTTGGTACAGGAAACACTTTATCCACTGAACAATGAGCTCCTTGTTGTTGCTGTGTTGTTTTATTTCTTGTTTTTTGTTTTTGCTTTTGAGACACGATTCCTCTGTGTAGCCTTTGTGGCCTTGACTGTCCTAGAACTCAATCTTTAGACCAGGCTGGCCTTGAACTCACAGAGATTCTGCTCTCTGCCTCCGGAGTGCTGGGATTAAAGGTGTGTGCCACCACCACCTGATCTCTTTTTAAAAACAAACAAACAATAACAGTAACAAACAAAACAAAAACCCAATAGAGTCTCATTATGTAGCCCCAGTCTGGCCTGGAACTTGCTATATGGACTAAACTGGTCCAGAACTCACTATATAGACCAATATGACTTTCATCAATTTGTTCCTTTACCTCCAGAGTGCTGAGTTTATAAGCATGTACCATCACTCCTGGCAACAATGTGCCTTTTAATACAATTTCCTAGGTACAAGGTACATTGGGCTCATTCTATGAAGGGGACAACCACGCAGCTCTGCTACCTCTCAGATTCTTTTGGCTTTGGCTAAGGACAGAAAATGTGCAGTGGCTTCAGTGTCCCTCTGGAGAGAGTGCAAACAGAGATAGCAGGTGCCAAGGATTACGTCATGGGGATGCGACGGGCTCATTTCTATGGCAACAGATTGTTCTCTGTAAATACAATAGCGTGGCTATGCTTCGTACCAACATGAACATACTGGTAAGACTTGGAAAATGATTTAAAACTGTCAGTATAGGTATTACACTGGTATCAGCTGGTATGAGTTTGGTTGTAAATACTGCTTTCCCCTTTCAAGATAACAGCAGTTCTAAAGTCGGGCAAAGTAGCTGGGGCTGGGGCACAGGGAAGATAAGTTTAAGGCAAGCTTAATTTAATATCATGACCATGTGAGAAAGGAAGAGGGGAGTAGGAGGGACAGAGAGGAAGGATGGGTCAGAGAGAAAAGTGGAGGGTGGGTAGAGGGAGGGGAGAAACGTGGGAGGCAGGTGGGAAGGTAGATAGGAGAGGGAGTTGAAACCATTTTAAAAGGTCAACCTGGACCTAGGATCATTAACTACAGAGTTAACCCATTGACTCTTGTACCCTTCTCACTCTTAACATAAACTCATTTGACCTATAATATTAACGAGCAAATTTACCTTTGTCGATGAAAATGAGGGGTAAGACAGTAAAACTATGGTAAGGAACCAAGGAGAAATTTGGCCTTATGGGAGGAACATAATCAGATTCTAGTTATATGTTCATAGACATACAGCATGTGACCACAAGCTCACAGAACTAATATATGCATGACTGCTCATTAGATTTTTTCCAATAAAAATAAATTGCAGAATTGGAAGGCCACGAGAAATGATGTAATCCTATTACTCAAATTGCATTTGGAGAAGTTAAAAATGAGAATTAATTCATACCCTGGCCAGGACAACACATCTGAGAGACTCAGAAGAGAATCCATACCAGACAATGTCCAAATTCTTCCTATATACTTGGTTCTTTTTATTTTATATAAAAGAAATACTTTAAAGTCAATCTTCAAGCGAAAATTGAGATGAAGATGCTATGTACGAAATGGCATTTCATAACAGGGATGGAGGAGATAAAGGACAAAAGGGAAGCTGTTGGAGAGATGAAACATTTACTTCATTATCTTCCTGAGGCCATTTCCACACTTACAGTACTTACAAATTGCTTAAGGAGCCCATTTTGGTGCTTTCCACTGTCAGGGGATCTCAGTCCAACTTACCATCATTACCGTATGCTTAGCATATTCTCTGCTTAGAATTGGTTTAAATTGGTACAGCGATTTTTGTCAAGCTGTGAAAAACAAATCAGATATCAGTTCTCCCCATCATCTCTGGCTACTCTGACCATCACAGATTTTGCTTTAGGGAGAACACACTTTTCTTCTTAAAGGGAAGTCATGGCACAGGCTGTTGGTTCAAGAGAGACGATCCTATAGGACACGCATGGGGAACTTACATAGTGTTTGGGAGGCAGGGCCATGTCTGTACTGTGTCCCATGTGCCGACCGGAGTGCCTTCACTGCTTTGTGAGCTGCAAATCCCTGGGAGGGCAAAATGGAGAAGCTGTGTCACATTGTGGCATTGAAACTTCTAGGAATGCTGGCTGATTGCTTGCGCCTTCTTGATGGTCAACAGAAACAGAAGAGAGGGCTCACTAGTTAACAGTTGTATCTAATAATAATAACATGATCTTAATTGTACATTTTGCAACCCACTATTATTTTTTACAGTGCTGAGGATCAAAGCACGTTTTAAAACATAACTTTTGATGTGGTTGATCCTCACGCAAACCAATGATAACAGCAATTCTGTTTTGTAGCTAAGAAAAGGCAGGTTCAGTGCAGTGAAACGGGTATCCTGGGGTGACCCAGCAAAGAATGGGTAAGCTAGGACAAGTACTCATATTTCCTGAAGCCGCTCATGCATTCTATCCTCTTCCCTTTAGGTCAGGAGCACTTATTCCTGTGCATTCAAAATAGCTGACCTGGCTGCAACAATGTCAATATTATCTCTAATTCATATCCTGTCCTTAGCAACATGTCTGTGTATGTAATGGATACTTAATCGATATTTCTCAAAGGAATGTTGAAGAAGCATAAGTCTGCAAGAGTATCCATACAATCATATTGATCCACAAGTATATATATTTCAGTACGAGTAGACAGCTATTTCAAATGCATCTGAATCAGTTAAGAAACCACCAAGGGAGATTGGCTACCTTCATGCCATGCATTTGTTCCTACTGGGAACAGGAATATCAATTTAATGACATCTCCTGACTTCTGACGTTACAAAGTCTCTCACATAGCTAAGTCAAGCTGATGCTAAGATGCAGAAAATCAGTGAATAAACTACCACTACCATCACAGCACACACACATGCAGACACATACACACACACATACACGCACATGCACACACACATACATACACACATACACAAACACCCTTTAACAAGCTCAAAATCCCAAATAGTGGCTATTCCAACAGAATGGTACTGTTCTTTAAAAGTCTTCCAGAAACTGTCAGAGGTCCAGTTTTAGCAAGGGATGACAAATATCAGATGACAAACAGGAGGAAAGACATAAGCTGAAACCAGCACACAGCTCTCCTGTTTCAGTTTGCTGGTGAATAATTTAATGTTTCTTTGGAAGCACCCTGGGGGGCATGATGGTGTGTAGTGGACGGAGCCTCGGGTTGCTGTTCTTGTCCAGCTCATGAATACACGTGGCCTTGCTTGTGGCTTTGTGGCTACTTCAGGGCAGGGCTCCAGGCACTGGCAGACCATTTCATAGTGATCTCACAGATGGTGACGTACTCACAGGAGTCAATAAAAAATGTAAACACTGTCATGAGGAGTCTATGGAAAAGTTCCGTATTGTCTCCAATAGTCTTAGCAATATGCTATGGCAAATGCAGATGTCTCTACAATCAGAAGATGACTGCATTTAGAAGACTCGTGTTTTCATTATTTTTTATGAAAAGAAATGTATTAAGAAACAAAGTGCCACTTAGCTTATTTAAACAAGGTTTGTGCAATTTTAACTGTTATTAAATTAACATACCGAGGAATGGACTTCATTGTGGAATTCTTAAACATGCACCATAATACTTTGTTATAATTCGCCCTTCTCCCTGTTTCCCTGCCCTCCCTCCCTATAGACCCCTTTTCTACTTTTATGCCGCATATTTTGCATTATCCTCTCTTTCCTTAAGATCTGTTCCTTTCTTTTCAGGGTCCACTTAGAGTTTCACAGCTAGTATACACACCCATATCCACCTTCACCCCACGTTCGCCCCAAATGTTTTTATGTTGAGGCCTTCATATAAGAGAAAACAGGAGGCATCTGTCTTTGTGAGTTGGCTTGTGTTGTATCATAATGCTGTTTAGTTTTATCCATTTTTTTTCCTGCAAAGGTCACGGTTTTTCTTTATAGCTGAATAAATCTCTATTATGTCTGTGGGATGCATCTTCCTCATGCATGTCTTGGTGAAGGAAGGCTGGTCCCAGGCCCTGGCTGTTGTGACAAAGCAGCAATGACCATGCATATTGACAGAGTCTTCTGGCTGGGTGCCCAAGTGCAGCACAGCTGGCCCCGATGGGAGCTCTATTTTTAGTTTTTGGGGACCCTCCACAGTGGTTGTGTGGTTTATGGCTCTACCAACAGAGTTCAAGGGTTAGCCTTTCACTGTATCTTTGCCAGCATACATTGCTAGCTTTCTTGATGATAGTCATTCTGACTGGAATGAGGAGGCCTCTCAAGGCAATTTTAATTTTCATTTTCCTGATGTTGAACATGTTTTCAGATATGTATTGGCCACTTGTAATTTTGGGGGGAAGCATACTCAATCGTTAGTCCACGTATTGTTGGGGATGTTTGATTTTGGGAGGTCTTTGCATGTTCTAGCTTTCAGTCACAAACTGATACATAGTCGGCAAAGATTTCTTCCCCTTCTTGTAGGCTCCGTCAGGCTGCTGACTGTTCCCTTTGCTGTGCAGAAAGATTCTAGTTTCACAGAACCCTCTTCCCCGGTTTGGGGGATTACTTCTTGTGCTATTAGAGTTCTTTTCAGACAAGCCTTATCTATATCTTGAAATATATTACATATGTTTTTCTCTAGTCATCCCAAAACTTTATATTTTGGCCTTTGATCTTTAATATGTAAGAGCTAGCCAGGAATATGCTAGGGTCACTGGCCCAGAAGTATTGCAATTAATATAGTTTCTGTGCAGTTATTTTGGGTCTGGGCAGCCGGGAATAAAAGAACAGCCTCCAACAACAGAATGGTGTGCGGTGTGCCGGCTATATCTGCATAGAAGCTGAGAGAGCTTGGAAAGGAATTCGATGCACAAAAGAACAGCATTATGTGCAGTTTCTTGGTAGCCACATTTTTTCAAATAGGTTCTGTCTGCTGGTGGCAAACAGGGGCGCTGTGGCTTCTTTAAGAGACGTCTTCCTGCTGGGCTGTGGTGACATACACTCGGGAGGCAGAGGAAGGCCGATCTCTCTGAGTTTGAAGCCAGCCTGGTCTACAAGAACTAGTTCCAGGAGAGGTTCCAAAGCTACAGAGAAACCCTGTCTTAAAAGAGGGGGGGGTCCTTCCTGATTCAACATTAGCAGCAAAACACTGTGCACCAGAAACAGCGACTTCCTGGTTCATGCTGCTAGCACAAACTCCGACTTTTTCAGGAGGCCAAGCACTTGAATGGGGTTTGTGAACAGTGTGTTACAAACTGCTTAATGGCACAACATAGACCCGCTGCATACCTGAAACTGGAGCAGTGTGCACAGATCTCAGAGGTGGTGAACATGCCTCCGCCATGTTGGACTGGGCGAAACCAAAAGGCAAAGTAGCCTTAGTCCTAGCCACTTAGCATTTTAAGAAGTGCTTCTGGACAGAAAAAGATTACAGGTACACCATAGGACAGATTTAGACAAAAAAGACCTCTAAATGAGACTCAGTGTGTTAAAAAAAATGTACATAGGCTTGGGAGAGAGAAGAAAAAGAGTACAGAGAGTTATAAAAAGAAGTAAAATTGTTTTTAAAAAATAAAACAAAGTCTTTAAAGAGACAGAGTACAGAGAGTCATAGATTAAAGGAATAAAGAAAAATAAGCCATGTAAAGATGGAATATACACAGAGAGTCTGGGTTATGTATATTATTGTATTTTCTTTGAATTTTTTGATTGTGAATGAGTGAAGTACAGAGAGACATTTTATTGTATGGGCTGCTAAGCTATATATACTTTAAAGGTATCTTGACTTCAAAATTTGGATCCAAAAACTGTGGATTCCTTCCAGACTAATATGGTTTGATGGAATAAGAACCCCTGAAAGATCTCTGTAAATCCCTAAAAATTACTTCACCCAACAAAAAGCAGAAAGCAGTTTGGATAGAACTATGCCCAAATTCTCAAACATTGTTTATAAATGTTTGTTTATATTTAAATTGGAATATAATATAGAGATGAATACTTTGCATTGGTATAGATCTTGGTTTATTGATATAAATTTAAGGTCAATTTTGTTATATGTATATTTTTGCTCTGATTAAGGTATTGGTTTGTGCAGTTTATTTGAAAATGTAATGTAAAATTAAGAAATATAGCTTAATAGATAATCATATATAACAGTCAACCTTGTAGTCATGTTACTTAGGTTTTCTAGATGTACAGAGATATATTTCAGATGGCTATGTATTCTTCAAACCTTTCAAAAAACTATCAGAATGTGGCATTTAAAATGTTTTTAAGATTTTAGGACTTTTCATGACAATGAGTCATGGCAAGTAATTGGCAGTACCAATTTACTTCAAGAGGATGATGGCCATTGAAGAGGATCCTCATGGAGTTTGCTAACCATTTGGGCAGGAATCTGCTCTTGCCTGGATTGCTTGATGTTATGCTGTATGAACTGGACATACATGCAGGACCCACAGAAAAATGACTGCTGAATTCGCCTAAAGGTGAGACAGTCCTTCAGAGTTCCTGCTTCATGAAAGAGTCTGCCAGATATTTTGCAAGACACAGAAGAAAGTGACTGACAAACTGCCAATATAGGTGGAACTGTCTTTGAAATTTCCTGCTTCATGGAAAAGTCTGCCAGACACTACGGGCCTGTAGGCTGAAGATGGATGTCCCAGTGTTACAGAAGAACTTTGGGTGACTGTCCAGGCAGTGAGATGTCTCTGTTAATTCTAGAGTTTTGGAAGTTGCTTACAACATAGTTCCTGTTAACTTAGGTAATATTATATCCTTCTGGAGTCTTTGATGGAGCTGAAGAATACAAAGTTATAGTTATAGTTTTTCTTACTTATGATAAAACACAGATTAGATATAAAACTTTAGACTCACAAAGATAGCATAGGTGATAGAGTATTTTCCTTAATTTGACAAATATAAATGAACTAAATATTGTAACTGTAATTCTTGGTTCATAACTGTTTTCTTGTATGTATTCTTGCTATGTTAGAGTTAAAACCTTCCTTTTTATTTAGACAGAAAAGGGGAGGTGATGTGGTATGCCCCTCTGTATGCTGTGAATATCATTGGTTAATAAAAAAATCTGCTTTGGGCCTATTGCAGCAGAGAATAGGACAAGGACGTAATTCTAAGCAGATAGAGGAGGAGAGAGTAGGTGGAGTCAGGGAGACACCATGTAGCCACCAGAGGAGAAAGACACCCACGCTGGTACTGGTAAACCACTAGCCTCATGGTAAAATATAAAATAATAGGAATGGGTTAATCTAAAATGTAAGAGTTAGCTAGGAATACACTAGAATCATTGGCCAAGCAGGGTTGAAATTAATATAGTATCTGTGTCGTTATTTTGGTTCTGGGCTGCTGGGAACAAACGAATAGCCTCCATCAACACTGATCCATTTTTAATTTATTTTTGAGCAAGACGAGGGATTAGGTGTAGTAATTTCATTATTCTACACATGGTTATTTCAATTTCCCTGCACAATTTTCTGAGGAGGCTGTCTTCATGCCAGTGAATGTTATTTGAAACCTGTGAAAACAACTATGTGGCTTGTGTGGTGTCTGTTAGGGTTTCTATTGCTGTGAAGAGACACCACGACCCTGACAACTCTTATAAAGGAAAACAATTAATTCATCTTGCTTAGAATTCAGAGGTTCAGTCCATTATCATCACGGGGGAAGCATGGTGGTGTGCAGTCAGACACGGCTCTGGGTGAGGTAGCAGAGAGTCCTGCATCTGGGTTGGCAGGCAGCAGGAAGAGACAGTGAGCCCCTAGGCCTGGCTTGAGCTTCTGAAACCTCAAACCTGCCTCTAGTGACACACCTCCTCCAACCAGGTCACACCTCTAATAGTGTTACTCCATGTGAATCTATGGGGGTCATTTTCATTCAGACCACCACATGTAAGGATAGTGTGTGTGTGTGTGTGTGTGTGTGTGTGTGTGTGTGTGTATGTGTTCTGTTTTACTCTGTTGGTCCACATGTCTACTTTTTAATGCTAGTACTATGCTGTTTTTGCTACTCTGACTCTGTAGTATAACTTGAGATGAGGTGTTTTGATGCCCCTAGCATTGTTTTATCTACTTTGGATATTTTGGTTCGTTATCCTTATATAAAGAGTTTTAAAGTTGCCTTTTCTACTTCTGTAAATGTTGTTACTGGAACTTTAAAAATATTTTAGAAGTATTTAATTTTTGACTTTGTGTATATATGTGTATTTCTGCATGTATGTTTGTGTAACATAGGCATGGCTGGTGGCTCTGGAGGTCAGAATAGGGCATCAAATCCCCCTGAAACTAGAATTACAGATAGTTGTGTGCTGCTATGTGGGTACTGGGAATTGAACCCAGGTCCTCTGAAAGAGCAGTCAGTGTCTTTAACTGGCAAGCCATCTCTCCAGTTCCATGTTACTGGAATTTTGATAGGGATTATATTAACTATATATATTTTGATAGGGAATATATTAATTATATATAACATAGTTTATGGTAATATAGGCATTTTCATAACTTTAATTCTATCTGTCTATGAGCATGAGAAGTGTTCCGTCTTCTGAGTCTTCTTTAGTACAGAAGAAATAAGGTTAAATAAAAGGCAGAAGAAGAGTAGTGGAGAATATTGTTGTGGAGAGAAAATAAGTTCTTTTTATGTTTTATGACCCTTTATATAATCACCCAAACTTGCTCATATATGTTTTCACTATACAGTAATCATTTCATGCTGTTCTCTTCTGTTGCCTGTGTCTGCTCCTTTTCATTTTTTTTACTATACTTTAAATATTTTAAAATAAAAGTTTTCCTCTTTTAACCCCTTCCTGTTTCATAAATGAATCCATTTGTACATTTGAACTTCTGAACTTTCTTGGGAAATCTGTTGGGTATTTTTGCATTGTTTTGTTTTTTATTGTCTTTTTGGTGTGGTTTGGTTTTATCTTGTGAGCTTTCTTGCTAGTGTTGAGCCTGTATTGGACCAGTGTCTGATGTCTTCCCGGGATGTCTACACTTAGGACTGAACACTGTGTGCTGGGCAGATTTTCTCTACACTCCCGAGATTCTCTCACCGTCTTACCCACTGGGGTACCTAATGTTTTAGTTCTGTTTCTCCCTAGTGCATTGGGAGGAAGGAGGGGAAGAACCAACCATAGCAGTGAGGTATGTGGAGGGTCCCTGGTGAGGTGGAGGGCCTATCTTTGGACTTTCAAGCTCTCCAAAGCGTCAACACTGGTTGGAGGGTTGCAGCTGTCAGCATCAAGGCCCTGGATCTTCAGCTCATAAGGGATCTCTCCCTTTCCCAATCGTCTCCTCCTTCCAATTGTTGAAAGGACATTTGTTGGCCCTCAGCTGAGCAAGCACAGTTTTATTGAAATATTTCCATATTTAAAATAGTTTAATGGATGAGTTTAAAATATTATCAGAAACACAGACTCTTACAAATTGGTGCAATATTTTAAAGAATTTTAATAGGATGTAATGATTTCTTATTAACATTCAGGGATTTCTTAGTTTCTGAAAATTTTCATCTTAGTTTTAATGATTTAGTTTATGCTTAGCCCATTCCAGATTTTTCTCCCTCACTTCACCCTATATACCATTGTATTATAAGTATGTGTGAAGTTTGTGTTGTGTGTGTACTTGTGTATGTGGGGTGTGTGTGTATGCATGTGTGGTCACAGAAGGTGTTGGCGGCCTGTCACGCTGCCACATTTTGCGGCAGGGTCTCTTCCTGAGCTGGGAACCCAGTTGTTTTTTTTGGCTAGGCTGGTATCCAACATGCCTCAGCAATTTTATATTTTATATTTCCATCCCTCAAAGTGCCAGACTCTTAATCTCAGGGTCGTTGGGTGCCAAAATGTAACGGCGTAAATGAATGCAGACAGACTGTAAAAATATATACAGCTTTAATGGGGAAATAGACTTACAGAACCACCGTTCTGGCAGAGACCAGGAAAGCTGAGCACTGCATCGCCAGATTTATAGGTAAACATTAGCCTGAGGCAAACACGCCCCCTAAGGGGTGGGACTTATCCCTACAGTATTGGGGATCTGAACTCAGGTCCTCATGTTTGTAACAACAAGCACCCTTAACCTTTGAGCCAAGATCTTGACAGTCTCCATGCCAGATTTTAAAAACAATGTCACTCTTCACTTGTGGATTGAATGATGAAGGGCTGTGGTAGGGGTGGGGTTCTGTTCTGTGCATTTCGGCATGTTTTTTTTTTATTGAGAAAAGGAGAAAAAAAAACCAAGTTGTCACCTCCTCCCAGCCTCCCATTTCCCTCCCCCTCCTCCCACCCTTCTCCCCCTCCCCCCACTCCTTTCCCCCTCCCTCTCCAGTCCAAAGAGCAGTCAGAGTTTTCTGCCCTGTGGTAAGTCCTAGGTCCTCCCCCCTCCATCCATACCTAGGAAGGTGAACATCCAAACTGGCTAGGCTCCCACAAAGCCAGCACATTACGTAGGATCAAAACCCCGTGCCATTGTCATTTGCATCTCATCAGCCCTCATTGTTCGCCATGTTCAGAGAGTCCAGTTTTATCCCATGATTTTTCAGTCACAGTCCAGCTGGCCTTGGTGAGCTCCCAATAGATGAGCTCCACTGTCTCAGTGGGTGGGTGCACCCCTCGTGGTCCTGACTTCTTTGCTCATGTTCTCCCTCCTTCTGCTCCTCATTGGGACCTTGGGAGCTCAGTCCAGTGCTCCAGTGTGGGTCTCTGTCTCTATCTCCATCCATCACCAGATGAAGGTTCTATGATGATATGCAAGATATTCATCAGTATTGCTCTAGGATAGGGTCATTTCAGGTTCCCTATCCTCAGCTGCCCAAGGAACTAACTGGGGACCTCAGCTTGGGCACCTGGGAGCCCCTCTAGGGTCAGGCCGCTTGCCAGCCCTAAAGTGGCTCCCTTAACTAAGAATTGTGGTTCCGTGCTCCCCTGTCCAACCTTCCTTTATCCCAATCCTCCTGTTTCCCCAAGGCCCCCCCTCCTTCCCTTCTAACTTTTCTCTCCCCATCTCCCCTTACCCCCATCCCACCCCACCCCCAAGATCCCAATTTTCTCCCCGGCAATTTTGTCTACTTCCCTTAGCCAAGAGGATAACTATATGTTTTTCCTTGGGTTCACCTTCTTACTTAGCTTCTTTAGATTCACCTATTGTAGACTCCGTGACCCTTATTTATGGCTAGAAACCAATTATGAGTGAGTACATCCCATGTTCATCTTTTTGGGTCTGGGATACCTCACTCAGGATAGTGTTTTCTATTTCCATCCATTTGCATGCAAAATTCGAGAAGTCATTGTTTTTTACCGCAGCGTAGTACTCTAATGTGTATATATTCCATACTTTCTTCATCCATTCTTCCATTGAAGGGCATCTAGGTTGTTTCCAGGTTCTGGCTATTACAAATAATACTGCTATGAACATAGTTGAACAAATGCTTTTGTCATATGATAGGGCATCTCTTGGGTATATTCCCAAGAGTGGTATTGCTGGGTCCACGGGTAGGTTGATCCCGAATTTCCTGAGAAACCGAAACACTGACTTTCACAGTGGTTGCACAAGATTGCATTCCCACCAGCAATGGATGAGGGTACCCCTTCCTCCACAGCCTCTCCAGCAAAGGCTATCCTTGGTGTTTTTGACTTTAGCCATTCTGACAGGTGTAAGATGATATCTCAAAGTTGTTTTGATTTGCATTTACCTGATTGCTAAGGAAGTTGAGCACGACCTTAAGTGTCTTTTGGCCATTTGAACTTCTTCTGTTGAAAATTCTCTGTTCGGTTCAGTGCCCCATTTTTTAATTGGGTTAATTAGCCTTTTAAAGTCTAGTTTCTTGAGTTCTCTATATATTTTGGAGATCAGACCTTTGTCTGTTGCGGGGTTGGTAAAGATCTTCTCCCAGTCAGTAGGTTGCCTTTGTGTCTTAGTGACAGTGTCCTTTGCTTTACAGAAGCTTCTCAGTTTTAGCAGGTCCCATTTATTCAGTGTTGCCCTTAATGTCTGTGCTGCTGGGGTTATACATGGGAAGCGATCTCCTGTGCCCATCTGTTGTAGGGTATTTCCCACTTTCTCTTCTATCATTTTCAGTGTGTTCGGGCTGATATTGAGGTCTTTAATCCATTTGGACTTGAGTTTTGTGCACGGTGATAGATATGGGTCTATTTTCATTCTTCTACAGGTTGACATCCAGTTGTGCCAGCACCATTTGTTGAAGATGCTTTCTTTCTTCCATTGTATACTTTTAGCTCCTTTATCAAAAATGAGGTGTTCATAGGTTTGTGGGTTAAAATCCGGGTCTTCTAAACGATTCCATTGGTCGACTTCTCTGTTTTTATGCCAGTACCACACTGTTTTCATTACTGTAGCTCTGTAATAGAGTTTGAAGTCAGGGATGGTAATGCCTCCAGAAGATCCTTTATTGTATAGGATTGTTTTGGCTATTCTGGGTTTTTTGTTTTTCCATATAAAGTTGATTATTGTCCTCTCCAGATCTGTGAAGAATTTTGATAGGATCTTGATGGGGATTGTATTGAATCTATAAATTGCCTTTGGTAGAATTGCCATTTTTACTATGTTGATCCTCCCAATCCAAGAGCAAGGGAGGTCCTTCCATTTTCTGGTATACTCCTCAATTTCTTTCTTCAATGCCTTAAAGTTCTTGTCAAATAGATCTTTCACTTCCTTGGTTAGATTTACCCCAAGATATTTTATGCTGTTTGTGGCTATCGTGAATGGTGAAGCTTCTCTGATTTCCCTCTCTGCTTCCGTATCCTTTGTGTATAAGAGGGCGACTGATTTTTTGGAGTTGATCTTGTATCCTGCCACATTACTAAAGGTGTTTATCAGCTGTAAAAGTTCTTTGGTGGAGTTTTGGGGGTCGCTTAAGTACACTATCATATCATCTGCGAATAACGAAAGTTTAACTTCTTCCTTTCCAATTCGAATCCCCTTGATCCCATTATGTTGTCCTATTGCTATTGCTAGAACTTCAAGCACTATATTGAAGAGGTATGGCGAGAGTGGACAGCCTTGTCGTGTTCCTGAGTTAAGCGGGATGGCTTTGAGTTTCTCTCCGTTTAATTTTATGTTAGCTGTCGGCTTGCTGTATATAGCTTTTATTATATGTAGGTATGACCCTTGTATCCCTAATCTCTCCAAGACTTTTAACATAAATGGATGTTGAATTTTGTCGAATGCTTTTTCAGCATCTAATGAAATGATCATATGGTTTTTTTTCTTTCAGTTTATTTATATGCTGGATTACATTGATAGATTTTCATATGTTGAACCAGCCCTGCATCTCAGGAATGAAGCCTACTTGATCATAATGGATAAGTTTTCAGATGTGTTCTTGGATTCGGTTTGCCAGTATTTTGTTGAGGATTTTTGCGTCGATGTTCATGAGTGAGATTGGCCTGTAATTCTCTTTCCTGGTTGAGTCTTTGTGTGGTTCTGGTATCAGAGTAACTGTAGCTTCATAAAAGGAATTAAGTAATAACCCTTCTGTTTCTATATTGTGGAATACATTAAGGAGTATAGGTATTAGCTCTTCTTGGAAGTTCTGGTAGAATTCCGCATTGAAACCATCTGGTCCTGGGCTTTTTTTGGTAGGGAGGTTTTTGATAACAGCTTCTAATTCTTCGCGACCAACAGGTCTGTTTAGATTGTTCACCTGGTCCTGGTGTAACTTTGGTATATGGTATTTATCTAAAACAGTGTCCATTTCTTTTACATTTTCCAGTTTTGTGTTATATAGGCTTTTGTAATAAGATCTAATGATTCTCTGAATTTCCTCTGTGTCTGTGGTTATGTCCCCCTTTTCATTTCTGATCTTCTTAATTTGCGTATTCTCTCTCTGCCGTTTGATTAGTTTGGATAGGGGTTTATCAATCTTGTTGATTTTCTCCAGGAACCAGCTTTTTGTTTCATTGATTCTTTGGATTGTTTTCTGTGTTTCTATTTTGTTGATTTCCGCCCTCAGTTTGATTATTTCCAGTCTTCTACTCCTCCTAGGTGAGTCTGCTTCTTTTTTTTCTAGAGCTTTCAGGTGGGCTGTTAAGTCTCCAATATGTGCTTTCTCTGTTTTCTTTAAGTGGGCACTTAGTGCGATGAACTTTCCTCTTAGCACTGCTTTCATAGTGTCCCATAAGTTCGAGTATGTTGTTTCTTTATTTTCATTGAATTCAAGGAAGACTTTAATTTCTTTCTTTATTTCTTCCTTAATCCAGGTATGGTTCAGTAGTTGACTGTTCAGTTTCCATGAGTTTGTAGGCTTTCTGGGGGTAGCATTGTTGTTGAATTCTAACTTTAATCCATGGTGATCTGATAAGACACAGGTGGTTACTAATATTTTTTTGTAACTGTGTAAGTTAGCTTTGCTACCGAGTATGTGGTCGATTTTCGAGAAGGTTCCATGAGCTGCAGAGAAGAAGGTATATTCTCTCCTATTTGGGTGGAATAATCTATAGATGTCTGTTAAGTCCATTTGCTCCATTAATTCTCTAATTTCTCTGTTAGGTTTCTGTTTGATTGACCCGTCCATTGGTGAGAGAGGAGTGTTGAAGTCTCCTACTATTAGTGTGTGCGGTTTGATGGCTGCCTTGAGTTTTAGTAATGTTTCTTTTACGTACGTGGGCACTTTTATATTAGGGGCATAGATATTCAGGATTGAGACTTCGTCCTGATGAATTGCTCCTGTTATGAGTATAAAATGTCCCTCTCCATCTCTTCTGATTGATTTAAGTTTGAAGTCAACTTTGTTAGAAATTAGTATGGCCACACCTGCTTGTTTCTTAGGTCCATTTGCTTGATAAGCCTTTTCCCAGCCCTTTACTCTGAGTAGGTGCCTGTCTTTGTGGTTGAGGTGTGTTTCTTGTAAACAGCAGAATGTTGGATCCTGTTTTTGTATCTAGTCTCTTAGCCTGTGCCTTTTTATAGGTGAGTTGAGCCCATTAACATTAAGTGATATTAATGACCAGTGGTTGTTAACTCCGGTCACTTTTTTAGTAGTAGGGTTTGTGTGTTTCCCTTCTTTGAGTTGCGCTGGTGAAGGGTGTCTAGATGACTGAGTTATTGTGGGCATTGTTGGACTCCTTGGTTAGTGATTTTCCTTCTATTATTTTCTTTAAGCCTGGATTTGTGGCTACGTATTGTTTAAATTTGTTTTTATCCTGGAAAATTTTGTTTTCTCCATTTATAGTGAACGAAAGCTTGGCTGGATATAGTAGTCTGGGCTTGCATCCATGATCTCTTAGTTTTTGCAGTACATTTATCCAGGACCTTCTGGCTTTCATGGTTTCCATAGAGAAGTCAGGTGTAAGTCTGATAGGTTTATAAGTAACTTGGCCTTTTTCCTTTGCGGCTCTTAATATTCTTTCTTTATTGTGTATATTTTGTGTTTTGATTATTTTATGGCGAGGGGATGTTTTTTTTTTTTTGATACAGCCTATTTGGTGTTCTGTATGCTTCTTGAACCTTCATAGGTACATCTTTCTTCAGGTTGGGAAAGTTTTCTTCTATAATTTTATTAAGTATATTTTCTGGACCGTTGAGCTGCACTTCTTCTCCTTCTTCTACTCCAATTATTCTTAGGTTTGATCTTTTTATTGTGTCCCAGATTTCCTGAATGTTTTGTGATGAGAATTTGTTGGTTTTGCTGTTTTCTTTGATCAGTATGTTTATTTTCTCTATGGTATCTTCAGTGTCTGACATTCTCTCTTCTATCTCTTGTAATCTGTTGTTAGTACTTGTCTCTGTAGTTCCTGTTCGTTTACCCAGATTTTCCATCTCCATTCTTCCCTCGGTTTGTGCTTTCTTCATTGCTTCCATTTCATTCTTCAAGTCCTGAACCGCTTCCCTAACCTGTTTGATTGCTTTTTCTTGTTTCTCTTGGTTTTCTTGCATGTCTTTGAGCGATTTATTCATTTCCTCTACCTTTTTGTTTGTAATCTCTAATTGTTTATGGCAGTTTTTCACCTCCTGTTTAAGGTCCTCTATTATTTTCATATAGTTCACTTTTGAGTCGATTTCTTCTATTTCTTCAGGAGTAGGGTGTACAATTCTTCTTATTTCGGGATCCCTGGATTCTGGTGGTGTCATGTTGTCTTTCAGGTTGTTGGAGGAATTCTTGCATTGACGCCTTCCCATCTCTTCCTTCAAATGGAGCCAGGGGAGGCCTGGTTTCTTGGTCCAGCCTTTGCTGTGATTGACTCTCTGGGTATATCTCTTCAGTGTAGAAGCAGGAACCGTTCCCGTCCAGATGGGATTCCTCAGCAACTAAACAGGGCCTCAGGTAGCCCAATGATCCAGGGCCAAAAGGATGAATGGAGCAAGGGGGGACGCGGTATCCAGAAGCGCACAGGAAGCCTGGCGCAGGAGCTGAAGGTGCCCTGGCTCCCTTACAGGGGACCCTGAGGCCTGCCTGGTAGGCAGGCACTCACCGCTCTGGGTGGGTAGCCTTAGTGTATAAGCTTAAAACTGTTCTTGAGCACTGGTCCTAGCATACAGCAGGGCAGGGTTGGGGAGGGGTGCTGGGGGTGCTGGGTCGTGCGAAAGAAAGACAGCCCTGCAGAAGGAGCTGGGGGAGGGGGGGTTGTGCTCTCTTCCGGGACAGTCCGCCCCTGGATAGCACACACTCACCCGTCCAGATGGGATTCCTCAGCAACTAAACAGGGCCGCCGGTAGCCCAATGATCCAGGGCCAAAAGGATGAATGGAGCAAGGGGGGGGTGGTATCCAGGAGCGCACAGGAAGCCTGGCGCTGGAGCTGAAGGTGCCCGGGCTCCCTTACAGGGGACCCTGAGGCCTGCCCGGTAGGCAGGCACTCACCGCTCTGGGTGGGTAGCCGCATTTCGGCATGTTTAACAGCATCCTTGGCCTCTATGTCATAGGTGCCAACTGCACCCCTCATCCCTATTATAGCAATCAAAGAGAGGGAGTTGGATTATGCACGGGCGATAATTTGGTTGATTGTGCCATATAAGGGAAATCTGTACTATCCCTAGACAGTCAAGTCTGGAGTCTTCTGCTTCGGTGAGCACACAGGTAGTGCAGGACGGAGGTGAGCATTGTGGCCTCCTGCCTCTGCTGAGCCATACATTATGTGTGCTTTCTTTTTGGCTATTCCAGGGTTATGTGCTTAATATGTTGGTAACAGTAAGTAAAGCATTCCTCTAGGATTTCTGAGTTGTTCCAGTAAATTATAGAAACTGAGGAGGCAGGTTGTGGGAACCTTGAACTCTTTAGTTACACAAAAGTGTTGAAATTCCCTGCTTGAAGTTGGTCTCTGGAGTGGACGCCATCCCAAGGGACTTTGTTATTATTAACTTGTGGAGTCTGACGGCTGCTCTGGGCAGTTAGTGTCAGAACTGAAATTGAATTGGCGCCTTAGTTAGTGTTGGAAAAACATGTTGGAGAAGGCACCACACATTTAGTGTCGGGAGTTGAGAAAGAAAAAGCAACCACAAGCATCACGTTTATAGCTCAGTAAATGACCACAAATTGAACACATGCGTATAACCTTCCAGGTCAAGGAACAGAATAACAGCAATAACCCAGAACTCCTTGTTCCCCTAGTCACCCCATCCCTCTCCTTCCCCCAAAGGTAATTGCTAGTTTGACTTCTAACATTATTTATTAGTTTTCCTTCGTTTTGGACTTTATTGGCTTTCCTGTGCTATGGGTTCTGAAGTGGCTCCCTTAACAGTGAATTATGCCTTGTAGGGAGTCGCTTGTTGCATTTGTGAGATAAGGAAAAAGAATTTCATCTTGTCTTTTTTTTGCTTTTATGCGATCTAGCCCTGAAAGTCCATTCGTCCTTAGTAGTGTATGTTAGCTATGTGCACAGAAACTTAGCAGCATTAAGCAAACAACACTTAAAAATTAAAACTTGCTTTTAATTATTGAGTCAGACTATAATTTATGAGCAATTATTGACTCAATAAAGTTAATTAAAGCCCTGCATATGTGGCCAAAGCTATAATATTAATCAAATCCACCCTGACCTTTTCTGTATGACCTGTGGTAAGAATGTAAAACAGGTTTGAAACGACTGCATTTGGGAAGCAGTATAGCAGTTAAAAGCAACAATCCTGGAGCGAGACTTGGGGCTGAGTCGTTGCTATGACTCAGAAAGTTCTTAGCCTAGTTGCTTAGTGGTCTCAATTTTCTCATCTGTAAAATGGGAGCATGAAAATATATAAAGAACAAATGAGTTCATGAATATAAAATACTTGAATAGACACATTCGCTACTATCACTAGGACTCAGAAGCACCATGAGGCCTGACACACACATACAAAAACACATACTTACCACACAGCTGACATTGGGGATGGTTGCGTGTTTGTAAGAGTAGGGATACAGCAGCATCTGTGCGTAGGCGTGAAAGGACAGGTAGGCTCTAATGCGTTTTCTGTGTTTCCGAAGGAAGTCTGCGACAGCCTTTACCTCCGGCTCAGATTCCGGGAAAGGACCACAGTAAGTATCGTCACAAGGGTGTGCAGAGGCTCCTTCATCTGCAGGCCAGAAAAGAAAATAGGTGGTTGTGTGTGTGTGGGTGGGTGGGGGGGTTTCAGGCAGGGAAGAAACCAGAAACACAAACAAGCATTGTTAAACTGGGTCTTTTCGTATTTCTAAAAATTGGTGATGTTATTGAATAAGTAATCCAATTTCTCATTACAGGAATCGATAATGGCCATTTTGAGCTATTCAAGCCTGTGCACTGTAGGAGACCCTAAGCGCGAGCCAGGTGCTGTTGTTTAAAGCGGTAAGGAACACTTTGAACGAACATCTCTCTCAGCTGTTAATTCTCTTGCTGGAGAAATCGCTCTATGCAATCTCCCGCAGCAGGTCGACTTCTCATTCATGTGCCCTCCAACACCTGCTCTTCCTTTTCATGACAATGAATGCACGGGTAATTACTGTTCAATATTTACCTGTTTAGCATTCGGTCTGTGTTTACGCTGTCCTAGAAGCCTGGGATACAAAGGAAACACAGAAAAGGCCTCCGTTCTATTAGGAGCTGCCTCGTCAGGATTTGTTGCTGAACTCTTGCCTCCTGCTGGATTCCTGGCAGCTAGGACAGCTGTGTGAGAAATGTTCTACACGTGTTTATTGAGGAACTCGATGTCCAATCAAAAGGAAGGGCGGACATCTGAAAGAGTGTCTGATAATATACAGATCTTGATAGAGCAAGGGTAGGTCAGCACACACAGCTACCCAAAGTCTAGGATAGTTTTAGACCAGAGATGTCTAGACTGATTTATAAAAACTTAGGGTGTGTCTCATCTTGGGGATACACTGTGTTAAAAATATAAAAACGTTTAAACTAAATATATATATATTCTTTTGAGACAGGGTCTCATGTAACCCTGGCTGGTGACATTAAACTCCTAACTGCTCTTCCTTCAGCCTCCTAGGGTGCCAAGGTTACAGGTGGGAGCCACCATGGGTTTGGCTCAAATTTTAATTATTTAACATTTTTTTTTCAACAACCATTTTTGTACAAAGCAGGCTTATTAAGGGGTCTATGGAGGGGATGGAAAAAGCTAAGAAGCACAAAGCATTGCTGTTCTAAGAAATTGTGGCTCTAATAATATTTTGTGAATTCCTTTCACACTGTTGGCCATTACTATTTCCCTACTTCTGGAAAACAATGCCTGCCTCTTCAGTCACTTAACTCATGGCTTAAAATGCAGACAGTTGAACAAATTAATGAGCTGGTTTGAAGCATTCACAGAGGGGATAAAGGGCTGGAGAAATGAGACAGAAATAAAAGAGTGTGAGAAGTGAATAAATATCAACGTGACTAATAGGGGATCTAGAAGGACAGAGAAAAATAAACATTTGAAGAACCAGTAATTAAAATTTCTCCACAATGAAGGGAAAATTAAACAGACACTACTCACCCCCCCCAAAAAAAAGACAGATGGGGAAAATATCAACACTTGAGCACAATAAAGTTTAAGGAAAGAAAATAATTCCAGAAAAAAAAAGAATGAGTCAGGTTAACATTTGACTTTTAAAATATTTTTATTTTTCTGTGTGTGAGTGCTTGTCTTTGTGTGTGTGTGTGCGCCAGCACCTGTGTGTGTGCATGGCTGTGTATGTGTATACCAGTTTCATGTTTGGTACCAGAGAAGGCCAGATTCCCTGGAACGGAACTAAAGACCACTGTGGCTGCTATGTGGTGCTGTGGACTGAAGTTGGGGCGTCTGCTGCAACACCAAGCCCCTTTACCCACTGCACCATCTCTCCAGCCATGACATTTGAGTTCTTAACAGTAACATCAGGACTCCTGTATCTAACAGTGTCTTTTTTTCTCTCATGCTCTTATCAAATCCAGAGTCTTGTATGTATGCCGTCCCTGAGCTATGTCCCTAAGCCCTTGACTTTTTTGGATAGTGTTTTGTCATGTAATCCAGCTTATTTTCAAATTTTTGAATCTCTTTCCTCTGCCCTAAGGATTGTACTAATTCACTTGACTTCAAAGTTCTTTTTCTTTTTTTAATAAAGGAAATTTGAATCTTGACCTTTTTTTTTGTTGTTATCTAGTTGAACTCTGTTGAAATGTGGAAGTGGGATAAATATGTTCTCTGGCATAAAAGGCTGCAAAAGTTATACTATTCACTGATACTCTGAAAAATTCCTGGAGAAATATTTCAACAAAATACTACAATAAAAGTAATCCTTTAAAGCATATAATTCAGTTCTTTTAAAGATAAGTACAGAGCTGAGTAGACGCCACTATCTGATTCTAGAACGCGTCACTTTCCTCCAGAAGTGTTGCTTTATTAATGTGTGCAGATAATATATATTAGTCAAAAATTTAAAAATCAAACAAAAAATTAAAATTTTTCTAAAATATTCCAAGAAATGCAAACTGGTGGGAGCTGGAGCATGGGGACCAGAGGGAGTGAAAGTATGCTGCAATCCTCCTTTTCTATTAGCATATATTATACATGATAACGGATTTCATTATGACATTCTGCATACAAATTTAATATATTTTGATTCTATTCACTATCAATTACTTTTTCTTGTCTCCCTCTCACTTGTGTTGATCCCATTTGTCTTCCCAACCTCAAATTAGTTCTACTACTTCTATCTTTTCTCTCTCTCTCTCTCTCTCTCTCTCTCTCTCTCTCTGTCTCCTCTCTCTTCTCTCTTTCTTTCTCTCCCCTCCCCCTTCCTTCCTTCCTTCCTTCTTTCTTTCCTTATTTCTTCCTTCCTTCCTTCCTTCCTTCCTTCCTTCCTTCCTTCCTTCCTTCCTTCCTTCCTTCCTTTCTTGTGTGTATGAACCAATAACTTTAAATTAAGCTAATGTTGGAGTATGGACAACTTAGGAAACACTGAAGAAAATGCTTCTGCCTCCCCCAGCTCCCATCACCTGCCTATATTGACCATCAGCCTCAGGGATGGCTGTGACTTTCTGAGTCTTTCTCCCCCTAGCAATCATTAAATGCCAATAACTTCTCACCCCCAACAGCTAAGAGGTCTGGTGAGCTCCTCCATTTCCACGATGGACTGTTGACGGGCCCCAGAAAGCTAGTCTTTCTTTGAAAGGAGATGTGGATATTGATTAAATTTAGAAATGGATGTTGAAAAAAACCTGAGTGTGGGGCTTGGGAATAAGAGAAGAAGATTAGGATCCAAGTTAGTCACTGTGAAATGTCTAGCAGAAAGTATTAGAGGAGAAAATGCAGACAGTGGAGAACAGGGCAGGAGTAAGAGAGCAGAAACAAGTCTCAGGGTAGCATTGGTTACAGAGATGTTTTCCTACAGAAACAATAAGATCCAGCAACATCATGTCTATGCAATGAAGTTGTAGTAGAAACAGCAGATGCTGACTCAAAGTATGGCGGCAGCTTCCCTGCCTCCTAGTCTGCAATGTTGCAGATTGGTTGTATTCAGGCAACAGAAATGATACTTTCACAGTTCCTGCAGCAGTGTAAAATCAGGACACCAGCAGAGCTGCCCTTCCCCTCATGCCCTGAGGAAGAGTCCTTCCTTGCCACTTGCAGCTTCCTTGGGTTCCCACTATATTGGTTTATAGAAGTGTCACTTCGGTTAACGCCTCCTCCTCCTCTACATGGTCTTTATTACGGTTTGAATATAAAATATCTTCCTCCAGGTTCATTTGTTGATCATTTGGGAGGTCATGGGAATTTTAGGATATGCTGACCGTAGCTCCTGCCTCTCTTGTTCTCCCTCTCTCTGCTTCTTGTCTGCTATGAATATTCTCCTCTACCACACACTTTTTCTGGTGTGATGTTTTGCCCAAGTGTCCTTAAGCTGTTTGTGGCATGATGCTGATGCCACAGCACTGAGGAAATCTCTGTGTGATGCTGAGTGTCCTTCCTGTGTGAGCCTTAGAGCTCCCTCTAATATGCAGCACCTCACCTCACCAAGCAATTCCAAACACATAGAGATAGATAGTCCAGGTTCACATAAATTTTGGAAGAGCCATGTCCCACTGCAGGGTTCTGGGGGATCACCTTGCTGCAAACATCACAGCGGGAAGAGCAGGTGGCAGTGAAGTTTATTCATGGGGTGGGTGGTGAAAGAGAAATGAGAGGAAGATAAAAGAAAAGAGGGAGGGAGAGAGAGGAGGAAGAGGAAAGAAGAGACACACGCACGCGCGCGCGCGCACACACACACACACACACACACACCACTCGCACAGAGGCCAGATAAAGACAAGATACCTTTAAAGCCCTATCCCCAGTGACCTAGTTCCTCTAGACAGGTACCATGTTCTAAAATTCCCATGACTTTCCTCAACTAGGTCCTTTGTAGAACACATCCCTAGTGTCATCACATTGTTCAAGGAGAGGAGACTGGAACACTAGATTATAAAACCAACTTTAAAAATACAACAGTGTAATTTTATTTTCCTCATTATTTTTATGAGACTACTTTATAGGAAAAACAATTTATTATGAATATTATCAAACAACCCCTTACTGTAGTGTCATAAAGAAAATCTTAACTATCTACAATCAAGAAAACTAGACCATGTTGAGTATAATGACAGTGTTATAAAGGTCCAGTTCTTACCTAGTTACTCTTTCTGTCCTGTAAAACTCCAACAAAAATTCCATCAGCAGATTTTTGAAGAGTATAAACTCTAATTTAAAAAGATTTTTTTAGGGCTGGAGAGATGGCTTAGAGGTTAAGAGCACTGCCTGCTCTTCCAGAGGTCCTGAGTTCAGTTCCCAGCAACTACATGGTGGCTCACAGCCATCTGTAATGAGGTCTGGCGCTCTCTTCTGGTGTGTGTGCAGGCACACATGCTAAATAAATAAATATTAAAAAAGAGATTTTTTTTATTACTTTAGGTTTTTAAAATAGAATCTATTGAGTTATAACTTATGTGATGTGTCGCCAACAACCAATGCTACAGCTGAGATAAAGGACAAAGAACAGCTGCAAGTCTCTCTCTCTCTTTTCCCCTGTGGGAATTGAACTCAGTGCCCAGGGTCTCACATATGGTAGGCAAGTGCTTTGCCTCTGGGCTGCACACACCCCCTTAGAGCTCTCTCCCTCTCTCTCTCTCTCTCTCTCTCTCTCTCTCTCTCTCTCTCTCTCTCTCTCTCTCTCTCTCTAGTCCTGTTAAGTTACTCAGGCTAGCCTTGAACTCTGCGATTGCAGCCCACACCCTTGATCACACCTGCCTCATGCTGCCCAGTAGTGGGAACCACAGAGCTTCACATCAGGCCTTAGCCCTCATTTCCAATCGAGGAAATTTGCTCTCTGCCCTGTTCCTTTGTCTGTGGACACAAGGTTTAGCTTAAGGGTTATATAATCTCCGTCTGTTTGAGCAAACATTTCAGTATCCTACCTTTGGGTAGATGTTATATGATATAAATACACAATGAAGCTTTTCCAGAAGAGCTTTATTCAAATCGGCTTATAAATAATGGAGTACTCTCACAAAGTTAGCTGAAAATGCTTTTGGTTCATAGGACTTAAAACTTGACAAGTGAGTTAATTTTAGTTTGTTGGCAAACTAAAGCAGAAATATCTTCCTCACTGTTAACTTCTCTTTTACCCGCGTCTATATTTACATGGGGTCAATGTTTAAGATGCAATCTCTGTCACGTTCTCAGTTTCAAATATTACTTTCTGGTTCATCAGTAAACAAAGTTATTAATGAAAAGATAATTTTTTCTAAGTTCAGGAATTTGGAAGGATTGTTTTGAATTAAAAATTTAAAGAGGCTACAGAAAATTTAAAGAGGTTCCAGGATAGCCAGGACACAGAGAAACCCTGTTTCGAAAAACCATCTCCTCCCCCCCCCCAAAAAAAAAGAAAAAAAGAAAGAAAGAAAGAAAGAAAGAAAGAAAGAAAGAAAGAAGCCAGTGTGGCTGGTGAGGTGGCTTGGTGGCTAGAGGCATTTACACAATGATCTTACAAACTCTAATTAAAATAAATTAGGTTTAGAGCCTGGAGAGACGGCTCAGTTGTTAAGAGCACTAACTGCTCTTCAAGAGGACACATGTTCAATTCCCTGCACCCACACAGTGGCCCATGACCATCTTTGACTTTAATCCCAAGGGCTCTGGGGCCATCTTCTGGCCTCTGAAGGCACCAGGCATACACATGGTACACAGAGATGCATGCAAGCAAAACACCCATACATACAACATAAAATTTAAAAGTAAATAAAGATATTATTTATTTATTCACTCATTTGTTTTTTTTAAGGTCGGGTCTCTCTCTCACTCTCTAGACCTGGGTGGCCTCAAACTCATGGCAATCCTGCAGCCTCAACCAGGCACAAACCATCATAACCAACTTATTTTAATTGACACATAAGTGCAGAATTTACAGGGTACAATATAATAATTTGATACATGAATACATGTGCAGAAATTGAATTAGGGTAATTACCATTTTTACATGAAGCATTTATCATTGCTTTGTGTTTGGAACCTAGAAACTCCCATTTCCCACTTTTTTTTATAAAATACATAACAAGTTGCTGTAAACAATACTCACTTTCCTATGCTATATAGCAATAAACCTTTTTCTCCTGTCTGATATATGGTTGTACTCAATATCCAACTTCACTGCCCCACCCATTCTAACTTCTGGTAATCAGGATTTAATTATTTTCTTTGAGGCCAATATTTTAGTTTCACATGTGAGCGAGAACCTGCATTTTTTTTTCTTCCTGCATCTGGCTTATTTTGTTAACATATCCAGAAGAACACTGAAGTTTTTGAGAAGGAATGCATATCCAGGGAAACCTTAGAAAAGCAGAAGAGAGGGGCTTATCCCAACAGGCATTAAAACGTCCTGTATAGGTACATTAATAAAAATGATACAGAGTCAGGAATAGACTAGCAGACTAATGGGGCAGCATACAGAGGAATTTGCTGCACGCATGGAGAGCAGCATCAGGGATCACTACGGGGATGGGTTGCCTGGTAAAAGATGCTGAGAAAACTAGTTCATTAGAGATTAGTAGAACCAGCTCTATCAGATCCTCACTGCATAAATACACCAAAGTAAAATGTCTACTTTAACAGTGTAAATAATATAAAAGATAATGATAAAGGAATCAACCATAAGATCTGGTTACTGCTAGCTGGGTGCTTTCTCTAGCCCACTGGTTCTCAACTTGTGAGTCATGACCCTTTGGGGGGCGATGAGCAACCCTCTCACAGAATAAGGCCATCAGAAAACACATATATTTACATTGCAATTCATAACAGTAGCAAAATTACAGTTATGAAATAACAACGAAAATAATTGTATGGGTGGGGGTTATCACAACGTGAGGAACTGAGCTAAAGGGTCGCAGCCTTAGGAGGGTTGAGAAACTGCTCTGGTCCTTTTCCTTCATCCTTCTGCATGAACTCCCTGAGTGTGGGGATGGATTTGAGGGGGTTCTTGAGGACCTCTGTTTTGTTGATGCAGATTTTATTATGTGCATGGTGAGGGGTGGGAGAAAGCGGCTTTTGTTGTGGAATATTACTTTAGCTACGTAAAGATGTGTTACATTTGTTTAGACTTCATTTGTTTAATGATGTAAAGATGCATTGCTTTGCCTGCCTAAGGCCCCTGATTGGTCTAATAAAAAGCTGAACAGCCAATAAATAGGCAGTAGAGGGATAGGCAGGGCAGAGAGAATAAGTAAGAGGAAGAATCTAAGCCGGGCGGTGATGGTGCAAGCCTTTAATCCCAGCACTTGGGAGGGAGAGGCAGGCGGATCTCTGTGAGTTCTAGGCCAGCCTGGTCTACAAGAGCTAGTTCCAGGACAGGTTCCAAAACCACAGAGAAACCCTGTCTCGAAAAACCAAAAAAAAAAAAAAAAAAGAGGAAGAATCTAGGCTTGAGAGAAGAGAGCAAGGAGAGCAAGGAGAAAGAGGAGACCCACCCTCGTCCCTGCTGGGGCTAGTCAGACACATAGGATGAAAGAAAGGTAAAAAGTCCCAAGGCAAAATGTAGATGAAGATAAACAGGTTAAATTAAGTTACAAGAGCAAGTGGGACAAGCCTAAGCTAAGGCCAAGTATTCACAACTAATACTAAGTCTCAATGTCTCCATTTGGGGACTGGTTGGTGGCCCAAAGGAAAGCCTGCTTTAAACATGTATTTGATGGTTAAGAGAGAGATGGTGTTAGACCTGAGAAAAGTCCATTTCCATGACTCCCTGATTAAGCAGGCTTTACTTAGACCGGCCAGATGGCCACCTCACTGGCTTTTAAGCACCCCCTTGTCCTTTTAGGGTCAGCTGTTGACTGTTAGCACCCGGACAGAAGGGTGGGGGGACTCAAGGCTGCCTGTGGTGTACGTAAGTCATAGTAACACCTGGACAGAAGGGTGGGGGGACCCCAAGGCTGCCTGTGGGGTACGTAAGTCATAGTAACACCCGGACAGAAGAGTGGGGGACCCA
Source organism: Microtus pennsylvanicus (assembly GCF_037038515.1). Taxonomy (NCBI): domain Eukaryota; kingdom Metazoa; phylum Chordata; class Mammalia; order Rodentia; family Cricetidae; genus Microtus; species Microtus pennsylvanicus. The sequence continues at coordinate 23,753,956 of NC_134583.1, forward strand.
AGGCTGCCTGTGGAGTACATAAGTCATAGTAACACCTGGACAGAAGGGTAGGGAGACTCAGGGCTGCCTGTGGGGTAGATAACTACAGTAATCCTCTGGAAGGCGAATCATCATAGGGGTTCAGGGCTTTAGCAGTGCAAAAGGGGTAGGTATACATCATGGGGTTACAAATTCAGCATAGGTTGAAAAACATGGATTGCAGGATACATTAGGCTTAGGAAACAAACTTATTCTTGTAAGCTATGGAGACAATAACAATGAATAGTGCTGCGGCTCCCTAGCAACAATGTGGCTCCTGTTGGTGTTTCCACAAAGGCTCAGCAAGTAAAAGCCAGATATAGTGCATGTATAATTAAGATGGCAAGTGATGACATTTAGAAAAAAATATTAGGAAGACGAGAGAAAAATTTTCTGAGAAAATTATAGATGGTAGAAAATAGCTTTACCAAATTCTCTTTAAATTGTTTTTGAAAGGATAGCTTAGTTAGGTTGGAAGGTAGGGAGAAGACGTAAGTGTCGTGTTTATGAGGGAGACATTGTCTCCTGGAAGAGGCAGTCTAGAAGAACAGATTGAAGTTAGAGGGTAGTCTCAGGAAGTAAATAAGTAAGTCAACCATGACACAAAAGCAAGGCACATCTAGTACTAAAGTTCAACACAAAGTGTGAGGCAGGTGGCATTGAAGGCTGAGCCTACAGTGGTAATCAGGGCTGCTTCCTTGACCATCTTACAGGCCTCCCAAAGAGCCTGCTGTGCCCTACAGCTAGCACAGAACCTCAGAGGCCAAAAGAGCCCCATTCTCTTAAAATGAGGGTGAGATGCAGGAAAGCCAGCTTCCGTGCTACAGCTGTGTCCAGGGGTGGCTTTTTCTTAATGGAAATAAGATATAAATTAGGATATAAAAAAAACCATGAACACATAAAGTTCTTTGATGTCCTAACTAGAATTTTTATGTGAAGGTATGTGTATTGCGATCTGTAGTCTCAATATTAAAAACTCCTTTCTCGAAGACTAGCCATTGGAGAGTTCATTCGGTAAATAGACAGAAAATGAATATTTAGTAGAAAGAAAGAACACAAACTTGTAAGAATAAAGTGGTTAAAGTATCTAGCAAGAATGTTGTGAAGAATGGTAGTAGCTTGCTAGGCTGATAAAATGCTAATTGCTTAGCAGTGCTTTATTTCTATAATACATCAATTGTATGAATATAAAGATATTAAAAAATGGGGCTGCAGGGGTCAGGGCTTGCTGCTCTTACAGAGGAACTGAGTTCAGTACCTAGCACCCAGGTGGCCTGGCTCACAACCACATGTAACCCCAGCCCCAAGTGATCTCCGGTGCCCTCTTCTGCTCTCTCATACACACACACACACACACACACACACACACACACACACACACACACACTAGAAATATTAGAAAACAAAAATAATGACCTAAGATTTTTTTAAGAAGGAAAACATTTTAAAATGAGAAAGCCATCAAATCAGAAAATGGTAATCAAATTTGGTTTTATTTCACAGCCATTGACCTCTATGGAACTGACGGGACTGGGACCTCTAATAAACAGTATCTGGAGAAGCATGTTTACCGTGGTATAGTCATTGGTTATATTGGACAATTTCTTTGTTAGAGTTACTAAGGGCGTGGTAAACATCAGGACCAAGAGCCACTGGGGAGTAAAAGGGTAGCTTCAGCTTCCAGCCCTCAGGCTAGACTCCATCCAGAGGGAAGGCAGAGAGTAGAAACTCCAGGCAGGACCTGAAGCTGAGAGGTAGAACAATGCTGTTTACTGCCTTACTCCCCTGACTGCTTTCTTCTACACACAAGGATCACCTGCCTGCGGGTGGGAGTGGTACCTCTCATAGCGATCTGGGCCCTTCTACATCAATCATTAATTAAGAAGATGTTCTATAGGCTGGTCTATAGGCCAATCTGGGGGGTGGGGTGTGCACATTTTCTCAGTTGAGGCCTCTCTTCCCAGATAATTCTAGCTTAGGTCAAGTTGATAAAACAAAACAAAAAAAATAATGAGTATATTTTTAAAAAATTCAAATCAAGTTCATAGCATCATTGTTTGTGATAGCCAGAACCTGGAAACAACCTAGATGCCCTTCAATGGAAGAATGGATGAAGAAAGTATGGAATATATACATATTAGAGTACTACTCAGCAGTAAAAAACAAGGGCTTCTTGAATTTTGCATGCAAATGGATGGAAATAGAAAACACTATCCTGAGTGAGGTAAGCCAGACCCAAAAAGAGGAACATGGGATGTACTCACTCATGTTTGGTTTCTAGCCATAAACCAAGGACATGGAGCCTATAATTAGTGATCCTAGAGAAGCTAAATAAGGAGAACCCAAAGAAAAACATATAGGCATCCTCCTGAATATTAACCTTCAGCAGGCGATGAAAGGAGACAGAGACAGAGACCCACATTGGAGCACCGGACATAAATCTCAAGGTCCAAATCAGGAGCAGAAGGAGAGAGAGCACGAGCAAGGAACTCAGGACCGCAAGGGGTGCACCCACACACTGAGACAATGGGGATGTTCTATCGGGAACTCACCAAGGCCAGCTGGCCTGGGTCTGGAAAAGCCTGGGATAAAACCGGACTCTCTGAACAAAGCGGACAATGAGGACTACTGAGAACTCAAGAACAATGGCAATGGGTTTCTGATCCTACTGCACGCACTGGCTTTGTGGGAGCCTAGGCAGTTTGGATGCTCAACTTGCTAGACCTGGATGGAGGTGGGGGTTCCTTGGACTTCCCACAGGACAGGGAACCCTGATTGCTTTTCGGGCTGAGGAGGGGGGGGGACTTAATTGGGGGAGGGGGAGGGAAATGGGAGGCGGTGGCGGGGAAGAGACAGAAATCTTTAATAAATAAATAAATTAAAAAAATTCAAATCAAGACATTTCATACAGGTATGTGTTGTATTCTTCCGTACCTTCCTCCTCTCCCTTCCCATACCCTTCCCTCCCATCTGTCTCCCTGTTGCCCGAATTTCACTTTGTTTATGCATATGTGATTTGATTGAGCTATATGAAATCTAGGAAACACAGATGAGGAAAACACATAGGCTATTTGTTTTCTGAGACTTAGGTATGATTGTTTTCAGTTGCATCCATTTTTCTCCCCCTGCAAACACATAATTTTACTTTACTCACTGGAAACAATTTCACTGTGGATCCATACACCACAGATTCTCTATTTGTTCTCGGTTGATGGACACCTCGGTTGGTTCCGTGGCTTAGCTGTTGGGAATAGTGCTGAAATAAGTACTAATGTATGAGCGTCTCTGTGATATACTGACGTAGAGGCCTTTGGGTAAATACTCCGGAGTGCTCGGACTGGCTGGGCATCCAGAGATCTATTTCTGTTTTATTTTTTGAAACTTCCGCACTGATTTCTACAGAGGCTGGACTAGTTTGCATTCCCATTAGCAATGTCTAAGAGTTCCCTTTCGTCTGCGTCTTTGCCAATCATGGTTTTCCTTAATGACTGACATTCTGACTGAGCTAAGAGGAAGCCCAGGGTAGGTTTGGTTTGCTTTTCTCTGACGGGTAGCAAGGCTCAGCAGTTTTTGCATGTTTACTGGCCATTTGTATTTCATCTTTGTAGACTGTTCATTTCATCACTGCGTTTATTGATTGGGTTGTTGGAATTCTTTAGTTGTTGGAGTTCTTAGTCTGTTCTAGATAGTAATCCTCCATCAGACATATAGTTCAAGATTTTATCCCATTCCTATTGGCTCTTTGTCCAATTAACATTTCCTTGTCCAGAGGCTTTTTAATTTCACAAGGTCCTGCTTGCCAGTTGCTGGCACTATTTTCTGGGTAGGTAAGGTCCTATTTGGAAAGCCCTTGTCTGTCTAGATCTTTAAGTAAGATACTTTCGCCTCCATGTGGATTCATTTGCTAGCTGCCTTAGCTCCTTTGTTGGAAACACTATCTTTTCCCTGGTATTTTCGATTCTTCTTTCATTCGACCCATAAACATGAAAGGTTTTGTTTGTTTGTTTGTTTTTTAAATCTACCAGTGTCTTCTGAAATTACTTTCTTCAGTGCTTTAAACTTTTCTTTGTGGAGGTCTTTCGCCTATTTGCTTAGGTTTATTCCAAGGCATTTTATTTTCATGAGGTGATTTTGAGTGGATCACTTCTCTTGTTTCTTAGCATGTTAGTTACTGATATCTAGCTGTTGGTTTTTGAATATGTTAATTTTGTATCTTGCCCCTTTCTGAAAGTAGCATCTTCGAACTCACAGAGATCCACCTGCCTCTGCCTCCCGAGTGTGGGGATTAAAGGCGTGCGCCACCACCACCGGTTCCTGAAAGTAACATTTCTAAGAGTTTTCTGGTGGCGTCTTTAGAATCTCATGTACACAATCATAGGACCTGCGAATAAGGACAGGGCGACGTCTTTCTTTCTCTTTACATCACTTTGCTTTTCTTGTCTCACTGCTCCCGCTAAGACTTCCAGCACGGACTGGGGGTGTGGGGAGTGGGAGCTCTTTTTTTAATTAATTAATTAATTAATTTATTAAAAATTTCCACCTCTTCTCATCCTCCCATTTCCCTCCCACTGCCCCCCTCCTCCTCCCCCTTGCTTTCCAGTCCTAAGAGAAGTCGGGATTCCCTGCACCGTGGATAGTCCAAGGCCCCTCCTCCCTCCAGGTCTAGGAAGGTGAGCATCTCAACAGACTAGGCTCCCAAAAAGCCAGTACATGCAGTAGAATCAAAATCCGGTGTCATTATCATTGGCTTCTCAGTCCGCCCTCATTGTCAGCCACATTCAGAGAGTCTGATTTGATGACATGCTCATTCAGTCTCATTCCAGCTGGCCTTGGTGAGCTCCCATTAGATCAGCCCCACCTTCTCAGTGGGTGGGCGCACCCCTGGTCCTGTCTTCCTTGCTCATGTTCTCCCTCCTTCTGCTCTGGGCCTTGGGAGCTCAGTCCAGTGCTCCAATGTGGGTCTCTGTCTCTAACTCCATCCATCGCCAGATGAAGGTTCTTTATCAATGGCTTCTCAATCAGCCCCCCATTTCAGCCACATTGAGAGAATCCGGTTTGGTCGCATGTTCATTCAGTTTCGGTCCAGCTGGATTTGGGGAGCTCCCATTAGAACAGGCACACTTTCTCAGTGGGTGGAACAACCCCTCGCGGTCCAGACATCCTTGCTGAGTGAGATAACCCAGATCCGAAAAGATAATATGGTATGTACTCACTCATTAGTGGACTCTAGCCATAAACAAAGAACATTAAGCCTAGAGAAGCCAAATAACAAGGTGAACCCAAAGAAAAACATATATAGATCCTCTTGGAAATTGGAAGCAAACAAGATTGCCTGGCAAGAATTGGGAGCATAGGGCTGGAGAGATGGCTCAGAAGTTAAGAGCACTGACTGCTCTTTCAGAGGTCCTGAGTTCAATTCCCAGCAACCACATGGTGGCTCACAGCCACCTATAATGAGATCTGGTGCCCTCTTCTGGCCAGCAAGCATACAGACAGACAGAACACTGTACACATAATAAATAAATAAATAAATAAAATTAAAAAAAAAGAATTGGGAGCATAGTGGTAGGAGTGAACTTGGGGGAATGGGAGAGGGAGAGAGAGAAGGGAGAAGGGAAAGACTGGAGAGAGCTTGGGGGAGTGGGAGGAAGGGCAGATATAGAAACAGGGAAGAAGTTATCTACATTAAGGGAGTCATTTTAGGGTTGGCAAGAGACTTGGCTCTAGAGGGGATCCCAGGTGTCCACCGGGATGTCCCCAGCTAGGTCCTTGGGCAGCAGAGAGGAGGGTGCCTTGCCCCACTATCACACTAATGATTATCTTGAATATCACCATAGAATCTTCCTCCGGCAACGGATGGAGATAGAGACAAAGTCCCTCATCAGAGCAATGGACTAAGCCCCCAAGGTCCTGTTGAAGAGCAAAAAGAGGGAAGAGATGAGCAAGGAAGTCTGGGAGCTCTTGCAGTAGAACACTTGCCTTACAAATGCAAGGACTGAATTTGATCTTCAGAAACAAGTTAGAAATATCCGGTTCCATGGTACTCACTTGCAGTCTCAATAACAGGGAGGCAGAGACAGACTGGAGAGTCTGTTTCCATTGGTTTATGGTATGCAGCCTTCACTCTGTAGAGCTCTTTCTTCTCTTCCTAATCCCCTCACAGCTTTTATTATGAAGGGGCACTGGGCTCTGTGAAAGACTATTGAGATGATCATGTGATTTCTGTTCTTAAAATTTTTATTTAGAAAAAAATTTTTTTTGAGACAGTTGTAACCCAAGATAACCTGGAACTCACGGTATGGCCCTGGTTCATTCTGAATATTGCAGTCTTCCTGCCTTGCCCTCCCAGATTCTAGTGTTTTAGATATGTGCTACCATGCCTGATTTATAGTTTCATTCTCAATGTATGCTTTTCTTTTCTATTGCATTTTTTAAAATGTCTCATATGTGGAATCAGAATTCTATTGGATTTATAAAAATTGCAAAAATAATTTAGTGAGGCGGCAGTAATACACCTCAGTAGTTGAACAATTACCTGGTGTGTCTATGACCCAGCATTTGATCTCCAGCACACAAAAAGCAAAACTTACCTACATGATTGCAAACTGTCAGCTTACCCTCAAATAGCCTGCTAGGAGCAGAGTGAAGTCAGAAATATGATTTAACAACATACACATACACACACGTAAGTATACACATGTTTTGTATCACCCATGCATCTATCCATGTTTATATATTTAGATACAATTATGTGTTATTGTATAGATATTTTTCACAATCCATAATTGTCTTCATATAGGGAATTTTTTTGACTCTTGCTTTTTCTTCAGTTATATTTTATTGAATTTCTTAGATAGCAGCTTGTATTCATTCTTTTGAATTTGGTCTACTGTAATTGTAACATAATTTAGTCTTTTGCTCCCAGTTGTTGGAAACTACACTTATTTCTCTTCCATTTTCTTTCCCTACCACGATGAACAGGGCTGCAATAAGGTAGGGCATCAAGGGTTGTCTGATGTAAACAGCCTCAAATAGTTATCAAAATACACAGTTCTTATATCGAGTAAGACTAATTTTGTGGGGTTAGGGCTCTAGCATAAAGAATAAATTCACACAATTCAAAGTTATTAATCTGTTTATTTATTTATTTATTGTGTTTTTTAGAGGCAGTGTTTCTCTGTGTAGCTCCGGCTGCCCTGGAACTTGCTTTGTAGACCAGGTTGGCCTTGAACTCAATGATCTGCCTACCTGAGTACTGGGATTCCTGAGTACTGAGTAGAGGATTCCACTACTTCCTAGCTTATTATTTTTAATTTCCATTTTTGTGTCAGACTACTTAGTAAAATTGTGATTATTTATATTAACACAGATATGGGTGTCATTTCTCCTTAATCCTTATCAGAAATCATTCCCAAGTGTGTTCCTGGCCTTACCACCAGTATGCTTGTATTCATATTTGTTTTAGATGGAGTTCCTTTCTGAATTGCTTAGTCATGTCCTTCATTCATGGGCTTCATGGTCTGGTTTGTTTTCTATTAAAAAAGAATTTATTTTGATAATGTGTTTATGCGGGAGGGGGTATGTGCAGAGGAAGGCAGGTGGAGGCTAGAAGGGGGGTTAACTCACCTGCAGCTAGAGTTATAGGCACTTGTGAGCCTTGTGGTGTGAGGTCTGGGGACTGAGCACAGGGCCTCCACAAGAGCAGCAAGCACTCTTAAGCTCTTGGCCGCTCTCCAGCTCCCTTTAGCCTTCTCACATGTCTGAAGTATTTCCTAAGATACTGTGTTGCACTTTACCCAACTACAGTTTTCCTACTCAACTGTTCTTAGTCACCGTCTTCATTTTAGAAGTTTAAGATTTTATATCATTACTATGTCCCTTCTTCTTAAATGGATTTTGGTTTACTGGTCTTGGATGAGAAAGTTTTCCATTAGTAAAGATTACATGTAATTTTTATAAATTTTCTTCTGGAAATTTGCTGCTTAAATTCTTCCAACTAATACTTCTGGGTTTATCTTAGGATGTATTTTGTTATAACTTCGGGTCTTCCGGATAACTACCCAATTGCATGAGCATCGCCCACTATGATTGTCCCAGCATACGCACACTTTACGTCTTTCTCAGGTGTGTGTGTGTACTCTTGGGCTCTCTGTGCTTTAAGCCATACTTTCTATGTTGCTATTCTAGCAGCTGAGGAATCTCAGTGTGTCTTCTGCTATGGGGGATCTTTTTCATAGTCCCATTTACTTTTCCATAGAAATTTATGATTAGTTTACTCAATTACTAAAAGCAAAATACAAAACAGAAACTTCATTAAGAGTCTCCTGGGGCAAGATACTTCCCAAGATGCCTCAGAGGGCAGAACGTTCTTGCTGTCAAGGTGAGTGACTTCACTTTGAACCCTGGGCCCTAGTGGTAGGAGGAGAAAATGCATGTAACTTGTCCTTGGACCTCCACGTGTTCAGCTGACTACACGTGTGTGCACGTGCACACATGCACACACACGCATATTAAATATGAACTCTCAAATCTGGGGTCTCATTGGAATTACATTCAATTTGTCCTGATTTGGGGAGGCTCTTGATACACTTCGAGTCACCTAATTCAAAGGCAACGTATGCCATCCCGTTTGTTACGGTTCATATTCATGCTTTATCATTTTCCTTTATTATATCTTCATTGTTTTTGTTGTTGTCACTGTTGTGACTAGACAACAGTCTTCCTTGAACAGTGTGGTCATCTCATGTGGTCATCAGCATATCTTGTATCTTCTCCCTTCCTTTTCTTTGTTTCCACCTTAATCAAATATAACCTGGAGAATCAGTCACCAAGGCCCTATCTTTAAACTTTATTTTGGAAGCTTATAAAAGTGAAATATGACCTGTTGAGTGTATTTTTTATAAGCAATCTAGAACACCTCTCCTTATATTTAGGAAAACAAGTAAAGTTCGATTGACATTTCCTTAGAAAATCAAAACCTCTTCTAAATAACTAAATTCTCTAAATTACCGAGGATAAATCACTCCCATTGTTCAAACTACCAGAGAAGATAATTAAGGAACACTTCTAAATTTCACCGAGGTCAGACACTAATTGTTTTCAACACACAAAGAGTGGGAATTGGTGTCTTTTCATCCTGTATAAAGAAAGCAAAGCAAGCAAATCATAACTGCTTTTATTCAAGCACAAACAGCAAGAAGGGTAACTCTGGTGCTTCAACAAGGTCAGTGCTTCTGTTCCTTTTTGGAGTTGAAAGCAAATGGCGGCAGGTGAGGTCAGAGGTGTTTACGCACCTTGCTTTGTCCCCATTGGGTGGGTAGCCACAGCAAAATACTCCTGTTGACCTGAAGCTGCATGTCTCTTCTATATCCAGCCAGCACCAACCTCTTCTGGGTAGGCTCTGGACTTCGTGTTCTGTCTCATGGTACTGTAGATGGTATAGTGTGGACCCAGATATCACGGGGAGTGACAGAGTATTGAATATAACCTTGATCTATAGGTGGCTGTGTTTGGCTGTAGGAAACTGTAAACCTGGTAGCATGGCTGGTGTATTACAGTTAGGTTATATATGCACATATATATGTACACACACACAGATAGATGTATACACACATACACGATTCCTCCCCTTTAGAGATTGTGCACCCCTGGAGACAGGTCATGCAGTGTTCACTAACACACAGGAAAAGGGACACTTCCTTTCACCACCTTCCAGATACAGGTTGAAAAGGAGACGCTGGCTTTATACAAGCAAAGCATTTGGACCTGTGTGTTAGTCATTTCTGCTGCAGTAATAAGGCACCATGACTAAAAGTGACTTAGGGGGCAGGAATGGTGGAGTATATCTATAACCCTGGCAACTCAGAAGGGTCAGGCAGGATGGTGCCTGAGTCTGCAGCCTACCTGGTGGGTCTTAGGTCACCCCGTGATTCTAATTGTGGTCCTGTGTGACAGGGGTCCTGTGTGACGGGGTCCCTGCATTAAAATTGTCTATATTCACAGCATCTTACGTGATTGTGCTTAACATGGTGTTTGATTAATATTGAGCATAGAACAAAATGAAAAAGCTTTTTATTTCATTATTCTGACTCACGAGTTAAACTGCACACTATTAAGAAGGATGATACCTTGGCCTCTGCTGTTTGCCTGAGAAGCACTTTAGACGCTAGAGTCTTCCATAGCATTTTATGGTTTGTTTTATGGATTGGCATTCCGCCAGTGTTATTTACTGCAGATTAAGTATTGATTCAGCAGCGAAGTTGGATATTATACTTAAGATTATTTTTGCTGGTGTTTATCTTGAATTTTTGCCTTACTCATCTCTTTTACTAACCCTGCCTTTACAAAATAAAATTCAGAGTTCAGCTAGCTAGGTCCCTAATGTGGCAATAAATTAATTCAGGTAGAAGTAAGACCACTAAAACAGGTCTGATATTATTTATAGCTCTCTGCAGACACTATTTAGGCTCTCTCTGCTAAAATGTAAAGAAGCAGCTCACACATTTGATCGAATGCTAAGGCTCTCTGAGAGTTTACGTGGCTCTGCTGGATACACATTACTTGAAGAGCTCTGTCCAGATCTGGCCTCAATCACCCAGATTCTGATCTGAAGTACTGTCTGCATCGTGGAAGATGAAGATAGCAATGCTAAAGCACCAGGACACAGCATCTCAAAGAAATAAGCAAAACACAACAAAGGGGCTTAGGACACCGCCAAATACATTTCTCCTAGGAGGAAGGAGCAAGGTAGTGATGCATTGCTCTGAATGTTTTAGGAACGTGAGAACCTTAAAGCTTCCAGTTTTCCTTTAGATTGTGGGTACTGATCTTTTGTTTCTGATGAGAGACACAATTTGCTTCTCCAGCTTCACATCCGGGACAACAGCAGAATAAGCGAACAGATCTCTGCTGTGTGGAGCAGAGAGATTTTAGTCTCGTCAAATGACCCTGTAGACAACTTAGAACATTTTCAGCTTTGTACTATTTAACTTTCGTATCACCTCTTTAGCTCTGAGTCCTGAGATAGGAAACCCTACAAGGACCTCATAAATCCAGACGGAAGTCAAGACGTATACATATGAGGAAATGGGAGGATAAGACGGCGCAGGTTATAACTGCAATGCAGACTGAGGGCAAAAGAGCATGGGGAGGGATAGGTGCTGGGAGTGGAATTAGGATTCACAGGGAAACTGCAGTGTTAGAAAAGAGACTCCATGGCTGGAGTGTGCATGCACACATACACACACACACAAACACACACACACACAAGACACATATGTGAATGACAAAGTAGCGGAGCACTGCTGCTTCTGTGGCCCCACTGAATGATAAAATCATTATCATTTAGGTGGGAAGATGGAGAAGTGAGGGAAAGAGCAAGGGCAGAGTCATGGGACTGGGCTCCAGTCACAGCTGCACCACTAACCGGCTCAGTTTACCTCTAACAGACTACACTGTCCTGGCTGCACTGTCCTGGTGGACTTGGGACCCAAGTCACACATTCTCGCTGTGGCAGCAGGAGAAGGTGTTGACATGTCAGGGGGATGAGGTTGGATGTTTATTTAGTGGGTTATAGAGGGGAAAGGGAAAGGGGGGAAGGGGAGAAGGTGAGAAGAGCAGAGATAGAGATAGATAGATAGATAGATAGATAGATAGATAGATAGATAGATAGATAGATAGATAGATAGATGAGATGAGATGGAGTGTGGAGGAGAGGAGCCAGGGCAGCAGCTACCTCTTTGGGAGAGAGACAGAAAGGAAGAGAGCTAAGGCCAGATGCAGAAGGAAGATCTGCCTGCCTAGGTGGTGGACAGGGGAGGGAGTGGGTAGGGCTTGTCTCTTAAAGGGACAGAACAGATCATTACAGTAGTTGTTTATGCTGTAAGATTATTTAAAACAATTGGTTTGGTTAGTAATGGTTGCTTTTTATTGTCAATCTGGAAGGATTTCAGAATCACCATGGAAACATTCTTCTGGGCATCTTGACAAACTTATAGGAAGGTTTAACTGAGGAAAGATGAGCTACCCTGATGTGGTTGGCCACCATCCCACGGACTGGAACCACAGACTGAATAAGAGAAAGGAAGATGAACACAGCATTTGTCTCTGTGCTTCCTGACCCTGGCTACAATATGACCAGCTGCCTGTGCTCCTGTGGCTCTGCCTTCCTACCATGCTGCGCTGTTTCAGGTCATGAGCCAAAACCAACCGTCCCTCCCCCTTCAAGGTGCGCTGTTTGGTCACAAGTACATTGCTAGAACAATAAGAAAATTCACTCATTCTGTTCTGTTATCTTGAGAGTTTGTCAGGTGTTCTGACATACTCCTGTGAAAAAAAAGAGAGGGAACAGAGACAAATGTGAGCATTTTGGAACTGACCCCAGGCAAGGATGTGACCTCATCCTTAGTTAGGCCTGGAGAAAGGAAATAAAAGGTTGAGAGCCTTTGGAAGTGAAAAGTTGAGAGTTGTTGGGAGTGGTCGTTAGGATATTTTTATTTTTATAATTTTATAGTTCATCAGTATGCTAATTGGATGGGTTCCAGTTTAGGTAAAAAGAATCTAACAATTACATATTTTTGTGGGTATTCTTAAATTCTGTTTTTAATGATTTTAGGATAACCCTGTAAGAGTTGCATTGCCTAATTGATTTCAGTCATTGAGATAGCTTCCAATGATAATTTGCATCCTAAACTTTAGTTAAACTTTAATTTTTCTTAAATCAACTTTGTTCCCTGCCCAAAGTCTTCTAAATCTAAAATCTGCTTCTCTCTGTGTTTCAACATCTTATCCTATAATGCCTAATGTCAGACATAATCTTTTGCACTCAGCAAGCCATAGAACTTTTAGTACCATGGTCTTAATTTCCTTTTGCTTCCGTTTACTACTAGTTAATAATCTCTTAGTTAAAGCTCTCACCTGAGTTCTCTTGGCTCCAGGCTTCTCTCAGTCTGTATCCTTGAAGTCCTGAATTACATTTACTGAAATGTGTATCTTACAATGTTATGCTAAAAATTTGTTTTTACAGTGACTCAGTGCAGCTTTCATAATAAAGGGGCTAGGTTTCCCCTCAACCCATTGTTATAAATTAAATAGTGGTCCCCACCCCTTGTCAAACCCCAATTTGCAGAATCTATGTGAGTGGATATGGAAAAGATATTTTGTATCCATCATAAGTTAAGGATTTTAAATTAGTCCCAGATTGTCTGGGACTATCTGAACATGCTCTAAGTGTAATTCCAAGAAACTATATAAGTGGGAGAAAGCCGTGTAAGGAGGTAGAGTCTGAGAAAGAACATACTATATTATGCTACTGGAGAGGAATGAGGAGGAAGAAATCACAAGGCAAAGAATATATCTAGGTAGCTTTGAGTGGCTGGTAAAGGAAACCACTTTTCCCTCTGGTGTGTGCGTGTGTGTGTGTGTGTGTGTGTGTGTGTGTGTGTGTGTAGCCTTGTCACACCACATCTGAACTTTTACCTTCCAGACTGTAAGGGAAGACATTGGGTTATTTCATTCCCTAGGTTCATCACAGCACAACAAGGTATTCAGATACTCTGTAACCATCCTTTATCTATCCCCTCATGGCACTGTTCCCAGGCAATATAATGGCCTTTTTGCTAAAGTATAAACCCTCCTGATAGAAGGAATTACACCATCTTCTGCTTCTATTCCTGTGTCTCATGTGCTACCCTTACCACATTCACAAAGTAAATGGTTTTATTTATGGGATTCAGGGTAAAGGATACTTTCTCCTAAATTCTTGTCCCATCCCTCAGCCCTCTCTCTTTTCTACTTACATTCTTTGATTTTTTTTGTGGGGGGATAAGCTCTATAACTAGATACATTGGGAAACAATCATTTTGGTTAATGGTCTTCAGCTCTCCCTTGACGCCATGTCTTCACCTTTCACCTCCGACCCTCAGTCACCGGTTTCCATCCTCTACTTTTCCATTGTCTATCTTTTCTGTCTACGCCACTGTAGCTTTGACATTCACACCCTCTCCTCTGGACAATAGTCAACTGGTGTCCCCACCACCATAAACGTCTTAGCGTTCAGCCCACCCTCACACTGTTCTAAACACTGCATTTAAAGTAGTGATGCTGTTTCCGTCAGCCCCACAGAAGCTCCTCTAACTGGCTCCCCATGGGCAACTTGAATGTTGGCTCTTTAGCATGGTTTCCAAGCCCGTATGTGTTGAGCATTCTCGGGGTTCATGTCCTCTTTAACATGCCCTTGAACAGCCACAGATCTACCCTCACTCATCCTGCCGCTGTTCCTGCTCACACTGCTTCATCTTTCTCCCCACTTTTCCTTTCTCTGTTTTCTCTTGAAGCCTATTGGAATCCTCTCATGTCTGAGGCTCAGCTCAAAAGCCATTTGTTAGGCAATGGAGCAGAGACTTTTTTTAAATCATTAGATGCTGGGTGCTGGAACAGCTGGATGTCCATATGTAAAAACAGACCCTAAGCAGAGGACCTCATATCCTGCAGAGAAACTCATGTCCAATGGATGATACAGTACAATGGAGAATCCAAAACCACAAAACTTCAGATATTTGACAGGATAAAAATCTAGATAGTATTGTCTAAGGCAATGATTATTTTTAAAAATTACAACACTAAAGGAACAATTTCATGAATAAATAAATATTGGTTAAGTAGGACTTCTTTAAAATTTTGAAAATTGCCCCAAAAGTCAATGTTAGGAGAATAGGAACACATACCACATGTTAAGAGAACACTTATGGGTGTCTGATAGAGAAGAAAACAAGCCAATCAGAAAAGGGGCTAATGACCTTGATAATTCACCAAAGAAGGTATCAACCAACACGCAAACCAGCACTGACAAAGACGCACCTTGTTTCTCGCCAGGGAGACAAGAACACAACAGTAGTGTGCTAACACACCAGTAAGAGTGACCAAAGTCTCTAACACCAACACTGAACTCACTGATAGTGGGGACGCAAGAAGCTGTGGACATTCAGGAAGACAATTTGCTAGTTGTTTACCCCCCCAAAAAAATTCAACACAGCAATCAAATCACTTGGAATTTATCGCAAGGAACTGAGAGCTTATGTCTAACAGAAAGACATATGCATGGGTGTTTGCAGTAGCTACATTTGAAATTACTCCAAGCCTGGAAGCAATCAAATTGTCTTTAGCAGCTTAAAGAATCTACTGTGGCACATTAGAATACAACTTAGCATGTGAGAGGGAATGAACTGTCAAACAGCACAAAGACTCGTGGAAACCTTAATACGTATTCTAAAAAAAATACACCAGGGGGCTGGAGAGGTGGCTTGGTAGTTAAGAGCACTTACTACTCTTGAAGAAGACCAGGTTTGGCTATCAGCACCCACATGACAGCTTACAACTGTCTGCAACTCCAGTTCCAGGGGATCCAGCACTCTCTTCTGGCTTCTGCGGGTACCAGATGTGCACATGGTGCCCATAAATACGTAACAGAAAAAGCACTCATATATATAATTAAAAAGAAAACCCAGAAAGTCTGTATCTCATGGGACTCTGACTGTTGCCGTATTTCATTAGCTGTGGGTTCTGCATCTTTAAATTTGATTGACTGTGGATCAAGTCTGTTAAAAAAAAAGTGCTGATATTGAACATGTATGGGCTTTTTTCTTATTATCCCCTAGCATAACACTTACATAGCATTAGAACTAATCTAGAGATCCTTTAAAATAAATAGAGGACAGCTCAGAGGGCAGACACCTGTGATCCCAACCCTCAAGAGGCTAAGGCAAGAGGATCTCTAAGGCTAGCCTGGGCTACAAAGTGAAACTCTGTCACACAAAGAAAAAAGAAAAAGAGCCACGGAAAGATTGCACAGGCTAACTCTACATGTTGTGTGCTGCATCAAATATTTGAGCACTTGTGCATTTTGTTATCTTCTGAATTTCTGGAACATCCTGGAGGGATGACTGTAAAAGATGTTTTGGAAAAGACAACATGATGGAGATCACATAGGGGTCAGTGGTCTGAGGGGCAAGACTGGAGGAACGAATATTAGGGCACACAGCATTTTTAGGGAATGGAATCTACTTTGCCTGGTAAAATTATCTGCATAATTGTTATCCCCCAAGCATGAATTCTAATGCAACTGTGGATTTTGGAGGACTGTTTGTTCACGTAGGTTTGTTGATTGGCACAGCCTACCATTCTGGTTTGATCAGAATACTGCTGTGCACGGGTTGGGGGCAAGACTTGGGAAATCACGCACATTCTTCTCATTTCCTCCCGTTATCTCAAAACTGCTGCTTCTTGCAAACAAAAGCTCCTCGCCTGCAGGTTTCCCGCTCCAGCTCCTGTCCTCCGAGAGTGAGATGCTACTGCCTTTATTTACTGGTGTTCAGTAAGCTTCAAGCCACTGCTTGTGGTTACATGCCAATCTCCCACACTGCACTGCTATGTCCTACGTATGAAAATGGAATATTATTCCTGTTTTCCTGGCACCACGCTTTTCTCCCAGCAGGGGCTTCAATAAATGTTTGTTGAATGAGTCAACCTGCCCTGCAGCAAGGTCCCTCTTAGTCTAGTACATCCAATTTCTATTTGCATTTTTAAGGTCAGTTGTAATTTAAGGTTACAAGGAAAGGCAAGAGCGCCTTTCATGGGAGCCTGAATTGTTGTTTCCTAGTATACAGACAAACCTTAAAATTATGCGCAAATAAAATAGAGATACTCTAGACTATTAATAAATAAAATGGGCCCTCTGGAAGAGCAGCCAGTGCTCTTAACTGCTGAGCCAGCCAGCTCTTCAATTCCCAGCACCCACATGGCAGCTCACAACTGTCTGTAACTCCTGTTCCGGGGATCTGAAACCTTCACACAGACATACATGAAGGCAAAACACCAGTGCACACAAAATACAAATAAAGTAAAAACAAAAATTAAAAAAATAAAATGAAAAGGAAGCAATATTTTTGAATACTATTATTACAATGCCATCGGTGGACCCGTCTTAAATCTAAGGGTAGTGAATGAAATGCATGAGTATTTTTTTCTTAATTAAAAATACTTTGCATTTATTTTGTTTCTATATGCACATGTGCGAACCTTTACCTGCATGTGAGTGGAGGTGAGAGGACAATTTGGTTCTCTCCTTCTACCATGTGGATTCCTGGAATATGAGCATCAATCAGAGGTCACTGAGATTGGTGGAATTGCCTTTAACTGCTGAGTCATCACATTTACCTGCTGAGTCATCACAGTGCTCCATTATTTTTTAATATAGAGCTGGCTAGTGGGGCATTCTAGAATCTTTACCTTAGAATTTTGTAGTCTAGAATGATGATAATGCCAGATGTTCTTTTTAAGTATATGCTTGTCCCATATCACATTATATATGTAGTATAGGGCATCATATTATACACAATAAATTGATAAACTTTATTTGTCAATTAAAACATGTGAGCTGGGTGTAATGATGTATGTCAATAGTTCCATTACTTGAAAGTATTATGGTTTAAGTAAAAATGCTGTGGATCCCCAAGTGGCTGCAGCGGGCAGCAGACCATGAGACCACGCCACAGGTCTCCAAAGTGGGCGACAGGCAGCAGGTCCCGAGACCATGTCGCAGGTCTTCAAAGTGGTGGCAGGCCGTGGGTAGTGAATCCTGAGAGCAGCCAGTCCCAGGCAGAGACAGCGCAGTTCCCCAAGTGGCTGTAGTAGGCCATGAGGGGCAGTGAGTCCCATGCAGGAAGCTGCAGCCCCAGTGGGTGAGAGACAGAAACATGGATAGGCACACCATGCAGAGTGAGGTTGGATATTTATTTAGTGGGTTATGGAGGGGAAAGGGGAGAAGAGCAGAGTGAGGGGGAGGGAGAGAAAAAGAGGGAGAGAAACAGAATGGGGAAAGGGGAAAAGTGGGGAGAAGGGAGAGACAGAAGCTGCCTCTTCAAGAGGGAGGCAGAAAAGAAAGAGACTCAGGTTGGAAGATGAAGATCAGTTTGCCTTGGTGGAAGGTCGGGGGAGTGGTCGTGGCTTGTCTCTTAAAGGGACAGAGCAGACCATTACACTGAGGCAAGGGAATCTCTAGTTTGAGGACAGCCAAGGCTACATAGTAGGACTCTACCTAAGAGAAAAATCATTTTTAAATGAGAAAAGATATCTGAATAATTTGATGAATAGTCAATCTATTTTATGAAACACACAATGTCATGTTACTATACATGTTTCATTTACATATGTGGGCAAGCAATAAATTTTACAAAATGTTTTAATCAATGTAAAACTTTTGAACTCTCTTTCATAGTCAAACACTCTAGAGAACTACTAGGAAATATAGTTGCAGGAGGCCCAAGAGAGGGAAGGAGCAATGTGGCCTTTTTTGGGTAGCTCTCCCTTATTCGTTAAGGTTGGTGGGTGAGAGCAATAAGAATGGCGGAAGAGGAGGGTACAATGATTTCCTCCAAGGCCTATGAAGTGCCTCTTTTAGCCCTATCCCCTCTCCTAATGCAAATTAATTCAGCTGATTTAAAAAACCAAGGTGTAAGGAGGAAGGAGTGCTTTAATTAGTGGTAGCACATAGATTTTATTTTTAGTTTTCTCAACAAAGTGCAGATTTTACTAATTGAGAAGCCTTTTGAATGGTCACGGGGTATTTGTGGTCACACAAAATACTCTCTTCATCCATCTAGGCACCCATTCTTTGTCCCTAGAAACCAAAAATTTTACTCTGTTTTCTTTTTGTGTTATTTCATGGATAGTCTATGGGCTTATTTTTGGAAAGGTAAGCTTTTTTTATATAAATAAGTGAAAATGTCTTTTCCCCACCCATAACTTTCTTCCTCCTCCTCCTCCTTCTAGAAAGGAAAGCTCTTTAAGTTCACACCTTCGGAGGTGCAAAGGCCAAGAGGGGTCTGTTGCATTGATTCGGTCTCTTGTGAGAAACCCTTTGGGCTAGCTCACATGATGACGTTGTGGTATACGGAGGAAGAAGCTGGAGACCAGGAGGACTCAGGCTTGCTTTTTTATAAGAACCATCCTGAGAGACCAGCCTTGGGTCCCAGGAGAGCTGGTTACCTTATTTTATCCTAAGGACAGTTGCTTCACTGACCATACAATTTTTCACTGCATCTCACATTTTTAATGTTCCATCACCTCAGTATTGCCACTTTGAAGTAGAAGCTTTGTGGAGGCCTGGAAATGTGAGCCTATTTCCAGGTTGGGCAAGGTCAGAGAGTTGGAACACACTTCTAGTTCCTTCAAGGTTACCGGGCTTCTACCTTAAACAAAGGTCCTACCTAGAGGTTGCTCAGAGTTCTGCTTTCTCAAGGTTATTGTCAGGTGTGATCAATAACCAGACCTTGTGCTCCAGGAATAGAGAAGTAGATCTGTTTCTATCTCAAACAGAAGTCTAAGGATCCAGCTAAGTTCCAGTTCCCTTTATGGAGATAACTTGGGATTCTATCCAGGGAGTGGTTTGCCTACAGAATGTTTTGGTCTAGTGTGTGAGTGAGACTTGTTTGGTTTTAGCAACAGAATAATGTTTAACTGTGAATACAGCCTGTGACCTTCAATTGGTATGTTCATTTCCTAGTATCATGTTAATGCAGTCTTTTTTCTTACTCCTACCTTTTGGGGTCAGGGGTATTTTTAGCAGTTGGAAATTAAATGCGGGTAAATTTTCAGTACTCACTGGAATTCCCTCCCATACTATCCTATATGTTTCTCTGTTTTATTATTTTCGTTTGCGTCTTTATATTCTTTACTATATTTCTAATCTCCACGCCTCTACCCTGGTGAGAGGTATTTTGCTGAGGCTGATCTCTGACAAATGGTATTGTTAACCAACAGAGCTTCCAACACAGGAAGCTTTGGGTAATAGATGCAAACCATACCTAATCTATGGTGTTTATTCCTTGACGTTTGAGGGCACAGAAACTAGGACCTCTGCTCAAGAGTTGGGAAGGGCCCACTACGGCTGCCAATTAAAATAACAGTATTCTTTATATGTTACTCATTTTGTCTTGCTTTGTTTGCATGTGTGTGTACATGAGCGTGTCTATATGCATGCATGTGAGTGTATTCATGTTATTTATGTAGTTTAATAGCTGCCTACTGATGA
This sequence comes from Microtus pennsylvanicus, assembly GCF_037038515.1. NCBI lineage: Eukaryota > Metazoa > Chordata > Mammalia > Rodentia > Cricetidae > Microtus > Microtus pennsylvanicus. The sequence continues at coordinate 23,774,060 of NC_134583.1, forward strand.
AAAGATCTAGGATCCTAGATGTTGAGGCAGCCCCAGTCTGGGACAGTAGTCCCAGAGAAGTCCTAGAGAGCTGACAGTTTCAGTCTACACTGGAATCCTGGGAGGTTCTAACACCAGCAAAAGGGTGTCTCAGGAACAGAACAGATTAAATTGCCAGTGGGAGGAAGGGCAAGCAATCAAAAGCCAAAACCTTCCTTCTTCCATGTTCTTTTATGTGAGTTGCCACCAGAAAGTGAAGCCCAGATTTCTACCTTAAGTAATCCGGCCAGGTGAAATTACCAGCGCGAGTGAGAAGGAAACATGGAACAGGCAACAAACCCGCTTAGGAGTTTATTGGGTGGGAGTGTGTACAGGATTAGTGAGGTTGGTGTGCAGAGAGAGAACTGGAGATGGTGCACCCAGCTTTTAAGGGCTGCCTAGTGCATGCACACAGGGGGATGGTGTGGTTACGTCATCACGCATGTGCACAAGGGCTCACGCAGCTGCATCATACGTAGATGATGTAACCGTGCTGCATGTGGGTCACATGGGGTCCTTTAAGATTCCTGGGGCCATTAGGCACTTCTGCCTGAGGGCTTGTTGGCACATGTGTGGCCCTGGAAAGGGGACGTGTCAGCCATGTTGTGTGGCTGAATGATTACACCAAGAAAAGTCCCTCACAGGTGTGCTCAGATGGCTGGGTTTTGGTTATTCCAGATACAGTCTAGTTGACAACCATGATTATCCATTTATGCTATGAAACATACTATGAAAAGCCTAATTTTACTTAATGAGTCAAATGACAGGCATTTGAGCTGTTCCTAATCTCTCGGTATTGTTTCTCACATGTGAATACAATACAATCAGTCTCGAAGAGAATTCCACACTTAGTCAAAAGGGGCAAAACACAATTTGCCTATTTGTTCATACTCTTCAAATTGGATTCTACCCCCTCTGTGTTAGCAGATATAACTGTGCTATATAATACAATAAAAGAAGCATCCATAGGTTCATGTTAGATTGCAAGGAAAGGTATTTTTATGTGTCCTTTGCACACACATAGGTGGAAAGATATACTTGGAGACTAAGGTTGGGAGTGGTGTTCTTGAGCTACGTGCTGAAGCAGCATTGCAAAGCAGGTTCCCAGCAGAGTGCCTGCCTGCTAATTGCTGCGGTAGCTACTGTTCTTGTGGCTATGACAAAATGCCCCACAGAAGCAACTTTACTTTAGTGTGCTTATGTTGGGATAGGTCAGGAAGCAGATAGAAGGGAAAGGAGGTGTTCACCTGGTTTCCTTTCTTTCCCCATTTTATTCTGGTTTTCTTTCTTTCCCCCATTTTATCCATCTAGGACCACAACAGGTCATGGGACAGTTGTAATGGTCTGCTCTGTTCCTTTAAGAGACAAACCATACCCATTCCCTCTCAGTCTGCTGAGGCAAGCTGATTTTCAGCTTCCAGCGAGTCCCTTCCTTTTCCATCTCCCTCTCTAAGAGGTAGCTTCTGTCTCTCCCCACTTCCCTACTTCTCTCTCTCTCTCTCTCTCTCTCTCTCTCTCTCTCTCTCTCTCTGATCTTCTCTCTTCTCCCTTTCCCTTCTATAATCCACTAAATAAATATCCAACCTCACTCTGTATGGCGTGCCTATCCATGTCTCTGTCTCTCGCCCTGCCTGGGACCAGCTGCCTTCAGATACCTGCAGTATGGTCTTGTGCTATGCCCATCTGTCTGTCTCTCCTTGTAGGACTTGCTACTTCTCATGGCCCACTGCAGCCACTTGGGGAACTATGCTGACCCTGCTTGGGACTGGCTGCTCTTGGGACCCACTGCCCACTGCCGCTGCTTGGATACCTGCAGCATTTCTGCTGCTGCAGCCACCCAGGGATCTGCAGCATTTTTACTTAATCCATTACAACAGTGCCACTCATGAATTTCACACTTAAGGTGACATTTCCAGAAACACACTTAGACATATCCAGAGGTGTATCTCTTAGGTTATTCAATCCATCCAAGTTGATAATAAAGATAAACATCACAAGTGCTTGATCAATATTTATAGAATAAGTCCTATGGTGATATAGAGGGTTTACTTTATCAGTTTTGAAGTTAAAATATAATACCATTTCCCCCTTTCTTTTCTTCCCTCCAACCTTCCTCTGTTTCCCCCTTCTCCTTTCTCCTGCTTACATTAATAGTTTTTTAATTGCTGATAAACACACATTTATAAATATGTATATATTTATATACATATATAAAATATCAGGACTGACTACTTGTTATCAGATAAGTGGATATATATAGTTTCTGATTATTAGAGTAATATAGTTAGGTGTCCTAACTTAAAACTTCCTGTGGTAACAGGATCTTTTTTTTTTTTTTTTTTTTTTTTTTGGTTTTTCGAGACAGGGTTTCTCTGTAGCTTTTTGGTTCCTGTCTTGGAACTAGCTCTTCTAGACCAGGCTGGCCTTGAACTCACAGAGATCCGCCTGCCTCTACCTCCCCAGTGCTGGGATTAAAGGCGTGCGCCACCACCGCCCAGCTTGGTAACAGGATCTTAAATGACTTATCTGGGGTTTGTTTCAAGATAGGAATTTTTTTTTTAAAAAAGGATGCATTTTAATTCAGCATGAAATTCTAGAATTTGGCAAGCAGAGGCAGAAATATCAAGAGTTCAAAGTTATTTTTGGCTATGCAGCTTGATTGGTCATTCAGCTAAACGTTTACAGGTTGTATGAGGAAAATGAACACATAATATGTAATGTTCTGCTCCGTCTCTTTAAGAGACAAGCCCCCCCTTCCCCCCCCCCCCCGCTTCCACCGAGGCAAGCTAATCTTCAGCTTCCAGCCTGTGTCCCTTCTCTTTTCTGTCTCTCCCCTGAAGAGGCAGCTTCTGCCTTGCTCCATTCTCCCCACTTCTCCCATTCCCCCTCTCACTGTCTTTCTCTGTTTCTCTCTGCTCTTCCCCCTTCCTCCTTTATCCCCCTTCCCTTCCCTTCCCTTCCCTTCCCTTCCCTTCCCTTCCCTTCCCTTCCCTTCCCTTCCCTTCTTTCCCTTCCCTTCCATAACCCACTAAATGAATATTCAAGCTCACTCTGCATGGCATGCCTATCCATATCTCTGTCTCTTGCCCACCTTGTGGCTTCCTTTCAGAGACTGCCTGGGGACCTTCAGCATGGTCTCATGGCCTGCTGCCCGCTGCCAGCTGCAGCCACTTGGGAACCTGAGGCATTTTATTTAATCCATTATAGAATATATATTACTAAAAGAAGATAAAACAGTACAAAGCTACCAATGTTATTTTGGTATATTCCTCCCTCCATATATTTGTTATATTTACATACAGATTCTTATATTTTATAAGATTGTTGGAATTGTAGCCACAGTGAAACCTTAAGTATATACAGCGAAATACTGGATCTGTTTTCATTTTTTTATGTTTTTGTTCTGCTTTGTGTTTTAAGATAACATCTTGTTAGGTAAGCACAGTTGGTTCAGAACTCACTCTGTAGACCAGAATGGTCTTGAACATATGATCCTTTTTTCTCAGGGTCTCAAGTGTTAGGGGTTAAGGCATGTTCCACCAAACTCAGCATTATCTAAATTTTATTCATAAGCTTCCTTCCCTAAGAGATGAATTAATTTTTATTTTATATGTATGAAAATTTTGCCTGCATGTATATGCATTGTGTGTATGTGGTGCCATGGAGGACAGAGACTTGGTAAGGTTCCCTGGAACTGGATTTACAGATGGCTGCTAGTGGCCATCTCAGGACTGGTAGACAAAACTAGTCCTCTACAAGAGCTGTAGTGCCTTCAACCACCAAGCCACCAGTCCCTTTGTTAATAAGCTTTTAAAATATGTATATGTAAAGATATACATATTTAGAAGAACTTACCAATTTTTGTGGTTTCCTGACATCTCCCTAATTGAATGTATAATTTAAATATTTTTCAATGTTTGGATTGCTTTCACTCTTATTACAAATAATTTTAGTCAACTCTTTTCCTGCTTCCTTAGATTGCATTTTCAAAATCAAAAGCTTAGACTTTGGACCAAGGGGTATGGGCAGGCTTGGGGCTGTGCTTTGCATCTTCTCTCTGTTCGTGTGAACCTGAAAGCAATTCTTTATGAGAGCTTCCCCTGAGCCTGTGTGCTGTGGAGCCATGAGTTCCGCTGCTTGGGAAAGACATTGCACTGGCTGGCTTTGTGTGTCAACTTGACACAGACTAGTGTTATCAGAAGGGGGCAGCCTCTACAAAAATACCTTTCTACAGAGTGGAGGCATGGGAATTTAAAAATATAGTAAAGAATATGAAGACGTGAATGAAAATAAAACACAAAAAACATATAGGATAGTATTGGGAGGGAATTTTTAGTGAGTACTGAAAATTCCCCGTGTTTGATTTCCCAACAGCTTAATATACCCCTGACATCAAAAGGTAGCAGCAGAACAAAAAGACTGCATTAACACACAAATTGAAAGTCAAGGGGTACTTTCAAGGCTCCTGCCCTTGACTCAGGCCCTAGACCAAACACTCTGTAGGCAATCTACTTTCTGCGTGGAATCCCAAGTTATTTCCATAAAGGGAACTGGAACTTAGTTGGATCTTTAGACTTTCCTTTTAGGTAGGAACCAACTACTTCCCTATTTCAGGAGTGTGAGGTCTAGCAACTAGCCACACCTGTTGACAATAGTCTTGAGAGAGTAGAACTTTGTTTTACAACTAGGTGGGACCTTTGTTAGAAGCACAATAAACTTGAATGAACTAGAAAAAAGTCCCAAACTCTCTGACCTTGGCCTCTATGGGCCTCCACACTTAAGTGTCTTTCAGCCATTTTAGATTCCTCTGTTGAGAGTTCTCTGTTTAGGTTTGTAGCCCATTTTTTTTGATTGGATTATTTGTTCTTTTGGTGTCCAATTTCTTGAGTTCTTTGTATATTTTGGAGATCAGCCCTCTGTCCCATGTGAGGTTGTTGAAGATCTTTTCCCATTCTGTAGGCTGCTGTTTTGTCTTGTTGACTGTGTCCTTTGCCTTACAGAAGCTTTTCAGTTTCAGGAGGTCCCATTTATTAATTGTTGCTCTCAGTGTCTGTGCTACTGGGGTTTTATTTAGGAAGTGGTCTCCTGTGCCAATACATTCGAGTATGCTTCCTACTTTCTCTTCTATGAAGTTCAGTGTGGTTGGTTTTATATTGAGGTCTTTGAACCATTTGGATTTGACTTTTGAACATGGCGATAGATATGGATCTGTTTTCAATTTTCTACATGTTGATTTCCAGTTATGCCAGCACCATTTATTAAGTATACTTTTTTCCATTTGATATTTTTTGCTTCTTTGTCAAAAATCAGGTGTTCATAGGTATGTGTGTATTAATATCTGAGTCTTTGATTTTATTTCATTGGTTCTTCTGTCTGTTTTTATGCCAATACCAGGCTGTTTTTGGTACTGTAGCTCTATAGTAGAGTTTGAAGTCAGGGATTATGATACCTCCAGAAGGTCCTTTATTGTACAGGATTGTTTTGGCTATCCTGGGTTTTTTCTTTTCCATATGAAGTTGAGTACCATTCTTTTGAGGTCTGTGAAGAATTTTGATGGGCATTACATTGAGTCTGTAGATCGTTTTTGGTAAGATTGTCATTTTTACTATGTTAATTCTACCTACCCAAGAGCATGAGAGATCTTTCCATTTTCTGATGTCTTCTTTAATTTATTTCTTCAAATATTTAAAGTTCTTGTCATACAGGACTTTCACTTCTTTGGTTAGAGTTACTCCAAAATATTTTAGTTATTTGTGGCTATTGTCAAGGGTGATAGGCCATATTTCTCTGATTTCTTTCTCAGCCCATTCACCGTCATCTATATAAAGGATGGTTACTAATTTTTTCGAGTTAATCTTGTATCCTGCTATATTACTGAAAGTGTTTATGAGTTGTAGAAGTTCCTTGGTAGAATTTTTGGGCTCACTTATGTAAACTATCATATCATCAGTAAATAGTGATTTTACTGATTTGTATCTCCTTGATCTCCTTTTGTTGTCTTATTGCTCCAGCTAGAATCTCAAATACTATATTGAATAGATAGGGAGAAAGGAGACTACCTTGTCTTGTTCCTTATTTCAGTGGGCTTGTTTTGAGTTTTTCTCCATTTTGTTTGATGCTGGCTGCTGGCTTGATATGGTAGATTGCCTTTACTGTGTTTAGCTATGTTCCTTGTATCCCTGCTCTCTCCAAGACATTTATCATGAAGGGATGTTGTATTTGGTAGAAGGCTTTTTCAGCATCTAATGAGATGATCATGTGTTTTTTTTTCTTTTCAGTTTGTTTATATGGTGGATTTCATTGACAGATTTTCATATGTTGAACCATCCTGCCTGCATCTCTGGGATGCTCATGGTGGATGATTTTTCTAAGATGTTCTTGGATTCAGTTTCCCAGTACTTTATTGAGTATTTTCGCATCAAAGTTCATGAGTGAGATTGGTGTGTAAGTCTCGTTCTTAGTAATGTCTTTGTGTAATTTGAGTTTCAGGATAATTGTAGCCTCAGAAAAAGAATTTTGCAATGTTCTTTATGTTTCTATTATGTGGAACAGTTTGAGGAGTATTGGTATTAGTTCTTCCTTGAAAATCTTGTAGAATTCTACACTGAAACCACCTGCCTGTTCCTGGGCTTTTTTAATTTTTTTTTTTTTGGTTTGGAGACTTTTCATGACTGTTTCTATTTCTTTAGCAGTCATTGGTCTATATAACTTGCTTATCTGGTCTTGATTTAATTTTGGTAAGTGATATTTGTCCAGGAAATTGCCTATTTCCTTTAAGTTTTCTAATTTTGTGGAGTACAGGTTTTTGAAGTATGACCTGATGGTTCTCTGAATTTTCTTTATGTCTGTTGTTATATCCCCCCTTTTGTTTCTGATTTTGTTAATTTGGATATTCTCTGTGTCTTTTGGTTTGTTTGGATAAAAGTTTGTATATTTTGTTGATTTTCTCAAAGAACCAACTCTTTGTCTCATTGATTCTTTGTATTGTTTTCTTTGTTTTTATTTTTTGTTATCAGCTCTCAATTTGATTATTTCTTGCCATCTAGTCCTCCTGGGTGAGTTTGCTTATTTTTGTTTTAGAGTTTTTAGATATTCTGTTAATTCACTAGTTTGGGATTTGTTTTTAGCTTCTTTATGTAGACATTTAGTATGTATGAATTTTCCTCTTAACACTGATTTCATTGTGTCCCATAAATTTGGGTATGTTTTGTGATCATTTTTGTTGAATTTTAGGAAGTCTTTAATTTTTCCCTTGACCCATTGGTGATTCAGGTGAGCATTGTTTAATTTCTATGTGTCTGTGAACTTTCTGAAATTATTGTTGCTGTTGAATTCTAATGTTAAGCCATGGTGATATGATAAGATACATGGGGTTATTCCAGTTTTTTTTGTATATGTTGAGGTTTACATTGTTACCTAGTATGTGGTCAGTTTTTGGAATAGTTCCATGAGGTGCTGAGAAGAAGGTATATTCTTTTTATGTTTGTTGAAATGTTCTATCAATGTTTGTTAGTACATTTGAGTCATAATGTTTCTTAGTTCTCTTATTTCTCTGCTAAGTTTCTGTCTGGCAGACCTGTCCAATGGTGAGAGTGAACTGTTGAAGTCTCCCACTATTAATGTGTGGGATTTAATGTGTGATTTAAGTTTTAGTAGTATTTCTTTTACATATAAGGGTGTCCTTGTAATTGGGGTCATAGATGTTTAAAATTGAGATTTTCTCTTGATTGACTTTTCCTGTGACAGATATGAAATGTCCTTCTTTGCCTCTTTTGATGGATTTTAGTTTGTAGTATATTTCATTAGGTATTAATATATCTAAATGTTTCTTAGGTCCATTTGATCAGAAATTTTTTCCCAACCCTTTATTCTGAGGTGATGTCTGTCTTTGAAGTTGAGGTGTGTTTCTTGTATGCAGCAGAAGGATGAATTCTGTTTTTGTATCGAATCTGTTAGCTTGTGTCTTTTTATAGGTGAGTTAGTCCATTTATATTAAGGGATATCAATGACTAGTGATTGCTAGTTCCTGTTCTTTTAGTTTTCATTGTTGGTGATGTTATTTTTGTGTGTTTCCCCCTTCTTTGGGATTTGCTGCTGTGAGATCATCTATTGTCTGTGTTTTTGTGGATGTAGCTAACTTCCGTGGGTTGGAGTTTTCCTTGTAGCAATTTGTGTAGCACTGGGTTTGTGGCTAGACATTGGTTAAATCTGGTTCTGTTATGGAATATCTTGTTTTTTCCATCTATGATGATTGAAAGTTTTGTTGTGTATAGTAGTCTGGACTGTCATTTGTGGTCTCTTAATGTCTGCATAACTCTTGACTAGGACCTTCTGACTTTTAGTTTTTCCATTCAGAAGTTAAGCATAATTCTGATAGCTCTGCCTTTATATGTTACTTGGCCTTTTGCCTTTGCAGCTCTTAATATTCTTTCTTTATTCTGTATGCTTAGTATTTTGATTATTATGTGGTGAAGGGACCTTTTTTGATCCAGTTTATTTGGTGTTCTGTAAACTTCTTATATCTTTATATGCATATCTTTCTTTAGGTTGGGAAAGCTTTCTTCTATGATTTTGTTGAATATGTTTTCTGTGCTTTTGAGTTGGACTTCTCCTTCTTATACCCCTATTATTCTTAGATTTGGTCTTTTCATAGTGTCCCATGTTTCCTGGGTATTTTATATTAAGCTTTTGTTAGATTTAATGTTTTCTTTGACTGATGAGTCTATTTCCTCTATCATATATTCAACGCTTGTATCAGTTGTTTATGCTTTCATTTGTGGCTCTTGATAATTTTCACATATTTTGTTCCTATAATTCCCCTAGTTTGTGTTTTCTTTTTTGTCTCTACTTTAATTTTCAAATCTTGAATCATTTTTTTCACCTGTTTGATTGCTTTTACTTGGTTTTCTTTAAGGGATTTGTTGATTTCTTCCAATTTTTTGTTTGTCTTTTTCTCCATTTCTTTGAGGAAATTTTTCATTTCCTCTTTAATGGAATCATACATTGTCTTAAATTTACTTTTTAGGTAATTTTCTTCAGCTTCATCTGTATTGTGGTGTTCAAGGCTTGTTGTAGAGCCGCTAGTTTTTGTTGGTGTTGTGTTGATCTTTGTGGTGTTGAGTGTGTTGAGCCTGTCCTGGAACTAGCTCTTGTAGTCAGGCTGGTCTTTAACTCACAAAGATCTGCCTGCCTCTGCCTCCCAAGTTCTGGGATTAAAGGCATGTGCTACCATTGCCTGACTTGAGTGTGTTCTTACCTTGTCTAGCCATCTTTTCCTCTGACTAGTGTAGTTAGGGCCATGTGTCTTATGATCACTCTTCTAGGTGCCAGTGGATCCAAGGCTCGGATGGTTGTTCCTTGTGGTGGAGTTGGGGTCATGGTTCTAGTCACCCTAGAGGTCACTTGACTCCCTGAGAGATTGCTCTGAAATCCCAGTCTTTCAGGCATGCTCCCAGTGAGGTAATTTGTTTGAGCCTGCTCTCAGAGGTTGCTCCTTCCTACCTGCTCCTGTGGAGGGTGCTGGTGCAGGACTGCTCAGAAGGAGGTTACTGACCTGGGTCTGCTCCCCTGGAGGTTGCTTACTTGGGTCTGATTCTGCAGAGGTCTCTAACTCCTGCCTGCTCCTTTGGAGGTTGCTCCTTGAGCTGTTCTAGTGGGGGTTGTTGGCTTGGGCCTGGGCCTGGTCCTGTGAAGGTTGCTGGCTGGGGCCTGGTCTCTTGGAGGTCGCTCACTCCTGTGATAGTTATATTTTATGTGCCAATTTGACTAGGCCATAGAGTGCAGATACTATATGGTTAAATATGAATGTCCTTGTGAGGGTAGTTTTGGTGAGACTGACATTTACATTGGTAGGCCCCGAGGGTACTTATTTCCACTTTTTAAAAGAACACTTAATTCTTTTATGCAATAAAGATATAGTTACATTTAGTATTCATACTGTTATGTATCACATTTGTCTAAGACTGTAGAGAGCCATATTCTTTGATCCACTTTTAAAATATATTTTGAAAACAATGCTTTCAAGTGGAAAACTATGATTTGAATCCAAAGATCTGTCCTCTGGAATGTGGCAGTTACACAGAGCCGGGGTGTTCTCTTAAAGTCAGTAGGTTCGTGTTGCAGTTTCTTCAGAGCTCAGGTGTTTGCTCTTGTCGTGCCAAGCAGGACCGAGCATCTTCACTATGGTGCAGGGCCTGTATCACCTGCTGACTGCCTCAGCATCAACGCACTTCTCTGTCTTAAGCATCTCCAAGTTCTTCCCAACCCGGAGTCTTTACTGTCCCAGCTGTCTGCATAGCTCCTTCCCCAGACACCTCCACTCTCCAGTGTCCCCAGGGTGATAGTTAACTTACCCCACCACGAGCAGCTTCTTAGCATTTTCCTGCTGCTGTGATTGCTCTCAGCCCTTCTCTCATAGCCTGACCTAGTTTATTTTACTCATTGCTGTCTCCTCCACAACCAGCTCAATAAATAGGAGCTGAATAAACAGATGCACAAATTCAGTCATGCACCTGATAACCTCTGTGGGGATTACTTGTGGGAAATATATTTGGTATTTTTTCTCATAGTACAAAATAAAATCTTATATTAAAATATCCGGACCTGTCACACTGTCCGATTTTGTCGGCTTCTACCTTCTGTTGCACTGGAGTTCTGCAACGCACTCAGATCCTGCGCATGGCAGCACAGAGGTGAACTGATGCTCACACTTCTGCAGCCAACACAATTTAAAAAATACAAACCAGTTTTAAGAACGGACCATGAGAACATTATCACTAACCCATAGCTGCATGGCATTTTAAGATATCCTTAATTTTTTTCACTGTATATATTCATTATACATGGTATTGTGGGATGTTTTATTTTATTGGAGACATCTCTTTCTATTTATCCCAGGCTGGCCTTGAACTTACAACCCTCTCCCCTTAGTCTCCCAAGTGCTGGGGCTACTGGAGTGTACCAACAAATGAGGTCAACTCCTCATTTGTTGGTACACTCCAGAGACAGGGTATCTATCACTATAGAGCCCAGGCTGGCCTAGGATTCCTAATCCTCTTGGCTTAGCTGTCTAAGTACCCTGATATTTATGTACTTAGACTCTCAGTACTATTCTGGGGTTATACCAACCAAATTTTTTTTTTGTTTTTTGTTTTTAAATAACAGAGTAGTTACTTCAAAGAGTTTAGGTTAAAAATAATAATATCAATGAAAAGGAATCAGGAATTGGAAAATATGGAAAATATTGAATAACAGTGATCCAGAAAGAGCATATTGCTGTAATGTTTAGGAAGTGTTAGAAAGAAATCAGACGAACATGACTTGTCAGGTGTAACTGAGGTGGCAGGACAGTTAGTGGAGAGGTGTGGTTTGCTTCTGAGGCAACCAGACATACTAAGGCTGAAGAGCAGCTGGTATGGCAACAAAGGGACTAGTTGACAAAGGCTACCCCCGCAAACCCCACTAAAACAACAACAACAAAACAGACCCCACCAAAGAGAGGCCTCCTGAAGACTGAGCAGCATAGTGGAGTCTCCAGCTAACACAGAGGTAGTAAAATTACTGGACTTAAAAAGGAGTTCCAGGCCCTGTGTCCCAAGAGCCAAAAGAGATTCTGTCATCGTCTGTGTCTTTACATGCTGCCGTCTTCCGTGATTTTCAGAAGGCTTTCAAACTTTGCCTTCATCCTATCAGGCACCCCGGCAAAGATAGTTGTTCATAATATCAGAAGGGGTGCTGCTACCTAACATGTTTACCCTCATGGTTGATCAGAGAAATAAACATTTTGTGTATGTACCAAACATTGTTTACTCTCCATGTTCATGAGAAGGTCATTTTATAAAGTAACTGGGCATGCCACTAATAAGGAGGGTGGATTATAAACTATGAGGGTGAACTGAGTTTTGCGTAAAATCAGTTTCTAGATTAGAAAAAAAGAACATCAGAACAACCTCACAAGTGATGTAGCTGGAAAACCTTGTGAGTAGGAAAAGAGGAAAACAGAAGTGTTCTTTGTTTTTTCTTTAAACTTTGGAAACAATGCATTTTTTTCCCATTTTTGCTTATGAAGAAAGAATTAAGTTTATAAAAATGTTTAAGTTTGTTGAGTGCCAGGAACACTGGAAGGAATTAACAACAGCTTGGGGAGTCAAGGAGAGCTATGGAGACAGTCGAACACTTGAGTAACATTTTAAGAGGTAATTACTTTAAAAGGACATGGTAACATGGTAAATGGAAACAGTAAGAAAAGATGCTGCTTTGTGTGAGCACCTGCAGTAGCCAGAAGAGGGCGCTACATCCCTCGGAGCCGCATTTACAGGTAGTTATGATCCACCCCACATGGATGCTGAGAACTCAGGTCCCCTGCAGGAACAGCAAGTACTCTTAACCACTGAGTCATCATCTCTCCTGCCTTAAGGTACACATTTTTCTCTAAAATCTCCGATATGATTCTTAGAGTTTGATTGCTTGTAGGAGACAGCAAAGGAGAAAGTGGCCTCATACTGGTTTGTTCTATATGATTAGAGGCAGGTAAGATTACTTCAGACATGGTTGGAATGTCAATAGCAGGCGCCGAAATCAGCAGTAGGAAGGGACAATTTAATTCTAATTGTGTTTATGTAAAAGAAAATGATAGCTGGATTTTCTGTGAGATGACAGAATCATGACAAGTGTGTTGATAAATAAAAAGATCCCTGGCTATAAACACATCTAAATGATCAAAATTCCAATTAAATATGCAAGGAAGGGCTCAAAACTACGAAGAGCTGAAGGCGGGTGTGGACTCTTTGCGGATCCTCCCACCCATAGGCTGGTTCTACTGGTGTTTATGGGAAGCAGAGAACAGATTAGAGTCCTCGGGTGTAGGGGTGAGGTACAAGTGCCTGGACAGACCCTCAGGACCTCAAAGGCCCACACCTTTGATGAAAGTGTAGGTTAGGAAAATTCCTGTTGGCATGGGAAGGTGCTAAGTTTTGGCTAGGGAAACAGAAGAAAACTTCTTGGAGAATTTATCACCATGTTGCAGATTTTACATGGGCTTATAGATCAAAGCAACTGATATGGGATGGCCCAGATAGTTCATGGGAAAATCTATTTTTCTTTCTTTCTTACCACACATTTGCAATCTCTCTTGTGTGCCTTAAAATGTTGGACAAAGCAATTCTATCATTCCTCTGATGACACCTGAAGTCTTCCTGCGGTGTTGCCCATTACTTAACTCTTTCTGCACAGGAGTCATGGTGATCACTGCTGACAGGTTGATCCCTAAGGGGTCAGACGTGTGTTTACAAAGAGGGACACAGGTGACACACAGATTTGACTTCCCATCGTCCTCCTGAGCAAGCTTCCAAACTTCTTTCTTCGTTTCTTCTTTAGTCACCCACAGATGATGCTGTCCTACCAATGAGAAGTTCAGGCCCCACACTTATGCCATGAGTTATCCTTAACAAACGTTAGTCACTGATGGGGAGCAAATACCTTATGATGTCAGTTTCCAATATTGAATTCTGGATTCTTAAACTCCTTTAATATAAAGTGCGACCAAACTTGGGACTTTAGTTAATAGACTATAATTGTAAAATTTCTCAACTTTCACAGAAGATATTAGTTAATGAATATACCTTTTCACATTTAATTGGTCACAAAGCAAAGACCAAGAACAGTTTTCCACTTCAGATTTCTCTAGGATCATGAATAATTCTTTGAAGGTGGGTGCAGACTCATTAGTTCAGGAATTTATGATATAATCTTCATCATGTAGAACTGGGAAGTGTAGTGATAAGGGCGGCAGGGCTGCGTCCCCATCACCTCGGCCGCCCAAAATACTACAGAATGGCGCCCCACATTGGGCGCCATTTTGTTGTATTAAGAGTGGCGGGGCTGCATACCCAGCACCCCAGCCGCCTGCTAGCTTATGCCCAAAATAACAACACACAAACTGTATTCATTTAAACACTGCTTGGCCCATTTTGCTTAGCCCATTAGCTCTAGCCCTTACTGGCTAATTCTGATATCCCGATCAACCCATCTCTAATAAACTGTGTAGCTCCGGTCTTACTGGGAAAGATTCTAGCCTACGTCCATCCTGGGTCTGAGCTTCATCGCATGTCTCAGAGAGCAGAGCTATCCCCGCGTCCGCCCAGGAGAGGGGAGCATGGCATCTCTGCTCCAAAGAGCAGAGCTGTCGAGTCTGGAGAGGAGAGCATGGCGTCTCTCTCTGAGCTCACTTCCTCTTCCTCCCAGCATTCTGTTCTGTTTACTCCTCCCACCTATGTTTTAATCTATCAGGCCAAGCAGTTTGTTTATTACTTAATCAATGAAACCAACAGATTGATATATGACACTCCCACATCAGGGAAGGCCCTTACTATTTGATTTGATCTCATCTGAAATGGGATTAACATGACACATGCCAGCAGCAGCACCAACAGAGGTGACAAGTGTCCTGAAGTCTGCTCTGTCATGTCCCTTATCCTTGTGGTTCTCAGCAAAAAGTTATCCAGAGCTTGCCTATAAATCCCCAGTGATGAAATTTTGCAGCCTCCCAAGGCAGCATCTTCTTGCTGTAGGCTCTAGGACTCTGAACTTTTGACATGGATTAATTTTGTCCCTCAGCTTATCTTAAAGCCCAGTCAGCATTTCCTTGGGCCCTCTCATAGAGGATCCACAGATCCTTAGTGGATGACTAGATTACAAACCAGATTATAGCTCCAATGACTGCTTATTACAAAATGCTAAAGAGAATTTATATTCTTTCTGGAAAGACTGACTAAAATCCTCCTGATATATCTTTGCACCCCAATTGCCCCACAGACGATCTAGCAATGTGTTCTTGTCCTAGACTCAGTCTCTGAAACTCTATATTTTCAGAGCACTGCCACTTAGGTCCTCAGCAGAGCTCCCTGAAAACAAAAGCCCTTCAGCTGGGGGAACCAGCCTCTCAGGAAGCCAGCCAGGAGCCTGCTATTGTTACTTCACAGGTGTTGGCTGGAAGCTACCAGCCTGTAAAGGTTTCTCCCTTCACCCCAGATGATCTATCAAGATATCTGCATATCATTTTTTTTCAAAAAATAAAAAGACACCTGCATATCCAAAAGAGGTCATTTTTTGATTAAAACACATACCAATAAATTCTAAAAAATAACACAATTATCACTATTTCTTACTAAAGTTTATAACACTAGGTAAATCTATTCTAAAGAGAGATTGTTTAAATAAATGCCTAAGAGCTCCTCAATAGAAGCTAAGAAATCTTTTACAAGAGCGTCATTGTTCATTTTTATAGCAGCTATAGCTTATGTACCATAAAACAAACTCCTTAATGGTGTACAATTCAGTGGTCTTTACTACACTCACAATCACCACCTCTATTGGATTTCATAATATTTCTATCACCTCAAAAATAAAGCCATTTACCCAACGGGAATCATTTTCCCGTTTCTCTTCATACCAGCTTTTGGTGATCGCTTATCTATTCTGTCTCTATAGGTTTGCCTATTCTGAATACTTCACATAAATGCTATGGTAGTTAGTCTCCGGTGACCTGTTTATCTCACTTAGCATTATGTTTTCAAGGCTCATCTATATTGAAACATATGCTAGTACCTCATTTCTTTATATTGCCGCCCCCCACAAGAAGTTTACTGTGGCAAAGGAGACCAGAATATGCCTCCTCTGAATCTGAACGATTGCTGAGTAAAGATACTTAAAGAGAGGAGGCAGAAATTCCCCCTCCTTCCTGTTTGCCGAAGAGCAAGACATGCATCACTAAGATTACCCCTCATTCTCCCCCAGAAACGACAGAAACATCCCTGGAGATTCCTGTAGGTCCTTATCTCGGGAGTCCAGCCAGAGGGACTTAAATAACCAACTTACTAACCTGACCTTCCCACTGCTAGTGCCCCAGCCTTTTCCCACTCCCAAGCCCAAGGATGCTTTCTCTCTTTTGTCTTGCTACTTCCCTGCTGAAAGGTAATTTTAAATTTGATCTACAAAAGACTGGAAATATGTTCATCTTTCAGAGTTTCTTTAACACACACTGATCTCTAATTCCATTTGTGTTAGCACATCTCTACAGTCCTGTTCTTGGTCGATGCTGCCAAGTGGGCTGCTTCATTTATTTATTATTTGCTTGGGGTTTACCCTGGGCAACGGGCATCTCGTGTTAACCTTATTAGTCTGTCTTTTGTTACAGAAGTCTCTCCCAGCTACGGACTTTGGAATCCCGACAGGGAATAATGTTCCCTTCCTCCATGGAAGTATTTTGTTTACCTGTTGAACAGTTGTTAGACTTTTTTTTTTTGCTTACTATCAACACTGCCGCTGTGCACAACAACTCCCAGGTTATTGTGTGACTGATATTTTGCCATTTTCATTTCTCTTGGATAAACATCTAGGGGCAGAATTGCCATGTCATATGGTAGTTTGATATTAAATTTTTGTTGGGATACTAAACTGTTTCCAAAATGAATGCATTTCACACCACACCCATAAGTTCGAATGTTTCAGTTTTTCTTACCCTCACCAACACTTATCTGTTTTATTATCTGTCTTTATGTATGTGAAGTGGTACCCTGGTGTGGCTTTGATGTATGTTTTTGAGGACATCATCAGGTGCTTATTTCCATTAATAACTCCTTTTAATAATAGCTATCTGTTTAAACCATTTTTGTGTTTTTTAAAATTGAGTTGTAGTGCAGTAAGAACCCTTTTATAGACCCAACTTCCTGTATTATAGATGTCGGTCCTTAGAGATATAAATCTCTGCATTATCTATATAAGTTCCTATATTAAGACAGGAGACCTATATTATAGGTATAAATCCTATATTTTATATACAAACTCCTGCATTATAGATATAAGTCCTATATTATAAATATGTCTCTATCCTATAGACACAAGTCTAAACTGTAGATACAAATTCTTGTATAATATAGACATGTCTTTATATTACAGGTATGAGTCTCTATATTACAGACACAAATTCCTATATTACAGACATGAGTCCCTATAGTACATACAAATTTCTTGTTAGAAATATGATTTGTGATCATATTCTCTTATTCTGTAGGCTTTTCTAAATAGTAATTAAAGTTTATGACTTTCTTCTGGATTTGTTCCAATTTGGGAAGACCAGTGCTCATGACACACTCCGAAGAGAGTGCACAGCCTGAAGAACAAAAGCACACTGATTATCCGAGAGCAACTTGCTCAATGAACGCTGGCAGACGAATGGACAAAATGAATGTGTGTCCTCCTGTTTTGCAGCACGCCTCTCACGGCTCCCTCTGCTGGTCGTTCAGAGAAGTAACCATTTCAGTGCCCGAAGTCCCCCCAGGAGCTGCGAAACTAATGTTTCCTAATGGAAGGCGTGCCTGCTTCTGCATGTCCTTACTAAGCTGTTTTCTCCACTCCTCCGCTGTAACCCGCATCCACTACCCTACGGGAGTCTGCGGGGATTTCACAGTAAGAGGCAGTTTTATGTTCTCTTTACACACGAGACTCACTGGTTTAGGGAGAAAGAAACAGTTGTATTTTCAGCTTGATATTGACTCGGTAGCGGTTTCAGTGGTCCTGGGTGTTTGTGCTATGGATGTTCATTTGGAATTTATTCAGGGAACTCATACTGACTTCGTTATACTCCCGATCTTACAGTCCTTCCCTCAGCACGGGTCCCTGTCTCATTAATTAAGCCCAGAGCTATCATGGCATAGACCTGCGGCTGAGAGGGAGGCAGCCTGCATATCTATCTTTAGACCACCTGAATTCTCTGCAGAGACCCAAGGGCCGATAGATGGTCCTAGCCTGGCTGCCGGCTTTTGCACATTATCTATTCTGGTCTATTTTGCAAGTGAGGTTTGATACAATCCTTCCTATGTCCCGAGTGTTGAATCATAGAAACAAAAATCAGTGGTTAAAAAAAGAATTGGGGAGAATCAAAAGACTTCTAGTAGAGACGACAGTGGAAAGGCAAAAAACAAGGAATAAGCACGAGGAAGACATGCTGGGCTCACAAAGAACAAAGAGCAAAGCTCTCCTTTCACTGTAACCGAGTATAATCAACATTCTAATGTTACATAGGCAGAGCCGCCTGCCTGCTAGGGTTACCCAGCTCATTCTCCCCCTGTGTACTCTACTGAGATGACTGTGGCATACAAGTGGGATGTATATACGGGTACCAACACTTACGAACTAGTGGGGCATTCCTGGCGTTTTGAGGCTGCGAATGCCTCCAGCAGAGAAAATGGAAAGGGGAATTTAAAAAATATCACAGACTGGAGAAATGTCTCAGAAGCTAAGAGCCCTTGCTGAGCAATCATGAGGACTGGAATTGATATTTCAATACTCACTCAACAAGCCCAGGAAAGAGTAGAGACAGGAGGATTGCTGGGGCTTGATAACGTCTAGCCTGGCCAAGAAACCATGATCTCCATGTCCTGGGAGAGTTGCAGAGGAGGACATCTAATGTCTGCTTGTGACCTCAGTGTCCATATAGGAGTGTGTCCTCTTACACACATATGCATATATGGTCAGACACACACACACACACACTACACACACACACACACTGCTTGCTTGCTAAGTTAGAGGACTGAGGGACTATCTAAGCATATTCTGATTGCTAGAGCAAAATGCACCAAATTAGGTGATTTATAAATAGAAATTTGTGGCTCCAAGTTCTAGAGGATGGAGGGTTTAAGTTCAAGGTATTAGATACTTCAATGTCTGGTGAGGATCAATTTCTCACAGTTGTAGTCTTATAGTTGTATCTATCCATGGAAAAGGGAGATCAAATTCCTTTGGCCTCTTTTATAAGGGGACTAATACCATTCCTGAGTGTTCCATCCTCATGACTTTGTAATCATCTTTGAAAAGCCCGTGGAGGTTAAGCTAGGGAGGGGTGGTACAAATGTTCAGAGAGAGCTACCCCAAACACTCCGACTTAGCCTAGTCTGGAGAAAACAATTTGCAGACCCTAAACGCCACCTATAATACCACAGGGTATTCACACAATGCATTCTCTTCTCCAAAAAAGTGAGCACTTTTGAGATTGCTTACATCACACGAAGAAAGGACGTGTTTCATCAGTTGACTTAAGGCTCAGGGGCTAACTCTGTTTTAGATGTAGGGAGGAAGGTCAGTGGTGTTCAGGATTGGAAGTGAATTAGACACTCCACCCATGTAAGATTCTTTACACTTCATGTATAAAAACCACATGAAGTGGGGCTACAGTTTTACAGATTAAAGAGTCATCCAAATCACCGATCAGAATCAAACCATATCTGTCACAATTTGAGGTCTTTTTTTCCTCAGCAATTCTATGTCCTTATTCACAGTTCTGGTTAATTGGAAGCCTTTACCTGGAAGGGTAGGTGGAAGAAGGCTGAGCCCATGCCCAGTTATTCTGTCTGATACTGGGGGGTTGGGGTAGTGGCTTCTGAAACAGTCCTCCAAACATGATAGAATGAATCGATTTCTATGGTCTATACTTAGAAGGACTTAACTATGGATTCTGCAAGGGGGCAGCTCTGTGCAGCACCCTCTGTACACCAGCCAATGGGTTTTCTTATTTCTGCCGCATCCCTGCCTACCGCTTCATTCTGCAAAGTCTGCCTTTCACAAAACGGCATTGTCCCGCTGTGTGAAGAACAACCGTGTGGGATGCAGGGAAATGTCTTCTCCACGTGAGCGTCTAGTAAAGGATGGAGTGGCAGGACGGTAGACTCGGGCCAAGGACAGGACGTCCTTGCTCACTGCAGACGTGAGGTCCGGCTCAGTGTCTCCCTGGTGGCATGTACGTAGGGAGACACTGAACCAAGTCACACAGCAAACCTTGAGTTGCTAGTTTTGGTCTATGAATAGCAACTATTTCTCAGTTTTCTGCTTTTATCTGTGCTTAAATTTTTAACATTGTTTATTTATTTTATATCCTGACTGCAGTTTTCCTTCCCTCCTCTCCTCCCTTTCCTTCCGCCGTACCTTCCCTCCACTCCTCCTCCAGCTCCATCCATTCCTCCTCCTTTTCTATTCAGAAAAGGGCAAGCCTCCCATGGATAGCAATAAAATATGACATATCAAATTGCAGTAAAACGAAGCACCTCCCATTGTATTAGGGTTGAACAAGGCAAAAATTTCAGGATTAGTTTGACACATTTAAAACTTTGATTTTTTTTACATATTAAAAAGCATTTTTAAGACTTTCTTTTGAAAATTATAGCTAAAGTGTTCTTACCCATGTATTTTTCCACTTATTTATTTACTTGTGGTGATTAAAATCCAACCCAGAGCTTCCCCTTCTGAGCCATAGCTCCAGCCTCAATCTATGTCTATGTGAGGATTTCACACACACATATACGCATCAGGCTCCTGGTGGAGTCCTGCCGGTGCATCGTTGTGTTGAGTGGTCCCCGTGCCGTCCTAGGTTCTAAAACCCAGTTACTTCACACTTACCACACCAAGGTTCTGAAACCCAGACGCTTCACACTAGCCACACCAAGGTTCCGAAACCCAGACGCTTCACACTAGCCACACCAAAGTTCCGAAACCCAGATGCTTCACACTAGCCACACCAAGGTTCCGAAACCCAGACGCTTCACACTTGGCACACCAAGGTTCCGAAACCCAGACGCTTCACACTTACCACACCATTTCACTTTCCAGTTGCGATTGGCATCAACACCGCGGCAGCGAAACCTAGAGTTTCTGGACCTCGTCTTTCTCCAGAATCGATCCTAGACATGATTAAAACATCAGGCAGTGAACACGGTACTTAAGAGGTGTTTTAGCTCCATTTCCGTTGCTGTGATTAAAAATACCCTGACAAAAAGAAAGTTGGAGGAGAAAGGGTTTGTTTGGATTACACTTCCTGGCTGCACCCTGTCATTTTGCTGGGGGGTCAAGACAGGAATTGGAGCAGCTAGTCTCTTAGCTTTCTCTTCTCTTACACAGTCCAGAGCTGGGTTCATGAGATGGTGCTGCCCACACTGAGCTAGTTCTTCCTAAATGAATGAACAGCCCAGGCAATCCTCCACAGATGTGCCCACAGGCCAGCCCGATCAGATCGCAGGCAATTCTAGATTGTATCAAGTTGTGATTCTAGATGGTGTTGAGAGTTAAACCTAGTCAGCACAAAAGGACATTCATATGTATTTTAGTTGCCCAGTGGGTAAAGACACCACACCACTTTGGGGTGAGTTCCTAGACAAGCACAGACCAGCTCTAGGAGAAGACAGAGGCAAGGATTAGCCCGGCCCCAGCCCCATGCTCTGCTTTCTGCCACCATCTTAGTGTCTCCTAGATTTTTGGCTTTTTTTCTTAGGCTGTTTGATACAATATATTTTAGTCATTTTCTCCTCCCTCTCCTTTGGCTTATCTTTATAGACAAACTGAATATGTCAGGGAATGCTAGTGATTTTTAATAATGTATTTGGAAAGAGAAATCTTTATTTCTATGAAATTGTATGCAAAAGCAAATTATGAAAATGACTGAGGACAAAGCCTCTGACATCTCTTGAACTCATTAGTGGGCAGATCAGCAAACTCCTTTCCCGGTTCACTATTGTTTTATAGCCTAATTTAGTCTCCTCTTCAATTGTATAGGCAAAGCAACTTACGTGAGTCCAGCTGAAATGGTATCCATCGACATTAAACACAGGCATGATATAGAAGTAAAGATGATTCAACATTTTTCTCATGGCTGGGTCAGTCTTGTAGGTCAGAAGGGCCTGAAAGACAAAGGAGACACCTCCCTGATTGCTGGATACCCAAAATGAGTTTAAGAGAAAAACCAGTAGGAGAAACCCTCTCTGTTCAGAGAAGGACCACACACGCTGGACTGAAAAGTAACAAGTGAAGGGAACTGTGCTCTGCTATTTTCTCTGAACGAGACTCTTGAAATTTGCAGGCAAATGGATGGATCTAGAAAAAACCATATCGAGTGAGGTAACCCAGACCTAGAAAGACAAATATCATATGTACTCACTCATAAGTGGCTTTTAGACATAAAGCAAAGAAAAACCAGCCTATAGTTTGCAACTCCAGATAACCTAGACAACAAAGAGGATTCTAAGAGGGATATACATAGATCTACATATGAAGGAAAAAAAACCAAGATCTCCTGAGTAAATTGGGAGCGTGGGTCACAGGAAAGGGAAGAAGGGGAAGGGGAGGAAGGGAGTGGGATGGAGAAAAATGTATAGCTCAATAAAAACAATAAAAAAGACTCTTGGTTACCAATATTACTGGTAATAATACCGATATTGGTATTTTATTACCAACAATAATAACTTTTTGTTGTTGTTGCAAATTCTTCTATTTTATTGCAGAAATCCCAGGCAAATCCTTCAGTGAATGGACTTTGTATTAACACAAAGCTGCTAAGTGAAAACTAAAATGAACCATAGAGAACTTAAGGCAGATCTCAAATAATTACACATTGGCCCCAGGGCCACCAGCCAGGAGACTTGCTTCAGAGCTGACAACGGTACTCTTTTTTTTTTAAATAACACAATTCTTTATTGATTCTTGGGGAATTTCACATCATGAACTCCAATCCCACTCACCTTCCAATCTTCCCTCACCTCTGCAGCATCCCCGCAGCCCCCCAAAATCAATTAAAAAGACAATCAAACAATCAAAAAAGCCACCCTGCTCCTCTTCCAACACCGCTTAATTTCTCCTAGTGGTATTAGGTTCTGCAGTGTGTCATACAGTGTATCCTTTTGTCTAAACAGCCCCTCCCACAAAATGTTCATTATCATGAGTCATTGGTCTGACTCACGGCCCCTGGCACACCATCATCCCTGGATCCTCACCAAAACTCCTCTCGGTTAAGCTACTGTTGTCCTGAGTCATGGAGATCCTGCCATTATCACTCTGCAGGACTAGTCTCTTCATATTCCAGCAGGTCATAGATGGGGTAGGAGCCATGGACATCAACTCAGATCCTGGCTGCTGCTGGGCCACAGACCAAGACATGACTACAGGCAGCAACCCGGGCCCAGATGACACCATGGTCCCGTGTGGCAGTGCAGGGCACCCAAATCAACATAACCCCAGTGGTGACATGTCCTTTAGACACCAGCATGGCCAAAGGTTGCAGCCTAGACCCTGAGCATCTATGTGACCTTTGGTGTTACCATGGGCAGTGGATATCAACACAAACTCTGGCTGTAATAGGACCAAGGACCCAGACAGGGTCTTTGGTAGCATCCCGGGGCCCAGATGTCACCATGGCCCCAGGTGACAATGCAAGCCACTCAGATTGGCATGACCTCCACAACAGCATGACCCTCAGACACTGACATGGTTGTAGGTGGTGGACCAGACCCCTGGGATTGTCAAGGCTTTCAATGTATAGGAGCCATGGACATCAACAGAGACCCTGGTTGTGGTAGGGTGACGGCACAGACCTGGTTCCTAGGCAGCAGCCCTGGCCTGGATGACACCATTGCTCCGGGTGTAGTGTAGGTCACTCAGATTGGTCTGGCCCCGGAGACAGCATGGTCCTCAGACAGCAACATGGCCCTAGGTGATGGATTAATCTTGATTGTTTATCAGCAGAGCCCATAAATAGGTGAACAAATTCTTAGAGTGTTTCAGCTCTGCCTAAATTTTTGGGCTAATGAAAAAGGTAAGAAATATAGAGATTTTGTGCATGCATGTGTATGTTGGAAATTAAACCTAGATAAGTAGTTAACTTTGGATTCTATAATTCCCTTCCCTGACACATTATACCACACATTATTTACATGTCACATGCTTGTGACATGACAGCCTCAAGCCTCATACTTATCATATAGAGACTATTCTCTCCTGACTACTCTTGAAAAGTTTAGTGGCTGACACACCTTCGTCACCTTATGACTGCCCCTTTGGGGTCTTGTTCTGTGTATAAAGGGGCGTGTGTACATGTGCACAGGTCTGAGGACAATGAAGGGTGTCATTCCTCAGGTGTTGTCTCCCTCATTTATTTTAAGACATGGTGCACTCCTTTTAATCCCAGAACTTGGAAGGCAGAGGCAGGCAGACCTCTGTGAGGTTGAGGCTAGACTGGTCTACAGAGAGAGTTCCCAGAGAGGTCCTAAAACTACACAGAGAAACTCTGTTTTGAAAAACCAAAAAAACTAAAAAAAAGACATAAAGGCATGGTCTCACTAGCATGAATTTACCAAGTAGGGTAGGTTGGCTGGCTAGTAAGGTACAGTGATCTACCTGCCTCCACTTCCTGGGATTACACCCAGCAAATTTAAAATTAGGTTCTGAGGACTGAATTCAGGTCCTGTGCTTACAGGGCAAGTACTTGTCTGACTGAGATATTGTTATAATTGGATTTTACTTAAATTTGATGCCACATCTGAGGACTTCACATTACAGTTTTGGAGTCAAACAGAACCCCATAGTGTACACTAAGTTAGGTAGAGAAAACAGACATTTAAAAATCTATTTATATGGAATAGAATTGCTTGTCCCTATGTGGGATATCTGGGAGAAACAGGAAATTTCTAATAATGGTTGTCTCTGGGGAGTTGGCCCAGGAAATAGTGTGTGGGAAGGAGTCTTTTCATTTAAAATCCATTTAGGCTATCTGAATTTTTCTTTTACCATACTCAAAGTACAATTCAAAGTATCTCTTAAAAATAGTTCCACATTATTAAATGTGATTGACATACAAAAGCTGTACATATTTAATGCATACAGTTTGCTTAATTTAGAAATAAGCATACCCTTGTGAAACTATTACCATAATCCATGCCATAAACATATCCATGGCCTCAAAAAGCTTCCGCTTGCCTTCTTTATTATGTCTTGTGAGGTAGGAACACTGAAGACATGGCCTTTTAGGAAAGGTTAAGGGATAGGATGCAGCACTGGTAACTGTAGTTCCTGTTTGCCACAGCTGGTCTCTAGGGCTTATTCGAGATGAGATTTGCACACTATGACATTAATGAGCACTCTCCTGCTTCTAGCTTGATGTCTATTGATGTGACAGAGAGCCTGACCAAAAGCCACTTGTAGAGGAAAGGGTTTATTCCCTTCCATGCCATAGTCCATCATCAAAGGTGAGTCAGGCTAGGAACTCAGGCATGAACTCGGAGGCAGGAACTAAAGGAGAGGCATGGAGCGTAGCTTACGGACTTGCTCTTCATGGCCCGTTTAGCTTGCTTCCTTGTACAGCCCAAGATTACCAGCTCTCCTGTGACACCACCCACAGTGGGCTGGGCCTGTCTGCATCAATCATTAATCAAGAAAATGCCCCACAGATTGGCCTTCAGGCACATGCCTTTAAACCTATCACTTAGAGGGTGGAGGTAGGTGAATAGAACTTATCTATATAGTAAGTTTCAGGCTAGCTAGGGCTACAGACTGTGTCTCATAAACAAATAAAATAAAACAAAACTTAAGCCATATTGTTCTCTTTTTAAAGGCCCAACAGTAAGTTGTTGGCCAGCTTCAACAGAACGTCCACAAATAAGCAAAATTTCTATTAACTAATATCTTTACTGTACAAATACTGGAAAGTTGATCTTCTTTAACAAGTTGTACTGGTTACTTTTCTATTGATGTAATAAAACACAATGACCAAGGCAACTATAGAAGGAAAAGTTTAATTGGCTTATGGTACCAGAGGAATCGGAGTCTGCCATGGCAGAGAAATATAGCAGCAAGCAGCAGAAATGGGTGCTGGAGTTGAAGTTGAGAGCTCATAACTTGAACTACAAATATAACATAGAGTGTTCTGGGAAGGGCTTGGGGCTTTTGAAACATCAAAGCCCTCACCAGTAATATAATTCCTCCAGGACCACCACACCTCCTCAAATGGCTCCTCAAAACTGGCCTTAAAAGCTCCACACAGCCAAGGATGACCTTGATCTTCTGGTCCTATTGCCTCTGCCTCCTGAATGTCAGGATTGCTGGCATGCAATGCCACACCTTGCTTATTTGGTCCTGTGGATTAAACCAAGGCCGGTATATGCTAGCCAAGCTCTTTACCAACTTGATCTGCACATCCTTAACCCATAAAACTCCTTATAAATATTTTAGCTGTTGACCACTTATCACTCACAAATGCCCTTTCCCTGCCCACTGTGCAACGGTTTATGTAGTAGATTGGTTTCTTTGCCAGGTAGAAGATTTCCATTTTGATACAATACCAGTTATTTTGTTACCTGGGCTTTTGATGTGATATCTATAACTTCAAGGCTATAGCAAGCAGTTTCTCCTTTATATTCTCTTCTGGGAGTTTTGTGGTAGGTTTAGGTCTTTTGCCCATTAAGTTGATTCTTATACAGGACACAATGGTCCAATTTCAGTCATTTGCAAGTAAAAACCCTGGCATCAGTTATCTCTGGCGTCAGTTATTGAAGAGGCTATTGGTTTTCCTGGTTTTACTTGGCCCTTTTAATTTAGATTTACTTTGACCTTTATTTATTTTCCATATCTGCTTACTTTTCTGGTACTTTCAATAAGACATTGAATAGAAGTGGTCAGAATAGGCATCCTATGTTGTGCTAGACCTTAGTGTAAAATCTTCCAGGCATTTCCTGTTGATTATGATATTATAATACTAAACTTTCTATAAAAGACCTTTATTATGTTGTGGAACTTTCCATCTACACCCAAACTATTCTTAAAATCAAAGATGATGGACTTTCTCAAATGTCTTCTGTCAATTGAGACAATCATGTCATTATTATCTTTCAGTTTGTCAGTGTGATGTAGTTCATTGATTGATTCGTATTTTTTAAATCTTGCCTTGCATGCTGGGAGTAAATCCTATTTTATCATGGTCTATAATCTTTTGATGTGTAATATATCTACTGTGTGTATGCTCTAAAATGTTATGCAAATATTATTGTGATATTATATAACCTCATTTCCCCCCAGTATATGTTGCCATTTAATAAGTTGAGAGTTTATTTATTATAGCTCTTAAATGGTGTTCTGGTATAGATCATGTATAACATGCCTTATTTTGTTGAGGGACATTTAGATTGTGTGTGATGTTTCATTTTAAACTGCAGCAAATGTTCTTACATATTTCTTCTATATATGTGTGCGTATTTATTTTTTCATTAAAATTAAATTTTACTCAGAGTCTTATTGTGTGTGTGTGTGTGTGGGTGCTTTCATGTATGTGTGCATATATGTATGTGAAGGCCAGAGGTCAACCTCAGCTGTCACTTCTCAGGTGCTGTTTACCTTGGTTTTTGAGACAGGATTTCTCACTGTCCTGGAACTGGCCATACGGAGTAGCTGTATGAGCAAGCTCTAAGTCTCTGACTGTTTCTACCTTTCGGGCACTGAGATCACAAATGTGTACATCACATTTAGCTTCCTAGCTTCTGTGTTTCTTATTTATTTAACTAAAATTTTTTACATGGGTTCTGGTGATCAAGCCCCAGGTAATTTTAAAAGCTTTGAGCTGACAAGACAGGTCAGTGCATAAAAGAATCACTTCTCGAGCCCAGACATTCCACTAGTCCCATTTCTTGATTCTTTCGGATCCTTCTTTCTTTATGTTAATTGGGAAAACAAAGCTAATCATGTTTTTTAAAAAACCCATCCTGTTTTATAATTTTTTATTGTCGTTAACAGATGTTGGATCTGAGCAAGTGATTTTTATAAATGTGTGAACATAAATTCTGTTGTTACAATGCTCTTCGCTCAACATTTTTTTATTGTTAAATTGTCCTTGTATTCCTGAGATAAACCTTGTTCTTGTTTGGTTTTAGTCCAGGGGTTGTATTACTCTCTTGTGGTTTGGGGAGTATTTTAAAGATGTATTTGCGTGATCAGCTGTTCACTTACCTGTGCCTAGAGGAGAAATGAATTACATAGGAAAGAAGACCCGACAGGACCAGTGCTTGTCCACCTTCTTTGACGCTGTCATTGGCTCCCTCATTTCCTTACCTCTTCTCTTCCTTTAATATTTTCTTGAACTGAAGTTTGCCCCACTAACTTCAAGGTTTCATTCTATTAACACATTTGCTTAGAATTTTAACTGCCTCTCACACTGACACAGTTGTATTCTATATGTCTGCCTGATGAACTTATATGTGCCACAGGTGTGCAGGTGCCTATGGAGACCAGAGGGCATCGGATTCCTGGGAACTAGAGTTAAAGGCATTGTGAGACACCAGATGTGGGTGCTGGGGTCAAACACAGTTTCTGTGCAAGAGCAGCAAGTGCTCTGACCCATGGCGCCATCTTTCCGGTTCCTTCTGTTTGTTTTTATATGCAGTAACTTTAATATTCAGTTCTAGACATTTTCCATGCTTTATTTAAAGCATGAGTCACAAGTTATAATACATGTTTTGTTTTTTAACACCTGAGCTTTTAAAAAGATTTTAAAGAAGAAATTTGCTTTATAGAGAACTATATCACGATGATCAAGAATGTAGTCTTGGTCTTGGTCAGATTTTGTGAATGCTCCATTTGACCTTGAAAACAATAGGCAGCCACTAAGTATTGAATGTAGGGTCCTGTTCATGTCACCCATCTCATATTTTTGCTATACAACTTTAAGCTGCCTTAATCATGGAAAGTTACGAAAAAACTAATGTTTATGTTTTGGCTTTATGGGTTTTTCCTTCCTGTCACTTTTGTTTTATGTATTATGAGGCCATCGATTTTAAAGATCTTCATTCCTGAATATTAATCAAAAATGCTGTTCTCAAGTTGTCTATTTTGGAATGGGTTTAATCTGGAAGACTTGCCAGCATGTGTTCTGCCGCACAACAATCAGGGTGCCGTTGTAATACGTGTGCTATATTTGTGATTTTTATAACTCTTTAAGAATTGCATTCTTCTCCATCTGGTCAGACAAAGCAAGAATGATCCCAATGTGATGACTGAGGGGTGCTGAGTGGGAAGACCGAGTAGGATGACCAAGGTGTGCCAAGTGGGATGACGGAGGAGTGGGATGACGGAGGAGTGGGATGATGGAGGAGTGGGATGACGGAGGAGTGGGATGACTGAGGAGTGGGATGACTGAGGAGTGGGATGACAGAGGAGTGGGGTGACGGAGGAGTGGGGTGACTGAGGAGTGGGATGACGGAGGAGTGGGATGACGGAGGAGTGGGGTGACGGAGGAGTGGGATGACGGAGGAGTGGGATGATGGAGGAGTGGGATGACTGAGGAGTGGGATGACTGAGGAGTGGGATGACCGAGGAGTGGGATGACGGAGGAGTGGGATGACTGAGGAGTGGGATGACGGAGGAGTGGGATGACGGAGGAGTGGGATGACGGAGGAGTGGGATGACTGAGGAGTGGGATGATTGAGGAGTGGGATGACGGAGGAGTGGGATGACGGAGGAGTGGGGTGACGGAGGAGTGGGGTGACGGAGGAGTGGGATGACGGAGGAGTGGGGTGACGGAGGAGTGGGATGACGGAGGAGTGGGATGACGGAGGAGTGGGATGACGGAGGAGTGGGATGACTGAGGAGTGGGGTGACGGAGGAGTGGGATGACTGAGGAGTGGGATGACGGAGGAGTGGGATGATTGAGGAGTGGGATGACGGAGGAGTGGGATGACGGAGGAGTGGGGTGACGGAGGAGTGGGGTGACGGAGGAGTGGGGTGACGGAGGAGTGGGGTGACGGAGGAGTAGGATGACTGAGGAGTGGGATGACGGAGGAGTGGGATGACGGAGGAGTGGGATGATTGAGGAGTGGGATGACTGAGGAGTGGGATGACGGAGGAGTGGGATGACGGAGGAGTGGGATGACGGAGGAGTGGGGTGACGGAGGAGTGGGGTGACGGAGGAGTGGGATGACTGAGGAGTGGGATGACGGAGGAGTGGGATGACTGAGGAGTGGGGTGACGGAGGAGTGGGGTGACTGAGGAGTGGGGTGACGGAGGAGTGGGATGATTGAGGAGTGGGATGACGGAGGAGTGGGATGACGGAGGAGTGGGATGACGGAGGAGTGGGATGATTGAGGAGTGGGATGACGGAGGAGTGGGATGACGGAGGAGTGGGATGACGGAGGAGTGGGATGACGGAGGAGTGGGGTGACGGAGGAGTGGGGTGACGGAGGAGTGGGGTGACGGAGGAGTGGGGTGACGGAGGAGTGGGATGACGGAGGAGTGGGATGACGGAGGAGTGGGATGACTGAGGAGTGGGGTGACGGAGGAGTGGGATGACTGAGGAGTGGGATGACGGAGGAGTGGGATGACTGAGGAGTGGGGTGACGGAGGAGTGGGGTGACGGAGGAGTGGGGTGACTGAGGAGTGGGGTGACGGAGGAGTGGGATGATTGAGGAGTGGGATGACGGAGGAGTGGGATGACGGAGGAGTGGGGTGACGGAGGAGTGGGGTGACGGAGGAGTGGGATGACGGAGGAGTGGGATGACGGAGGAGTGGGATGACAGAGGAGTGGGATGACCAGTCTTGCTTGACTGGTCAAGTAAGGTCAAGTAAGGATGCAGATCGTTTCCTTTTCTGTAGTTTAGGTTTCTACAGAGACATGACCATGTGTCTACTTTCTGTTATTTAACTCACAACCAAAAGAATGGAAGTGCGTGCTTTTATTTGAACATGCAGACCTCTTTTTAGAAACTAACACACACCACCGTATACACAGAGAAGGAGGTGCCCAGTACCCAATAGCATCTGGACTTGATGAGTTTCATCTCCTGAGTATTATTATTATTGTCGCTTATGAGGAATTGAGTAACGATCTGGAAGCCAGTCACAGAAACATCCACCACCTGCCTCAGTCTCAGTGTGGCAGATTCTTGGAACTGCACTCCCCTGGCTCCACTAGATCTGGGAAAGGTTCAATAAAACGGATTTCTGATTTTAAATGAAAAGATGTCAAAGAAAGTTTTGAATGTTATATTAGGCAGGCTAATAGAAGACACAAATAGTATTCGATCACATCAGATGCTAGTTAAGAAAGAGAATTGATATACGGTGTTTACTACCTACCAAGACTGCTTTGTTTTGTTTTGTTCCTGAAATATATACATACCACAAATCAAAACTCACACAAAAATGCGTATTTAAAATAAAAGATAAAAATTTACATCACTAAGTTCTTTTTGTAGAAGGACAAAAGTATGCTGAAGTCTGTCTTCTGTTTACTATTTTTGGAGCTGGTTAGGTGTTGCTTCAAGCTCCATGACAACCTGGAAGAAAGGGTCATCTCTTTGAAGACCCGGTTATCGCTTCTTTAGAAAAAGTAGCTTTTGAGATTTCTTCTATTACTATTTTTTTCTAGTAGAATCACTTGTACAAAAAATAATCACACATTCAATGAAGGGCACACCAGGAGGGCTGAGAATATAATAACTGAGCCAAAAAAAGGGGCACAACCACCATCAGTCAGGAGAACATCCTTACTCCAACTGCAGTGGCGTAAAATGATGTAGAAAGGAACCAGGCTTCAACACTAAAGTGGGGGCAGCTTAGCAAAAAAACCTGATATGTCAAACTCAAGAGTGGAAGGACTGAGGAGAGCCAGAGGGACTTTGTAAGAAACAAGAGAGTGCTTAGTCAAGAAAGTCCTGACTCCAGTCTAAGATGCCTGTCAAATACAAAATGGCCAACTAAATAACAAACCTGGTGAATGAGAGATGAAGAAATGATGATCATATGCTAATCCTGTAATTTCTAGTTATCTGCTCTCCGTGTTTGTGTGTTCATTCATGTGTGTGCAGGTACATGGGCATATGGCATCCAGGGAACAAACTCAGGTAACCTTCCTCGGGAGCTGTCCACCTTGTGTTTGAGAAAGAATCTCACTGGGTCCTATGGCTTGCCAATCAGGCTAGGCTGGCTGGCCAGCAGTCCCCATGGGTCCTCTGTCAGCGTGAGCCATATAGTTAGCTCTTTTTAAACCTAAGTTCTGGGGACTGACTTGGGTCCTAGTCCTTGTAAGGAAAGCACTTGACCATCTGAGCTATCTCCTAGTGCCTAGGTTTTGTTCTCAATTTAGATTTAAAACTACCTAGACAAGCGAAGACTGAGAAACAGCCTGCATTTTTAAATAAAGCTAAATATTTGAAATGTTTTACATCACTAGGAAAATATATATTAGATGCTTGTTTACTTTTTTCTAAGTTAATTCACTTCCTAGTCCTATAAGTTTTGTACCAAGATAAGGTAACAGCAATGGTTAGCTGTGTTTAATCATAGTAAGCCAGGACCATGTCTGGCTTTCCAAAGGCACAGTGCATAAAGGAAAGAACAGGTATGGATGGGCGTGTCTTCTGCACACAACTTAGACACTCATTCAGTTACTGGAGTTTGGTTAGATAACACCAGTCCTTACCTGTAATGTTCACTTAGCATGGCTAGATTTTCCGTTGCTAAAGTGCCACACCAATAATGGGTGGACATCAAATCTGTGGTCAGCTTTGCTACTGTTCTCAAAGTTTGCTGGTGGGTGATCGGTCACTGTGCGTTTCCTATGCAGCTTACACATAGACAGAGGACAGTGCAGCTGTTTACTGGCCCTTGTTTAACGGTGATAAACCTATATGGTGTCTATAAAAATGGATGCTGGGGGAGAGAGAGAGAGAGAGAGAGAGAGAGAGAGAGAGAGAGAGAGAGAGAGAGAGAGAGAGGTAGAGAGAGAGAGAGAGAGAGAGAGAACTGTCCACTCAAATGAAAAGTGTGGCAAAGAATGAGAAGCGATAATGCTGGAAGTACAACTTGACTCAAGGCTGAATGGCGTTTAGAACACACAGCTAAGAATGTTGATACAGCCTAGACACACCCCCAGAGAGGCAGCCAGACATGTTTGCCAGCCCACATGGAGAAAATGGTCGCAGCTGAAAACACGGAGACGCCCTGGAAGGGAGGGTGACAATATGCCATACTAAAGGAGTGGTCAGAACAGAGACACCCTGGAGGTGCAGGTGTCAAGTGCCACACTAAAGGAGTGGTCAGAACAGAGACGCCCTGGAGGTGCAGGTGTCAAGTGCCACACTAAGGGAGTGGTCAGAACAGAGACGCCCTGGAGGTGCAGGTGTCAAGTGCCACACTAAGGGAGTGGTCAGAACAGAGACGCCCTGGAGGTGCAGGTGTCAAGTGCCACACTAAGGGAGTGGTCAGAACAGAGACGCCCTGGAGGTGCAGGTGTCAAGTGCCACACTAAAGGAGTGGTCAGAACAGAGACGCCCTGGAGGTGCAGGTGTCAAGTGCCACACTAAGGGAGTGGTCAGAACAGAGACGCCCTGGAAGTGCAGGTGTCAAGTGCCACACTAAGGGAGTGGTCAGAACAGAGACGCCCTGGAGGTGCAGGTGTCAAGTGCCACACTAAGGGAGTGGTCAGAACAGAGACGCCCTGGAGGTGCAGGTGTCAAGTGCCACACTAAGGGAGTGTCAGAACAGAGACGCCCTGGAGGTGCAGGTGTCAAGTGCCACACTAAGGGAGTGGTCAGAACAGAGACGCCCTGGAGGTGCAGGTGTCAAGTGCCACACTAAGGGAGTGGTCAGAACAGAGACGCCCTGGAGGTGCAGGTGTCAAGTGCCACACTAAGGGAGTGTCAGAACAGAGATGCCCTGGAGGTGCAGGTGTCAAGTGCCACACTAAGGGAGTGTCAGAAGTGTCTCACCACACTAAGGGAGTGTCAGAACAGAGACGCCCTGGAGGTGCAGGTGTCAAGTGCCACACTAAGGGAGTGTCAGAACAGAGATGCCCTGGAGGTGCAGGTGTCAAGTGCCACACTAAGGGAGTGTCAGAAGTGTCTCACCACACTAAGGGAGTGTCAGAAGTGTCTCACCACACTAAGGGAGTGTCAGAAGTGTCTCACCACACTAAGGGAGTGTCAGAAGTGTCTCACCACACTAAGGGAGTGTCAGAAGTGTCTCACCACACTAAGGGAGTGTCAGAAGTGTCTCACCATACTAAGGGAGTGTCAGAAGTGTCTCACCACACTAAAAGTGCAAAGGACAAATATTGGAAGTGGATCCAGCTGAAGAAAGACAGTGGCAGTTAGCAAGGGGAAATCCTTTAGAAGATGCTTATGTCAAACTGCAAGACATACAGAGGAAAGGCAAGCACAGTCCAAACTACCCAGAATTAGGTATTTTTAAAATAAACAATTCTTAGCATTTCTCATAACATAATAAAGAAATAATAAGTAGCCTTTTGTTTCTATGGCTTCTAAATTATTTATTACTGAGAGTGAAGTTTTGATATTTTGGCAAAAATTCTGAGAGTCACAGAACAAAATCCTTCTGATTCCTGAGGCTGCTTTGACCTGCTTCATCTGTGCTGCCCACTCTTTGCTCTGGGCTGTCTGGTAATGGTTAGGATGCTTTAGAAACAATCAATGGCTGGAGGATTCTCAGCTATTATATAGTGGAGGAGAATGGATGCAATGGATTTAACTAAGTGGAAGCTAAGTAAATAACTCTGACTGCCCCTGCTGTGTCTGTCACGCTATAAACTGTACAGCACGGGAGAAACAGATGCACCAGGGAAACGGTAATCTAAAAAGACTGGGCGAAAAAGGAGGTTGTGAGGCTGTGGGAAACTAATGCACTAAGGAGCAAGCCGCAAACAAATCGAATTATTGTCATCACTTAGAACGGCCGTGAACAAAGCCGGGGAGCTGCTAAAGCACAGGTCACCTTTGTATGATGAACCATTTTCCATTATGCAATCTTGGCCCACTGGGATGGACCCGGCAGCCGTTTCCTCTGGGTTTAGTATTCCTCTCCACTGCTGACTTACACCTTAGCTTTGTGCACATTTTATTCACACAAGTTTTCTTATTAAAGATTTTACTTTTGTTACAGATTCCAAAAATTAGTTTTAAAAGTTAGCATATAAAGTATTGGGTTCAGTGTAGCATTTCCATACACCATTGCTTCCCTACCCAGATTCCCCTCTGGCATGCCTTCCCCTTCCTTCTGGTCTCCCTCCCTCCCTCCCTCCCTCCATCCCTCCCTCCCTCTCTCTCCCTCCCTTCCTCTCTCCCTCCCTCCTACCATCCCTCCCTCCCTCCCTCCCTCCCTCCCTCCCTCCCTCCCTCCCTCCCTCCCTTCCTCCCTTCCTCCCTTCCTCCCTTCCTCCCTCCATCTTCTTATCTTCTCCCTCCCTCCCTCCCTCCCTCCCTCCCTCCCTCCCTTCCTCCCTTCCTCCCTTCCTCCCTCCCTCCATCTTCTTATCTTCTCCCTCCCTCCCTCCCTCCCTTCCTCCCTCCCTCCCTCTCTTCCTCCCTTCCTCCCTTCCTCCCTCCCTCCCTCCATCTTCTTATCTTCTCCCTCCCTCCCTCCCTCCCGCCCTCCCTCCCTCCCTCCCTCCCTCCCTCCCTCCCTCCCTCCCTCCCTCTTACCCACCCATTACCTCCTTCTCTTTCATGCCACATGTATTTTGTTTATTACCTCTGCCATGCTAACATTTCTGTCGCCCTCTTCAGCCCCTTTACAGCTTCATGGTCTGCACCTCCCCTCACACACTAATACACACACAGAAAAGGGAACCGGGTCTTCAGAAGAGGGGAAATGTGTGGCATTTATCTTTTTGAATCTGGCTTATTTTGCTCAGCGTAATGACCTCTAACCCTATCCATTTCCCTGAAAATGTGATTTCATTTTTATTTTTTTTTACAAATTTTTATAAGATTGTAATACAATCATATTATTTACCCCTTTTCCTGCCACAGTATGGGTACTAATTTCTGAGAGCTGGGGCAGTTAAATGCAGCTCCCTTGACATGGGAAGAAGAGTGTTACTGGGATAAAATCCTTACATTTTATAATCTGTTCAAGTGTATAGACTCAGAGTTGTATAGCCATTACCATTGTCTAACTACATAGTATCTTCATCATCCAAGAACACCCCAATACTGTTTAGTTAGAATTTACCCTAACTCTGTTGTCTTCCACAGCATAGCCTCTACCCAGCTTTCTGTTTCTGTACATTCCCTATCTGAGACCCTGTTGAAATAAGAGCGGTGGGCTGTGTCCCCAGCACCCGGCCGCCCACACGGCTAGCTTTACCAGAAATAATTACATGGAAACTGTATTCTTTTAAACACTGCTTGGCCCATTTCTATCTAGCCTCTTCTAGGCTAATTCTCACATATTAATCTAGCCCATTTCTAATCATCTGTGTGTAGCACCCCAAGGTGCGCTTACCGGGAAGATTCTAGCCTACGTCCATCCTGGGTCAGAGCTTCATCGATCGTGTCTGCCCAGGAGAGGGGAGCATGGCGTCTCTCTCTGAGGCGTCTGCCCCAGAGAGGAGAGCTGTCGAGTCTGAGCTCACTTCCTCTTCCTCCCAGCATTCTGTTCTGTTTTTTCCACCCACCTATGTTCTAACCTATGAGGGCCAGCCAAGCAGTTTCTTTATTTTTTTAACCAATGACCTTCCTCCATCAAGACCCTGCATAAGATTGGCAGCAGGTGGTATGTGGTCCTTTCTCACCAGCACCTCTCCTCCAAAATCACGTTTTCCAGGTTTACCCATGCCAGAGAGATATTAACTCTTTATCGTCTATTGATAGAAAATTCCTATAACATGAATTAGCCATCTAAAGGGTATAATTCAGTGGTTTTCACATATTTATAATGTGTAGCCATCATCACTATCTAATTCTTGATCATTTACAATACCCCATCTTAGGGAATCTATTGCTGTGAAGAGACCACATGGCCACGGCAACCCTAAAAGAAAGCATTTAGTTAGGGCTGTCTTATACTTCAGAACTTAATCCATTGTTATTATGTTAAGAAGCATGGCAGCAAACAGGCAGGTACGGTACTGGAGAGGAAGCTGAGAGTTCTACACTCAGATTATCAGGAAGAGAAGAAGGAAGAGAGAGTGACACTGGGCTGGTTTGAGCATCTGAGACCTCAAAATCCACCCCCAGTGGCACACTGTCTCCAACAAAGCCACACCTCCTAATAGCCTCCCACCCAGTCATTTTTTCCTCCTCACTACAAATCTTTCTAATATGTGTGTGTGTACACATATGATTTTTTTTTTCATTTGTGAACTACTGAGCCTAGCCATGGCCATTTGCGTTGCTCTGGGTTTGGAATTATCTGCTGGAGCCTGGTAGGTTCCCCAGCAGATAAACGGCTGAAGGAAATGAATGACTCACCTTTTCCCAGAACCTTCCAGTCATCAACAATTCAGTAGGGTGAGCTTGGGGCTCATGAGTTCTTCCTTACCCATAACTGGCCATTGCCGGACAGGGCCAGTCTTGGGAGAGGCTCAGGGTGGGTGAGTCTGTGATTGCAATGGCTGCACCATGCCCAGGAGATGGCACTCTGCAGCCCGCTCCCTCTTTTCCTGCTCTTATATGCTCAGATTCCCTCTTCTGCCTTGTTCCCCAAAGCTTAATATAAATGTCCTGTCTAAGTTACCAGCTACCATTTATCATCAATACCTTGATCTGATAGAATTTTCATATGAATGGAATAATATAATGTGTAGCACAATTAATCAAAACCCAGAGACAGATAGCAGGGTTCAACTTGAAGGTCAGAAAAGCAAAACAGCCAGCCACTGGCTCTTCTACCTCAGTCTGAAATGGCGAATCTGCTTCTAGGAATCCTCAGAATGAGACTGTGTGTGAGAGCTGTCTCCTCCCTTCTTATATTCCTCTCTAGTGCTGGGATTAAAGGTGAGTACCGCTACCACCCAGTTTCTATGGCAAACTAGTGTGGCTACTGAGACTAAAGGTGTGTGTCACCACTGCTTGGTCTGTAAGACTGATCAGTGTAGCTATTTTACTCTCTGATCTTCAGGCAAGCTTTATTAAAATACAAATAAACTATCACTACAATAATGTATGAACTTTTGTGTTGGCCTTACTTCATTAGCATAATGTTTTCATATGGCAGTTGGTCATATTATTATTTAATATTTTAATGACTGAAAAATATTCTATTGTATGTGCATACCATATTTTAAAAGATTTGTTCATCAGCTGATGGAGTTCTTTTGATCATTTTGAATAACACTGCTATGAATATTCACATACGAGTTTTTGAACAGCTATGTTCTTAATTGCCTTGAGAATATATATCAGGTTAGTATTTTGGGTCACAT
This sequence comes from Microtus pennsylvanicus, assembly GCF_037038515.1. Lineage (NCBI taxonomy): Eukaryota > Metazoa > Chordata > Mammalia > Rodentia > Cricetidae > Microtus > Microtus pennsylvanicus. The sequence continues at coordinate 23,812,092 of NC_134583.1, forward strand.
GGTAACTCTATGTTTAGCTCTGTGAGAACTGCCAAATTGTATTTGATTCTATTTTTAATTTGGAAGTTTTTCTTTTATTTTTAAGTTGATTGTCTCACGTGGATCTGTTTTACTATTTCCTTTGTTCCTTGACTTCTGCCTCCTCTCAGGTTTATTTCTTTTATTGACATGTAAGTAATATCTGTTCACTTTTGCTGAAAGGTAACCTTCACATTCTAAACTTTTATCTCAGTTTTATTTTTATGTATATATTCTCATTTTAAAATGTGATAAATTTGTCATCTCCACCACCCCTCTTTCCTGCCCCCACTCCAATCAGAAGTGGCTCTCAGGGCATGGCATGTCACAGTCAAGCTGGCCACAGAAGAGATGAACAGATGGAGGCATTCCATGTCTTGAGAATTCTGTTTCCATGGCAGAGAAACTTGGAGTCTGTTGATAGTGCTAAGTTAAGAGAAGCTTTACTACCCAAATCCCTACCCAAATCAGTGCTTCCTGAAGCATTCTCTTTACGGCAATAGCAGAATCTGCAATACCCCAAGGGAAACCACATCATTCCCCCGCTTTTCTCCTCAGCTGTCTGACCCCCAGAACCATAAACAATAATGCCAGTAACTGAGTTCTCCCAATGTGGAATAAGCAAGCATGCAACAAGAGAAAGGTTTTATAATAAGGTGCACCTCTTTTCACTTATTTTATTTACAATATAAAAATTTATGGTGTGTATATGAGCTAAGAGAGGCAGCCGGCAGGTGTATTGGGGCATACCAGTAATCCCAGCACCTGCGAGGCGGGCCAGGAGGATGGTAAGTTACAGGCCAGCCTGGGCTAGATCACAGGAAGAGAGAGAGAGGAACTGGAGAGGGGAGGGAAGGAGGGAGGGAGGACGGAGAGGAAGGAGAGGGTTGAGATGAGAAAGGGCATGTACATGAGTGTTAGCCTAGCAAGTGTACAGTCCTGGGCTTGATCCCCAGTACCAGTACTAAAATGGTAAAGTGATGACTCTAAATAGTTAAAATTAATTGTTGATCAATGTAAAACACTAAATCCCATATATTTAATGCATTTTACATTTTAAAATGCTTACTAACAACTGTCTACTAGTGAATTCATTTAAACAATTTAAAAAGTAACAAAGTCACCCAGCCCTATCTTACCAGCCACATAATTGTTTATTTGTTTGCATTAAACTGTTTTCTAGGCTTTGTCTTTTCAGAATAAATATCCATAGGCCCATCTGCCGGACCGGAGAGGGGGCAGAGGTGGATGTGGCTCTCCGGGTATGCCATGGGACAGTTAAGCTAGCCCAAGAAGAGACGAACAGATGGAGGCATTCATTGAGAATTCTGTTTCCATGGCAGAGAAGCTTGGAGTCTGTTGATAGGGCTATACATACAGAGAGGACAAAACTGCTTCCTATGTTCTAGGAAAGATACAGTACTTTGTTCCAAAGAGGGTGGAAATCTGGGATGGGGACCCTACTATTCTGTAATAACATTTTTACTGTGAGACACATGCCTATCCAGATGTAACTGGAAGGAATTGTACAGAGATATTGTACACCCTTTCCCACTTTAACCCAGTGCCCAAGGCTCCCAATTGTGCAGTGCAGTCTCTTGGTCGGGTTGTGCCGCATTCACACAGTTAAGACAGAACATTCGCATCAGCACGGAGATCTCCCATGTCCTTCCAGCCACATGCACATTCCCCTGACATTTAACCCCTTAACCCTGAGCAACCACTAATCTGCATTTCCATGATCCTGCCATTCAAACAACAATCCTTACATCAGATCAGACAGCGTACATCTGTTTGGGCTTTTTAATTCTGACAGTTCTTTCCAGAGTCAGCTGGGGTGTCGACTGAGCCAATAGTTTGTTCCTTTTTATTGCTGAGTGGTTACCTGTGCTACCGTGACACTCCAATTCAGTATTTGCCTGTTGACAAATGTCTGGGTTGTTTCCAGTGTGAGGCTATTATAAGCAAATCTGCTATAAACATTTGTGCTCAGATTTTTGAGTGGACCTCACTTTTAAATTCTCTGGGACAAGTGCCAAGTTGTTATTATAAGATCCTACGGTGGTTATGTTTAATTTTCAAATCAATTGCCAACTCTTTTCAAATGTGGGTCTGCCACTTTCCTTTCCTGCCTGCAGGTCCCAGGTGATCCAGTTTCCTGCATCCTATTCCCCCGCCCCCGGTTCTTGGTGATCTGTATCTGTCATAGGTCTAGGACCTATTACATCTGTGTAACTGTATCCATTCTGATAGGTGTGTAGAGGGATCTCACCTTCATTTCAACTCCCCGATACCTCTTTTTGCATGGACCTGTTTTCCATTTGTGTATGGACTTTTGTAGTGAAATAGAAAAATGGGCAGAAGACTCAGGGAACTAATTGCACCGCTTGTTTTTTTACTGTCAAGTGTGTAGTTTATATACTTTAAATCTGAGTCCACTTTTAGATACGTAATTTGCATATATTTTCTCCTAGGCTGCAGCTTGTGGTCTTTTGTTCACTTAACAGGGTTCTTCAAAGGCAAAGCTTTTAAATTTTGATTAGTTGGATAATGTGAAAATTACCACTCTTTTTAATGGAGTATGTTTTTAGTGTCAAGTCTAGGAGGAACTTTTTGCCTAGTTTTCAGTCTTGAAGCTTTTCTCCTGTTTTTTTTTTTCTAAAAGTCTATACTTTTACATTTGAATCTGTGGTCCATTTGAAGTTAATTCTTTGTGTGAAGTCTGAGACTTAGGTAAGTTTTTTTTTTGTGCTTTTGATGTCCACAGGTCCAGCATCCACTCACTTACAATTGTCTTTGCAATATTGTCAAAAACAAGTTGAGAATGCTTGGATTGATTTTTAAAATTGTATCCTAACATATTCTTATGTACTAATTACATATCCATATACTTATATTAATTATATAGTAATATTAAGACCACATAGTAATAGTATAAAACATGGACGTCATTGTGACATGTCATACATGTTTGTGATACACGCTGGTCATGATCATCCCTCCATGACTTTCTCTCATCTCCTCTTGTCTGTTCCTTGTCTTCTTTCCTAATAAATAGGTCCTGAACTGGTTTAATGATAAATGTCTCCCACAGTCTCTGAAAGCTTGGTCCTCAATTGGTGGTCCTATTTGAGAGGTTAGGAGGTGTGGATTTGCTACAAGAAGTATGTTGATGGAGGTTGGTTTTTTTTTTTTGTCATGCTGTCTAAGGAAATTATTTTTATTTATTTATTTATTTATTAAAGATTTCTGCCTCCTTCCCGCCACCGCCTCCCATTGCCCTCCCCCTCCCCCAATCAAGTCTCCCTCCATCTTCAGCCCGAAGAGCAATCAGGGTTCCCTGCCCTGTGGGAAGTCCAAGGACCACCCACCTCCATCCAGGTTACTGGCGGTTGTTTTTGAAAGCTTAAAAGACTTGTGTCATTTTGCATTTACCCTAGGCTTCCTGTTTGTGGCTCGGGATGTGGGCTCTCAGCTGCTGCTTCAGCAGCCATGTCTGCCTGTTGTCACATGTTCCTTTATGATGGTGATAACTCTGTTCATTCTGGAACAGTAAACCACAAATAATCCCTTCCTTCCGTAAGTTATCTTATTTGTGGTATTTTCTCACAGCAATATAAGAATAACTAATAAAGACCCCCTTCTCTGATTTTTCCCCTTGATTCTACACATAAACACATGCTACTTGTCTTTTTGAATCTGGCTTCTTCATTCAGCACAGTGTTATTATGATTAATATGGTCAACTTGACTGGATTTGGAGTTACCAGAAGATCCCTCTTCAGGTGTATCCTTGAGAGTATTTCAGGAGAGGTTTGAACACAGAGAGAAGATCTGGTTTGAACGAAAGCAGCAACAAACATCCTTTGGGCTGAATAAAGAGGGGAAAGTAGTGCCAGCAAGACCTGCTCTCTGTCTCTCGGCCGTCCCGGATGCAATGGTCCCAGAGAAGGCTTTTGCTGCCACAGACTCTACCATTCTTCCCTCATCGCAATGGACTGTGGCTTCTCCTGCCACAAACTCAAACAAACCCATCTTTCCTTAAGTGTTTTTGTTGTTGTTGTTAAAATGTTGTCACAGCAACAAGAAAGGAAACTAACATACAAAACTGGTGAAAAGAAGTGGGGCTATTTCTGTGGCTGCCTGCCAGGGGCTTCATAAGCATTGGGAACTGGCTTGCGGTGGGAGGAATCTGGACGAGTCTGAATTTGTGGTCTATAGGAAACCTGAGTGCTAGAAGCAGAACTAAGTGGCTATTTCTGTGACTGTTGAGGAGACCTGAATACCTTCTTCTCAGCACCTCATGGAACCTTCTCAAAAACTGACCACAAACCATGTAATAAAACAAACCTCAACAGATACAAAAAAAATCTGAATAACTCCATTTATTTTATCAGACCACCATGGCTTAAAATTAGAATTAAACAGCAACACTAATTCCAGAAAGCCCAGAAACACATGGAAATTAAACAATGCTTACTTGAATAGGTCAAGGAAGAAATAAAGGGATAAATTAAAGACTTCCTAAAATTCAATGAAAATGATCACACAACATACCCAAATTTATGGGACACAATGAAAGCTGTGTTAAGAGAAAAGTTCATAGCACTAAACGCATACATAAAGAAGCTGGAAAAATCTCACACTAGTGAATTAACAGAACATTTGAAAACTTTAGAACAAAAAGAAGCAAACTCACCCAGGAGAACTAGACACAGGAAATAATCAAATTGAGAGCTGAAATCAACAAAATAGAAACAAAGAATACAATACAAAGAATCAATGAAACAAAGAGCTGATATTTCGAGAAAATCAACAAAATAGACAACCTGTTATCCAAACTAACCAATAGCCTGGGAGAGAATATCCAAATTAACAAAGTCAGAAATGAAAAGGGGAACATAACAACAAACAGGGAGGAAATACAGAGAATCACCAGGTCATATTTTGAAAACCTGTACTCCACAAAATTGGAAAACTTAAAGGAAATGGACAACTTTTTGGAAAAATATCACTTACCAAAATTAAATCAAGACCAGATAAGCAAATTAAACAGACCTATAACTGCTGAAGAAATAGAAACAGTCATCAAAAGTCTCCCAACCAAAAAATGCCCAGGACCAGATGGTTTCAGCTCAGAATTCTACAAGATTTTCAAAGAAGAACTAATACCAATACTCCTCAAATTGTTCCACACAATAGAAACAGAAGGAAACTCGTTTTATGAGGCTACAATTACCATGATATTCAAACCACATAAAGACATTACTAAGAAAGAAAATTACAGCCCAATCTCATTCATGAACATTGATGCAAAAATACTAAATAAAACACTGGCAAATTGAATCCAAGAACACTTCAGAAAAATCATTCACCATGATCAAGTCGGCTTCATTTCAGAGATGAAGGGATGATTCAACATACGAAAATCTGTCAACGTAATCCACCATATAAACAAACTGAAAAATAAAAACCACGCGATCATCTCATTAGATGATGAAAAGCTTTCAACAAAATACAATATCCCTTCATGATGAAGTCTTGGAGAGAGCAGGGATACAAGGAACATACCTAAAAACAATATAAGCAATATACAGAAAGCCAACAACCAACATCAAATTAAATGGAGAGAAACTCCCAGCGATCCCACTGAAATCAGGAACAAGACAAGGTTCACTGTCCACTCTCTCCATATTTATTTAATATAGTTCTTGAGGTCCTAGTTAGAGCAATAAGACACCGAAAGGAGATCAAGGGGATACAAATTGGAAAAGAAGGAGTCAAACTCTCACTATTTGCTGATGATATGATAGTTTACATAAGCGATCCCAAAAATTTTACCAAGGAATTTCTACAAAACAATTTCTCATAAACACTTTTAGTAATGTAGTAGGATACAAGATAGCCCTCCTGTACACAGATGATAAATGGGCTGAGAAAGAAATCAGAGAAACATCACCCTTCACAACAGCCACAAATAGCATAAAATATCTTGGAGTAACTCTAGCCAAACAAGTGGAAGACTTGTATGACAAGAACTTTAAATCTTTGAAGAAAGAAATTGAAGAAGACACCAGAAAGTGGAAAGATCTCTCATGTTCTTGGGTAGGTAGAATTAACATTGTAAAAATGGCATTCTTACCAAAAGCAATCTACAGATTAAATGCAATGCCCATCAAAATTCCAGCAAAATTCTTCATAGACCTCGAAAGAATAGTACTCAACTTCATATGGAAAAACATATTGTTTGCTATGGGGCTTCTTGGGGCTTTAAAGGCCTAGGAGCAGTTCACAGAAGACACCTCTGATAGCACAAGACCTGTGAAGATGGTCAAGTCTGACTCGAGGGCAGGTAATTATCCCCTCAGATGAAGGACATCATGCTAAAGGTGGGCATGGTTTTCCCAGCCAGGCACTCCCGCATCAGTTAGGTACAGTGAATGGGGGAAGGCAAAAGCTACAGGCTGTTCCAAGTCAAGGCCTTTCAGATCCAGGGAGCCAGGAGGTACAGTGGGGGAGAGCAGGGTCACATTCACCCTTGCCGTGGGCAGAGGCGAAGCTGGAGACAAGCAGTTTTCATCAGATGCAGAGAAGAACAGACGCCTCCCTGGAAGAGCTCCAGCATGTGGAAACAACAGCTCAGAGATGGCTAAGGACGTACAGAGAGCTGATTAAGTTAGCACTCCTATCCATACCTTTGTATCTAACCTTAATCTCTGGAGGAAGCAATTGAAACAAATAGGTGGATCTTTTCCATGCTGTATTAGACATGGCTTATTTTGGCTTTAGTATCTTCTTAGCTGTGAACTTCTGGGGGCACAACTGACTTTCGAGGTGCATAATCAAGGTTACCTTAGTAACCCCATTGTTTGTTATGAATGGTGATTAAGGACATGGCCTTGTCCCGTCATCCTCTGGAACAGGTTTTATTATGTAGATGACGCAGTCTTAAGAAGATCTGAGAAGCCATCAGAGACATACAAGTGCATCTAAAGGAACAAGAATGGGGAATTAATACATACAAGGAACAAAGACCAGGCGGGGCTGGAAAGTTTTGGGGGGTTATGATAGTCTAGTAAGATGATATACCTGACAACGATACTAACAAAATCCTACAATACCCTGTGCTGTAAATGTAAAGAAGTTAGGACATGTTGGGGGCTTTGGGATATTGGCATACTTTCATATTTTATCTTGCCCATACTGTCCATCCTCTCTATAACTTGATAAAGAGTGTTATATGGGTTTGGAACAAAAACAGCTCAAGAGGCTTTTGAGCAGATTAAGATCCTTGCAGGACGGGCTAAACAGCCATGTGCCCCACTACCCTAGTGTCCCTTCCTGTTCGAAGTCACAAGGAGTTCAGCAGGCGATAGCTGGGAGCTATGGCAAGAGCCCGCAGAGCTCCAATAGGGATTTTGTCTCAGTCATGGAAAGGAGCAGAAGCTCAGTGCACAGAAGGGGAACAGCAACTGCCAGGAGTACATAAGCCCTGCAACAGGCAGAGTCCATAAAGGTTCTGCCTCAGTGTAATATCTTATCTTATCAGATCAAGGGTCATGCCAGTAAAGTCCTTCTTTCCAGACCCCATTCTGGTGCAGTACAGATTCAAACCCTGTAAAGGTGGCATGTATACTCAATAGAAACAAGGCAAGTTGTCCACAAACCCCATCACCAATGGCGTGCAGGCAGTCCTGGGACCAGTGTCCTTTAATTCAGCTATTGAACAAACAGCGAAGTCAGATAAAGCAGGAAAGGACCCACTCGTCCCTGTAGATGCCTGGTACACAGATGGTCGTAGTGGGCACACCAAACAAGAATGGGTAACTGTAGCAACACAACTAATACAGATTCCATGTGGCTGCAAAAGGGAGAGGGGTGAGTTCGGATCAATAAGGATAGTAGTAAAAACAGGCTTATGAGACTTGGTCCATGACAACCTATACTGACATTTGGTTTGTATATTGAGGTCTCACTTTATGGATGGGCCAGTGGGAAAAGGAGGGCTGGCTGGTGCTGGATTGGTCACCGTGGAGACAATAAATGTGGAAAGAAATAGGTAGCAGAGCGCAACAGGAATCTGAACCCCTGGCTGTTTTCCATGTAGCAGCCCACAGCCCATTAAGTTCTTGCTGGAAATCAGGAAGCAGATGCCCTAACCAAGGTATGTGTCATTTCCCTTCAGGTACCCTTGGAAGCTGCTCACTGGGCCCATATAAAGTCTGGTCATAGGGGAGCCAGCATAGGTTGGAAAATGGCTAAGGGTGCTGGCATTCCTGTGAAGTATCCTGATATTTTGCATTCTATTTAAAAATATGAATCCTGTTTCCAATACAGGGCTTGAAAAATGGATGCCCTCATGGGATATGCACATAAATCAACCCGTTCCATGCGAGACTGGCAGACAGACTTCATAGGGCCTATGTCTGTCAGTGAGGGGTACAAATATGCTCTCTTTACCCATGTGGACACGGATGCAGGCCTCTTACAAGCATTTTCATGCAAGTGAGCAAACAGGTAAAGCCACCCTGAGGAGTCTCAGTTGACCAAGCGTTACGTATGGGTGCCATGGAGAATCGGTAGTGACAAGGACAGCTGCTTCACTAACACTGATGGACGGAGCTGGGCTAAAGACAAACAGGTGAAATGGTATTTGTAACTACCTTACTGAGCCTGGGTCAGTCAAAAGGAAAAATGGGTAGTTAAAATAGTGAAAAGGTTTAAATCCAAGAGGTACCCCATGTGGGTGATAAGGTTATTGAATGAGAATCCCACTGCCGGGGTAGACTACTTCCCTACGAACTGTTGGTCAGGGAAGTCCCCAGGGCCTGACAAATCATAAAGTGCTATTGCTACTTCTGTGGATTATATGCCCAAACTAAATAGTAAAATCCTATTTCTGAAGACACCATACACTTTGACTGCAGAACATGGAGAAGTTAAATTGGGAAATGAACCGGAAACTTCCACCCTGCTGGCTGGCTTTTATAGTGCCAGAAGGGGCCATGTAGGCTGCTGGTGGAGAATTGTCACCAACATTCTTGCTTGGCTGTGGCCCCTGTGTGCAGAAATACCGACATGCTAGGCAGGATGTGCCTGATTGTGCATTAGTGGCTCAGTACCCGTGGGTAAGACCCATAGCTTTCCGATGTGATTTCAGTTTTACTCCATAAGACAGAGTTCATGTCTGGTTCTATAAGCGGGGAAAAAAATCCTATGGCTGGCGAGGCCATAGGACCCAATGTGGAAGCAACTTTTATTGGTTTACTAGATGGACTTGATGTAGCTGTCAAACTGTCTTCTAAACATTTGTGTTTCTGTACATAGACCTCCGTTGCTGTCAGCCTTAATTCATCAGCACTGGTGAAGCTCCTGAGAATGAGTGGCAGTTGCTGTGGCAACAGTGGCCTAATTCTTAGCCATGTGCGGACATCCACATAGACTTAGGGAGTATTGTAGAAGAGAGGACCCATAGAATGTAAGAGCAGAAGAAAGGGGGGGGGAGTGTTGTGTAACAGTGTGGTAGTTTAAATGTAATTGGCCCCCATAATTTCTTAGGGAGTGGTACTATTAGGAGGTGTGGCTTTGTTCGAGTGGGTATGGCCTTGTTAGAGGAAGTGTGTCACAATGGGGGTGGGCTTTGAGGTTTCCTATGCTCAGGATACTGCCCAGTGTCTCAGTCCACTTCCTGTTGCCTGCAAGATGTCAGACTCTCAGCTACTCCAGCACCACGTCTGCCTGCACGATGCCATGCTCTCCATCATGATGATAACGGACTGAACCTCTGAAACTATAAGAGAGCCACCCCAAATAAAATTGTTCATTATCAGAGCTTTCGCCGTCATGGTTTCTTGACACAGCAATAAAAACCCTAACTAAGATAAGCAATTTTTTTTAAAATTGAAACAGTCCATCCTTCAAGGAAGTTCCTTAAGGTAGGAGGTAAATCACTTGAAATAGCTTCAGGACATCCCTGAGCCTGACCAGATTTATTAGGCCTCCCTTCCAAGAGTCTACAGTAAAACTGAAAGTCATTTTCAGATAAGCCAAGCTGCAAAGAAGGCTCTACCAGTCACTGAGGGATACAAATATGTCCTATGGACACTGCCGCAGGTAGAAGCTGCAAAGAGGACCAGACCAGCTGCCCGGAAGAAGCACAAACAATCTGGGCTTCCTGGAAAAGAGGTTTAGACCAACAGAATCACTTGGAAAGGATGTTCTCCATTCTTTTGAGGCTGTGCAGTGTGTTCCCTGTTTCTAGCCTTTGCAAGATGTCTCCTATGTTGGGATAGGCTTTGGTGATGCAGCTGTTTTTGAGTCTGTTCCTATAAGTAAGCAACCCTGATAAAACTCATTGGTTCATCAAGTTGGATCCATACTTTGGTCTGTTGTTCCCTATATGGGGTGAGTAGACGTGTGTGTGTGTGTGTGTGTGTGTGTGTGTGTGTGTGTGTGTAGCGTCTTGAAAGGTCTTGTTGCACTACAACTTCTTAATCTTCACTTAACTTGGTTGGATTTGCTATCACCTACCAGGTATGTCTCTGGGTGTGTCTGTGGGTGTTTCCAGAGAGGGTTATAAAGGAGGGAAGACCTGGCCTGAATATAGCCAGCACTGTTCCATGGGCTAGGATTCCGTACTGAATGAAAAGGTGGGAAGAACAGCCTACTCTTCACTGCTTTCAATTTCTTTTCTAGCTGTGGGAAGTTCCAGCTGCCTACTCCCACTACGGTTAACTCTGTTGGCCTTTCTGGCCATAACTGACCACCTTGAACCTAGAGTCAAATAAATCCTTGTTCTCTTAAATTGACTCCCTTTATTTGGTCAGATATTTTTTGTTACAGCAACAAGAAATGTAACTCATATGGTAATGATATACACATCCATCCATTTGCCTACAAGGGACATACTTTCATTCTTTTTTATGGTTGAATCATAATTAGTTTGGGGTAGATTTCTGAATTCTTTATTCCATCTGATTTATTCATGTGTTCTTGTCAATCTCTTAAACACTACACACACACACACACACACACACACACACACACAAATCAGGGTTTCTCTGTGTTGCTTTGGAGCCTGTCCTGGAACAAACTCTTGTAGACCAGGCTGGCCTCGAACTCACAGAGATCTGCCTGCCTCTGCCTCCCAAGTGCTGGGATTAAAGGTGTGTGCCACCACTGCCTGGCCACTATTGATGTGATATACATATACATATATATACATATACATATATATATATATATATATATATATATATATATATATATATATATATATATATATGATGTGACTTGAAGTTGGTAGAATGATTTTTACATTTTCATTTCTTTTTCTAGACTCTCTTTGCTTAGAGATTCTAGAATAATTTTAGCTATAAATAGATCTTGCTATAATTTTAATAAGAATTCTGTTAAATTTGATATCAACACATTTCCTGTTTTGAGTTTTCCAGTCAGTGAGCAGGACAAACCTCTTCTACTTAGATTTCTCTTTTTATTTTAATTTTAATGCTATTTTACCAGCAGTCTGTTGTCTTCAATGTATAGCTGCACACACTATGTTAGGTAAATACCTGGCTCCTCTCTTTTGAATAACTGTTGTTTATATCACATGCATAATTCTCTATATGATCAAATTTGTTTCTTTTATCTTGTACAAACTTGAGATCATATGCTTATTATTACTATAAAATGTTTCTGTAGATTCCTTGGTATCTTGTATATAGAAAATCACATCATTTGCAGGCAAAATACTTTTATTCTTTTCCAATTTACAGGCCTTTTGTTTATTTCTTGCCTGACTGTTCTGCTAGAATTTCGAATGCTGTGTTAATTAAGAGACAAAAGTGGACATTCTTGGCTTGTTCCTAATTTTAGGGAGGAGAAGGCATTTGGTTGATTACTGTTGGGTGTAATGTTTGGTAAAAGTTCTTCATAAACTTGAGGAAGTTCCCCTCTCTTTCTTCCTGCGAGTTTTTATCCGGAAGATGTGCTGAATTTTGTCAAGTACTTTCTCTGCACCAGTTGATAAGGTCATGTGATTTTTCTTCCTTAGCAGTTGTTACAGTGAACTGTTATCAATTAATGTTTGAATATGGAACCAGGAGTGCATTCCTCAGATAAATTCCATGTGGCCTAGTGTATAATTCTTTTTATAGGTTGTTACGTTCTGCTTAACATTTTATGATAATATTTTACATGATAATATTTTAAAGATTTTTGTCCATATTTATGAGTGATGTTGGACGGTAACTTAGGTCTCTTATTTCTCCTAAGTCCTAGCTGCTCAGGCAACTTGGCTTCCTTTCTCTCCTCACAACGCGTCAATTGAGCTCAAGTGACTTTCTCTTTGGGTTACTTTTTATTATATTATTTATCTATTTATTTTTGTGTGTGTGAGATTGTTTTCCTTCACCTATTTCAGGAGGCTGTCTTGGCTCTTACAGAGCTCAGTATGCACACTGATTCTCTCGGCAAGAATTTTGCCCTTAGCATGCTTGTTTGCAACAATGCCAGCAGACTGCTGAGCGACACTTTAGGTTTTTATCACGGTAACCTGTTTTAGGATGTTCCTTACTGAACCGTACCCATTCCCATGCTATCAACAACAACATCATCCTTCTATATTTGCATGCATGTCACCATCGGAATATCTCCATGTTTCCTAAGAACACATAATGGGATGCCTCACCTTTCTCCTTCCGTGTCTGCTATTTTGTCCAGTTACTGGAAGATGGCTGCTCCAGATGAAAGAGGGCTGTGGCTTTTTTTTTATTGTACCATCTTTATCCAGTTTCAGTGTCAGACTTCATAAAATGAACTAGAAGTATTTCTTTTCTATTTTATGAAGTGAACAGTATTGCACTGAAGTTCATCCTTCTTTAAACATTTGGTAGAATTCTCCACATACTGCTTGTTATGCTGAATTTAAAAATCAGGAATACATAGTCTTAACAGTGGCAAGGCTATTCAAATTACCTTTTTAAAAACGTGTTTGCACATATGTATATGGCTACAAGCGAATGTGTGTGAATTGGGTGTTGAGGACAAAGTTTGACATTGTTTTCCTCAATTGGTCTTCATGCTATTATTTTTTAAAATATGTGATTACTTTACTTTATGTGTATGGATGTTTTATCTGCATATATGACTTTGTTAGGTGCCCACAGTGTGACAGATTGTTGCAAGCCGCCATGTGGATTCTGGGAACCCCAGTCATCTGGAAGAGCAGCTAGTGCTCTTAACTACTGATCCATCGCTCTAGCCCCTATGTTATCTTATGAATTAAAAGAATACATTAGCATATAAGGTATCAGATATCATTATGGCATTTTTGAACAAAATGTGTTTTAGTATATTCTCCTTTACCCTCATCTCCCTCACCCCTGCTACTCTTTGTCCCCTTTGTAATCCTACCCCAGTATTTGTTCTTCTTTCATGTCCCATGTGTTAGTTTGTCTACTTCTGTCCATACTCAATTAACCTATTTTTACCCTTTCTTTGTCTGTCTAGGCCTTTAGGTTTTAACCAGTGCACACAAACATACACACACACACACACACACACACACACACCAGGCTGGAATCATATATAAGAGAGAACATGTAAATTTTGTTTTTGTGTTAGAGTCACCTTGCTTAATATATTTTCTTTTTCAGGTTCATCTATTTTCCTGCAAATTTTTCTTTATAGTTGACTCCATTGTGTATATGGACCACAATGTCATTATCCATTCATTTGTTGATGGGCACCTAAGATGGTTATTAGTATCCCAGATTAGTTATTGTGACTAGAACAGCGAGGAACATGGATGTGCAAGTGTCTCTGTGGTAGGACATGGAGTCTTTGGGTAAACATGGCTGTGACATAATTTAATTCTTTTTAAATTTTAAGTTCTATTTTATTTTCTTTGGCAAATATCCACACTGATTTTTATGTCTGCACTAGCACTTCCGCCAACAGAGCACAAGAGTTTCTCTTCCTCACATTTTTACCAGCATTTGCTGTTGGATTTCTTGATGATGATGATTTTTTTTTTTTGAGGGATGAGTTGGCATCTAAAGAGTGATTTTAATTTGCATGTCTCTGATAACTAGGGTTGCTCATTGGCCATTTGTGTTTCTTCTGTCTCAAACTATCTGTTCATTTCTCCAGCTTATTTATTGATTGAGAGTTTTGATTTTTTAATTGTTGCAGTTCATTTTAAATTTGGATATTAGTCCTCTGTCTGAAGTCTAGCTGGGAAGGATGCTCTCCCACTTTGTGACTGCGTGTGTGTGTTTGGATGACAGTTTCTTTTGCTGTGACAAAACTTTTTAGTTTCCTGTTATTCCATCTGTTTATTCTCGGGGCTAGCTCCTATGCTGTTGGAGTTCTGGTCAGAAAGTTCTTGACTAAATCTCTGTCTTGAAGTGTATTCCCAATCCTTCTTCAAGCAGCTTCAGCATTTCAGGTTTTAAATGAAGGAGTTGATTTTGTACAGGAAGAAAGACAGGGATCCAATTTCAGTCTTCCGTAGATGATATCAGATTTTTCTAGCTCATTTGTTGAATAGGCTTTTTTTTTTAAAAATTATTGCATGTTTTCAATCCCTTTCCAAAGGTAGATGGCCATAACTTTGCCAGATTATTTACAGATACTTTATTATGTTTCATTGGCATACATATTTGATTTTATACCAATACCAGGATGTCTTTGTTACTGTCTCTCTGTAGTATATAACTCAAGGTCGGTTATTGTGATACCTCCAGCTATATTCTTTCTCCTTAGAATTGCTTTGGTTTTTACATGTGTTCATATAAATTCTTGTATTTTCTTCTTGTTCTGTGAGAAGACATTGGAATTGAATTGAATCTATAGATTATTTTTGGTACCACTTCAGGCTATGCCTGAAGATCTGGGGCACTGAAGGAATAAGGCTGGCAGATGCAGCGGGCTGATTGGCATAGAGTGTGTGTCCAGGATCAAGCTTGGAGGCTGGAGACATTACAAGCTGAACTCTCCAGACTGGGCCCATGCCCTAGTTATACAAAACAGCTTAGGTCTGGGGGTTGGAGGGGGTGGAGGCAGGACTCCTCAGGCTGGGTGTATGGTCCAAGCTGGGCCTGGGGCTTGGATATGGCTTGGGTAGGCTAGGGTCTAATGGACTCAGCAGGTTAGGCAGACACTCAGAATGTGTGCCCAAGGCTAAACTGGAGTTTGGAATAGTTTAGGTCAGGGTCACCAGACTTCTCTCTAGTTTGTTTATTTTTTAGTATGAGCACTTATAGCTACACACTGTACTCTTAGTGCTGTCTTGGCTGTTTCACAGGTTTTGGTTGGTTGTGTTCTTTTTTTTTCTTTTTTTCATTTTAATTAATTTATTTATTAAAGATTTATGTCTCTTCTCCACCACCACTTCTCATTTCCCTCCCCCTCCCCCAATCAATTCCCCCTCCCTTGTCAGCCCAAAGAGCAATCAGGGTTCCCTGCCCTGTGGGAAGTCCAAGGACCACCCACCTCTGTCCAGGTCTAGTAAGGTGAGCATCCAAACTACCTAGGCTCCCACAAAGCCAGTACGTGCAGTAGGATCAAAAACCATTGCCGTTGTTCTTGAGTTCTCAGTATTCCTCATTGTCTGCTATGTTCAGTGAGTCCGGTTTTATCCCAGGCTTTTTCAGACCCAGGCCAGATGGCCTTGGTGAGTTCCAGATAGAACATCCCCATGTTCTCATTATGTGGGTGCATCCCTCATGGTCCTGAGTTCCTTGCATTTGAGTCTAGGATTAAAAATACAACTTTTATACATTCTATTTCTAAAGATTTTTTTCCCTAAAATATGATGTAATGCTTTGCCTGCATTCATGTCTGTGCACTTCATTTGTGCCTAATGTCCACAGAAGTCAAAGGAGGCCCTTGGATCCCTTGGAACTGGGGTTATGGGTAATTGTGAGCCATTATGTGGGTGCTGGGAATTGAACTCAGGTCTTCTACAAGGATAACAGATGCTCTTAACCATTAAAATATTCTCCTGTCCAGTTCTAGAAAATTTAAATTTCTTCTCTGAGTTCTTCAACGACCCACTATTCATTCAAAACTGCATTGCTCAGTTTCCTAGTAGTTTCTGTAATTTTTCTTGCTGTTGACTTCCACTCTGATTCTACTGTGATCTGGTAGAAACAAGGGATTTTATAAGTTTTCTTCTTATTTGTTAAAGATGGGTTTGTAACCTATGATGCCATCAATTGTGGAGAAGGTTCTACTGCTGCTGTGAAGGGCATGCATTGTAGCTGTGTGGGATATGCTGTTAGGTCCAGTTGATCTATGTATAATTTATCTCTGAAAGGTCTTGGCTTTAGTTGGGAAGAGCTGTCTAAATATGAGTGTGGAGTTGTGAATTTTTCCTACTGTGTCAGGACCTATGTGGCTTTTATGCCCTGTAGAGTTTATTACCTGAAAATGGGACTCCAAAATTTGGAGCATAAATGTTTGCAATTATTATACCTTCTTCTTCATATAGTGGCGTTATGTATCTCTTCTGATTAGTTCTTATTTTAAGTTGATTTTATTGGGTATAAGAACAACTATGACTGATTGTATAGCTTCTCTTTGCTTGGTGGTTTGACCTCTATCTTTTGATGTCTTTGGTTTTTAAGTGTATTTCTTGGAGACAGCAGATAGTTGTTCTTGTGTTTCAGTCCAGTTGGTTAGTTTGAGCGTTTTTATTTTTTAAAGCAGTGACTTGAGGCCATGTACGTTTAATGTTATTTAAAGGTTTCCTATTTTTTAAGACTTTGTTAGGTGATGTTCTGATTTACAGAATTATTTGTGTTTTTTCGTGGAGTATATGTGTTCTTGCAGAGGATACTTTCTTCTTCCCTGTATAATATTCCTAAATGATTTTTTTTTGCAGGGCTTGCTCAGTTATGCATTTCTTAATTTGTGTCTGTTTTGAAATATACTTCTGGTCAGTTTGAAAGGCTGCTTTGCTGGTTACCACACTCTTGGCTCAGTTTTGCTTCAGAGCTCGAAATACATTGTTCCATGCTTTTCTGTTTCTTAGTGTGCCTATGAAAGACTTGAGCTTTTTCTGTTATTTATGCCTTTGTGCGTGAGTTAGTGTTTTTTTTTTCTGTAATACTTTTAGTATTGTATCCTTGACATCTTGACTATTGTATTTCATGGAAAGGTTCTCTAGCAAGGTCTGTCTGAAGTTTAAAAGCTTTTTTTGTGTCTGGATGCCTAGTTCTGTCTCCAGGTTTGGGAGTTTATCTGTTATAATTTTACTGAATAGTTTTTGTATTTCTTTAGACTTTATCTCCACTTCTTCCTCTATACCATGGATCAGGTCTGGCCTCCTTTACATGTCCTAGACTTTTTGGAAATATTGGTCATGTTTATTAACACAACATCTTAAATTCACAGAGCATTGCTAGAAAAACTTAAAGTACCGAATTCACACATATTGAAGAAGAAAAGTCTCCAAACAACAAGTTATTCTGTCAATGACCTATGCATAGTGAGCAAAATGGGGGCAATAAATAAATGCCAAAGTAAGCAGGAGAAAGGTAATAAAAATAGGAGCATAAATCAGAGTGATAGAATACAGAAAATTATAAGAGAAAAATCAACAAAATAAGAAAAGATGACAAAATCCTCGTGTGATGGTTAATCTCAGTTGTCGCTTTGACAGAATCTAAAATCACCTGGGAGGGGCCTCTGGGCATGCCTGTGAGGGCATATCTAAGGGGAGCGAACTGAGGGCTAGCATTCATCTTCCTCAGCTTCCTGGCTGTGGCTACTCTCAGGCAGGCTGCCTCAGGATCCTGATGCCCTGCCTTCTCCACCATCACTCCCTGGAACGGTGACACCCCCCCCCCCAATCCTTTACTCTTCAAGTTACTTTTATTGGAACAAAGCAACAAAGAAGTAACTAGACAGAGAAGGAAATCAAGGCAAATGACCAGGATGAGGAATGAAAAGGGAGGAGCATTCTGTAGACACAACAGAAACCAAAGAATAATGAAACCCGAGAATGATGCCATACACATAAACCTGACAATGCAGAAAAATGGACAAATTAATTGCAGAACAAAGCTGCTACAACATACCTGCTATAAAATGGATTGTTTTCACTCTAATTGAGTCATAGTTTACCACAGTTTACCTCAGGACCAGGGCTCAGATTCCAGTGGTCCTAGGAGTTAGTACAGGACCGAGGTGCTGACTCCAGCAGTCTGAGTTCAGCTCTGGATCTGAGTTTATTTTCCAGAGTCCTCCTATGAGGTAGGGTTCTGACTCCAATGGCATCCAGAGCTCACTGCAGGACTGGGATTTTTACTCCATCTGCTTGCCATGGTGACCCCTGTGTGACCTGCCCATGATCCTGCTGCCACCTAGCCAGGACGGGAACACCTCAGCAAACTCAGTCAGGAATCAAGACCAAGCTTCTCTCCTGTCCACAGATGAACTGATGCAGACAGCCCTCTAAGTACACACAAAAAGGGGCTGGAGAGATGGCTCAGCAATTAAGAGTACTGACTGTTCTTCCAGAGGACCCAGGTTCAATTCCCATCACCCACATGGCAGCTCACAACTGTCTTTAATTCCAGTTCCAGGGGAACCAACAACAATGGCAAAACACCAATGCACAGAAAGAAAGAAAGAAAGAAAGAAAGAAAGAAAGAAAGAAAGAAAGAAAGGAAAGTTAAAATTAGTGAGAAGTCCATTCCAACAGGTGTGTGAAACATGACAAAGAAACATAAAGCATATGACACATGACCCATCCCAACATCCCTAGAATGGAAGCCAAAACCACAGAGATGACTAAAATAGCTAATACTTCAGAATTTTACTTTTCAAAATAATATCCTTATAAATGATTCAAACAGATGTCTGTACAAGTCTCAACAAGACAGTCTCCAAGTGACTGAAACAATTGTAAGTTTGAGGAGAAAGTTCAAAAATGAGGAAAATGAAATTGTAACACCAGAAATTGAATCTAATGAAAATGAAAGAAATGGTCAACCAAATAAAAAAACTTATCATAAAACATTATCAATTAAAAAGATAATTCAGAAAGATATATTACATGAATAAAGGACAAATTAGAGACAATAATATACATAGATATATAATAAGGGATTATATATAACTGAGATTAACCATCACATGAGGATTTTGTCATCTTTTCTTATTTTGTTGATTTTTCTCTTATAATTTTCTGTATTCTATCACTCTGATTTATGCTCCTATTTTTATTACCTTTCTCCTGCTTACTTTGGCATTTATTTATTGCCCCAATTTTGCTCACTATACATAGGTCATTGACAGAATAACTTGTTGTTTGGAGACTTTTCTTCTTCAATATGCGTGAATTCAGTACTTTAAGATTTTCATTTAGTACTGTTTTAGCAATGCTCTGTGAATTTGAGATGTTGTGTTTTCATTTGCATCCTGTTTAATGTATGCTTTATTTTTTTCTCTTGAAATTCATTCCTTAATCTATGGATTATTTAGAACTGTTCTTAATTTTCAGAGTTTTTGAAATCTTCCTATTGTTTATAATCAGTTTCTAGGTTGATTTTGCTATGGTGATATCAATCATTTTACGTTTGTTGCAGTCCGATTTTTTTGACCTAGGTATTTCTCAGTACGCACACCATAGGCACTCTGAAGAACGCGCATTCTGGGGTTGTTGGGTGATTTACAATCATCTTCTGCACTTTGTTTGAGCTCTTTTACATTCTTGCTGATTTCCCTTTCAGTTGTCCTCTATTAGGTGGGCTATCTAAAATCCTAAATTGCTGATATCAAATCATAATAAGTTGACTTTGTGAAGTGCTTTCTAGTTGTCAAACATTCCAGGTCTTTTGTTTGTTTTACATTATTCAATCCCTCTAGCAGCCCTGGATGTTACATAGTATTATTATCCACATGTTGGTTAACTTTAGAGAGGTTAAATGACAGGGTTGAATAACTCATGTGCACCCAGAATCCTATGTAATCTTCTCTATCAGATCAGAGGTTGATTTAATTTCTCCTGTAGTCCACATTTGAGGAAGGATCAAGTGTCACAGTGGCACCTGTGCAGAAAGTCCCACTAAGGTGTGGTCGGTAGCCTCCACTGTGAGCCTCAGTGATGCTCACTTTGGACATTCACACCCTGTGCAATCTGTTTTTCTGAGGATGCCTTTGACATCGTCTCCTTCCTTCCAATGGACAGAGTTTGGCAAAGTGAAGGGAGGTCGCTTTTGAGACTTGATTCCTATGGGACTCACTTCTAATTTGGCCCCCCTTTCTCTTCCCCTCTCTCCCACTTGTTCTGAGGGGAGCCAGGTTCATGTTTCAAGTTACCTTAGGGAGAGAGACTCATGAGGCAAGGAACCGATATTAGGGGTTGACAGCCAGAGAGAGATCTAAGGTCCTCAGTGGCTATGAATGAACTCAGAAGCACATCCTCTCCTTTAATACCTATGATTTCATGACTGAGTGCCCAGGTGAACTCCTGGCTGCAGCTCTGTGAGGGATCCCATGTCAGAGACATCCAGCTGAGCCCATCCAGATTGCTGACCCACAGAAACGGAGACATCAGTGACTGTTGTTTTAACACAATGGCACCACCATGCCCGTCACCAAGGATTTAACAAAAGGACGGAATTAGCGCAAAGGAGATGGTGTAGTAATGCAAGGTAGCCTCAACCTATTGAAATCTTGACAGTCCTGTATCCTCTGTCCTTAAACCAGTGTCCATAGGAATGGGGCCTTAAAGGAAAGTGGGTTATTCAGTAATTTGAAGAAGAAGTAACAAAAGTTAGTATTGCTTATTTTGTAATATCTATAAAATTGAGGATACTTTTGCAAGTTTTGTTATGGTAGAGAGAAATAGGTTTCAAATTTAGTGCATCTGGACACTTGTGAAATGTGAAATACATTCTGTAATGTATTCTGTAATGCCTATGAGAGCTCGCAAAGTCACAATCTTCACATAAAAGGGTGAAATAAGACCGAAGTGCATTTGAGGACCCTTTGTATCCGTAATGGCTTCCTGTAAGTACAGGACTGGCAAACCTTCGTTTCTTTAGGCCCCTTCACTTTTGTTTCCAGCAGTGATCGTCTTTCTCTCAAGATTTTCCCTATCCTCACAGAATAACAACCCCTATAAATCAAAATTTAAGAATGCTCCAAAAATGAAAGTCACTACATTCTGGGAATGCCAGCCCACCCAGTAAGGGAGCTCACTGGGCTCAAGATTCAAACAAAGCGTTTGGAAATGAGAATCCTTATGAGTCATCAGCTGTCAAAGTCACCTTAAAAAGAAAATGGACATTGAGAATGACCAGCCACAGACGCTAGAGAGCTCTTGGTCTCCAAATGACAGGTTTAGAGCAGGAGGGAATGGTCAACCTTTTGTTCACCTCTTTGCTGTTTCAGCACAGGTGAGGCCATTTTGAAAGGGAAGAAAATGACAGAACTTTCCTAGCTGAATCTAACAGGACAGTTGCTCTAGACCACCGTAAGTTACATTTTCAGACTTTTACTATTCATTCGCTGCAATTGCTGGTTCCTGATTTGCCTCACATTCATAAAAGCTCTGAGCCCAGATGGTTTCGTCTTTGCTTTTTGAGTTAGAGTATCAGGTAGCACAGGCTGGCCTTGAACATTCTACACAGCTGAGAATGGCCTCTGAGGATGACCTTAAACCCGTGGTCCTCCTGCTTCAACCTCCCAAATGCTAGGATTGTACACGTGCAACACCATGCCCAGTCTATGTGGTACTCAGAATCAAATCCAGGGTCTGATGCATGCTAGGTACAAACAGACGTCAGCTGAGTACATCCCTAGCACCTTTCTAACCCAGCTTTTTAAACTGAGACAAGTAACTGAATGTAAGTTGATCCAAGGCTGTGGAGGGCTGCATAAACAATGAAAGCACCCCAAAGAACCAAGGTATTATTGTTATTCCATCAGGTATTGCTGTTCTTCAATCCCCACTTTATTCCTTGAGCAGAATAAAAACCCATGGGACTCCTGACTAACAAAAGGTCTCACTTACTTCTCTTGCGAACCACTGACAAAAGGCAGGACCAATCCATTCTCTTGCATGAATGCCACAGTCTATCCAGACAGCTCTTTTGTAGGCTCGTGATTTTCTGCCCAGCTGAAAACAAGAGGATTCATAGTTACCAACTCAGGTTTTTATTTTTGGATCTACTGACCAGCATAATTTAATAAGGGCTCAGCTAATTCCTCCCTATGGTTTGTTTTTTAGGTAGCATATTAATAAGATGAAGAGATTTCCTGTCTTCTTTGGAAGTCCAGGCTTGCTTATGTAGAAACAATAATTTTTTGCTTCAATATAATTGAAGAACTAAAAAATACAGAAGGAAAAGGGCAATCGCCAAAGCAGTGTACCAGTTTTGTTTTAATATCATAATGACTATTAAATGAAAAGCAAGATTTCCTCCCCCACTATTTCTTCTCCTTTTCTCTCACTGTGCCCACCAGAATGCCCTAAGGTGTATTTTTTAAAGAATCATGCATTATAGGCAAATTATAGCTAAACATCACAAAACAGAAACATAAAACGTGATCTGTGGAATCAAGGGGCCAATTACAACTCCCCCTGACCATGTCAATATGACTTTAAACCTGGTTTCGAACCCAGGCACTAACAGAAAGCACTTTGCAATATATTCACAAGGACATTGCTTTCATTCAGTCATTAATTCACTTAACTAACATGTCAGGAAGTGCTTTTCCATGCCAGACATCGGGCTGAGCTCTGGAGATCCAGAGAGGAATAGACAGGAGATGTCTGTGCTTGTGAGAGGGGCAGATGTTAGAACAGTCAATCCAAGTTCAGGTTGTGAATATCCATTTGTTACTGTGAGAATGTGGCAACTTTTCTTGAATTCTTGTGTGGAATGAAAGAAAGTTTGAATATTTATGCAAGTCAGGAAGCTTGCTTGGAAAACAAGTTGCAGAAGGACATACGAAGCTGGAAAGAATCTGAGGACTCTGTATTTGAGAAGGAACAGCAAATGAAATTAAATAGAGGTAGGGAACTAATGGGGTCCCGGTGCTGTGTGGGAGGGATGAAGCTGCTCCTCGTAGTCTAGGATCTCCCTCCCCTCCCTTCCCTTCTTTCCTCTTCCTCCAGCCCTGCTCCTCTCCCCATATGTATATGCTTGCTTTAGGAAGTTGGTACTGACAGCGGTGTGGAGGATGGGTTCACACTGACAGCTGTGTGGAGGACGGGTTCACACTGACAACAGTGTGGAGGATGGGTTCACACTGACAGCTCTGTGGAGGATGGGTTCACACTGACAGCTCTGTGGAGGATGGGTTCACACTGACAGCTGTGTGGAGGATGGGTTCACACTGACAGCTGTGTGGAGGATGGGTTCACACTGACAGCTCTGTGGAGGATGGGTTCACACTGACAGCTCTGTGGAGGATGGGTTCACACTGACAACAGTGTGGAGAATGGGTTCACACTGACAACAGTGTGGAGGATGGGTTCACACTGACAGCTCTGTGGAGGATGGGTTCACACTGACAGCTCTGTGGAGGATGGGTTCACACTGACAGCTCTGTGGAGGATGGGTTCACACTGACAGCTCTGTGGAGGATGGGTTCACACTGACAGCTCTGTGGAGGACGGGTTCACACCGACAGCCGTGTGGAGGATGGGTTCACACTGACAGCTCTGTGGAGGATGGGTTCACACTGACAGCTCTGTGGAGGATGGGTTCACACTGACAGCTCTGTGGAGGATGGGTTCACACTGACAGCTCTGTGGAGGACGGGTTCACACCGACAGCCGTGTGGAGGATGGGTTCACACTGACAGCTCTGTGGAGGATGGGTTCACACTGACAGCTCTGTGGAGGACGGGTTCACACCGACAGCCGTGTGGAGGATGGGTTCACACTGACAGCACTGTGGAGGATGGGTTCACACTGACAGCTCTGTGGAGGATGGGTTCACACTGACAGCCGTGTGGAGGATGGGTTCACACTGACAGCCGTGTGGAGGATGGGTTCACACTGACAGCTGTGTGGAGGATGGGTTCACACTGACAGCTCTGTGGAGGATGGGTTCACACTGACAGCCGTGTGGAGGATGGGTTCACACTGACAACAGTGTGGAGGATGGGTTCACACTGACAGCTCTGTGGAGGATGGATTCACACTGACAACAGTGTGGAGGATGGGTTCACACTGACAGCTCTGTGGAGGATGGGTTCACACTGACAGCTCTGTGGAGGATGGGTTCACACTGACAGCTGTGTGGAGGATGGGTTCACACCGACAGCCGTGTGGAGGATGGGTTCACACTGACAGCTGTGTGGAGGATGGGTTCACACCGACAGCCGTGTGGAGGATGGGTTCACACTGACAGCCGTGTGGAGGATGGGTTCACACTGACAGCCGTGTGGAGGATGGGTTCACACTGACAGCTCTGTGGAGGATGGGTTCACACCGACAGCCGTGTGGAGGATGGGTTCACACTGACAGCTGTGTGGAGGATGGGTTCACACCGACAGCCGTGTGGAGGATGGGTTCACACTGACAGCTCTGTGGAGGATGGGTTCACACTGACAGCTCTGTGGAGGATGGGTTCACACTGACAGCACTGTGGAGAATGGGTTCACACTGACAGCTCTGTGGAGGATGGGTTCACACTGACAGCCGTGTGGAGGATGGGTTCACACTGACAGCTCTGTGGAGGATGGGTTCACACTGACAGCCGTGTGGAGGATGGGTTCACACTGACAGCTCTGTGGAGGATGGGTTCACACTGACAGCTCTGTGGAGGATGGGTTCACACTGACAGCTCTGTGGAGGACGGGTTCACACCGACAGCCGTGTGGAGGATGGGTTCACACTGACAGCTCTGTGGAGGACGGGTTCACACCGACAGCCGTGTGGAGGATGGGTTCACACTGACAGCTCTGTGGAGGATGGGTTCACACTGACAGCTCTGTGGAGGATGGGTTCACACTGACAGCACTGTGGAGAATGGGTTCACACTGACAGCTCTGTGGAGGATGGGTTCACACTGACAGCCGTGTGGAGGATGGGTTCACACTGACAGCTCTGTGGAGGATGGGTTCACACTGACAGCCGTGTGGAGGATGGGTTCACACTGACAGCTCTGTGGAGGATGGGTTCACACTGACAGCTCTGTGGAGGATGGGTTCACACTGACAGCTCTGTGGAGGATGGGTTCACACCGACAGCCGTGTGGAGGATGGGTTCACACTGACAGCTGTGTGGAGGACGGGTTCACACTGACAGCTCTGTGGAGGATGGGTTCACACTGACAGCACTGTGGAGGATGGGTTCACACTGACAACAGTGTGGAGGATGGGTTCACACTGACAGCTGTGTGGAGGACGGGTTCACACTGACAACAGTGTGGAGGATGAGTTCACACTGACAGCTCTGTGGAGGACGGGTTCACACTGACAACAGTGTGGAGGATGGGTTCACACTGACAGCTCTGTGGAGGATGGGTTCACACTGACAGCTCTGTGGAGGATGGGTTCACACTGACAGCCGTGTGGAGGATGGGTTCACACTGACAGCACTGTGGAGGATGGGTTCACACTGACAACCGTGTGGAGGATGGGTTCACACTGACAACAGTGTGGAGGATGTTAAAGGATGAGTAGGGCAAGGATAGTGACCACAGCAGGAGTTCAGCATTGAGGTCACTATGGAAATAGTTCAGGGAGAAGGGATTCAGAGGTAAATTCAGGAAGCAGCAGTGAAGAAAGAGAAGAGGGTGAGAAACCTCTCAAAGAACTGCCAAAGTTTTGGTGGTAAATTGAAAGTGAGAGATTACATATAGAAGAGGAATTTAGGGTGACTCGTTTCCAAGCTGGGAAGATGGTGGTGTCATGACAAGTCTCAGGAGCTTTTGTAATATCTAGGAGAACATGTCCGACATAAATTTAAAACTCTACAAACTTGATAGAAAGATCTAAGATGATTTTAATTATGGGCCAGATGTGACCATTTGGTTGAAGTTTTTTTTTTTAATTTTTATTGAGCTCTACATTTTTCTCTGCTCTCCTCCCTCCCCCTTCCCCCTTCAACCCTCTTCCATGGTCCCCATGCTCTCCATTTACTCAGGAGATCTTGTCTTTTTCTACTTCCGACGTAAATTAGATCTATGTATGTCTCTCTTAGGGGCCTCATTGTTGTCTAGGTTCTCTGGGATTGTGATTTGTGGGCTGGTTTCTTTGCTTTGTGTTTAAAAACCACCACCTATGAGTGAGTACCTGTGATAATTGTCTTTCTGGGTCTGGATTACCTCACTCTATATGATGTTTTCTAGCTCCATTGGATGGAATTTGTAGAGGGAAAACAGAGCTAAGAGTGGGAACGGCCAGAACCGTAGGAGAGGACAGGGAAAGAGAAGACAGGGGATGAACCTGGAGGAATGGCTGGCCAGAGGAGATGGGTCAGCACCTAGCCCCAAGAGGATTTTAGGGGAATCAGGGTGGAGAGTCTAGCATTTACACCTCAGAAACAGTATCACGTGGAAAATTCAAGACCATGATTAAACCTGGCTCAAAAATCTAAGGTGATTTCCCTTAGGTCAGCAAGATGATGATATTTTCCTTTCCTCCCACAAGTTAAAGTGAAGAAGATACACATTTTGTGTTAGCATTTTATTCTTTTCACCTGTAGAATTAAGAGAGGTCTTCCTTCATACGATCTCCCGATGGAGAACACCCGAACGAGGCCCGGTTGAGTTTGGTTCAGATGGTGCATCCAGTCCTGAATCTGCAGGTGGAGAAGGAAATCTTATGTCACCATGCCTCACGGTACAAGCACTCTTCGAGAACAGAAGGCGACAAAAGACAATGGTGGCTTCCAAAATTCAAAGAACCTGCATGGATTGAGAACAGGAAGGAAAATTCCACTGTCTACTTTTAGCTTTCTTTAGGATACCTAAAATGGCAACCTGCTTTCTCTACTGACAGCCAGCAGTCCAGTTCTTCTGCTGCCCCCTCTTTAAGAGACCTTTAGCTACTGTTTCACCAGTCACCACAGAAGTGATTGACAGAAAACTGACCCATGTGCTCTGGCTCCTTTTAATTAATTAATTAATTTAGTTTTAGGGTTTTTTTTTTGTTTTGATATGGGTTTTTCAGTATAACAGCCCTGGATGTCCAGGAACTCACTCTGTAGACCAGGCTGACCTCAAACTCACAGAGATTCACCTACCTCTGCCTCCTGAGTGCTAGGATTAAAGGCATGTGCCACCACTGTCCAGTGTGGCTTCTTTTTGAAAAATACAAATTTGTTTCCATTTCTGTACAGGTATTAAAGAAGTAAAGAAAGAAAGGAAAAAAAATAAACTAGCTTTTGATAAACTCTCCAAATTACATGTGAGCCATTAAAGTCTCATATATTGTTGTTTGGGACAGAACAGAGGCTACTGGGAGAAGACGGTATTTTCCACATTTCAGGTTATTCTGCTGAGCCCCCGGAAGGCATATTCTGCATGATCCCTCCTGAGGAGTTCCCATTTGCATCAGTCCATTCATGTGCGCTTATCTGTCATCAGAAGAAGTATATTTGAGATGAATAGATAAGGTGCTGAGGAAGATGGGTGACATTTCTGACTTAAAAGTCCTGCAAGCAACAAAGAAGTCATATGGAAGTGCCCCACTGTTCCTTGATGTGAGAGGGTCCGTGCTGAAAGAATATATAAATATATTTTAGGAAGTACTCATGTTTCCCTTTTATTCTTATATAATCTAACAAACTGGAGGTATTCATGTATGTGTGTATATATATGCACACACACACATATATATATAGCTACATCAATTTTTGAAATTTGACTTTTTTCTAGGGTGCTTTAATATACTTCCATGTGTCAACTTATCCAAAACCTTTTATTGCTTTTAATTTTAAGCCTCTAAAAATTATGTTGAGACATGGAAATATGCAAAAAGAATTTTGAAAGGAGAATTATCCATAATAGAATGAAAAATACTCTTAATCATATAGTAGAATCTCTTTGTGTCTAGAATTTCTTTGTTCAATGTAGAGGAAACATGGAAAAATATATATCCCCTTATTTTGCAAACAATTTCTCTATTTGGAGGACTCTCTTTGCTTGCATTGGGGAGATAATAGCGAACATAGTAAACACTTGGCCCTCACAGAACATACAACTTATTAATAAAGAGGGTATCAGTCAACCACAGTTATATGTGACCTGTGAATGATATCACATCTGTATGCCAGAGGCACTGGGATACATTGGGATTTGGGGGAACAGAAGCTTCTGTGTAGCCCAACAGAGAAAGAATGTCTTGCTTGCTTTAGCTAGCATGTGAAGAGTAGTAAATCATCAGGTAAAGACTAAATTTGTGTGTGGCAGTGTGGGCAAGATTATGGTGAGTTTTCCATGTGGATTAAATGACAGTAAGGGTAGAGGTCCAGAGGTGTCACTGATGCAGGCTGGCGTTGGGAGGTCTGAATTTTGCAAGGGTGCAAGACTAGTATGAAAGTCTACTGTGTCCCTCAGCCAATGAATTGCCCTTGAACTCTGGCCAGCTATGTTCCTTCCATGGCCTTTAGTTAACGTCTTTATAGCCCTGATTTTAACACCAATTACCTCAATGTCTGTGTATTTTCCATGTCCTTTGTGGGGTTTATTTGGGTGAAGAAAGTATGATGCAAATTATTTTGCAACTTTTTTTATGAAAGTATTTTTTACTTGTGTTTTGCCTGTGTGTGTGTGTGCGCGCGCTTTGCGGGGAGGGCAGAGAGGGCATCAGATTCCATGGACCTGGAGTTACAGGCAGTTGTGAGCTATCATGTAGGTGCTGGGACCCAAATGAACCAGGGTCCTCTGCAAGAGTACCACATGCTCTTCTCAGCTGAGACATCTCTCTGGCCAGTTATTTTGATACTTCTTATTTAGCAATAAAAGGACCAATGAAGAGATGTGTGAGCCAGGGGGCTCAAACTGTGTGTTCTTCTCAGAGTCTGAATCTCTGTTTTCACAATTCTCTCTAATCCTTATACCAAAGCGACAAAGGTGAACTTGAAAACAACAGCAACAACAACAAAGGTCCTTTGGTTACATACGTCTTCTAAGGAGTGATAGACCTCATAGTTGTATTCAGACAGGGACCTTCTGTTTCTCTGGGTTTGTAAGCTCTTTTCATTTTCCACAGCTTTCTGGAGATCTTCTATGAGGACCCTAGATTTGAAACAGTAGACATGACGAGAAAGTTAGCCAAGAGCATGCAAAAACCAGGCAATGCCAAGAGAGAACCACACACAGAATGAACCAGCGTGGAAGTGTCCCAGCATTCCATGGCGAGAGGAAAGCAAAGACTGCAGAGAGTGGTATTTCTAAAGATACCGAATGTTAAGAAAATGCTCCTTTTCAGGAAATAAAAACTGTTTAAAAATCGTTAGAATGAATTTAAAGTGTAGAATTATAGTCAGGCGTCCCTAAATAATAGCAGTGCTATAATACTGGCTACCACGAAGTGAACATCTCTAACCCTGCAGCTGAGCACACCTGAACTGACTGAGTGCTTGTCAGGGGTCAGCCACTGTGCTGGTCCTTAGTAACAATAGGATCCTTGTGTTGGCTTCTATTATTTCCACTTTATAAATGAGGAGTCTGAGACTCAATAGGGTCAAGAGTCAGCCAGTGTCATTCCACTGAGGATGCAGAGACAGAATCAGCTTGGGATGTGAACCCAGATTCTCATCGTGTGATCTCAAGTCCAGTGTGGCACAGGAATCCTCTCTGTTCACAAGCCTTCACCCAGCAGCCTGGATCCAGGCCAGAGAAAAAAAGGAAGGAGCTTTAGTTCTTAAGAGGAAACTGACAAATACAGAGGCGGGAAAGCTCTCTCGCTGTCCCACAGTACTAAGAATTCCACGGAAGAGAAGCTGTGTTCTGAAAACTGGATGTATGTGGAAGATAGGGGCAGAGGCCGGCCCAGGGATGGCTGGCCCATTGCTGTTGGTGGAACCAGCTTCAGGCAGAACCGCCCGGGTTGTGATACCGAGCATGCCTTAACAGTACTACGGGCCACCACTCGCTAGAATGATGCAGAGAGACTCTTTTCACCTGCAGTATTTCCAGATGCTAGAGAGACCTTTGGTGAGGGCTCTCACTGTAGCAGGTGGCTTAAAAGCTTTGATCTTATATTTTATTTCAAAAAAGAACCTGTTGCTTATGGGGTAAATTCTATTAAAGAAAACATAGTGGTGGCATCTCTAAGTGACATCTAGGTTAATTTATGTAAGTCACTTAATGAAAAGAATTACCATGCACTGAATATATACTTTTTGGTCCCTGACAAAGACAATTTACTTAGGCTCCAGGCACCAAGGACTGACTGGCTTGTTATGTTCTGAGTCCCCACTACAGATTGAACACCTAATCAGAGAAGAACTACTGACTTCTTCCTTTTGTCTTACTTTTGAATTTTGCAGTTGGAAACATCAGAAGAGGTCAGGAGGCAGAAGACTCCTCGGTTTTCTTGGTAGAGACCCCAGTATCTCAAAAGTGGGAGTATATGTAACTCATCAAGCCCAGCGTCTTCACTATTGGAAGTTGTTTTCTTCCCAAGATAAGAAATTATGGTGATTAGGTGCATGGCCTCAGTGACTGCAGTATAACTGGGGCAGATGTGAGGAGCCAGTAAGAGCTGTGTCAACGCCTATGGATCCTTGTTCTTGGAGAGAACTTGGTTAGACAAGAAGGAGGTGGGTTTGCTTAGAAGAGATATCGTAACAGACTATCAATATTCCAATGGCTGCCAACAAACTCCAGGTCTGATTGCCTGCTGTGGACTTCCTTTCTGTCCTATAAATGAAGGGTAGATATCTGCTTTATCCAGCACACTCCATTAGAACATCCTTCGGAATGTCCAACTTGAAAGGGTCTTGGGGGTGAGGTTCTTTGTTATGGTAACCTCAGCAAACTGACACAGACCTCTGTAGCCTTTTAGACTGTATCTAATACAGGCTTTAAGAGACCATCTTAAATTAGAAACAGTTGTACTATGGAATCCCAGCCCCTTTTCTTGTCAAATATTTGAGTGGAAACCATCTGGTTCCTAAAATGATGTCTCTAAACCATTGCATTTTCTTAGTTTTTATAGCTGATTGTGATTCTCTTATTACATTTATTTATTTGTGTATGTGTGTGGATGAGTGCATGCCATGGTGTATGTACGTGTGTGTGTGTGTGTAGGACAAAGGTCAACTTGAGGTAGTTGTTCTTTTCTTCCACCACAGGGGGGGTGTGTGTGGTTCTGGGGCTTGAGTATAGGATGTTAGGCATGGCAGCAGACTTCTTTAATCATCGAGCCATCTGGCTGGTCCCGGTTGTGATTCTTATCTCAGCTGGGCACTTCTCTATAATGGTGACAACTACTATCAGAACATTTGCAAATGATGTCATTACTTAATGCAAAACTACCTACCCCCCCCCCCCCAGTTCCCAGGCTAGGGGAGGGCTCTCAAAATGGAAATTTCCATGGCAATTTTTATAGGTATTTATAAAATGTCTTTCTTTAAATGGCAGAATGAGTCATCTCCTTGAGAGGGTTGACCACCCAGGGGTCAGAAACAATGAATCACATCACTTCTGCTTTACAGATCACTTTGGCGATGCATTCTGTACGCTTGTACAGAGTAAATGATAATCTTTTGAAAATACCCCAGGCTGCAATAATAAAAGTCAATTAAAATGATCTCTACCTACTGTGCCTTCAGGATTTAATTGACTCTTATGTGTTATTATCTTGGGACTAACAAAATGAGTAATTTTAAGTGATTGTTCTTCGTGAGGAAACAACTGATCTAAAACACTTCTTTCCCCTTCTCTATTCACTGAGACACAAAGGGGGAGTAGTTTTTTCTATATCAGTCCCACAGGAACTCTAGTTAATGGCAGAAAATAGAGACTTGTTAAACTAGCTGGTACGTTCTTTTCTACTGAACAATAATTAATGAAGCATGCGAGCTGTTACCGTGCACCTATAGAATATCGTTACCGAGCTCCTTCCCACTAGGATCCGGAGTATCAAAGCACGCCTTCCATGCTGCAGAAGGGATGGAATGTGAGCGATATGAATGGCGGCTTTCTGCACAGCCGCGGTTCTAGTCTAGAAGCACAGACAGAGGTCTTTCTACCAAGAGCAGGCTGTGCTTTAATAGCGTGGTATTTTCCTGTTTGTGTGACCAGGGATGCCTCTGGTACCTGTCACCAGCCTCGAACTTTCTCTTCAGGGATTTATAACTTAGCCCACATCTAACCTCCATTTTATCAGAATGTCCCCCTTTCTTGTCCTCTTCCCTCAGGCACGCTATGGTTGTTTCTAATAGAAAGACCTTCTTATCTTCTTTCATTCTTCCATGTTCTCCCACAATGTCCCCTAGAATCTCCCCAATCTTTATCAAATTGGATACCCCTGAGAAATCCTTGAACAGGTATTTCTCCAGGATCCACCCCTTCCTTACCACACCAACCTGATCACCAACCTCTTCGCAACAGCAAGCAACCTGTTGATTCTTACTTCTGTTTTTCTCTTGACATCTTCTAGAATCTGTTTCTTCACATCTTGTAACTAATGTTGTTTCTTACTTTAGAAAACCACCAGCTGAGTTTGCCCCTCCACCATCTCTTCTTGGGGGGGGGCTTGTGGGGGAACTAGATCTTGCTTTGTGACTCAAACTGGCCTAGAACTCACTGTTTACCCCAGGTTGCCTTAGTTTGTAATCCTCCTGCCTCAGCCTCTGGAGTACTAGTATTATAGGCAGACACAGTGGTGCCTGATTCTATTATCTGAAATTGACCCACATTTATTCCTTCCTTGTTAGGAGATGAAGTCTGTTTCCTACTGTTTGAACCTTCTATCTAGCATCTCCAGGGTCTCCTTCCTCCTTAAATGTCCTTCCCGCGGCCTATAGACACGCCAAGTTTCTCCTTCTGGCTTAGATCTCAAGTCTGTGGAGTGATCATTGATGCTGTATATCTTGGTGGTCACTCCTTGCCCTCTGCTCCTCCCTTATTGTAATTGCTAGGAGGTGACATCTGTGGGCCTCACCCTCTGGTCTTCCGTTCCTCACAGCAGAATCCCTCCATGAATGTCAGCAATATAACTTCCATTGGTCCCTTTCCAGTTAGGTCTCACTGCGGTTGTGGACACCCGACTCTCTGAAATCATTCTTTTCTTCCTCGACTCCCATAACCGTCCCAACTTACTCTCTTCGGCTACAACCCTTCCCTTGGAAACGTCTGAGTATGTACGTCTTTTCACGCTCGTCGGCCCAGTCTTTTCCAAGCTGGAAAACTTAGCGATCTCCTCTGACTTCTCTCTTTTCTATTCTCCAGCCGAGTGGAGAACCTGAGTACTTTTACCCTTGGAAAACTGTTTGGAAACCTCCCCTTGCTATTTGGACTATTTCTGTCTTCTGCTCTTGCAGTTCCAGCCACAAAGACAGGGAGCTTTTGCTTATATCCTCCAGGGGGCAGCACGACTCACAGAGGTCTGGGCTCCTCCCCCTGCGGAAAGTAACATAATTTCCTTCTGCGCGTGTTCTCTCTGCCACCTAGTCTGCATTTTTATTCTGATGCTGGCCTTGCATACAGTCTTGCTTTGCTTGCCTTGTCCCCCACGCCTGTCAGATCGCCAGTCTTATCTTATGTTTTCTGTTGCAAAGCAGGCTACTGCGGAAAACCATTTCTTCTCTTCCTTCATTCAGTTTGGCCTTTACAGCATTGCCAGGTGGTTCCTCTTTCTTTATTCAGCAAAAGACTGTGTCGGCATTGATGACTTAGTGCTAGCAGTGGAATAATGTCTGTGTGTTACTCCTTTTCTCTATTAGACAAGTAAGTTCTTCAAAGATGAATATACACACTTTTACTGCCTCACAATGAAAAACACTTTCAGAAGCTCTTGATAAACAACCTGGATATACAGAGTCACCATTCAGTTGGCTAAAACTTGTAGCAAATAAAAAGAATGCTTACTTGTACTGGATGCGGGCCTCCTGGAGGAAGGCTAACAGGGTTCTGGAAGCATTTTGGGGAATATGGACATCGGTGACTGTCCCCTCTGACACACAGGAGATACTGCTGGGCTGCCACAGGTCCACCTATAGTGCAGGAACCAACCTATAATTCATATGCAGTGTAGGTGGGAAATTCCATGTCACCATGGCTAGCGCATCATCTTGTTTGAATATAGTAACGGCAAACACATGCAGAGTAGATTCAATGCTTATACCCCAGGGGTAAACTCCTCTGATCTGGCTTGAATTTGTGCCCTGAACTTCATCAGAGTCACAGAGTTTGATCTTAATTCACAACACATTCAAGTCACAGGATAAAAAAAAAAAAGTGGGGCCTAAGGTTTAAAATCCTCCTTTCACATTTACTGTATAAATATTTGAATAACTTTGAGAAAGAGAAAGATACAAACCATCCTTTTGCCTGCCACATAATGAAATTGTGGTCCGTGCATTTGGTAGCCCGCCCCGCTGCTTTCACAGGGCAGAAACAGAGAGACAGGCTTCCACTGCGGGGACAAAAAGTCTACCTGCTTTCTCTGAAGCAGAGAATCCCTCCACTTAGCTGGCAAGGGCAAATCTGAGCCAGCTAACAAACCAGTCCACGGTTGTGAGGAAACAGAAGTGTGGGGCTGGCAGAGCTGCTGGGAGGTCATTCTGTCCATCTGTAAGCCCTGGGCAAGGACACAGCTAGGTTTGTCACACTGTCCCAAGGGACAGATCTCCAGCAGTGAAAGAGTTGACAATTACTAATTTAACTCATTGCCATGTCTCATAGGATTGCCAGGAATTTTCTTAATCCTTATGCGGATGCGTAATTTCACTTTTTTCTTGTTCTGTTCTTAACTGAGGCTGGCTTCGGCCCTTTGTATACTAGAATCCTTTAACCAGCCTGGCCATGCCTTTAACCCATGGCGGGACTTGATATTTGGTAATAAGATTAACTATTAGCTGTCAGCAGATACTAGAAAATTCCACTTTGTCAGGGGCTGGAGAGTTATAGGTGCACAAAATGATAAGAC
Organism: Microtus pennsylvanicus; assembly: GCF_037038515.1. Classification (NCBI taxonomy): domain Eukaryota; kingdom Metazoa; phylum Chordata; class Mammalia; order Rodentia; family Cricetidae; genus Microtus; species Microtus pennsylvanicus. The sequence goes on from NC_134583.1 coordinate 23,847,191, forward strand.
TCGCAGTCACTCTGGACAAATGTATATAGATGCTATGATTTTTTTAGATATGTGCTAAAATAGAACCCCTATCTCATAAAAAGAGTGTCTTGTACATTGGAAAGTACCAGAGGAATAACAAACTATAGGCAAAGTCTAATGCTAACGAACATCACTGAGAGCAGTGGGCCAGACCTGTAACTCCAGCCATTTGAGAGTCTGAGGTAGGAGGACCATGAATTTGAGAGCAACCTGGGATAGACCCTGTCACAGACAAGGAAACGATAGTAACAGCAGATCTCTAGATGATCAGAAAGCATTTGAACTAATGGGTAATAAACAAAATATAATGTATAAAACCAGGAATCAAGATCTGGCTACATCAGGTTTATAAGATTCCAGAACACATAAAAATCAGTGGCAGTTTTTGCTTCTTTAATTTTTTTTTAAGTTAGCACACAAGGCTTCATTGTAGAAGACACTTTTATACATGTCATTAACCTTCATCCTCATTCATTCCCTCTCCACACCATCGTCCTTGAGTCCCCCTGCTTGTTCCTCTGGTCCTCATCCTTCCCCCAAATAGTTGTCCCTTCTGCTTCCATATTACGTGTTATATCCCCAACAACCCCTCCACAAGAGGCCTTCTTCCTCTCTCATGATCCTCCTTGTACTCTGAGTATCTACACACACACACACACACACACACACACACACACACACACACACACACACACGTGTGCACCCTCCACATGCACATACACACACATGCATGCACGCAGTGCACACACACACACACCTATAGTTTTTTTTTTATGTGACAGCATGTGGTGTTTTTCTTTCGGAATCTGGTTTACGTCTCTTAAAATAATTATCCCCAGTTCCACTAATTTTCCTATATGCCATGATTTCACTTTTATTTATGAAAACTCATTTTAATTCTATTATGAGAATTTTTTTTATTGTGTTGATGTGACATGTTTTCTTGTCCATTCACTTGCTGATGGGCTTCTTGCCTGGTCCCACTTCTTAGCTGCTGTGAGTAGCATTCTCTGTGGTGTGTTGCTGTGGAGTCTTTTGGGCATGTATGCAGAAGTGGTATAGCTGATCATTTGGGAGGTCTGGTTGTAGTTTTATTTTCTGGAACTTCCACAGTGATTTCCACGAGAGCTGCCTAAGTTTACATTCTAAAATATATATGAAACCCAAAAGCTTAACACCAGCCCCTTCAGTAAAAGAAGCAACACAGTTAAAGGCTGGGCAAATGATCGGAATAGATGCTTCCTGAAAGGGGAAACACAGAAGGCCAGTGCATGGCTCCCATGCAAAGGAGATGACATCAACACAACATGCCTGTGTTCCCATGCTCACCACAACACGGTCCCAGCAGCTAATGCACAGAGTTGACACTGACTCTCATCAACAGAGCGGGTAGAAAAGATGTCCCAAACACACACAATGGAATGCTAGTTGGCCAGAAAGAAGAATGAACTCGGTTATTTGCAGCAGAATGAATGGAAATAAAAGATACTGTGTTAAATGAAGCAAGCTATATGTGGAAGTTAACAATGTCAACCTAAATGTGGAATGGTAATTATTAGAGATTAAGAAGAGTTTGGGGAGTGGATGGAGTGAGCTGGGTCATGCAGAAGGAATAAGGCTTATCGATTCATAACACAGAGGATGAGTATAGCTTGCAGTACCTAGTCCATTCTTTATGAAGATCTAGGAGAGAAGCGAAGGGCTCCAAACCTAAACTGATGAGAGAGAAATGCTACTCATTTTACCTTGATCACTGCATGCTTGATATATCCACACCAAACCCCATTAATATGTGCATTTAATACAGGCATAAGAGTTAAGCAACAGGTGTGTGTTATCATTGCCATTTGAGAAGTGAGAAGCGGGATGTAGTTTCTCAAAGCTCTATTTGAGGTTTCCAGGTAAGATGAAGAACAGCACGGGACTGCTTCCTAATTCAGAAAGAGCTGAATGCAGTGATGGATGTAAGGGTTCAGGGTGGGAAGCAAGAAATACAATCAAGATGGTGAATAAGGCAGAGGTGGAGTTCCAGAGTGACGGTTCTAAAGTCGGACTCCACAGGAGCCAGTTCAAGCTCCCAGTGCGTGTGTGACCTGAGCGAGCTCCCTAACCTCCTGGCCCTCACATTCTTTGTTGGCGAAATCAAGCTGATGACCTAATCCCCTTGATAAGCAGTGTTTAATAATGGAAGTCATTACTATTTCTGCTGTAATGGAAATTGGGAAGATTGTAGAAAAATGCAGCGATTCCAAGGATGAAGTTTAGTGCTTGGCCACCTGGCTGTGAAGACTAAACCATAGCGATGTATCCCAGCTCTTTCTGTATTAGTTCCCCCAGTTTATAGAATGAGATTGCTAATGGCCGTATTTTTCATATATATGTTTGAGGTAAAAGTGAATCAATACATGTAGAATGCTCAAAATTGTGCTTGATGCCATCAGGCATTCATGAAATGATAAATGATTTAAAATAAAAATATTCTAATTTAGTCTGGCTCTAACTCCTTGGCTTTCCAGGCCCCTCTACTGTTTTGCTTCTTAACCTGGATTCTAGGAGAATTGTTCCACCTGTTAGTCTTATGGGTGATTACACACCTGGTCCAGGTGCCACTAGGCTCTCATCCTACAACCTCAGGGTGAGATGTGTGTGTGTGTGTGTGGTGTGTGTGTGTCGTAGGCATTTACCATGTCCCTCCAACTTGTGACAGATTGCCTGCTTCCCAGCTTTCCAAAATAGCACAGAGGCATGGAAAAGGACTGTCCTGATTTACTATATTTATTCTAATTTTTCTTTGTTCTGAAAAACTGTTAGCTATTCAGAGTACTTGCATTTCACATAAAGTGTGTGTGTGTGTGTGTGTGTGTGTGTGTGTGCGCGCGCGCGCGCCCGTGCGTGTGCGTGTAAGAGCAGAAGACACATGTGTGGGTGTCTGCAAAGTCTGTAATAGGGTATCAGATCCCTAAACCCTGGAGTTATAGGTGGTTGTAAGCTGCCTGACATGGGTTTTGGGAACCAGATACGTCCTCTGCAAGAGCAGAAAGTGCTCTTAACCAGTGAGCCATCTCTCCAGCCCTTCCAACTGTATTTTTTTGAGATGGGTGAGACAAGGTCTCACACTGAACTTTGAGCTCAGTGGTCAGCTAGATTGGCTGGCAGGACAACCCAGGGATCCTCCTGTCTTCAGCAACACCCAACCCTCTATCTTCCTCACTGCCAGAATGACCAGGCTTTTTTACATAGGTGCTGGAGACCCATGCTCATGGTCACAACCTTGTAGAGCAAACACTTTACACACTAAGCCAGCGCTCAAGCCCCCACTGGGAAGGTTAGTGAGAAAACTCGCTACCATCTCAGTGTTTGGTTAGTATTTGATTTAATTTGCATAATCATATTAATTTGATATAAAGATCACAAAATCTTAATATACTGGAGAGCGCCGTTTCCTGTTTACTCTTTAAAATGTCTTTTTGGTCTTTCCCTGTTTCTCATTCTTGAGTCTTCTTTTAGAATTTTTCCTACTGTCTCCTGAGGAGCTCCTTTGACAGCCAAGTTCAGATCAAGCACCTTTGATATCTGCTTTTGTGGGATTCTGTTTCTTTCATGGTCTACAAGTTTTAATTGTATTTTATTTGCATGATTGCTATACTCACTTCCCAGAGCTGCATTAATAAGTTTCAAAAACTGGGTAGCTTAAAATCAAGCTATTCTTTGGGTCAATATTACAGTATTGGCAGGATTGTGCTCCCTCTGAAATCTCTGGGCAGTGTCCTTGCTGGTCAGTTCCAGCTTCTGGTGGCTTTGGGCATTCCTTAGTCTATGAGGATGTCACGTCGGTCTCTGCTTATATTTTTTCCACATGGGCTTCTGATGTTGGTCATCTTTTCTTCTGAGGATACTTGACTTTGAACTTTGAGCCATCTGGGTAATCCTGGGTCATCTCCTCTAGAGAGCCTCAAATATCCCTGATCACATTGTCAAGCTTCAGTTAGGACTTAGATATATCTTTTTAATTGAGAATTTCATATATAAGAATGTATTTACATGTTCTCTTTTTCCCATTCTTCTCTCTACTTCCTCTCATACCTCTCCCACTCCTCAAATTCATGAACTTTTATTCTTTAATTATAATTGTTATACACACACATGCACAGATACATACATCATACTTGCATAAACATGCATGCACACATACATACTTGCACATACATGCACACATGGACACATAAATGTATACACATGCACACATATACTCACACACATTTTATAAACATAAACTGCTGAGATCATTTAGTATTGCTCATATGGGCCTAGGGCTCCCTTTTTGGGACTGGCTAGTCAGAGAGGACTGATTGTCTCTCTCTTACCAACCACTAATTGCCCATAGCTCTCCTAGGCTGAAGCCTTGTGGGACTTCCCCTATATACATTGGTATTGTTGTTTTTAAGGCCCTGTTTAGGTGATCATATTTGGGGGATGTTCTGAGTGCAGTCTGTCATATATATAGAAGGCACTGTCTCTCTGCAGACATCGTGTCCTGGTCCCTTTCCTATGATGTTCCCCGAGCCTTAGGTATGGGTTATGTTGTCAATGAATCAGCTGGGACTGGCTAGCTTACAGCCAGTTCTCTGCATTTTGACAAGTGTGGCCTTCTGTAATGGGCTCTGAGTGCTGTAAAAGACTTCTTTGGTGAGGGGGAAGAGCTCCACTTATCTGTGGATAAAGAATAGGTATTGAGAATGTAGTTGGGAATTATGTAGTTTATGTCTTTTTGAGAGCTCCCATCTAACCCATTAAATTTGTTACACAAGTGCTGTTTTCCCCATTATCTCTGTAAGAGTGGAGATTGTGGCACCTTGCCCTCTCACTATTATCTCCCCAGTATGTAGGTCAGGTCTGGTATTTAATAGGCACTAAATACATTTATTGTAGATAGGATTAACACATCTATTTTCTCTGTAAGGTATATAATACACACATACGTATATATGTATATATATTCATTCACACATATATTTATTCATTCTTTGTGAATTTAATATACACACATACTGTATTTTAATTCATATCTAACCCCATACACTACTATATTTTCATTCCACTATAAGCTTAACATTTCTCTACCTTACCAAGAAATTGAGAAAGTGGTCCACTCATTTTATCCACACCTCCCATGAATGAACTCATAAATCTTTGCTTTTGATATTATTAGTATTTAGGTATATTTATAGACTATTAGGCTTCTTAGGTCATAGTAAGGCAGCTTTCTTTACTGATGACTGTCAGTTATAGAGTAAAGGAAACACATAAAGCGTGTGTGTGTGGGTGAGTGTGTGTAAATGTGTGAGTGTGTGTATGTATGTGTGAATGTGTGTTCGTGATTCTGTGTGCATGTATGTGTGAGTGTGTATGAGTCTGTGTGTATATGTGTGAGTGTGCACGTGTGTGAGTGAGTGTGTGTGTGAGTGAGTGTGTGTGAGTGGGTGTAAATGTGTGAGTGTGCGTATGTATGTGTGAATGTGTGTTCCTGATTCTGTGTGTATGTATGTGTGAGTGTGTATGAGTCTGTGTATATATGTGTGAGTGTGTATGTGTGTGAGTGAGTGTGTGTGTGAGTGAGTATGCGTGTGAGTGACTGTGACTATGTTACTGTCCTTGTGCTTATTATGGATTTTAATACACTTTGGCTGCTGAATGGGAAACTTGGCCAGGGATTATGATCTATGAGCCAAAGACATGTTGAAAGTGATTGGAATTCCACTAATTTTACTTTCCCCTTCATCTTTTTTCTCGAAGCAGAGCAGCAGCTTGTACTCCCCTGAAACAGCTTCAGTATCCTAATCACACCCCTCACACTCCAGATGTTCAGGAAACTAAATCTTCCTAAATTTTTTAATAAAATTCATAAATTTTATTAAAGAAAAAGATAACATATTAAGAAGCAACTGGTGGTTAAAATAACAATTTTAATTAGTCAAGGCCTGGCTTGGGCTATTTTTAATGTTATATCATAATATTTGTGACTGGGAAGTTTATAAGTGATAGCTTATTTTGGCTCACAGCTCTGTGAGCTGAGATTCAGGAAGCATGTCACTACAGGGACATTATTTTGCTTTAAATTCATGTCAGAAAGCAGAAGGGAAGTGGGTGTGTATGGATGAGGCAACCTACAAGGTGTGGGGTGTCTGCAGAACTGCCCACTGCTACAGAAACTCACCCAGCCCCACGAGGACTTGCTCACCAACAGGGATGGATTAGTGCGGTCCTCCAAGGATTAGAGAAGGGGCTAAGCCATTCAGGAAGGAACATTTTCAAGGCTGGACTGCCCTCATAGTCCTCACTTCCAAACATTGATATTTTAAGTCAGTACATTTCCAACACATGAATTTTGGAGGAACACGTTTAATCCATAGCAGGGCAAGTGATAAATCGATGAGTTTGGAGGAGAGCATTGTTGAGGACGGATTGCCAATATTGGTGTAATTTCCTAATGTGAATGCTAGTCTCTAGCTAGACTATTTCCACAGCACTGGGTGAAAACAAGGAGGTTTCCTAAAGTTTTGTTTTACCATATGACTTTCCCCCCATTCTTCCCCCTGAATGCCAACCTCCACAGTTAGATTAATAATAATAATTTGGGTTATTCACCAAAACAAGGCATGCATCTTGGAAATGAAGTCTTAATATTTCTCCAAACTAATTATTTTTTTTGTTTTGTTTCTTGAGACATGGTTTCACTATGTGTCAGGGTCAAGCCTCAATGGGTTCGTGTGTTCCAGGGTAGGGGAATAGAGGCTTTATCATACAACAAAAGTATATGCTCTACTATGTTCATAGCAGCATTGTTTGTAATAGCCAGAACCTGGAAACAACCTAGATGCCCTTCAATGGAAGAATGGATGAAGAAAGTATGGAATATATACATATTAGAGTACTACTCAGCAGTAAAAAACAAGGACTTTGTGAATTTTGCATGCAAATGGATGGAAATAGAAAACACCATCCTGAGTGAGGTAAGCCAGACCCAAAAAGAGGAACATGGGATGTACTCACTCATATTTGGTTTCTAGCCATAAACAAAGGATATTGAGCCTATAATTAGTGATCCTAGGATGGAGGTGGGTGGTCCTTGGACTTCCCACAGGGCAGGGAACCCTGATCGCTCTTTGGGCTGATGAGGGAGGGGGACTTGATTGGGGGAGGGGGAGGGAAATGGGAGGCGGTGGCAGGGAAGAGACAGAAATCTTTAATAAATAAATAAATTAAAAAAAAGAAATGTTAGGCAGAAAAAAGAGAGACACAAAAGAAACACAGAGAGACTATGGGACAAGGCCAGTTCAGGCACCCTCTCCTCTGCTGCCCAAGGACCTAGCTGGGGACATCCCCATGGACACCTGGGATCCCCTCTTGAGCCAAGTCTCTTGCCAACTCTAAAATGGCTCCCTTAATTAAGATATCTTCTTCCCTGCTCTTATATCTGTCCTTCCTCCATCTCAACCCTCCCACTCCCCCAAGCTCTCCCCAATCCTTCCCTTCTCCCTTCTCTCTTCCCCTCTCCCCACCCCACCCCCATGCTTCCAACTTTTGCCTAGCGATCTTGTCTGATTCCAATTTCCAGGAGGATCTATATATATTTTTTTTGGGGGGGGGGTTCACCTTATTATTTGGCTTCTCTAGGCTTGTGAACTATAGGCTCAATGTCCTTTGCTTATGGCTAGCGTCCACTAATGAGTGAGTACATACCATATTCATCTTTTTGGGTTTGGGTCATCTCACTTAGGATAGTGTTTTCTATTTCCATCCATTTGCATGCAAAATTCAGGATGTCACTGTTTTTTTAACCGCTTAGTAGTACTCTAATGTGTATATGTTCCACACTTTCTTTATCCATTCTTCCATTGAGGGGCATCTAGTTGTTTCCAGGTTCTGGCTATTACAAATAATGCTGCTATGAACATAGTTGAACAAATGTTTTTGTAGTGGTTGGGCATCTCTTGGGTATATTCCCAAGAGTTACGGTATTGCTGGATCCTGAGGTAGGTTGATTCCCAATTTCCCGAGAAACCACCACACTGATTTCCAAAGTGGTTGCACAAGTTTGCATTCCCACCAGCAATGGATGAGTGTTCCCCTTACTCCACAACCTCTCCAACATAGGCTATCATTGGTGTTTTTGAACTTAGCCATTCTGACAGGTGTAAGATGGTATCTGAAAGTTGTTTTGATTTACATTTCCCGGATTGCTAAGGAGGTTGAACGTGACCTTAGGTATCTTTTGGCCATTTGAACTTCTTCTGTTGAGAATTCTCTGTTCAGTTCAGTACCCCATTTTTTAATTGGGTTATTTAGGATTTTAATCTCTAGTTGAGTTCTTTATATATTTTGGAGATCAGACCTTTGTTTGATGTGGGGTTGGTAAAGATTTCTCCCATTCAGTAGGATGCCTTTTTGTCTTAGTGACAGTGTCCTTTGCTTTACAGAAGCTTCTCATTTTCAGGAGGTCCCATTTATTCATTGCTTCTCTTATTGTCTGTGCTACTGAGGTTATACATAGGAAGTGGTCTTTGTCCGGCGATGGATGGAGATAGAGACAGAGACCCACATCAGAGCACTGGACTGAGTTCCTAAGGTCCAGTAGAAAAGCAGAAGGAGGGAGAAGATGAGCAAGGAAGAGGGGTTGGTCCACCCACTGTGACACTGTGCCTGATCTAATGGGAGTTCACCAAATCCAACTGGACTGGGACTGAACGAGCATGTGATCAAACCGGACTCTTTGAATGTGGCTGACAATGGGGGCTGACTGAGAAGCTATTGATAATGGCACTGGGACTTGTTTCTACTGCATGTACTGGCTTTTTGGGACCCTAGTCTATTTGGATGCACAGCTTCCTAGTCCTGGATGGAGGGGGGAGGGCCTTAGACTTCCCATAGGACAGGGTACCCTGTCCTCTCTTAAGACTAGAGGAGGAGGGAGGAGGATAAGTTGGGGAGCAGGAGGGGAGTGGGAGAAGGGGAGGAAGTGGAAATTTTTGAATGGAAAAATAAAAATAAAAAAAGGGAAACACAGAGATGCAGGACAGAGTTGGGAGGGCAACCCAGTGAATACTGAATCTGCCCACATTTATTTTTCATAGGCTTTATATACCCAAAGAGGAGAGGGAATACAAAAGACCTCTCTTCCAAGATGCATGGAACAAACAAAGTGATAATCTTCTCAAAAACCCAAAGCATTAAGTTATCACACCCTAGGTCAAAACATCCTGTAAGTAGCCATACCCTGGGCCAAACCTCCTGTCAATAACCTGGCAGGAGCAAGAACATGCCTGAACTCGCTGACCTTTGTCAAGGTGGAAAGAATCCACATCTGTGGGCTCCAACAACTTTGCATCTCTGGCTAACGTGAACTTACTATGCAAACCAGGCTGGTCTCAGATTCACAGAGATCCACCTACTTCTGACTTGAATTTTTACATTCAATTGTTTTAGAATAGCATTGGAGGCATTCAGTCAATGATGTCAAGAGTACACATGTAGCAAAACAAAACAAAACAAAACAAAAAAACCATTAGGTTAGGTTTATTGGCTTGTTGTAGTCAGAACAATTGAATGCAGGGAATGATGCATTTAGAACTTGCAGGATCTGGAGTGGCCTTGGGGTGATTTTGTGTAAAGTTTAAGGGAAGCGGGTCTTTTGTTTGCACTGAATGCTTCTGAGCGAGGGGATTAATTTTGTCATCTAATGTCTTAGTTTTATCTAGCAGATGGGAGCTATAAAACGGAGCAAGAGCTCGAACAGGCAGAGAAGTGGTATTATTTTTAATCAGCCAGGCACATGCTTGTCACTGTTCTGCTTCAGATAATCATTTTTACTTTGGTTGATATTTAGCAAGCTAACTATGTTCTTGTTCATCTCCATTCTTGGTGTACATAGTGCAGGCTTTTTCTAAAGGTTTATATTCTCCAGAAGAACACTATGTGGTGACCACACTGACTTTTCCCTTTCTAAAGATAAGATAATCACTGATGTACTTAGGTCATGTGATGACTAATGGCTGTCAGGTGAGCAGCATTAGAGGCCACAGGGTCTTGGAAGTGACTTGGGAGCTATGGTATTTGGGTTTACGGGATGAAAATATAGACCCACATGGCTCCACCTACAAAGACTTATCAGTTATGACAGATTCGGCCTCTGTATTTTCTGCTATTTCCACATAGCTTTACTTTTTCATGGAAATAATCCAGTTCCAGCTTAATTTCTGCCCTGTAAGTAAACATTTGAATATTTACGACCACTTAAAAAAGTCTTCAACTTTTTCACTAAAGATTCTAAGAACTTATCTGACACTCACAAATTTAATAGAAGAAGGCTTCATAGAACCCTATCCCCATAGCTGGGAGTCGTGGCACATGCCTTTAATCTCAGCACTCCAGAATTCCAGGCCAACCTAGGCTACAACAGTGAGACCTCATGTTAAAAACAAAGACAAACAATAACAAAGCAACAACACAAACCCAAGACAAAACCCTGAACCCAAGAACACACTGATATTTTTTAGTCTGATTCTGTACAGGAATGAACAGCATAACCAGAGATGGCCATAGGAAGCTCCTGTAGAAAGAAGAGCCCTGGGCTGTGTCTCAGCATGCAATCAAGATTCCCCTCTATCTTCTTTTGATGATTTATGATCTTCAACAGTAAGGACATGTTCAGGACATTTGATCACCACATTCAAAAGCGTTTCATTTGGTATTCTAAACAATAATATGATAACATAATTACATTTAAAATTCTGGGTCCATTCTGGGCTTTAATAATGAAACCACTTTGGATTTTGTTATGCATTTCATCTTTCAGATGCTGCCTTATGAATTCTTCTATGTAACCAAAGAAATCAAACAAAACTTATCTCTAGTTTAATGAAAAAAATCCCTTCTGGGGAACAAAAGATGGTTACTTCCTGGCTGAGTCTATTTAAACTTTGATACTTCACATCTCTGAGCCTTGATTTTCTTAATTATCAATAATGAGGTTGCTGAGATACATGATTTACAAGTAACCCTTCAACTCTGCAATTATGCCAGGTTTGATGTACTCTAGGGAGTATAAAAGTTTACATTCCTTAAAAGAATATCTCTCAAATTTACTCATACTTCCCTCCTGTACCTCTAAGTCAGAGGTAAAGTCAGAAAGAAGTCTGCATATGTATGAATGATTTAACATAAGTATCCCCTCTCAACAATCAGTTCTTATTGGCTGATAGGTCGTTGCTGCTGAATAATATATGAGTAAGATAATGATTCAGTGTTTAAAAGATTAATTGCAGCCCCTTTACTGAAACACATGTTTCTTTTTCCTAAAACAATGACGATGAAATGAAAATCACCACCTCGTTTTCCTCCACACACACTGAGAGGCTATGGAAGTCAGCGAGGGCTGGATGACAAAGAAACTGCGTGATCACTCTGTGCTTAATTCCAAGGACTCAGAGATCTCTCTGCCTCACAGTTGCCTGTGAGCACAGGCTGACTCTCGAAGGTCACAGCTATGGTAACTGCCACACAGTCATTCCCTGCTTACTGAAAGCCTGTGGACTCTCTGTTATGAGCTAAGTGTGGAGTTTTTTTTTAAAGATTAGTAAGAAGCAGCTCTGCCCTTAAGAATCAAGCCAATACCGCACACTATGTGATTAGTCCATGGAGGGAGGATACATGCAGTTCTATCTTATTTGGGGAGGTGGCTGGCCAGGAGAACTGCTGCCAAGATATAAAGCTGATCTGAGTAGGAATTAGCTTGGTGAGGGAAAAGGAAGTGGGGGCAACATGCATTTTTCCAGGCAGAACTCAATGGGTCAGGGATAGAAAAGAAGGGAGAAAGAGGATTTCCTGCCAGTGTTGAAGCTTACTGAGCCTTGTGATTCAGAAAAACAACCATGGCCATATTAACCCTGTCTTCCCTGTGTGACTCAGATTGAATCAGCCTCTCCTCATGGGTACTTATCACCAACTCAGACCTTCCATAGTCCCATGTTTGCTTCATAAGTAGTTGAACTTTTCACGTCCAGTGGTCAATCTCGACAAAATTCATGCTATCATGACCCAAACTTTGGTTATGCTTTCTTTCTTCTGGACCTTTGGATTTTTATCTGCCCTCAGCATGGATTAGCATTAATCCATAAGGTATCGACCGGTTTTAGGAGTCAAGAATCTTTGATCCACTGTCTGGTCAAGTTATTCTCCCTGGTTTGTTCTACGTACTATCACTCAGATCTTTCTAGCCTTGGCCCTTCCACCTCTGAAGAATCCCCTCTGCTGCTGTTTTAGGTATGAGGACTTAAGGTCAGGGGCTTCTCTAGCCTGTTTCCTTCTCCTCTAAAGAAGCACCTCTGTTGATGTTTTAGGTATGAGGACTTAAGGTCAGGGGTTGCTCCACTGTCGGCGTCTCTCCTTCCACAACAATCCCTTTGATTGATCTCACACATAAGTTTGGATTTGGTTTTGATTCAACAGAATAATGCAGGAGCATGCTCATGGTTTATTTGGCAAGTTGCAAGTAGAGAAGAAATTCTCACAGCCAAGTGCTTTCTAATGAATCCCGACTAAACCAGGTCGCTCTATAATGAAAGACCATCTTGTTCCAAGCAAAATTTTGAAATAAAGATACTGTCACTCAGGCCTCCCATGCACCCACCTCCAAAATAACAAGACCTCAAAAGAGAAACACCAACTTTATTATTCATTAAACTAGGTACAAACTTGCAGTAGAACATTAAAGATTAAAAGCAAAAAGAATAACAGTATGTGATATTAGTTGATCAGTGTGTGCAAAGCTAACTAGGAGGGCCACTGGGTAGCATGTGAATGAAATTCAAGTTCATTAGCTTCCTCAATGCAGTGAACAGACTCAGGGATTGATGTCATCCTAGAGTCTGGACAACCCTAAGACTTCCGAAAAGGCCAGTGAGAATTCTAAATTTTCCATGTACTATACCTACTCTTAGGCATGTCCTTGTCCAAATCTTTAGAGCAGTGGTTCTCAACCTGTGGGAGGTGACCTCATTGAGGGTTAAGTGATCTCTTCACAGAGGTTTCATATTACATTATGACTCATAACAGTAGCAAAATTACAGTTATGAAGTAGGAACACAACTAATTCTATGGCTGGAGGAACTGTATTAAAGAGTCACAACATTAGGAAGGGTGAGAACCACTGCAATAGAGTAATAGGTTTGTAGGAGAAATAAAAATGGAGGGGCTTCAAATGATGTTATAGAAAAGGGAAGGTACAGCATTCGAGGGAAAACAAATAGTTTAATTAAAAATGAATACATTGATCGACTGTGGTTCTCATCCAAGCAACAACACCGCAGGCCAGCAGGAGTCTGGAGAACCTAACAACCTCAAAGACAAATAGTGGTCGTTCAATAGTATTTATTATTCTGGCCACCCAATGTGCCAATCATACCATGTGAAGTCCTCCTCATCCAGCAGCCTTCCCGTTGGCTCTTAGTGACCACCTTAAGCTAGGGATGTCCCATCATTTGCTGAAGCCCTCCAGCCAGAAACTGCAACACTAGAAAGCGGAAGAGGGAAAAGGGAACAATGTGAAGAGGAGAGCAGATTCAAGGAGCCAGTAACTGGAGAGTACAGGCAGTGCTTATAGATAGGAGAACATTAAAAAAAAAAGCAGCAGAATTCTATAAAAGGGGACTAATTAGAGAATGAAAAAAGTGACACAAATCTAAAACCTAATTAGGAATCAAGTTGAAGAAATTTCCTGCAAAGCTGAACAAAATGATTAAGTGACAAAACCAAGAAGGCACGGGTATGCACACGGGCTCACACAGTTCAACATCGGAGAGACAAAGCTACCCAGACAGAACCAAAACCGTGCAGAGAGAATACTGTTAAGGAAAAATAGGCGAGAAAAGTGTTCGGAATGGCAAAAGAGAGATTTCAAGATGGAAAGGGGCATTTCAGCTTATGATGAACCAAAATAAGCCCAGACCAAGTTAATTTTCCACATTTTTGAATGACAGGAATAATGGTAAACTGGTCACCAACCTTAGTGCTCTAACAATGCAGGGAGCTAGAACTCTACTGCTCCTGTTCAGGTAGAATATATTGGAGGAACTAGAATGAACACTTCTTGCAAAGTGACCCAGAAAACGCCCAGCAGGTGGGAAGAAAGGAGAAAGTCCTCATTAAAGGAGCTACCGAGAAGAATTCCATGCTCCAGTGGATGGTCCTACCCTCTGCACATATAGACATCACTGATTGGATGTGATGGGCTGTGAAAAGAAGACAGGAAGACACAAAGGTGCACTAGGGACGTGGTAAGGCCCTAGGAAGAGTTAGAGGGGCGTGGAGGGTTGATGTGTTCAAAGTATGGGATTCTCAATGAATAAGAAAGCTGAAAGCAGTCAGTTTTACTCCATGAAAGGCCTGTTAAAGAGTAGCGAGGTGAGCAGAGTGGAACTGTATGTTTCCCAGCCACGGTCTGAACATGAACAGCATCCAGACTGGATTAGGAACTCCCCATGCTCAACAGTAAGAAGATAGCAATTCAATTTCAGCACAAAGAAGGGCATCAAAAGAACAAAGGGGACTGAAAGTGATGAAAATGTTGCAAGTAGCTATTAGGGCCATGGTAATTAAAATCAATGTGGAATGCATGTATTCAAATGGCTAACATTTAAAAAAATAGTGATTGTAAATCACAACCACACAGGAAATGGGATGGAGATTTTGGGTCCTGAGTTCAGAGTCGAAACTGACATTCTATTATAAAACTAGAATCTTCAGAGGGCCATAACAAAGTTAAAGAATGACATAAAAATGCAAAATTATATTTGGTTCATGTCATGATCAATATGTCGTCTGATTTGGATATGTCTTTTCTGCTGGAAGCTTGGTTACAGAGGGCTGGTGTTGAGACCGTATGTGATACAGTCCTTGAAGCGGGCTGTGATAGGTGTTCCATCCTGATGGTCTGCCTAAGATGATGCTGTCATAAAGGGAAATCCTGTCCCTGGGTTCTTGCTTTTCATCACAGTGTAGCTGCTCTTTCCTTCCAGTCTTTCCTGTCACTAGAGGCTGGACTGAAGCTACCCGATATGAGAAGTTCAGACTCCCAAACTGTAACTAAGGGAATCCTTTTATTTATTTTATGAATTTACTATCCTTAAGTAGTTTTTAGTACTCAATGAGGAATCTCTCGAGACAGAGAAAAATACATTCGTAAGCAAGGTCACTCATAATTTTTATCATTAAACCTTGGAGAAGAGGAATTGTGACAAAATGCACAAAACATGTGAACACTCCATCTGCTATGAGCACATGTGAACACTCTGTCTGCTATGAGCACATGTGAACACTGTCTGCTATGAGCACATGTGAACAGTCCGTCTGCTATGAGCACGTGTGAACACTCTGTCTGCTATGAGCACATGTGAACACTCTGTCTGCTATGAGCACATGTGAACACTCCGTCTGCTATGAGCACATGTGAACACTCTGTCTGCTATGAGCACATGTGAACAGTCCGTCTGCTATGAGCACATGTGAACACTCTGTCTGCTATGAGCACATGTGAACAGTCCGTCTGCTATGAGCACATGTGAACACTCTGTCTGCTATGAGCACATGTGAACACTCTGTCTGCTGTGAGCACATGTGAACAGTCTGTCTGCTGTGAGCACATGTGAACACTCCGTCTGCTATGAGCACATGTGAACACTCTGTCTGCTATGAGCACATGTGAACAGTCCGTCTGCTATGAGCACGTGTGAACAGTCCGTCTGCTATGAGCACATGTGAACAGTCTGTCTGCTATGAGCACATGTGAACACTCTGTCTGCTATGAGCACATGTGAACACTCTGTCTGCTATGAGCACATGTGAACAGTCCGTCTGCTATGAGCACATGTGAACACTCCGTCTGCTATGAGCACATGTGAACACTCTGTCTGCTATGAGCACATGTGAACAGTCCGTCTGCTATGAGCACATGAGAACACTCTGTCTGCTATGAGCACATGTGAACAGTCTGTCTGCTATGAGTACATGTGAACACTCTGTCTGCTATGAGCACATGTGAACAGTCCGTCTGCCATGAGCACATGTGAACACTCCGTCTGCTATGAGCACATGTGAACAGTCTGTCTGCTATGAGCACATGTGAACACTCTGTCTGCTATGAGCACATGTGAACACTCCGTCTGCTATGAGCACATGTGAACACTCCGTCTGCTATGAGCACATGTGAACACTCTGTCTGCTATGAGCACATGTGAACACTCCGTCTGCTATGAGCACATGTGAACACTCCGTCTGCTATGAGCACATGTGAACACTCCGTCTGCTATGAGCACATGTGAACACTCCGTCTGCTATGAGCACATGAGAACAGTCTGTCTGCTATGAGCACATGTGAACAGTCTGTCTGCTATGAGTACATGTGAACACTCCGTCTGCTATGAGCACATGTGAACAGTATGTGTGCTATGAGCACATGTGAACAGTCTGTCTGCTATGAGTACATGTGAACACTCCGTCTGCTATGAGCACATGTGAACAGTATGTGTGCTATGAGCACATGTGAACACTCCGTCTGCTATGAGCACATGTGAACACTCCGTCTGCTATGAGTACATGTGAACACTCCGTCTGCTATGAGCAGAAACAACCCAGAGAATGATTAAACCACACTTCAGTCACCAGCTTCATAGTGTCTAAAATAATGATCAGAAACCCACAAAATAAAGAGGAAATGATAAATTAAGAAATCTTAAAAGATCTGAAAACAGTTTATGGACTCACCATGAATGTAGTTCAACTATTTTAAGATAATTATCAACTGGAGAGGGCAAAGGGGACTCCAAGGAATGTAAGTTACATACAATATAGATAAGGAAAGAACAAAAACCATCAAAATAACATTAAAAGAGAAATAAGTAATTCATCAAACAAGAGATAATATTCATTAGAAGACTATGCATATGCTGATTATGATGCTAAATAAATGTGTCTTTAAAAAATTATGCAAGAGAACACAAATATCCTTATGTGTTGGCTAAGATATATATATATATATATATATATATATATATATATATATATATATATAGAATGCTTGAAAGTGTATGGAAGAGATAAACTATGCAAAACTAAAGAAAACTACCTAGATAGCTAAATGCACAAAGTCTCAGGGAAAAACCTTTTTAGGGCAATATATCAGTATGTATATATCATTATGTATACCTAATATACATGCCTAATAACTATGTAGACATCTATATATATGTTATATTTATCTATAATGATGAAACATTGATTTATCAGACGATAGAAAGAATCATTAGTCTCAATGCATTTAATATCAGTTTCATAGTCTTGAAATCTGTTGGTAAAAATGATATTTTCATATAGGTTATAACTTATAAATTTTCAGTTATATATAAGGAATTTCAAAAGGCCAGCTTTCTTCCAGAGCACTTGGAGAATGTTTATGAAAGTTGACCCAGCATCAGGCTGCAAAACAAGTTTAAAAAAAAAAACCATCAGAAAACTGAAGCGAAACAAATGCTCTCTGATTACAGGGTAATTAAATTTAGAAGATGATGACAAACACTATATTTAGAAATTACAAATCAGACTTTCCATTATTTGCAGGCTAAATAAGACACTGTTGCAAATCTGGAACTGAATTAGAATTAACCACTGCATTGCAGAGAGAGAGACACATTTATGACCTTAAATGTGCATGTTGCAGAAGACGAAAGATCCATGAGTTTAACATCTAAACCAAGATGCTACAAAAACAACAACTCCCAAAGGTAGTAAAAACTATTTAAAAATGGAGACACAAGACATGGTAAACATTGGTCTGAGATAGTATTTATAATAGAAAAATATTAGTTCATCATAAGAACAAAATAATCTTCAAATGACCAATATTATTAATGAAGAAGTAACCTAAGCGCATGCTCGTTGAGTTAAAATATAAAGACTACCTTAAGCTATCACCACTGAAAATTTCAATGAAGATGACTCATTTCCTAGGGAAAACTGTTGTTTCAAAATAGCGCTTATCAGCCTGGATGCTACTGTGCTCTAACACTTGGTGATCACTAAATAGGTACCGTAAAATTCATCTTTTACTTCTCCTTTCTGTAACCACCTCCCATTCCAGTATCTTGAGCGGAGAAAGGTAAGCCCTGATTGGAACAAAACAGCTCTTTTGGAAGTTTTTGAGACCCAATACAGGGGATTTAAGGTGAGACATTTTGGATGTGTTCTTGGTGAACTAAGTGCACAGATTTATGCCTGCTCTTTCTGAGGAAATAACTTATCCTAGGCTCAGCAGGAACTGAGCTTCATTTAGTTATGATTTTCTCTAGATGGTAATAAAATGGATCTTTTGTTGCTCTTGCTTCTAGCTCAGTTGGAACAAAAAAAAAAATCAATGAATCCAACACATCTTGAATGGGAACCAAAATAAGAGAGACTATCTGCCATTTCAATCTCACCTCTGCCTCTGTCTCTTACAATCAGGTCATCTGCCTGGGACAGGAATGGCTACAGCAAGGGCGAGATTCAGGAAGAAGAGAGATACTTAACTGCAGGTAGAGATATTTCAGATCTGGAAGATAACTCAGCTCCTACAAAGAGGAATGATTTCCAAACACTCAAGGTTTTTAAACAGCTAAGGAGATTCATTCCTGGAGCTGTCTTTGATTGGCATGACTCTGACTCCTGATGGGTACTAGAACATTCTCAGTGAATAACTAATTGATAAGTGAATCCTAAATGAATTCAGGCTCTATAACCTGAGTGTCAGTTGTCCTATAATCTCCCAAGCTATGATAACGTCCACAGGTAGGCTTGCTTTTCACCTTTGTCTCTGATGATTATAGCACTTGGTTTACTTCATAAATATTCAGTTCTTTAAATATTACATGAGGTAAAATAGGGAATTCCAGTTCTAGGGCCTCCTTCGGCATAAGGTAAAATACCCAATGCATAAAATAAAATAAGTTAAAGAAGAAAGGAAAATTGTGACTTTGGCATCAGAAATACTCCTCTCCTCCTCCGGGAAAGGTTTTGGTCTATGAATTTCACAAGTTACAGCAGGACACACACTTCAGATTGGACACCTGTTAGTTGGATGTGTTGTTCAGTTTTTTTGTTGGCAGTTAAAGACCCACGAATTAAACTAGGGACCTGATGAAAGAGACAGCAACAGAGAAATAGCTGTATTTGGGGGATGAGGATCTCAGGTACTGTATACATCAAGTGCTCAGGGTTGCTCCTGGCATAGCATGTGGCAGGAATGAGAATTTTATTCCACTAGCATTACTATACCTAGCCATTTAGCTAGTATGTTCTACTAATGCCAAGCATATTGTTTATAAAATACATCTCTAGAACTTTTTGATCTCTACCCATCAAAGAGGTTCCCATTTCTCTTCCCCCACTGTTTAAAATTTCCAACCAGTTGCCAATTGAGCAGGTGGTGACTGTTATGAATATCTAAAATGGCCTTTAGCTTGTAGAGTTATAAAAAATTCAGAGAACTTGGGGAATTATCTTTAGTCAGGTCTAAGCTAATTCCAGGAAAAATTAAAACAATTTCTGTTCCTAATGTTAAAAATATGGTCCAATTGTCCCACCTGAATCCTAAGCGTATCACTTTATAGTCTCCCAAGAGCAGGGTTAGCAGACGGAATAACCTGATGGCTGTCGTGGAAACTGTGGCGCATCCATGCTTTTCTTGTTGTGCACAGTGGTGCTGTGCCCAGCACACAGAGCAGTAGATTAGGAGAGGGGCACCCTGGCAGTGGCTTTCCTGTTAATGGCAATGAATAAGTCATGAGTTCTAATAGGCACTCAGAAGCTCGTGGACCAAAAGCAGATGCCCCTCATCCTTGAGGAGTTTACTCTCTCTGAATAATCACGGCGAACAGTCCTCTAGGGATATTTAGATGACCTTTTTCTGAAGCTACCATGCTGTTTTTATGGTTTGCTAAATGTCTAATTCAGATAATGTTATTGAGTTGTCAAATGGGTTTCATGTGCTTTGATGCGGATGGCAGATATAATTCACGGCGTCTGTCATGTGTATCTCTGGGCAGCTTTGTTCCACTAAGCCCCTGCCTCCATGACAAGCCAGACAGACCTTGCCCTTGTATCTCCCTTTATTTGGCACCTTCTGGTTAATCTGCACACCCCTAACCATAGCAGGTATGAGGAGGATCCGGATTTTGAGGACCACAGAAGCTTACCTACTACTGGGAGCTCACTGTAAGAAAAAGCTACATAACCGTGATTACAAAACAAGAAGCAGGGCCAGGTAAATGAGGAAGCCTGGGGCATCTGTGTAGACTGTTTCCAGTCAATTGGCTCCGGAATTATCATTAAATGGCTTATTTTATTTTGAGACTGAGTTTTAATCTGTAGCCCTGGTCAGCCTCAAATCCACCATCCTCCTGCCTCTGACTTGGGTATTTCAGGAGTGCGCTACACTCCTGGCTCTGCTGAGCTCGGCTCAAGTCTTCTCAGTCTGAGGAGACAAAGGTGGATGCATTCAACGAAGCTTTGTTTGAACCAAAGAAGAGAAATTTTTTGTCTCTTTGTGATGGCCATTCTAACTGGGGTGATGCATCTAATTTTTGATTTGTATTTTTCTGGTGATTTGTGATTTGGAACACATTTTCAAACAATGACCATTTGCTCAGTATGCATTTTTAGAAATGGTTATTCAGATCATCTTCCCATTTTAAATTGGATTGTTTTTCTACTGCTGCATTATTTACACATTTGAAAAATTAAAATTTTTATGTGTGTATATATGTGCATACATGTGTGCCAATGCCTGTGGAGGCCGGAAGTTGATGCTGAGTGTCTTCTTCATCCCTCTCCACCTTATTTTTTGAGATTTTTTAGTATGATAGTATAGCAGTGATTTGTTGTGTGTCTCAAAATAGCCAGAAGAAACAATTTGGGCTGCTTCCAACACGAAACAAGTGTTTGAGGTGATGTGTATGCTAATTTCGCTGACTTGAGCTTTGCACATTGTATATCTCTTTCAAAACATAACAGTGTGACTCATGGATATACACAATTCTGTGCTAATTGACAATTTCAGAAAGAGGAATACAATCTTACTTGTCCCCAAGTTTGGTTCAAATGTAATCTTTCCTGCATAGCCTTCCTTAATTTCTCCAGACATTGATTTGCCATTTCCTTCCTTCCCATAGTTTCGGCAGGCATATTTAGTATTGAACTTTACACATTGAATAGTAATTGTTTATCTTGGTTTCTGAGACCAGCTGTCTTTGCCAGTCAGCCTACAGCACAATTAGCTTTAAGAATTTCTGTTAAACCTCTTATTGCCAGACCCTACTCCTGGAGTTCTTGCTTTTGGGCCTGCAAATTTATCTTTGAAACAAATTTCCAGGTCAAGAAAAGTACCATATACATATATTTGAAAAGATGAAAAATAAATACATTAGACATTTTAACTTTCTATATTTTAATATTCTGTGGGATAATTGTTCAGTGGGTGAAGCTGTATTGTTGTAATTGGTGTAATAGAAAGCTGAACAGCCAATAGCTAAAAAGAAGCTATAGGTGGGACTTCCAGGCAGAAGAGAGAAACTGGCAGGAGGATCTAGGCCTGTGATTTTGCCAGCAGACTCAGGGCAAGTCGGATGTGCAGAACTAGGAGGTAACTGAGCCATGTGGCAGAACGTAGACTAAGAAATATGGGTTAATTAAGTTCTGGGTAATATTATTTTAAGGTGTGTAACTTTTGTTTATACTTCATTTGTTTAACTCAATGAAGCTGTGTTACTGTGACTGTCTAAAACACCTGATGGTCTAATAAAGAGCAGAATGGCCAATAGCGAGGCAGGAGCAAGGATAGGCGGGGCTGGCAGGCATAATAAATAGGAATAAATAGAAGAATAAATAGGAGAAATGGGGGGAGGGGATGTGGAAAAGAGGAGCAATGAGAGAACAGGGAGGAGGAACTTCAGGGGCCAGCCACCCGATCACCCAGCCAGCCATGGAGTAAGATTGAAAATAAGATATATAGAACTAAGGAAAGGAAAAAACTTAGAAGCAAAGGGTAGGTGGGATAAAGCAAAGTTAAGTAAAGATGGCAAGAAACAAGCCAAGCTAAGGCCTGGCATTCACAATCAAGAATAAGCCTCTGTGTGTGATTTATTTGAAAGCTGGGTGGCAGGCCTTCGCAAAAACCAAAACGACAAAAGAGTAAAACCTCACATACATCAAGTTATAAGACCTAGCTTGGAAAATGCCTAAGCTAAGGCCAAGCTTTCATAATTAATAATAAGTCTCCAGGTCATTATTTGCAGGCTGATGGTCCAAAGATAGTCCAACAAGAAAGATTGCTGCATATCAGTATTCTAGCAATAATGTAGCTCGCAGTGTTCACTAAATGATTATCACCTTGCAAATCATGATACACAGTTGCACCTTCAGATCACATTTAAAAAAAATAAGCAGGCTTCTAAGGATTCTGACTTGTTCCCATATTATATATCCCACGACACGCTTACATATACATTTAGCAATAAGTTTATCAAATATTTTCTGTATACCAGAGAGTATTATTTTGTATTACACAAAAATATCACCCAAAGAATTAAACAGGAAAACACCTGTAGGTTTGTATTTGATTAAAATCATGTCCATAATAAGTTTTTGTATAATTAAAATGTTCTAGATGACAAATAAAATATCTAACATTAAATTTCTTGGTGTTTAATAAGATTCACTAAGAAATACTGAGACTATTTTGCAAAAGCAGCTGAAAATGGCAGCGGGAATGGAGCAGGGTGTAACGCTGAGAAAATTTATGGCCAACAAAAGAAATTCATATAAAACAGACTTTGAAACAGAAAATTTAAGCCGGGCGGTGGTGATGCACGCCTTTAATTCCAGCACTTAGGAGGCAGAGGCAGGTGGATCTCTTTGATTTTGAGATCAGCCTGGTCTACAAGAGCAAGTTACAGGACAGCCAGGGCTGTTACACAGAGAAACCCTGTCTTGATAAACCAACCCCCTCAACAAAAAACCAAAAAAACCCCATAAAATTAAAAAATAAATTATTTAAAATATATAAAAACAAAATTCCTTTTAAAAATTTAAAGCAGTAAAATTTGTGCCTACAAAAAATATGCTATTTTTCTGAGGATTCAGACAACTGTCTAAACCACAAAAGGAAGAAACAAAGTTAGAGAGCGATTAGAAGGCACTTCGAAGGATTATAGAGCCCAGACATTGCATGATAATATTACTTAGTTTCAGAACTCATTTATGAGTATTTTACTGCCATTCAAAAAATTCTTTGTATTTAATGAGTACTACTGAGCGAGCTTGGATATAGGTACACAGTTATGGGACACACCACAATCTATGCTTCTCTCTCTCTCTCTCTCTCTCTCTCTCTCTCTCTCTCTCTCTCTCTCTCTCTGTGTGTGTGTGTGTGTGTGTATGGGTGTGTATATTGTTTTTAAACTCCACAGTTTTCTTCCTACCTTCTCTATTTTTCTTCAAATAACAACATTTACCTAAAGATCCACCATCTCTGCCTGATCTAAAGTCTCCTTTACGGTCCCAGTTATAGGCGCTGTGCTGGAGAGCAGCACCCTCTAAGTCTTATTTATCTTGCACACAAAACTTTGTACCTAGACTAATGTCTTTACATTTTCTTTCTCCTCAGTCCCTGGCAAATGCCATTTACCCTGTTCCTTTGAGCTCATTTATTTTGGACTTTTCATCTTTGTGCTGTTATGTAATCCATGTTGACATACATCTCAGGGTTTTCCAAGTATTATCCCATTGTGACACAGCATTTGAATACTACTTGTCTATGCTAAATAATATTTTTAAAGATTTATTTTACGTATGTTTGGCCGGCTTGTATTTATGTGATATATGTGTATATAGTGCCTGTGTCTGGCATGTGGGTGCTGGGAACCAGAACCAGGTCTCCTCCCATCCAGTGATCATAACCACTGAGAAATCTCTCTAGCCTGAAGAATAATTATTTTAAAGAATTTTATTTTTTGAAATAGTTACAGAGTCACAACCTGAAACAAGAGCAAGGTAATCCATGTACACTTTCCTCTTGCTTCCTTGTGTGGTAATGTGATTAATGATAGTATAGTAGTGTAACGGCATAAATTAATGCAGACAGATTGTAAAAAAAATTATATATATATATAGCTTTAATGGAGAAATAGACTTACAGAACCACCGTTCCCGTGGAGACCAGGAAAGCAGAAGTAAATGCTGTAAGCACGCTCACCAAATTTATAGGCAAACATTAGCCCGAGGCAAACACGCCCCCTAAGGGGCGGGACTTATCCCTACATAGTAGTATAACCAGGCTAGATCATATGTCACATTTTGTAGCTATTGAGCATTTCTGTACCGTTATATGCAATCTCGTCATGTGCAGAATTGGATAATCACTGCAACCATCACGAGATGCCCATGTTCTTTGACTTACAAAGGTGACATGCCATTAAACCCACTTGAACTTGAAAACACAGCAAGTTAAAGATGAGAAAACACCAAATGCTGGCAAGAATGTGGACAGATGGAAGTACTGACACACTGCTCATGGAAATGCAAACTAATCCAGCCACACTAGAAGTGCGTGTGCAGGTTTCTTATAAAACTGAAATAGATCCTCCGTGTGATCAGCTCCATCCAGACTACTCCTGGATGTTTACCCAAGGGACCTAACGTCAACATATAACAGAGATGCTTGCACATCAGTGTTCTGAGCAGCCCTCGTCACAGCAGCTAAGCTGGGAAGCCACCCTAGGTGTCCATCAATAGAGACATGGGTAGGGAAGTTAATATATAGACGATGGAACTTTTTCCCTACCATACAATAAAACAGTTATGTCATTTACTGGAAATTGGATACAACTGAAGTTACTCATATTAATAAAATTAAGTCAGCCACAGAAAGATGAAAATTGTTAGTTTCCTCTTATCTGGTATTCCTAGATTTTATATAGCTGCATAAAATATTATATATGTTTACAAATTGATTTGGCATGATATGTAACATGAATATAGTCCCTTAGAGCGACAAAAGGAACCAATGGGAGGGATGTGGGCATAGAAAGAGAGTGGGGAAATATGTTCAACATATAGTATATACATGTGTGTATAAATGGATGTTTCTCTCCCACCAGTCAGGTCCCAAATAACTCTGAGGATTAATATTAATTAGAAATGTTTGGCTGATGGCTCAGGCTTATTACTAGCTAGCTCTTACATCTTGAATTAACTTATTTCTATTAATCTGTGTATCTCCATGTGGCCCATAGCTTCTTGGTGATGCTCTGGCATGTTGCTCCTTGGGTGACTGCTAGCATCTCCCAGCCTCTGCCCTTTTTCTCCTGTATCTCTGCTTAGATTTACTGCCTTGCTCTATCCTGCCTTGCTATAGGCCAAAGCAGATTTATTTTTCAACCAAAGAGAGCAACAGACATCCATAGTGTACAGAGAAACATCGCATATCATGTGTGAGAGCTTGGAACATTAAAACATGAAAAGGTAGTAAACGTATCATTGTTTAGCATATCTTGAAAGTGTTACAAAGGCTTACACTAATATACAGTTGTGCAAAATAATCTAACACACATTCTTTTTATAATAAATTATTGGGAGTTACATGTAATTTACGGAATACTTAGAGTCATAAAACCCCAGTCACACAGCACACTTTCTGTTTGCCTTGTGGTCATGTGACATACTGGAAGTCATGGCTCATGGCTGCTGCTCAGCATCTTTGGAGTACACAATACTACTGTCAGCGTGGATTTTACTGAGAGCATCCTCATAAAGTAAGAAAAACTACTAGTCACACCATGTAGGTTGGTGACTATAAACATGTTCCATCACCACAGGGTTCTGCCATATTTAAACCATCAAGCCCCTTAGGCCATAATCTGTATCTGCTTACCGTTAACTCATGATCCTATAAAAGGAACACACATATATGTATTGTTGCATGCCATTACTTGCATGTGACCTTGGGAGTTTGGCTTTTTGCCACTCAGCATGGTCCCTCACACATTTGCAAATATGTCAGTATTTTGTTTCTTTTTACTGTCCCACCACTTTGCATGGTATGGCTATACGTGACTATTAAAGACTCAGCTGTTGGAGGACACTGGGCTGTTTCCAGTTTGGGTTTATTTCTGAATAAGGTTTCCATGACCATTACTATGTAAGACTTTCTATAATGTTTTGTTTGCCATCTGTATGTACTGTCTAGAGAAATATAAGTCATGTTAAAGTATGCAATATTTTAAAATATAGATATCTTGAAATTTATAAAAATAGTGGTTTCTTCTAAAGAAAATCATCCTAAACTGTTTAGGACTGCCCTTCCCTTTCAGAAAATATGAAATCTTTTTTATTTACTCTAAATTATGGTCACACAGAAAATACTAGCTTCTTAAAAAAAATCTGTGTTCTTATATAAAAGTTATATATACTCCCATATGTGGCATGGGAAAGATATAGGCTCATTTGTACAATCTTTTAGTGTGTAAGAAATTGCTGTTATGTACATTTGCAAACCACTGGACTTAGATTCAAGCTTGTAAAGATTGTAGTGGATAAAGTAGTCCATGGAAGAAGTCATAAAGAGAAGTAATAGAGAGATTGTTGCCTCAAAAATCCCTTCCCTGTTACTACATGTTATCTGTAACAAGTAAACACAGGATTTCCTTGGTTACTAAGACAGGCTTAGAACACAGAATCCCCATACAAACAAATCAAAATTCATAAATGGGGTCAAAGTAGTAACGCTACTCTCTGAGCTTGGACTAGCGCTGGTGGTGATGTGGTGACTGTTTATTTAGGGGAAGTTTTGCCTGTGGCTCAAGGGCCTCAGATGTTATGGGGATAGAAAAGTAACTTTACTCTCATTGTTTTTATTAGACTATATTGTTTACCGTACATATTTGTGTAATTGGGCTAACACAATTTAATGAAAAACATCTATTGATACTTTTGAGTAAATTATAGGAAAATGAATTAAAAGAACAATAAAGTCTCTGAAGAGATGGTCTGGTCCTCAGTTCTATTTCATGTTTATGAATAAAGCTGATCATTTGTAGAGCTATAGTTTTTATTTGAACTAATATAATAAATAACTTTGAGATGTTTACTTTTAAAACTGTCAATTACCAATGTACCCTCAAATATGGTAGCTTGGAAGCTGATTTCATCTTGATTTTGCCATGAGAAACAGTTGAGGATGTTTATACCTTCCCGGCAGTGACTGAACTGTTACTAATTTTAATATGAATTATTGTTTCATAGATCCAAATATGTACATAAAAATCAGTTAAATATGGTAATGAGAGTTTCTTGGGTAATTATTTTATGCCAGCCACTGTGCTAAATTCCACAAGTGCAGAAACAAACAAGGTTTGAGCTGGAAAACTCAATAATGCTATAGCTTAATGGAAGAAAATTAACTTAAAACAATTTCCTGAATAAAGAGTGACGAGCTCTAATTCTCAAGTTAAATTTTCTTTCTTTTTTTTAAATACATGGAGAAACCTACTCATAACATCATTGTATAAGGGGTATTCATTGTATTATAGCTAAAACCTGGAAGTAATTTTAAATTTAGGGAGAATAAATCTGAATAATAATAACAAAACTTATTAGTTTTCCTTCAGGGAGAATAATAAATTACAATATCAAGTCATCTCAGGCAGCTTACACTTGCTAATTTCTTAGAGAGTAGCATAGAAAAGAACTGTTTTCCTCTTAGGCCCTGATATTCAGAAGTGACCTGATATTCAATGTCTGTGTTTCTCTAATAATATTTTACCATCTTGTAATTGAAACAAAATGTATCAATTTTGGATACAAAGAAGGATCACTAAAGGTAATAAAAATGAATAATACAAATGGCTTGCTCTTAAAGTAACACCCAATATTGTAACAAATTGAGGGCCCCAAATACTGCTTAGTAAACATTATAGTTACCAGTTTTTGATAGCCACATGATCTTCAAACTCAAATTGTTGGCTTGATGCAAACGATTTTAGATTCCTAGAGAATGGGTATTAATTATTATGACACACTATGCCATGTTTTAATTTAAAAATGTTTTGATTGTAGGTAGAATCATGAAGATTATGTACATATATGTTTTATGTACATGTAAACACACATATGGAAAAGAGAATTATTAGAACTGGCGTGATTATGATGAAATCCCATAATAGGCTCTCTGTAGCTGGAGAACTGGGAGGTTGGGATGGTGGCTCAGTGCAAGTTACATGGATAACCTCAATCTGGAGCCACTGAGCTGAGAGCCTTGGGGGTGACTTCTGTGCACCCTAGAGGCCAAAGCCCGGAGAACCAGTGGTTTTTATGTATAAGGGCAGGAGGAGGGGGTCATCTAGTTCCAGAACTGAGAACTATAATTTTCTATTCCTTGTCTTTCTTATCCTACCCTGGCCCTCAGCTAATAGTCTTCCTCACTAAAAGCACCAAGTCCTCTGGAAAAGCCTTTCAGACATATCTGAAGCAGCCCAGTTACTACAACAGTACACAAAACCACCCGAGTTTCACTGGGTGGGGGGCAGGCAGCAGGCGACAAGTGTATCTGTTTCTCTCCTCGCTCACACCTCCACCTCACCATGGTGGTGATGGCAACAGAGGTGATATCCTAGGCTGAGAACCGCGTGCATACCTACATAAAATGTGGAGAAGGGGACTCTAGCGATTAAGTGGTCAGTGGGATTGGAGGCTAAGGGAACACGCGTGAGCTGTGCATGCTGGCCTCTGACGTAGAGAAGGCAAGTTGCCACACTACCCTTATTTGGAACTATTTCTCTTGGGTTAACCTGAATTCAGAACTGGGTGAGAGTCCTAGGAACTGACCAAAGCACCATTGCTCTCCAGGAAAACTAAACCAAACCAGCCAAGCAATTGTAAAATGAACAATAGTAGAAAAACAAAACAGCAACAACAACAAAAAACCCCAGCATAACAGCACCCCATACCCTAATGCACTCCCATGAGCTAAAAACTGATAACTAAGTCTATACCCACACCCAAGCTCTGCTGAACCAAGGAACCAAGGAAGGCTCCTCCTGCCTTCCCCAGCCCACTGAGGATGGCATAGCATCATACCTGATCGGCAACTGTGGGAGAAGATACCTTTTCTGTGAGGCCTGAATCCGAGCTGTACTAAGACCCCACTCTTTCCATCTCCCATATTGTTTTGAACCCATTTTATAACTTTTTATTTCCTTTTAAGCCTAAATTTTCTGCTTCATTTCCATATCAGAGTTCTCTGTTTTGAGAGAGAGTCAAGAGTGGAGGCCAGGGTCCGACCAGAAGTTACACTATCTTGATCAGACACATCAAAAGCTACACAACTGATAAATCATATTAAGCAATACTTCTCCATGTTCTCTGTAGAGGAAACTGACGAGTGTCCAGATGTCTTGGATAGTTGAAGTCCATATATTCATCTCTCTCGAACATGTGTGTTTGCCAAGAGATAGCTGCATTTATCTCTGGACCAGTTTATACCTGTTAAACCAACATGATATACATGGAAGTAACATATGCAGCTTGCATTTCACTCCACAGAAAGCAGTTGTCCTGTTGATGCCGCTGGTACATTTGTTTCTGTATCCATTGGTTCCAGCAGCTGGATTTAGTTTGTGGTGATTTCTGTCTTATCAGAACTAGCAACATTATGCAGCTTCTGAGAGACCATCTGGCCCCTCCATCCTCAGAGGTCTTATTTCAGCTGTGCAAGGTACCTGCTAGGAGTCCCTGGGGCACAATTATCACCAGGTCACTCCTCAGGGGGTGAATTCTGGCTCTACAGGAGACTTCCCATAGGCTTCTGAATTCTAATAGACATAACTTATTCTCCTGGTTCATGAGTCCAACAAGAACTATGAGACAGAAACAGAACCCTGGTTGTACTAAATTTCTAAGGAATAGGCTTCTAATCTAAACTGGGTCTCAAGATAGCGTTCTCCAATATTATTTCATATTATGGCTAAGACAAGAAGCAAGAGTGTTTTGAACACATCGTATCTCTACTTGCATACTAAAGCTCCCATGGCTTCCCACTGACCTTACAATAAAACCCCACATTCTTTTTTACATTTTTATTTAAAATTTTTTATTTATTTTACATACCAACCACAGTTCTTGTTCCACCCTCTATGACCCTACCCTAGGTTGTCATGTCTCTGGTTATATCCCTCGGTCTTCATATTTTAATATTCTCTCTTCTGTGTACAGTTGTCTCTTCCTGTCATTTCCTGTGTTTTCAATGATTTGAGGTCAGCCACTATCTGAAGAAATTAAATGGACGATTACAGAAATAATTTATAAGTTCTAAGTTGTGTGCTGTTCTGAGTAAAGGAATCTTGTGCCTTCTTAGTCTGTCTCACCCAGGGTGTGAACTGTTCATTCTGTATCTATGCTGTCTGCCCGTTTATCCCTCAGTAATCACAGGACTCATCATATTTATCATTGCAGTAATCCTTATTTTACTTAATAATGACATCAAAGGAAATTTGGATATAGCCACAAAAGTCCATAAACTGCTTTAAGTGAAAAATTAAAAGCCGTTGACTTAGTAGCGAATGGAAAACAGTTGTATTTGAAGGTACTAAGAGCCATGGTAAGTTATGGCAGCTTGCTTTTTCAATGCCTAATGTATACATTAAGTTTTATTTTAAGTATGTCTGCATAGGAAAACCAGAGTGTATGTAGAACTGTGGGGAATTTCAAGCATTCAGTGGGATCTTAGAAAGATCCCCCACAGACTGCGCTCCCACAGACACTGTCCCGTGTTTCTGTCTGTTACAGCTACTCTCAGCTGGGCAAGTCTGTCATTGTATTTGTTAATCCTTTTGTTTGAGATTTCTGCATGACCAATTTCTTATTCTTCAAGTTTTAACCTATTTCCAAAAATGGGTCCTTTCCCATTTTGGAGAAACATCCCAAGAACTGTATTCTTTCTCACTAACCATGTTCATTTCTTTCCTGTATTTGTTAAAATTTGCAGCTTTATTTACATTCGAATGCTAACTATCTTCATTAACATTTGCTGATTTTATTCTCTTTCTTGTTTACTCTTCTACCCCTTTAAGCACGTCTTGAGCAGAGAATGACTTTTGCTTTCAACGGGTCTAAAATATGCAAATCAATGCAAATTGACTACTTTTATCTTGCAAAGGAATTCAGAAATACAACATACCTAAATATATAACTTCATTGTTCCAATCTCACTCAAAGAAAATAGATAACAGTTTTGATTGGATGCATCATTTCTGCACCACGGCAATTCATCTGTGAAAGAGGCCTGGCCTACCAGAGGGCTCTGTAGCTTTGATTCACAAAAACTACTGATGTGTGTGGCTCAAGCAAATACACATCACAAATCTTGCAAGCCTATGACTGATCATGCCACCTGGTCATACTTTGTAATGAACTCAAGGACGCTAGCAAATGCCCAGTCCACACTGTCCTGAAAGAAATAAAGGGACAACTGTGTCAAGTGAGCCAAAAATTAAAGCTAAGCGTGAGTGTAAAATAAACACAATTTTCTCCTAACAAAGTATTGTTAAATGATATTGGTTGCCAAAGTTTTCTTGTTGTTAAATGTTGTGTTTCAAAGTGCATTGAGGTCCATAAGACTCAGAGCTCTGGCTATTCAGGACCATAGCTCTTTTGAATGCAGTCAGATTTGATATCTTTGGACAGTTGTATTGCACCGGAATCTGTTGGAATTCCTCTTTGCTCCGTACACTGGTTACTCTCCTGAAATGTTTAATATGTCCCTCTTGCGTGCGTGCGCGCGCGCACACACACACACACACACACACACACACACCACACATACAGTGGGAGCTGGGTGGATGTGTGTCTCACTAGCAGTATTATCTGGGAATTCAGCCTTGCAACAGCCCCTACCATATCCCCCAGCTATCTTATTACTGATGTAAAATTTGTGGGACCCGGGAGGATGGAGCGGATAAATGAGGTGGACTAAAGTCTCATGCAATAGGCAACTTTATTCAGAGCCCCAGACAGTTTATACTCTGCGGGTAAGAACAGTCACATGAGGAAAGTCCTCATGAGCTCAAGCTGTATACAATTACAAAGACAAGCAGCATGGGGCAAAAATATGTTTTTCCATAGAGGCCAATAGAGGAGAGTTTAAACATTTAATTGAAAAGAAGAGCAAGAGATAATGAGTAATCTGAAGTAAACTCACTCCTATCCAGGAGGAGCACAGAAACACATTCCGAGAACATTTTCATGTTTTGAAGAAACCGAGGTCACGAGATTGTTGCCTTGTTTTCTCACAAGCACTCAGAATTCTCATGCGACTCCATTCCTGAACTGTATTGTGACACCAGCCCATGTTACAATCCCTCGCTTCTGAAAAAGGAGAGCGGTAAATCTACAACCTTCATATTCAACCCACATCTTGTCCTGGTAACTACAGGAGATGGAGAACTGGCTTTGCCACTGTCAACACCTCAAGCTCACTCAAGTGTTGCTGGTGCAGGACACAGAAAATCTTCCTCATTAGGAACCTTGGCTCAGAGTTCTGGGTGCAGTGTCTGAGTCAGCCAGAGAAGGTGGGGAAATGGGGGGTGCGTACCCTCATAAAATAGGATCCTATGCAGCCTTTCGTATTGCAGATGTTTGGATAAAACCCAAACAAAAAAAGGCATCTAAAACCATATTTCCCAGATGGATGTTTGGGCAAGGCCGTGGTTCTAACCCTCCGTGCCATGAAGTGGAGAGAACACTGAAGCTGTGATGGAGGAGACGCCATTTCTCCAGGGATGCTTGCCTGCCTGTCACCTACTGCTGCAGGCCAGGTTCACGGGCGCCCTAGGTGGGGCACAATTCCACTTTCCACCATTTAGTACATGTGCTGGGAAAAATATAAAACTTTCAAAACTAGGAGATTAACAGTCTTTTGCAAGGGCTGACATCTTTATGGGGATGCAGAACACTGGGGGCCTATTGGGATCCCAGCAGGTGTACCATGTACCATGCAGAGGACTGTGTTGCTTATAGAGGGGTGGGAAGAAGAGGGGCCCAGGGTCACTGCTCAGATTTTTTTTCTTTTTGCTCTTGATTTTTTCAAGACAGGGTTTCTCTGTGTAGCTTTGGTTGTTCTGGAACTCACTTTGTAGACCAGGGTGGCATCGAACTCAGAGATCCACCTGCCTCTGCCTCCTGTTTGTTGGGATTAAAGGTGTGCACCACCACTGTCTACCTCCCCCTTTTTTTTTCACCAGAAGAGGCTGGGCAAAGGGAAAAAGAGGGTTGATTTTTTTTTTTTAACCATCCTTCCTGGATGAAGACATTCTATAGACCTTTGTCCTTCCCCCTTTCCCATCAGACTAGAAGCAGTGGCATCTAGAAACTGGTATTTTCCCAGGAATCTCCTGATGGGTGAAGGAAAAGGCTGAAGCAATGTGCCAGTCAGAGGGGGTGACGTCTCCCAGCAAGGGATGTCACTTAGCTCTGAGAACTCCCCAAGCTGAGGCTAGAGCTAAGACCTTGATGACACATGGAACCACACCTTCACAGGCACTGCCCAGCCAAGCATACCCCTTGCCTTCGATTTAAACCTGCTCTGCATTTCAGGACCTTGAGAGATGGACTTGGGAGTTCACAGTACCTCTTTGTTCTTCTTCAATGTAACCATATTGAATAAATAGTTCAGGTCTTTTTGCCATTGTTTAAATTTACCTTTTGAGAATGGTGACCTAGCCTGGCTCATTACAGCAGCCAGGGACAGGCTCTGACGTGAAAAGCTCCATTAACAGTTTGTGGGGATCTCGGGTTTTCTGCCTTTCCAGCTAGTATTTATTTATTTATTTAAAAAAAAAAACTCGAGTGGTTACACAAAAAATGAAATTTTGACCAAAGTCAGAACCTTGGGTAAATGGAAAGGACAGTCACTTAGAGATCTGTCCCTACTTTGTGACACAGCATTCTTATGGTTTCCCCTCTTAGTTTTATTCTCGATTCCAATATTCCCCAGACATCACACCAAAACACAGTTTCCTACCTTTGTTTAGAAAGAACAATTTCATTTGAAGAATGAACAGAGGTTTGTGGACCAAGCCCTGACTATTTAAAGTTTGCACTGTAGCTTGGTAGCATGCACGAGCGACCCTGAGCTCAATCTTAAGCACCATATGCACACAAAATCACATTATAAGCATGTGTGCATGGATGATATCATATGACGGATCAAATAGACAACCTGTACATCTCTTCTTTTAATTGTGCTTCTCGATCAACATGGGAAGACCTGTGATCCTTTATTGCAACAATCCCCACTTCTGTGATCTCAAGTCTATAAACACTACAAACTCTCATAGAACAAATTTACAATTTTAATATTAGTGATTAAAGTAATCCATGAATATGGTCAAAACAATAAATAAGAGATGCCGGGACTCCACTGAAGGGTTGGGATTTTGTGTAATTTCCAAGCACCTCTGCAAAGCTCATGAAGAAAAAGTATAGAGAAGAGTGTCCTGGCAGGCACTTAAAAAATCTATTTTATTGAGAATCCATATATATAGTTTGTTTTGATCAAATTCAACCCTACTTCATCTCCCCTCCATTTCTCCTCCTATCCTTTCCTACCATTTTATCCTTCCAACTTTATGCATTCTTTAAAAAAATCCCTCTGAATCTGGTTTGTGTTCCTGTGTGCGCATGGGTATAGGGCCATCTACTGGAGCATGAGCAGCCTCCCTGAAGAAAATGAACTCTCTCTCCCTAAGCAGCTATCAATTGCCTACAGCTCCTTAACTAGGGGTGGGGCTTTCTGATTTCCTTCTCCATCCTGGCTTGGGTTCTGTCTGGCTTCATCTTGTGCAGGTCTTGTGCACCAAGTCATGGCTGTTGTGAGGTTCATGTGTGTAATGGCCTGTTCTGTCTGGAAAACACTGCCTCACAGCAGCCCTCTGGGGGAGGGGTGTGATAAGGAAGCGACAAACCCCTGTGTAGGACCGAGTGCTCCCCAGTCTTTGATTCTTTCTGGCAGGGCTTTCTTAATTATCAAGCATGGGACAATTGATAGGGTTAATTAATAGGATCAATGAAAACACAGCATCATTCTTTGTTCTTGCCAAAGGACCCGAACGAAACTCTAGGCACGGGGAACAGCAAACAAACCCTATGGAGACAGTCTGTAAAATAGCTGGCACGAGATCTTTAAACATATCAAGGTCATGAAAGTTCAGGAGAGATTGAACCAAACTAAAGAAATATGACTATTTAATCCAATCATGGGATTCCATACTCACTGGCTTTACTATAAAGCTGTGATGGGAGGAACTGGTGAAAGCTGAGCGAGCCCTGAGATTTATGGGGCAGTGCTAATAATGGTTCTGAGGGTCCTGCTGTGGTCATCGGGGAAATGTCCTTATTAGAAGAAAACAGGTCCTGAAGAATTCAGTGTGAGGGAGCACTTGCTCTCAAGTGGTTCAGAGATGAAGTTCTTTATACAACAGGTTCAAGTTTTCTATGTGTTGGCATTGTTTCCAAAAAAACTACCAGGAGGGTCTTTTCCTTGTATTATTATCCTTAAGAAGGATGGTAATTCCTTACAGGAGACAACTGCTGCCACCTGGATGGACCCAGACTTTAGGGAGCCTTAGAAAAGTTTTCAGGGAAGAAATAGAAGTTGGGGAGAATTTAGACACACACACACACACACACACACACACACACACACACACACACATATATATATATATATATATATATACACACATATGTGTGTATGTCTGGTGTGTGTGTGTGTGTGTGTGTGTAGTATGTTCAGTATTTCTTCATCATCATGGGAAATGGAGGCGTTATAGAAAGAGTGCTTAAGATGGACACCTGAGTCAGGTAAGCTAGATGAGGATTCAAATAGTGATTTTCATACTCAACCGCCTATGTGACCTTGGCCATAAGATTCTGTTTGTCATTAGGAAAGCGGAAATAAAACAGATATTCATGTGTGTGAAAATTGGGATTATATATGTCAAAAGCTAGCATGTTTCCTGTCACCAGCAATGATAGCAGTAATGGCGGGTCTTGGCAGTCTGGGTGATCTGCAAAGGTCCTATGTGTGGTGCTGACGGGGCTGGTTGAGAGGGACTCTGAATGGAGGCTGAGGAGCCTTTCTCAACAACTGTCCAGAAGAAAACAAGAAGTGACTAGAGGAGAGGAATGTCCCCCCTGGTTATTTACTCATGCAAGGATACTGGTAGGTAGGAATTTGCTAGGGTAAACTCTTCAGATTCAAAGTTGAATGAACATTCAGAATGATCTCCAAGGAGCTGGTAACTGCTCTGAGCTTTAGTTCCTAGCAGAGAGGATCATTGCCAGCACTCATCAGTGGGCCCAGAAGTTGCTAATTCCCTGAAGGAGAGCTTTAGGGACAGTGCTCCCTACCCAGGAACTTCATACCTAATGTGATGATTTGAATGCACAGGTATACTTACAGGGTTATTTTAATTCTTAACATGTTCTATTAGTGTATGTTAGTTATATATAGTAATGGGTTTATTATGACACTTCCATGCATGTATATAATGCATTTTAATTATATTCACCCCATTGCCTTCTCTTGTCTCCCATTCTTACTGATGTCTTTCCTCTTTCCAACTAGTATAGTACTCTTTAGTGTGTGTGTGTGTGTGTGTGTGTGAGAGAGAGAGAGAGAGAGAGAGAGAGAGCGAGAGAGAATTTGGTTTATGTTGCTCATAGGAACATGGGTGAGGTGTTATATAGGAATATAGGAACCTTACCATTGACTACACCATTGAAGATGAAGTCTTCTCCCTCATCATCAAAAACTATCTTTAAGTGAGGGGCCTCATGAGTCATCCCCTCCATGACAGGATGTTAATAGTACTGGTCTTCTGTGGATTTTTATCAGTTAGTTTATTAAGCTGCTGTGAGTTTAAATGTACAATGGCCATGCTATGCCGAGAGGACAGTGTTCCACAACACTCCTCTCCATTCTCTTGCTCTTACATTCTTCTTACTTCCTTCTTTTTCATGATATTCACTATACCTTAGATATAGTGAATCCAAGATGCTGGTGTAGATAGTTCATGCTGAGCTTCCAACAGTCACTTATTTTTGCATTTTGACCAGTTACTAGTCTTTATAGTTACAACTACCCACTGCAAACAGTAGCTTTTCTGACCAAAGTGGACAGTAACACTAACATATGAGCACAAATATTTGGAATATAATTTGACAGGTGTATCATATCTAGTAGCCATTTCACTAGGGCCTATGACCTCTTAGCCATGTGCTTTTGACCAGGTTTACAACACCAGATGTGAATTACCTTCTATAGAGCAGACCTCAAATGCGATCAGAAAGCAGTCGATTGCTCCCACGGTAGACTTGCCACTATTGTACCAGTGGGGACTTCCTGCTTGGCAAGTTGGTAGTGTAACACAGAGGGTCCACAGTTGAGTAAGACTGTTGACAATTCTCCCCCAGCAGCCTGCATAGCGCCTTCTGGCACTGTGGGGTTTGGGCAGCAGGGAGTAAGTTTCCAGTTCAGTCGCGGCTTGATTTCTCTCCATCTTGTGAGGAAAGCTTAAGGTGCAGCCAGCAGCAGGATCTTACCGGCTGGTTCCTCCCAAGCTTGTTCTGACTTATTTTCTCTTATGACACCTTTATCATTTCTCTCCTTATAAATCTCTACCCCATCCTCATTTCCATTTTATAAACACTCAAAATCTTATAGTATGTTAATTTTTTTCCTTTCAGGATCTGTATTTTCCCAGCCCTCGGAATGTTTGACATGTAGATTACAGGTTCAGGAAGTTGAGACCTTGAAGACATTCTGTGACCATCGTCAGATGAACACTGACCATCACCAATCCAGCTGCTTGCTCATGTTGTTTGTGTGGGTTTATGTTGTGGGATAATCTTTTGGCACACTCTGAAGATGTATCTCTGCCAAGGCACCTTCTGATTGGTTTAATAAAGAGTTGAATAGCAGGCAGGAGAGGCTAGGCAGGACTTCTGGAGACGGGGGGGGGGGGCGGGGGGAAGAACTTGGGAGAAGAATCTGGCAGAAGGAATTTGCAAGCGAGAAGCAGAGGGAATTGGACTTACAGTATGGAGGAGAGGTAATGAGCCTTGTGGCCGAAAGTAGATTAATATGAATGGGTCAATTTAAGTTATAAGTGCTGGTTGGGAACAAACCTAAGCTAAGGTCAGGCTTTCATAATTCATAAGAAGTCTCTGTGTCATTATTTCAGAGCTGGTGGTCCAAAGAAAGCATGGCTACAAGTTTATATATATATTTGATGTTACAGACTGAATATTTGTCTTCCAGAGATCACATGTTGAAATCCTAACCCCAATGCAATGACATTAGAAGGTGTGGGGGGCTTGTAAGGTAATTATGTCGTAAGGGTGGAGTGGAACCTTCATGAATTTAAGTCTGGTCACATAATGCGGCAGCTGAAAGCTCTCTTCCTTCTACTGTGTGAGGGTGCAGCAAGATGCGCTCTGTGCAGTCAGGAAATGACTCATCAGATCTTCTTTGATCTTGCGTGTTCCAGGATTCAGAATTGTGAGAAATAAATATTTCTTGTGTAAGACACTCACTTGGTGGCATTTTTGTTATTGTCCAAACAGACTGTGGCAGATGGGATCATACCTTCTGGTGTTTACTGATGCAGTATATTGCAATAGTATGAATTTCTTTCTTTCTTTCCTTTCCTTTTCTTTTCTTTCTTTCCTTTTTTTTTAAGACAACGTTTTCCTGTGTGGCCCTTGCTGTCCTGGAACTCACCCTGTAGACCAACCTGGCCTCAAACTCACAAAGATCAGCCTGCCTCTGTCTTCTGAGTGCTGAGGTTATAGTTGTATGCCACCACTGCCCAGCTTAATAGTATGTTTCTTTTTTCTTTTTCCACATACATTTTTTGTCTCATTCATTCAATGACACCCCCCCCCCCCGCCCAGGGCAAATGCTGAGTCTTTGTAGTAATTATCACATTGATGAGCATAAATAATTTGCTCAATGGATGTTTATAGAACTGAATTGAATGAGAAATTATAACGAGGGCAACAAACCAACCAAACATGCTGACTCTATTTAAAATAGCAAGCCTAAAAATAGATTATATGGTAGTAACAAAATGATGTAACTCTCCTTTCAGAAATTAGGCCTGGAGACAGCTTCCTGGGTCACACTGGATTACAATTCTTTCTAGCTGCTTTAATCCTGGGATTAGAGAAAAGCCGGGTGGTGGTGGTGCACATACCTTTAATTCCAGCACTTGGGAGGCAGAAGCAGGTGGATCTTTGTGAGTTCAAGGCCGGCCACTTATAAAACAAACCCAGTGGGGTGAGATTTCAAACTGTGAGATTAGTAGCAGCATTTACTAATACCTAAGGGTATTGTAGCCAATGAGATCATATATGTGAGAACATATAGTGTCTCGCAAATAGGAATGGCGAAGAGAAGTTAACTATTATGATTATATTTTTCCTGAAAGTTTTGACTAGAATATGGGACTCAAAAGCCCTGGTTTTCATTCAGGGAGGTCAATAAGTGGCTCAAGCTGAGAAACCTGCAGTGGGCAGGGAGAAGGAATTGTTCATTGCACCTGACCACCCTTACACAGAAGAAGCATGTGGGGCTAGGATGAATGGGTGCCAAAAGACCTGAGAGTCATAGCTTAAGTTTCATCTTCTTCCACAGTTATACCCTCTTCCCTTCAAATGATCATTCCAGGTACTGACGGCTTCTGGTTCTGGAGCATATTCCCTGGTGAAGACAGCTTTCAAATGCAAAGGTTCACTGGGGCTCCTGCTTCAGTCTCTGGATGCTGGCATCATTGCCTCTGTGTCTGTAGACAGAACACCATGACAGGGAGCATAGCGTAGAACCAAGCCATTTACTTCCCATCAGGGTCATGAGTGTGAAAGGGAGGAGAAAAAGACAGGGTACAGCAATGCCCCTCAAAGGCATGCCTCAAATGAGTGAAAAACTTCCATTTGGTCCTGTACTGGCTGGGTCTGTGTCAACTTGACACAAGCTGGAGACATCAGAGAAGAAGGAGCCTCAGTTGAAGAAATGCCTCTATGAGATCCAGCTGTAAGAAATTTTCTCAATTAGTGATCAATGGAAGAGAGCCCAGCCCAGTGTGTGTGTGTGTGTAAATATCCCTGGGCTGGTGATCCTAAGTTCTATAAGAAAGTAGGCTGTGCAAGTCATGGGGAGTAAGCCAGTACGCATCTCCCCTCCATGGCCTCTGTATCAGCTCCTGCCTCCAGGTTCCAGCTGTGTTGAGTTCCTATCCTGACCTCCTTTAGTGATGAAGCCAAATAAGCCCTTTCCTCCCCAACTTGCTCTTTGGTCATGGTGTTTCATTGCAGCAATAGAAACCCTGACTAAGACAGGTCTCGTCTCTTAGCAATAGTTCCACCATCTCCTGGTGGTTCAAGAGGCCAGGACCAAGTCTTTAACTTCACATGGGACTTTGAAGGATCTTCCAGATAGAAACAATAGCATATTTTCCCTCTAAAGCCACATTTCATGTTGAGTCTCTTACAAGGCTAATATTGATAGATTTCTATGACATTGTTTGAAAGTACGTTAGAATGGTTTATTCACCCTCTATCTATTGTTAACCCTTATCTGAGCTGGAATATTAGGGCATACTTTGCAGTAGAGAGAGCTCTTCTGTAATTCACTTATTCAATGCTTTTAGTGTAGAGAGAATTTTATAGCATATTTCTACCTATCAAATATTCCTACCTATCAAATATCACTTCCATAGAACTCATGTGAGGGCGTCCTGAGATGGGGAACTTCACACAGGTGGTTCACTCCTGTTGTAAGGAAGTATTCAGCGTTGGGAGAATGACATAGCCAGGGCGTTAAGTATCTCTTGGGGGAGACAGAACAACTGCAGAAGGAACAGAAAGGTCCCTGAAATTGGTCTCTGGCTCCGGTGTTCAAGCTTGACATCTGTTGAGGGGTGCATGGAAGTGGTCCAGCTGATTTTTCCCACAGTCTCCACACCTGGATCTCTCAATGCTTTAGATTTTAAATAATATTTATTTTGATTTATTTACTTTTGTCATCTTTGCTTCAATTTATTTTGCCTGGATGTTCTCTGAGAGAAGCAACAATCAAAATGACCTCATTATGTGGGTTTGCTTCCCTATGATTTGGGGATAGGTAATAGCTTACTTAATTCACACCTCTGACTCGTGCCAAAAGGATATATTCTTTTGTAAAACCAAATGTTCTACCAAGTGAATGAGTTCTCAAGGTCAGAGGAAGAGCTGAATCAAAGGAACAGAGCGTTCTTGCAGCTGTCCTTTGAGAAAAAGGGTTACACCATTGCTCTCTGTTAGAAGAAATGTCCATGTTTCCAACCATGATTCCTGTCTAAAGTGAATTTTCTAATGTCAAAGGCTCAATTAAGTTCATTTTATGCCTTAACTATCCTGTCAGCATCATATAATTTGAAGTTAAAATTGCCAATACAAGGTTTTTTTTAATGTAAAGTAATTCACCGCCTGACAGTCTGCCCATCAGGTTGATAACTTTTGCTTAAACACCCACCATAACTGTACTTCTGTAATGAACATCCCTCATGAGCAGGTTTCATCAGGAATATTTGACTCAATGATGAGTCAAATGAGAGATGAACTGAGAACCACAGCATCTTCTAAATCATGCCATTTTATAACATTTGATTGGTTCAGTTACACCACCCAAATTAAGGGTAGATCTCTTAGGCTGCATGACATGCCATTAAATACACTGCACAATAGTGAGCAGATGGAATACAGTATTAGAGAATCTGAGACTCCACCCGGATGAGTTTGCTTCACTTATGTATTTTTTAATAGGGTTTGGCTCCATTGTGGGATATGCCATACGCTTCTGAAGGATTTCCTACATCTTGGTGTAGATTGAGATCATACACGAAGGATCTTCTTTGACATCTCCTTGTAGACTGAGATCATACAAGCACTTCAGAGGAAACGGTAGGATGGTAACGAAACACAGACAATCCAAACCAAACAAGATGGTTCTCTTAGCAGCATTGGATTAAAAACCTCCACAGAGACCCAGTAGATGAAATTTATGTTTGAAAATAACTCTCATTTTGAAGTCTGTCATTTCAGTCATACCTCTGGTAGGCTAAGGACCTTTCTTACTGCTGACACAGCAGACCAGAGAAAGCACCTTGTGTGTATCTGGTGCCTGAGTGGTGTGAGCCGTAGTAGCGTGGACGACAGAGAAGTTACGGAACTGACAGCTCATGTCCCATTCACACAGACAACACATTCCTGCTTTTCAAAAGGGAAGTTACCATGTAAAAGGTATTTAGGACTTTCTAGCCAATGGTGGGTGCTGACCACATTGCTAGTTCTTTCAAGAGAAATAGAATAAACAAATAGTTGCTATTGACCAACTATGTGGGGGTCTGTTCTGTTCTGAAAACGTAGCTTGATTTGCGTGATGGCTTAGAAGTGAAATGTCCACCATTGGCTCATGTGTCTGAACAATGGGTCTCAAGATGGCGGTGCTGTTTTGGAAGGATGAGGAATCTTTAGGAGGTGGAATCTCACAGAAAGAAATGAGTTGCTGGAGGATGACCTTCTGGGTTGTTTTCTGACTAGTCACTCTGTTTGCTGACCCAGAAATGTAAGCAAGCCACAGCTCCAGGCTGCCATGAACTCTGTCACACCGTCCCTGACGTAGTTCACTGAACCCTCTCAAACCATGAGCCAAAAGAAGTCAACTCCTTACCTCATTACTTTGTTATTTTACCCTAG
Source organism: Microtus pennsylvanicus (assembly GCF_037038515.1). Lineage (NCBI taxonomy): Eukaryota > Metazoa > Chordata > Mammalia > Rodentia > Cricetidae > Microtus > Microtus pennsylvanicus. The sequence goes on from NC_134583.1 coordinate 23,890,142, forward strand.
TGACTGAACAATATGGTTTGCATGCTATTGTAGATCTCCTGGCCATAACCTGGACTTCATCTTCCTCTTGGTGGTGTTTTCAGAAAACACCAGGTTCTTTGTTCAGCCTATTGAAAATATCTCCTGCCATTTCCTGAGGTAGCGAGGTTCATCACGACAATTGAGCACTCCCTTTGCTGTTGCCTAGGCCAAGTTAAATTCTCAGAGTGGATTCCGTTCCTACGTGATCTTGGCTGATTCATGGCTTTCATTCGGTTATCAAATACCCATGTGGCTTTGGAAGAAGTTTCCAAGGCAAAAATCTATAGCTGATTCCAGATGAGTAGCACCAGTCTTGAGAATCACTGCCAGTTTATCCAAAGCACGAGACTTGGGGTTGCTTTTATCCGTGTTGCTTCAGGGCTGTGACTTATTTCCTTTAAAGGAGCCTTTCCCTGATGTAATGCTGTTGGATATACCACATGGGCCCTGACTCACTGCTTCCTCTCTTCAAGGCTGCAGTTATTTCTCCTTTATACCCTGGGGTAATTCACCTCCTCACAGTTTCTTGACAGAGGACACCCTCAACACTCTCAGTATCTATCTGGCAGTTGTGCTGCCTCCTTTCAACCCCGAAGGATTGAACATCTCTTCTTAGCCATTTACTCTAAGGACATTCTGTATTACCTCAAAAATCTTAAGTTCCATTTTTACACTCTAGGATCTCAAATTCCTATTCATATTTTCCCTTTCATCACTTTTAAAATTATTTTGAAATGTAGTCCACTCAGCTCTTCCAATTCTTTAACTTCTTTCTTAACCCAAATTGGACCTAGCCATGGATAACAGTTACACAGTAACAACTGCTCCATTTACAGCACAACCCTCACACCTAAGGGTTCAAGGACCATCCTGGGAGAGGCGGCAGAAATAGTTTATGAACCAGGGGACCCAAAAGTCTCCTTTAAAATTATGTCTTGTCCTATCAGGCCGAGCAGTTTTCTTTATTGATTAACCAATGAAACAAATGACCTTCCCACATCAGATTGGTGGAGCTATTCAGGGCCAACCTCTTGTGGGAAACTCATCTGATGCTCAGACAATTCATTTCTTTATGCTGACATCCCTTCCCAGTCTCAGCATCTGAACCCAGGCTGCAGCAGGACTGAGGCACACAGCGTTGAGACACCTAACGCTTGGCCTGATAGGACAGAAAATTAGGTAGGCGGAGTAAACAGAACAGAATGCTGGGAAGAAGGGAAGTGAGGCAGATGCCAAGCCTCTCCTCTCTGGGCAGACACGATGAAGCTCCAGCCCAAGATGGACGTACGCTAGAATCTTCCTGGTAAGCCACCACCTCGTGGTATACACAGATTATTAGATATGGGTTAGTCAAGATGTGAGAGTTAGCCAAGAAGAGGCTAGATATAATGGGCCAAGCAGTGTTTAAAAGAATACAATTTGTGTGTTGTTATTTCAGGGCATAAGCTAGCCAGGCGGCTGGGAATTGGGTGGCAGGAACACAGCCCGCAGCTCCCACTACAGCCATCTTTATTTATACATCAAAACAAGCATGCTTTTCCCTACTTACAAATGAGTTTTTCCCATTCTCCAGCATTAGCCTCCAGCAAAAACAAATATGTCAAATATGTCTTCTCCCAACATTGACATCAAAACCTTTTTAAACCAAAAATAACACTTAACATTTTGTTAGCTTGGTCAAATATCGAGCCAGGTATATCCTGTCTTTACAAAATGAAAAGGTGATTGACATGGGATCACATTTTCAAGAACAACAATCTTGTTCAAAACATATTTACAGAAAGAGGGGCGATCTGCCTCTGATCCCATCAGCTCTGAGTTAGAGCAGCTCCTGGGGTCTGAAGTAACAGCTGATATCCTTCGACAAGGAAACCGAGAAGCATTAGCTCACAGAGAATTTTAGGGGATAATATTTGAGAAAAAAATGGGGTTTCCAGGAATGATCTTCTCTGTCCCACACATGACTGACAAAGTGACACTAAAATCCCCCAAGAGGATCATCAATATTGTGAGAGAAAGAGAATGTGCAGGCCACGCAGTTCCAGTAGTATTCTGTGCTGTCCCAAAGTCCATTGGTTCTTGCTGAGCGAGACCATGGGCATTTCCTCATCTGGAAGACCTCTTAGAAGAGCACTCATGTACTGGCTCACATATGCACACACGTCTGTTTGTGTGTCTGTGTTTGTGTATGTAACAATAATGATTAAAGAAAAAGAGGCCATGAATTTGAGAGGGAAAGAGGGAGAATATGGAAGGGACTGGAGGGAGGAAATTATATAATTATACTTTAACTTAAAAGACATTATAAAAAATAAAAAATAGTTTGGATTTAAAAAGTAAGAAGAAAGTATGGGTAAGAGTGCCTTTCTCTGTGTTAACTACAGACAGGCTGGTTACAGTGGGTCAGCATTACTGGTAGAAGTGCCGACTTTGGAGAGATGGAATACTGGACTCCACATGACCCATTGATTCTGTGAAGGTCAGCTTTAATTGTCAGCTTGACACAGCATGTCATCACTTGGGAAGTAGGTCTAAATAAAGGATTGTCTACCTTGGGTTGGCCTATGGACATGTCTGTGGGGTAGTCTTAATTGATGCTGGAAGACCCAGCGGACCATGGGCAGCACCATTCCCTAGGCAGGGGGGGTCCTGATTTGTTTAAGAGGAGAAATCAGGTTCAACACAAGGAAGCATGAGAACAGGCATGCCTGCTTGCATTTCTTTCTTTCTGCTCTGAACTATGGATGAGATGTGGCTAACTATGTGCAGTTCCTGCCTTGACTTCTTCCCAACGATGGGCTGCAACCTGGGATTGTAAGATGAAATAAATCTCTTTCTTACTCTCCCCCCACCAAAAAAAAACCCATGCTGTTACTTTGTACTGAGTTCTGTTATTGTGTAATTAAACACTACTCTGGACTAACCACTGATAAAAATAAAAGGCCAGGAACTATTTGTTCTGCAGAACATTGCAGTGAATCAGTGGCAGTTTAGTAAAACTAAAGTTAATCTAAGTTAACCCAGCCTAGATGTGCTGGGTATCAACCGCACAGTTTGATAAGATACGCTGGGATTCATGAAATACATGACTTCTCGCACAGATATATCGCAGTGCTTAGGCAAGTACTACAGGCCAACACTTAGGTAACACAACTCTTAAGACATAGACGTTTTATGTGGATTTATCTCCATAAAATATATATGGCACATTCATAAGGATATGTGTTTTACTATCAAGCACATTCTTGACAATATATGTCCAAGATAGTAAGAGAAATAAAGCTTTTATTTGCTCTCTCCTCCAGCCAAAGATGCCCAGGGGAAAGAAGGCCAAGGGGAAGAAGGTGGCTCCAGCCCTCGCCGTCGTGAAGAAACAAAGCTAAGAAGATGGTGAATCCTTTGTTTGAGAAGAGGCCTAAGAACTTCGGCATTGGGCAGTACATCCAGCCCAAGAGATATCTCACACGCTTTGTCAAATGGCCCCACTACATCAGGCTGCAGCGGCAGAGGGCCATCCTCTATAAGGGGCTCAAAGTTCCTCCTGCCATTAACCAATTCACCCAGGCCCTGGACCAGCAAACAGCTACCCAGTTGCTTAAACTTGCCCACAAGTACAGGTCAGAGACAAAGCAGGAGAAGAAGAAGCAAAGGCTGCTGGCCCATGCTGAGAAGAAATCTGCCGGCAAAGGGGATGTCCCAACTAAGAGACCACCTGTCCTTCGAGCGGACATCAATACAGTCACCACTTTGGTAGAGAACAAGAAAGCTCAGCTGGTGGTGATTGCCCACGACATAGACCCCATTGAGCTGGTGGTCTTCCTGCCTGCCCTGTATCGGAAGATGGGGGTCTGCTACTGCATTATCAAGGGAAAGGCCAGTCTGGGGCAGCTGGTCCATAGGAAGATGTGCACCATGGTTGCCTTCACACAGGTTAACTTGGAAGGCATGGGCGCTCTGGCCAAGCTGGTGGAAACTATTAGGACCAATTACAATGACAGATATGATGAGAACCACCACCACTGGGGAGGTAACGTCCTGGGTCCTAAATCTGTGGCTCGAATTGCCAAGCTGAAAAAGACAAAGGCCAAAGAACTCACCACTAAATGGGGTAAAATGTACTGCTGGGTTTTCTGTATATAAATATAATTATAAAACTTCCATTTAAAAAAAGCTTTTACTTACAAATATAACTGTGCACATGTATGTTATGTTTCTATATATTTTCATATGATGATGAAATAGCATTTTCATAAGTTGTGACTCTTGTTTCTTGACCAGTTTCTTTGTTACTGGGTGCTCTATGGCACTTTCTTATAGCATTGTATTTTTGTCCTTGTCATAGAGCTGTGTTGGCACGGTGGGTGGACAAAGAAGTAATCATTACTACAGACCAGGCGACTTGGAGTCATATAGACACAGCCCCACTTAACCCAAACTAAGTCTCTTCCAAATGCCACTTTCCTTAGTCCCATTTATCCTGAACTAAATATATCCCAATTTCCCTCAAATATGCCCTCAGGATAAGGGAGTGTTAGGATGGATGATGTGACAGGAGACACTAGTCTCAGAAAGAAGAAGAGCTCTGGACAAGCTATGAGATGCTTCCTAATTAAGTAGTAAAGGGAACTCTTCCAGACAACAACTCACTCCAGGAGAGAGCAATGCTCTGAAATCATACAAATGTACTGTGCTCACGTGCCAGGCAGTGCCACATTGGGTGTTTACAACACTGGAGTGGACCCCTGTAGAAGAAGCTGCGGGCTGCATTCCTGCCGCCCGGCTCCTGGCCGCCTGGCTAGCTTATGCCCCGAAATAACAACACACAAACTGTATTCATATAAACACCTCCTGGCCCATTATCTCTAGCCTCTTCTTGGCTAACTCTTATATCTTGCTTAACCCATATTTAGTAATCTGTGTAGCACCATGAGGTGGTGTCTTACCGGGAAAGATTCAGCATGTCTGACCTGTGTCCATCTTGGGCTGGAGCTTCATTGCATCTGACCTCACTTCCTTCTACCCAGCATTCTGTTCTGTCTACTCCACCCACCTATGGGCTGGCCTATCAAATGGGCCAAGGCAGTTTCTTTATTAACCAATAAAATTAACTCCTCCATCAGACCCCAACTTCAGACCTCTGGCTATAACTCACCTCAGATCACCTGGGATTAGAAATAGGTTATAGCCTTGACTTTCTCACCTAGTACATTGTGGGGCTCAACAAAATGCCACCCCAAAGTGAAGGCCTTAAGGGAAAAGCTTCTGGCCTTCTGTTCTGTCTCTCATCCCTTATTCTTATCATGACAAGTCATTAATTCTAGAGTTTCTTTTCCCTAATGTCTTAGAAACCAGACCTAGTCACAGCTAACCCCAGTACAAAGAACATTGTTCTAACCTCCATATCCACCTGGAAGAACACACTCCAAAGCCATTTTTTGGCCTATCTTGTATGAGTGGAGATCCCATGACCCTCAATTCAAGTAGAGCTTTGCCTTGTATCTAAGAAGAACAGAATGCTGCACAGAGGCCAAGAAGGATCCGAACCAACAACGCTACTGGATCTCAACCGCTATTACTTCTGGATCATGTATTTTCTTGTCCAGTTACATTTCTGCCTGGCTTCCCAGACTTCAACAAGCCTAAGCATAGAAATGGACTGTTCACCATGGAGTTTGGTTTTTTTGACCAGAAGTTTTTTGTTTCACCACAAATTATGAGCAAATACATTTGTTACAGCTTTTCTGTTAACATGTCTATTGTCAGCTTATCAGTCACGACAGGGAGCATTTAGATTTTCCTACAGCATCATGTCACTTGAGATTATAAAGTCATTCTCTAAGACTTGGGGTTGGCAGGCTTTTGTTATAACAAACCAATAATAAGTGTTTTGTGGGCCTTGTGGTCTCTCTCCAGTGGAACTATTCAATGCTTTGAAAATAGCCGCAGACAAAATGTCAGTGAGTGTGGTTGTCTGTGTACCAACACAACTTCTTTATGGAAACTGACATTCAGATTATCTATAACTTTCATATGTTATAAAATGTCAGTGTTGCTTTCTAAAGAACTCTTAGAAGTATAAAAAACCAGTTTTCGTTTGAAGACTGTACAAAAACAGGTGGCAGGTCCAATATCCCAGATGGCTGTGTACTGACCTCTCTTTGAAGTTATGCTGGGTAGCCAGGGATGTACAGCTCAGTGTCTGAGTGATTGCCCTGCACGTGTGGGGTCCTGGATCCATCCCCCACAAACAGGCACACACAGAAAATTAAATTATGCTGAGGGAAGACATGGTATTAAGCTGACATCAGGTTTTGATGGATACCACTTTCTGTTCTATGTTTACATGTGAAGAATATTTCTCAAGGAACAAGCACGAATATGCATTAGCCGTTAGCTAGCTATGTTGATGATGATCTACATTCCAGCATGTGAATCCCCGGCCTCAGAATGCTCCAGTGAAATGTCACCTGCCTCCTCTACCATGACTTTTGGTTCATTTTTGGTGCTTTGGATGGGTTTGACTATTGGTTTGGATGAAGACCATGTTTTCACAGCAACGGTGGCTTCCTATGCGAGATGGGCATGAGCTCAAGCCAGGCAAAAGTCCAGCATAGATGGGGGAGGAGCTTTCCAGGTCTCACCTCTAAATAAGGAACTACTGGCAGTGATCACTGACAAGTTAGATGGATGCATTGTTTTTTTAGGGTGTGGCCACTGGTAGGTTTCCCATGCTCTAGAGGATTACCACACGCTCATGCATATATGAAGGACAGGAACTGAACTTCCTAGGTTATCAAGAACCAAACAGAACAAAACAAAAAGGTGATATGAAGTTAGGAAGGGTGTGAAGGGTGAGATATGGGATGGCATTAGAGGGGAGTAGGGTGTGGATACGCTCATATTTCATTGTATACATTTATGAAATTCTAAAGAATAAAGAAAAAATTAAAACATTAAAAAGATAGAAACAGAGAGAAATAGTGCCAGCATAGCATTGTGGCCACAGTCTGGCTGGATATCATTCCACTGGTAGTGGCTGGTCAGATAGATAGATTGACCACACTGGTTCTCACTACCACGCTCCTCATGTGCCTCTTTTTAGGATGAGTTCAAGAAGGTTTTATACAAACATGATTAGTTCCAGTTACCTGAGTTTTTAAGATACAGCAACTTAGCAATGATTAAAACATAATTTATGTAACTAAAATATGATAATTATGATTTATATAAAATGTAAAATACTTTCAATGTGTTTGCTTACTTTTAAGCTCTGTATAAATCTTGTTCTTTCATTGACAAATACCTAAAAATAGGAATTTTAGCTTTCTTTGTTTTTTTTGAGATAGTTTTTAAAAAATGTGTATGCATGTGCTCCTGCCCAAATTCATATGCATGCAAGTGCTCACAGAGACCAGAAAAATGTATCAGATTTCTAGGAACTGGAGTTATGAGCAGTTGTGAACTGCCCTGATATGGATGCTAGGGATATCCTCTGCAAGAGCAGTAATTATTTCTAATATCTGAGTCATTGCACCATCCCCATGAGACAGCCTGGATTGTACCAGTCTGGCCTATAACTCACTATGTTGCCCCAAATCTCATTAAAGTCACAATCTCCCTGCCTCATCCTCCAAACGCTAGGATTCTAGGTGTGTTTACCATATTCAGTTCCTTCCCTTGCTCTTTGATTACCGCTTGATTAAGTTGTACAAAATAGACATTCTGAAATTAACAATCATTAGTTTGTCAAATCTCTTTCAACGTTTTGCAGTCATTTACAAACATATTCAACATACTTTATTCCAAATGCTTGACCAGGCTATTTTTTCTCAAATAATGAGCCTCTTCTTGGAAAATTTTACTAAACAATAAGACTTATAAATGTAGAAACGCTCAAGGCTGTTTAGACATTCGGTTAAGGCTTACAAGTGCAAAAGAACTTCTAATCTTTAAGTTAAAGCCCAAATCTATGATCATTCTTACGTCGGCATCCTCGGCTAATCCGCCAGATTCTCTGAGTCGGATTGCCTTGAGCATTATAAACATGACCTCCATCTAAAACATAGAGGAGGACTCAATGGTTATAAAAGTTATAGCTAAACATAATCCTCTGAGTACAGCTCACAAGTTGAACAACCTTTAATAATTGGCAATTGTAAACTCTGCAGTGGAAACACTTTGTTCTTTCAATCAGGGTTCAACCCAGGGCTGAACTGGCCATGCCTCTTTCATATGGCCCCAAGCTAAGAATCGTTTCTACATTTTTAAATAGTTACAGAAAGCCTATCTCAGCATCCATAAATAAAGTTTTATAGGAACACAGCCACGCTCATTTGTTTAAATATTGCTCATAACTGCTTGTGACTTCAACGTCAGAACTGAGTAGTTAAGATAGGAACCATATGGCTCTTAAACCTAAAATATTTACTCTTTGGCCCTTTACAGAAAGTTTCTGATCCCATTTTTATTTAGAATATACAAGTCGTGCTGAGGTTGGATTTCAAAACCCTAAATAAAGGATCATAGGAACAGGAAGCTTTGCCTGAAGAGTATTTGAACACCAAGGGTAAGGAATCTTTGGAAAGATTGTCCATTAGCACAGAGAACTGCTCATGACAAGTGTGTAGGTGTGTGTATGTGTGTGTGCGCACATGTGCATAAGACAGACACCCTGTTTGCCTGTGTGTGCGCATGCATGTGTGTGTGCACGCATGTGTTTCTGAGACAGACACCCTGTTCTCCACATGCCACAATACTTACAGCCCTGACACTCAGGCAGGCAGCTTGTTGGGTTTTACAGGGTGTTCATGCTCCTCAGAGCACACTCGGGCAGAAATTACAGAAATCAATTAGCCTAATCCTTCTCCCACCAAGACATGCTGAGATGAACTCATTTACCTGAGAAACAGGTGAGTTCTGACTCTTTGGTCACTGTTAGCCTCGCCTTTCAGCAACTTCAGGAAGAAAACCACTGAGAGACCTCTGGCCCACCATTTAGGATACAGTTTCTCCTTTGAGGACTTAAAACTAGAGAAAGCATTTGTTGGAAGGGACACAAGAACAGAGCAGGAAACATGTATGGAGAGGAAGAGCTAGCTTGAGTCAAACTCAGTCCCTCCTGACCCTGAAGTCAGGGCAGGAATCATGTGCCCACTCCGCCTTCAGGCTTTGCTTAAATAATACTTTAATTTTTAATTTTTGAGGTTATAATTATATTATTTACCCCCTTCCTTTCCTCCATGCACACCCTCCCATAAGTCCCTCCTTACTCTCAAATTCATAGCCTCTTTTCCATTAGTTTAAACAATACTTTTTAAGTAGCTCTGATTAAATGAAAAGACACAAGGAATGGGTAACTCAAATGCTTCAAAATAAAAAATTAATTTTTAACACACCCAGAGCTGTTGGCTACATCACAATATTATTTCCTATGTTTTTATCTATGCTTTGGATCAGCCCAAAGTGTGATTTTATTTATCAAGCTCATGAGGGGTGGACAAGAGAAGCTGGGATTATATCAACCATCAATCCTGAGACACAGGGGCACTGGGAACTTTCATAAGTAGCTCTGTGATGCCGCAGACTTTCTTGGTGTATCTCAGAATTTCTATAAATCAATTCCTTCTTTGCAAGGCTTTGATCAAACTGCTTTACCAATTGATTCTAGAAGCATGGCATCTTCTATTTAAAAGAACATTGTGCCAAAAAATAGCCCATCTGCTAGTGACCACCACACCTCAAGGCTTGCCGGCTGTGTCACGAAGGAGGAAGAAATACAGGCAGACAGTCGCTACCACAGTGCAGGTGGCAGTGGTGGCGACACGCAGGAATGCAGCTGCCAGGCAGAGCAGGACAGAAAAGTTCAGATCTAAAGCTTGTCTGACTCGAATCTGCCTAAACTTGTGAGCTCTTTTAGGGGGTTGAAGGACCATTTATTTTATCAGTTTATATATGGGGCATATACTATGTGGAATATGTTATATGGCAAGGGGAGGTTGATAGAGAGTGGTTATGTTTTAGTAACATTTCTATATATATATGTGTGTGTGTGGTACAAATGTATGTATGTATATATAAAATATATATCACATATAAATGTATACATACACACATAAATGTATATCACACAAAATAGGTGTATAGCTCAAAGAAAAATCATAAAATAAAACCTCATGTAGCCATATCCACACAGGTCAAGAATCAAAATCTGATCAGAAGCTTATGTTGACTTATTTCTGAGGCAGACTTACTCTCCTGATTTTTTGTTTGTTTGTTTGTTTTTTGTTTTACGAGAGAAGGTTTCTCTGGGTAGCCCTTGGCTGTCCTGGAACGTACTCTGTGATCAGGATGGCCTCAAATTCACAGAAATCTGCCTGCCTCTGCCTCTCACGTGCTGGGATTAAAGACACATATCTCTCTGAATGACTCAATTCTCCTGATTTTTGAAAGCAATCATTTTGTTTGTCTATTTTGTCATTTAGCCAGTATTTTCTGTCTCACCTACTCTTTAGCGTCTCAGTTCTCTTGTCACTTTGGGCATTTGGCTTGTCTTGTTCCATTTTCCTCTGCTTTAATTTGGAGGTTATCCCTTCTCTCAAAGCCTCCCCTTCAGTATTTCTTGTGGGACTCCGGCCGATGAACTCTCCCAGCTAGTCTGACCACATCTTTACACTTTTTGGTGTTTGGCTCTCACAATTACACAGAATTTTGGTGCTAATGCCTTTCTTCTTTTACGTCTACACTGGGAAGTTAAGTTGCAGACTAGGCACTTCATTAACTAGTTAGTGTATGGGTTCCACTTGACCTGACTACAGCCCTCTGGTCTTACCGTCCATGATTGTCCCAGAGTAACTATAGACACTTTTGCTTCTAGTTTTCCCTAAAACTAACAGTGGCATGTGGGCTTTATAACTGAACCTTGGCAAAGGATGTGACTCTTTGGTATTAGTTTAAGATTAGCCAGATTCATCACGGCAGGAATGGGGTCACCTGTTACCAACCTCAGCATGTGTTCCTCCTTTTGAGGCAAATGATGGGAGTTCAGTTATTTTTATCTTTCATAGTGACACAGCTTGGGCAGAAAAGACCCTGTGGAATTGCACTCTGTGTATTCCTAGATCTGTCTTCTCTTTTGATTGTCTCATTGTTCTGTGTGTGTGTGTGTGGGGGGGCTGATCCTCCCAATCTAGAAGTCATTGTTCTAGAAAATCATAATACTTTAAATTTCCCAAAATCAAAGATGTGTTTTCTTATATAATGATATTCCAGTTATGGAAATCCAGAGTGATACCTATGTAATAGGATAACCTATAGGTCTTATTATGATTGTGTTTTTCTTATCAAGTATTATAGTTGACATTTAGTTGATATTTCTCCCTGATTTGTTTTAGTTTGAAACACTTTCTCAATCTGTCTTTGTCTTTTGTGTTCTTATTTTACAAGAGTATAGTTCACTTATTTTGAATAAACAGTGTTTGACTAATATTTACTTATGGTTAGATTATAAATAAGTATTTTTCTGGATATTTTACAGAAGTGGCATTGTGGGGCTCAGCAGGTAAGGGCACTTATTGCTCTTGGTGAGAAGTCAGGTTTAGTTCCCAACATCTATATCAGTTGGCTTACAACCACCTGTAATTCCAGTTCAAGGAGATCCAACACTCTTTGTCCCCTGTGGGCATCTGAATGTACATAATGCTCATAAATTCATATAGTCAAATATTCATGCACATGAATTTAAAAAAAAGAGAGGAAAAAGAGAAGTGATATGGTATCTTCTCAGTGCCCACACTTCCGTAGACATGTAATGTTGACTTGTTCAATTCCTGCTGTGTTGACATTGGTCATGTGGCTAAAGTCGTATCTTATTCCTACAATGGAACTTAGAATTTTTTTTAATTATAGTAAATACCTTATGGGGAGTGTGTTTGTGACTCTATATAATAATTTTGAATATTGCTGTTATAGTTTGAATATGGAATGTTTCCAATAAGCTCACATACTCTGGGCTTGGTCACCAGCTGGGGGCATTCTTGGATGGTGCTGGGAACTTTAGGAAGTGTGGCCTGGTTAGAGGATGTGACTCAGAGTGACTTAGCTCTTTGGTATCTTGTCTCTGGCCTCTTCCTGTCTTTAGCTCTACTTTCTGACTACCACGAGGGAAGAAGTTTCAATTTATGACATATTAACTTCTTGACGTTCAGTCTTGCCTCAGACCCTCAACAACAAGACCAGGTAATCACAGACCAAAACCTTTGAAATGGTGAACCAAATAAATTTTCTTCCTAAGGTCAATGTTTCCTCGTGTATTTCCTCAGTTCCAATAATAAAGATAACAAATTACCATTCTCTCTTCTTGGGATGACAATCAATTTGTTAGGTCTTTTCACTGGATGTCATGTATCTCTCTGCTGTGGAAGTCCTTCTGGAATAAGCACTCTGACACGAAAGAGAGTGGAAGGGAGATGTCACAGGTGGATCAAAGCCAGAATAGCTTCAGAAAGACTTCGATTCTGGGTCCAGTCTGCATTCTCATTTTAGACTCGAAAACTGCAATGTTGGAGAAGCAAGTAAGCAAGATTTTACAGAAACGCAGTGGCGGTCAGCAAGTTAAGGCCAACGGCCCATTGATTCAGCAGTTTCTCCAGGTCCTTCTGTTTCAGGGAGCAAATGAAGTCATGCTTGACGAACAGGCAATATAAGCAGCACTTTGAGCAAATCACTAAATAAATCAAGAAATCAGTATCGAATCAGTGGTCTTTTATACCTTATTCTACTTCGCCTTCTCCTGTAGTTTACATTTTTATTATTTTCTTGTCACACTTATCTCTGCCTTCATTTCCCCGACTCTCCCTGTAGCTGTGTCAAATGCGCCGTTAAACCTGTCTACTGTGTTTTATATGGGTTTTGATTTCTTGCTGCAATTCTTAAAGTATGCATTTTAATCTCTAGAGGTGCAGTAGCATAAATACTGCAATATATAAATATGAATACTGGAAACTCCACTGAAGTCTGTTTTATTCCTTGGCTCTGACTCATTCATGCTATTTTGTTGCCTATGTATTTGACCTTCTTTGATTTTCTGTGGACCTTGTATTGCATTTAAAAAAGTTATTTATAGAAGTAATTTGAGGTCTGCCTCAGTATTATTCATTACTTCTGGGCCTCTTGGCTAAGATCCGGTGTCCTTGGTGTTATTTGCAAAGAGGATTTTTGTTTGCTTGTGAGGCCACTACTATCTGGGCTCATCTTAACCTGACTCAGCATATGGGACTTTTCTGGACCATGGAGGTATTTGAATCATGGCTGCTTCACTCTTAGCCGGGAAGTCTTTTAAAGTGGGCAGCTCCTCAGAGCAAATAGTGCAACATGGTTTAGGCTTGCCTGCGTGGAATTTTACCCTTGCAATTTCCCACCAGTTGGTTGTCGTCACCTTTGTAACACTTCATGTTGACTTGTGCTATTTCAACACCTGTAGATTTTGTGCATTGGGACTGTTTTCAGGAAAGTGTGCACTTAAAATGCAGATTTCACTGTCTTAAATGGGGACATTAGCTTTGATTACCCAAGTTAACTGCTCAGTTGGTAACTTCTACGGCAGTGGTTCTCAACCTTCCTAATGCTGCAACTCTTCAGTACAGTTCCTCATGTTGTGGTGACCCCAACCATAAAATTATTTCATTGCTACTTCATAACTATAATTTTGCTACTGCTATGAATCGTAATAAATATCTGATGTGTGACCCAACCCACAGGTTAAACATCACTGTTCTAGAAGCGAACTTGACTGTATCAGGATATTAAAGTTAGTAGATTATAAAATCCACTTTAAATTCTGTTTTTGATACATGGAAAAATGAAGCTTTGACATTTTCTGTTTAGCAAGTAGCACATGTTGTTTAACGTAAGGGTGACAAATCTGTTGACATGAGTTTTACTATAACATATTGTGCTAGACTTATTTGGAGGACAAACGGATATTAAAATTTATCTCCTTGTTATGGTATCAAAAATAGACACAAACTTTTCACATATTGCACTGACAGAAATAACCGATCTATTTTTAAAGCGTAACTTTTGCGTCTAAATAAATACATCTTTGCCTAGATGATGAGCGAGAAGAACTTTCCAGTTGTCAGTGCTTTCTAGCTAGAACCTGTGTTTCCCAGGACTCTACATCGCCATAGAAGGGAACGCAAAAACAGAAAGTTATCGTCATAATTCCTCTTTGGTTTTACTTTATTGTTTCAGTTTCATACATCTATGTCTTGAATTTTAGTCATCTTTACCCCCATATCCCCTAACCCCCCTCTTCTCCACTGAGATTCCTCTTCCCAACATGGGTTCCCTCTACTCCCATGTATGTATGCCTTCTTTATGTGTGTAATACGCTGAGTTTCACTAGAAATACTTGCTCAAACACAGGTCAGAGGTTATTTCCAGGAGCAAAGGTAACTTAACAATGGCTCCAATACTGAAGAAAATGAGACTCTCCCTCTAAGTGTTCAGTTGAAAGGGGCATCTTATGGTATCATTATTATATTTAAAATCATGTTCGTGCTATGCTGTAGGAAGTCTTACAGCCAGTGGTTACTGGGGCGTGGCCTCTTATACTATTTATGCCGATGTAGAGCATGTGTCCGGTCTCTTTTCTAGCTGCAGAATTTGGTTTCTAATCTCTGTTTCAGCAGAGGATTCTGATTTGTGATTCTACCCCCAAATAAATGTCTCTTTCTCAATTCTGAGCTAGTGTTGGATTTCTTTTAAGTATCCGTCCACAGTGCTATTCACAGATCTTGTAGAAAACTGATAGAAAATAATTTGTGAAATTTTTATAACACTCCATATTAACTTGTTAAAGTTATTTTGTACTTTTAATTTTGAGTCTCTGTGTGTGTCTGTGTGAGGGTATGTACACATGAATACAGGTGCCCAGAGAAGCCATCAGATGTCCTGGAGCTGTAAGCCATCTCTGTGCACTGGGACCTGAAATCAGAACTCTTGCAAGAACATCATGTGTGTGCCCTTAACTGCTGAGCCACCTCAGAGAACACCTCCTCCACTTTAACAAAAGAGGTCATATTCATGATGAACTAGATGCATACACGAAGGGAGGGCTGTTTGTGTATGTGAGTGCACGGCCCACAGAGGCCAGGAGAGGATGTCCAGCCCCCAGGAACTGACATTCAGGCCAGTGTGAGCCGACTGACACAACTGATCTTTGGTCGTCTGGAAGAACAGTTCATGCTCTCAGCTGCTGAGCCCTCTCCAGCCCCTCAACCGTGGTGCTTTAACAATGATGTGCTTTATGTTCCTAGACTCTGACTAAAGGCTTATTATATATAAAATGCTATTACATATACATATGATTGCATATACAAATAGAATTACATGCGAAAGTACTAAGAATTGGGATATGCCACAGTGGTTATAATACACAGCAAAGAGCCAGTGGTGCTCAATTAAAGGCAACTGCATTGCTGCATTGGGTCTTGTTTCTGTGAACTTCATATTTTATTTAACATCTGTCTCCATCTGTCCATGCAGGACATACCCTGTGTGGATGGCTGGATGAACAACCTGAGTCATTTAGTCTCGTTCTTCTGCTTCCCTTGTCCTAACCCTTCAGTTCAGGAGCTGTTCCTCCTGGGCAAGCTATTCAAATATAACCTGGCCAACCTTCAGTCTACCCTCATAACTGGCCTGGTCGATTCTCAGACTCAAGACTTGAGACGTATCCTAATTCCTTCTCATCTCCTACCGAGTACCAGACAGCCAGGAACAACTCCTCATCACCAGCTACTAAAATGATTCAAACTAGTCAGTCCTGGATTGCTCACTCCACCTCATCCGTTCCTCCCCACAGAAACTAGAGTAAGCGTTTTCTCACAATTTCTTCCTCTGCTTGATGAACAAGCCCAGTGACTTTGGGAAAGTGGAGAAACGGTTCAGTCATAGCTCAGTTTAACACAACCACAGAAAGCAAGATAAACATTTTCAAGAAAGGACACATATACTTTTTATATAAACACTGATGCTGAGATTAAAGTATAAACCAATGTATTTAAAAGGTGACCAAAGTCTAGTACTCTGTCACATGTTGTCGAAATACCACACTCTGTGGAGATCAGAAAGCTTCAGGGCATGCACACATATCCCTGTACTACTCTGTGGAGACCAGAAGGCTGCAAGGCATGCACGCATATCCCTGTACTACTCTGTGGAGACCAGAAGGCTGCAGGGCATGCACGCATATCCCTGTACTACTCTGTGGAGACCAGAAGGCTGCAGGGCACGCATGCATATCCCTGTACTACTCTGTGGAGACCAGAAGGCTGCAAGGCATGCACGCATATCCCTGTACTACTCTGTGGAGACCAGAAGGCTGCAGGGCATGCACGCATATCCCTGTACTACTCTGTGGAGACCAGAAGGCTTCAGGGCACGCATGCATATGCCTGTACTACTCTGTGGAGACCAGAAGGCTTCAGGACATGCATGCATATCTCTGCACTACACTCTGTAAATATCAGAAGGCTGCAAGGCATGCATGCATATCCCTATACTACACTCTGTAAATATGAGAAGGCGGCAGATCATACATGCATATCCCTATACTACTCTGTGGAGATCAGAAGGCTGCAGGGCATGCATGTATATCCTTCTATATAGTAAACCCTTAGTATTTCCTATAATTATTAAAAATGGAGACAACTATGGCAGCTATTCTGAAAAGTAACTTGGGGTGAGTACAAGTCCTCCTGTGGGATGTGAGATGTTTCCACGGCACCTTTAGGAACACAGTGTAAATAGTGTGCAGTGGATTAGCTACACTGGCTCATGAAACAAACTTACACATCCATTGGGGCTAATTTCTCTTCTTAGTTCAACTTGCAATAACTACAAAGACAAACCTACACATTTCTTTGAAATACTGATTCTTGTTACAGATAGATTCTTAACACATTTTTGTTTCTATGATTTTTTTTGAGACAGGGTCCTGGGATTTGCTTTGCAGAACTGGCTGGTTTTAAACTTACAGGGCTCCACCCATCTCTTCCTCTTGCTTGCTAGGATTAAATGCCTGCACCACCATGTCTTGCTTAAATATATGCTTTTAGGTAAAATTAATAAATAATATTTTATACATCTTTACCTGCCTTATTTCCAAGTTTCCCCAAAAGTGACCAGATGATAGTATAGGAGGTTCAAGTGCACTGTTTGGACTCTTTGGTGGTGACAGAACTGTTTAGGATTAAATAGTTATTGAAACACCTACCACATAGAATTATTTTGGCAAGCTCACAGTGAGTGGTATGACCAATATTTTAAAATAGTTCTATACTAAGGCTTTGGTGATATATAGAAATTACTTAATTTGTAGGCCCATGAAAATGTAAGTAGTCATTTAATGCATAAAATATCTTTAAGAACTAGATAAAGAACTGTTTGATCCACGTTGCCTCTAAGTTAAACAACTTGACTGTACAATGAGTTGCCAAAGGTATAAAGAAACAGGAACTCTTAAACATTCCTGGTTGGAGACAACTTTCCATGCAAGGCAAATGGAAAAGTATCCAAAAATCAAAGTAAACAAACTCTTTGAAACATAAAGTCCATTTTAAGAACTGAGACTACTCGCATAGATATGATTGACTTTTTGTCAGGTGATTCTGATTAAAGATATGTTAGCATGTTCATAAACTAGAAGACTACACAGCCATGAACTTGAGTTGCCTCTGGGTAGAATTAGGTAACCAGCAATATGGGAAGCAGGATTGATTTTTAAAATGTATATTGTTTAAATTTTTTATTTTGAGAATTAGAGATGCATCATTACCTGCTAAAAATAATCTTACTTTTTGTAAAACCCTTTGAACCTTGTGCATGTTATAGCAAAAAGAAAGTGTGCTTTGGAGACAAGCCCTATTTGTCAGTAAACGACGGCACAGGTTTGCTTCTTGTAAAGTACAAAGAAAAGCAGGTGGCTGCTCAGTCTTTCTTGCTGTGCCTTACTTCGTCAAATTCTGCAGAAGATATGGCCCATGACAGCTCATTACCAGATCTTAGAGAAATGGAAATAAAACCAAACTTGGACCACAACTCCCTCTGTGTTGACTACTTGCTCAATGAGATGAGTTAGCTCCTCAAGCAGCTGTTAGGCACTGATGCAGTCCACTTCAACTTCCAGAGCAGTGGTGGCCTACTTAGGGTTATCATGGCTGTGAAGAAACACCATGACTAAAGCAACTTAGGGAGGAAAGGGTTTGGTTGGCTTATACTTCCACATCACAGCTCATTATCAAAGGAAGTCGAAACAGGAACTAAGTCAGGAAGCAGGAGTTGATGTAGGCCACAGAGGAGTGCTGCTTGCTGGCTTGCTTACTCAGCCTGCTTTCTGGTAGAACCCAGGACAACCAGGACAGGAATGAGACCACTCACAATGGTCTCATCAATCACCAATTAAGAAAATGCACGAAAGGCTTGTCTACAGCCATAGCTTATGGAAGCATTTTCTTAGTTAAGGTTCCTCATCTCCGATGACTTTAGCTTGTGTGGGATTTCCCTTTTCTTTGTGGTTTGTTGACCACCAGGCTATGAGGACAAAGGGAACAGAGGTGGAAGACAGTTAGAGTGTTACAGCTCAGCTTTATGGGGGTATACAGGATGGCGAGAGCAGCTGGACCATCACCTTGTTTGCGTTTGGCGGCACAGTCCTGCCATACATTGGGATCACAAAATCTAATTATCATATGGGCAGCAGGGGGAGAGCATCTGCAGGGACCTCTGTTGAAGGTCATGCTTGAGATAGGGCAGACATTCAGGATTAGGGACAACTTCCAGATAAGGTCATGCCTTCAAACCTAGAGACACTACCCAGGTAGGGAGGGAGCCCTGCTGGAAATGGAGTCCTCCACTTTGCACCGAGCTCAGAGAGCTGTCGGGACATGGTGGACTGCAACCTTAAGTGCAGGGTATGCCAACAAGCTTGTGTCAAGTTGACATAAAACTATCCGGTACAGACAGTGACTCATGTTCCCTAGTAGAAAATGACAGAAAGCCCATCAAACAACTCCACTTGTTATGTCTCTGCCTGCCTGGGAACTGTGTGAATTAAAGGAGCTAACATTTTACAAAGTTGGAATCCTTTGAGAGGCAAGTGTCATTTAAGTACATTTTTATAATCTTGCGTTTTGTATATTTTTTTTTCAGAAAGAATCCCCAAAGCCAATGAACTTCTCATAATAATCAGGAGATTAAGTATGACAAAATTAATTTGTAAATGGCCAAACTGGAAGGCTATAAGTGCCTGCTTTTGAGGTTTGATCTGGGATTTTTCTTTTCTATGATTAGAATGTTTTTTAGTAAGAAGGACCATTCTGTGTTGATGAATTGTTCCATACGGTATGTGAACACAATTCTTGAAATATTTCTGATTTCAGGATCACTTTCATCTTTCAATCATATGCAGTTCTCAGGGGAAGATGGGCACAGTGCTTTCTCCAAACTGTTTTAATGTTCACAGTTAAATTTTTTTCTTTGATGAGAAAATTTTGAAGTCCACTTAACTTTTTGTTAAATTGCAAACATATTTCTTCTTTCAAGGGTTCTGTCCTTTATTACACTTTAGATTGTGGTTGTCTAAAAGAAAGAAATGATTTATACTTGTAACATAAATACTGAAAAACTTGAGAGGCCCTGAAACATGTCTATGAATTTTTATTTAAAACTAGGTGAAATCATTGTAGACTCATTGAAGAGTCTTGGAAATGCCCAGATCTGTAGTTCTCATGATAACCTGTGTCTGTGGTTCTCATGGACTGTGATAGCCTGGGTCTGTGGTTCTCATAGACTGTGATAGCCCAGGTGTATAGTACTCATGGACTGTGATAGCCCGGGTCTGTGGTTCTCATGGACTGTGATAGCCTGGGTCTGTAGTTCTCATAGACTGAGATAGCCCGGGTCTGTGGTTCTCATGGACTCTGATAGCCCAAGTCTGTGTTCTCATAGACTGAGATAGCCTGGGTCTATGGTATTCCTTGACTGTGAGAATTTCCTTTGTGTGTTCCTTTGAGAATAATCAGGGAGCTGCTGTGATAACTCCAGGCCAAGTTACTCCTAAAGCTTTTGGGGGTCAAATTGAGCTGGTGATTATTTGGTTTCATTTCACTTTTGTGTCATTGTAGGTCCGTCTCTGTGCCTTTTCCTGTCTCAGCAGTGTCCAATACCCTGGGCCCTAGTTAAATCTGTGGGTATCATGAACATGTTCCATGCTTCTGATAGCAAAAGAACGTACCACCCAACTTTCAAACCTGCACAGCATGTTTGAGAGATGGCAGAAAGAACCGCTATGTGAAAGGGGGGTGCACACAGGGATTTCGCTAGGAAAGGGGAAACGATATTAAGAAAAAGGTCAGCTGTCACTTTCAAACTATATTGGCTGGCGACAAAGGCTGTGTAGGCTGAGCGGGGCTAAAGAGAATGGCTTCTGTTAGCCTTTGGGTTGTCCTAGTCCAGTTGGTGTGCTGTTCCTTCGTACTCTTGTGTGAATGAGAATGTGTTTCTTTAAGGAACCCCGGATCTGAGAACAGAGTGAACATGAGAGTAACAAGTTTCTTCATGGGACAGAGACGGACAGACACACAGCTTCCTGATGGGTCAGTTCAAGAGACAAGATCTTCGGACAGGTGGGTGAGGAAGGACCTCACCCTCACCCTCTTCAGCCTTGGATGTCTGTGTGAATACTCTCTTCCAGTGATGTTGTCCCTGCCACTCCACTTAACACTGTACCCGCTGATGTCCAGCCTTCTTCCCAGTGGCCTGGGTCCCCCACAGCTTTCCATTGGTTCTCTCTCAATGAGCATGTGTTTCATGAGGAGTTGGGGTCACTGCTGCTCTCTTTGCTTATGTAGCTCCCAGAATCCAGAACTGCAATTGAAACAGTGGTCACTTAATAAATATTTGTGGGATATATTGCTATACATGTATAAAAGAGCTTAGAGATGGGAAATGATATGATTTATTGGAGAATCTAGAATAATCATTTCATTTATTTTTGACTATACATAAGGTATAAATTTGGAATAAATATATGGGGTTCTACCAATCTACCCCTGCTTTGATGTCACCGTGAGCCTCCCTGAGTCCCTTGTTCAAAGGTTCAGCATCCATTCATTGCTGTATCATCAAACAGAACGTGGGACTCCCATAATGCCCCAAATAAAGTATTCAGTTTAGGTTTGATGAAAGAATGAGAGTTTTTGTGTCAGTGCTTTAAAAAAAATTTTTTTAAATTTTAATTTATGGGTCCAGGTGTATCTGTATGTGTGCATGTGAGTGCAATACCTGCAGGGGCCAGAAGAGGGCATTGTATCCCCGGGAGTTGAAGTTACTGGCAGTTCTGAGTGTTGACGTGGGTGTTGGAAACTAAACTCGGGTCCTCAGGAAGAGTAGTAAATGCTCTTAGCCATGGGCTTTTAACCACCAACCCATCTCTCCTGCCGGGATCATTATTTTATCAGGTGTGGTTATCTAAAACTTCTAGCACAGTCCATGAAGCCACAGACTCATAGCTGCTTGTTGGAACAGTGACGTTGGTTTGGGAGGCATCATTTTTCTCTGTTAGGGCAACACGGACTAGGGAAACAAACGGGCCGGAATGTATACTGGCCAGAGAAATTTGATTTTGGGTGCCTTGGCAGAGTTTTTTTTAATTGTTATGAATCTGCTGGAGGACCGTCCAGAGTCCCTTCAGTTCTTTTAATCTTTATGAGTCTGCTGAAGGGACCGTCCAGAGTCCCTTCAGGTCCCACCATCTTTTCTGATATGCACAGATGTGCCTTTTTTTTGTTCCGAGATTTACCGACTCAGAGCAGGTTCTGTCTTTCGGACCTTCCCGTGTGTCAGGAGGAAAAGATTCCAATTCTGACCACACAGAACCACTCTTCGCTGGCCTCAGAACAATGCATTCCGGGAGGCAGACCCCATGTGTCCTCTCCTCCGTTCTCCTTTGCCTACTCTGGGAGCCTCTCTGGCCGTTTCCATCACAGTCTCAGCTGAGGCATATGGATGCTAGTGCGCATGCTTCAAGGGACAAGCATCTTTTACAAGCCTGTTTCCCATTCTGATTCTGTTTCTAGCTGGGGTTGTGGCAGTTGTATAGGGTTTTAATGTAGCAACATTTTATTTTTGGTCGTTTGATATTTTAGGCCAGATCTCATTTTTCCCCATTGATTTTCATTACATAATCACTTGTTAAGACTAAGAGGATTCTCCTATCTGCTGTTTTTCTTCCTAGCCCCCACACTGCCCTTCTTCTGGAACTCAGTGGAAGCTGCCCTAGGAACACCTGAACGAGGAGGCTGGGGGAGGTGAGGAGGGCCGCTCTTCATCTCTCTCATCTTGCAAACGTGAGCACTCTGTTTGTAAGCCTTCAGTCTAGATTTCCGTTTCAGTTTCAGACTTCCTTTAAGTCTAGAGTCTGTCTGATCACATTGCCCCTGTAGAACTGATTCCTTTCGCTCAGTTTCTAAACTGAGCTCAGCAATTCTTCAGTGTCTTGTTTTCTGTATCATTCAGAATGATACTAGAAACAGTATGTCAGCCAGGCAGTAGTGTCCCACGCCTTTAATCCCAGCACTCACTCAGAAGGTAGAGGCAGGAGGATCTCTGCGAGTTTGAGGCCAGCCTGGTCTACAGAGCAAGTTCCAGGACAGTCAAAGCTACACAGAGAAGCCCTGTCTCGAAAACCCAAACCCAAAACCAACCAACCGAATAAAAATATGTCTACAATACAAAAGAAAATTATTTATTGGTCATGTAACAGATAAACATGGGTTTTCTTGTGAACTTTCCCCTGTATAATATTTCAGAGACCCAAGGAATTCCAATGCCAGGCTTCTTTGCTCTCCTGGCCTTTGCCTTCTCTGTCATTCAGATGGTGGCAGGAGGCCTGGAGGGGTACCCTCCATTCCTTAAGGTCTCAGTTCAGAAATGGCCCTGTCTCTTTGTGGATATGTCCTGTTGGCCATGCTTAGTTATAAAGCAACTAACTAGACAGACACCAGGGAGACTGCAAAACACAGCGATGGGGAAGGAGAGAACAGGATGTGCTGAGTGCCTCCCTGGCTACCACATGGGTGGAGGTGCCACTAGGAGTCACCGAGAGCCTAGAACCCTCCCCAGAGATGCTGACACGGTCCTCTATCCCCACTATACTCGCATTTCACTTCATCATCGACTCACCCAGCATTTTCCAGAATGACTTTATAGTTTTCTTTGCTGGGACCGACATTTCTGGGTTTCTGAACCTCTTACTGCTATATTAAAGTCTTCTAAAATTTTGATTATAACCTCTTCCAGTCACTGCCCAAGTATTATCCATTCATGCTACCTTCTAGCTTGAGAGCATTGCTCAAAGATTTGGCGAAGCAAAGAGGGTTAAATATCACTGGTCAGAGAATTAACTCTCAAAGGTCGAATTTTTATATTCCCTGTTAAGATTGAGGCCACTTATGGTTCTGTTGGATAAACTGTATTTATGCAAGTTATTAAGAAATAAATTATGCCAGATGATACCTAAACCTTGTGAGTGTCAATATTTCCCTTTTATCGTGGCCGCTTTAATCAAGGACTCTCTTGACTAATAAGGACTCTGTTGATTCTAAAGGAAATTGGGGTGATCCTGAGAGGTTTTGCCATTCTAAAATCAATTCTGTGGGGGAGCCTACATAGGACCGAACTAGGCCCTCTGAATGTGGTGACAGATGTGGCTTGAGCAGTATGTAGGGCCACTGGCAGTGGTACCAGTATTTATCCCCAGTCCATGAACTGGCTTTTGGGAGCTCATTCTTTATGGAGCGATACCTTGTTTAGTCTAAAAATGGGGGGGGGGATCCTTGGTGATGTTGTTGGTGGAGATTGCTTGTTTGTTTCCCATCCACCCAGACCTGAAATAATTTCAAAGAAACTGTATTAAATAATACACTGCTTGGCCAATCACTTAAGTGTATTTCTAGCTCTTATATCTTAAATTAACCCCTTTCTATTATTTTATATTTTACCACGAGGCTTGTGTTTACTGGTACAGGCATGTGGGTGTCTTTCTCCTCTGGCAGCTGCATGCTATCTCCCTGACTCCGCCTACTTTTTTCCCTCTATCTCTCCTTGGAATTCCTGCCTTGCTCTATTCTTCTCTGTAATAGGCCCAAAGAAAATTCTTTATTAATCAGTGGTAATAAAACATATTCATAGCATACCCACATCACCTCTCTTTTTCTAATTAAAAAGGAAGCATTTAACTTTAAGAAAGTAAATTACATGTAACAAAACAGATATCAAGCAAGAATTACAGTTACAATATGTATATTTTCTTTATCGTAACTAAGGAAAACTATAATTATAATGATCTATTCTTCAACTCCATCAAAGACCTCAGAAGGATATAATATTACCTACGTTAATAGGAAGTGCATTTTAAGCAACTTCTAAAACTTTAGAATTGACAGAGACATCTCGCTACCTGGACAGTCACCCAGATTTTTTTGACTTTCTATGGGAGGCCTCACCCTCTCTGAGGAGTAGGTGGGGGTGGGTGGGAGAAAAGGTGGGGTGAGCTGGGGGGGGAGGGAGAGGAAATTGGTTAGTATGTAAAATAAAAGAAATAAACAAAATTAGTTCTGTGCTTTCCTTATAGTTTGTAAATATTTCTCCCAACATTTGCCAAGTATTTACACGAAACAGTGAACTCTCTTGTGTGTAGAGCTGCCTTTGAACTTGTTTAAATACAAATTTCATGCCCACCGCCACCCTTCTTTTCCCAGTCTCTGAGTACAGTCTCACACATTCACCTGAGAAACACAGCTCTAATGCTTGCTGCCAATCATTCAGCTAAATCAAGATGGTATGCATTTGAACTGGTTAACCCCATTGTTAATCAAGGAAGAACGTAAAGAACTTTGAAGTTTGCTGGAGGTTGTTAGTTGGAGAAACAGCTAATGGCGCAGGCGCACACTGCAGTAGACAGTGTTGCAAATAAAGCCGTGTCTGTCTGTGGCAAACCCCGGCTCCTTCCAGCCCTACATCCTGCCTCAGCCTATGTGGATTTCTTAGTGATCTTTCCTGATCTTAGCTGGCCATCTGATGATACATATTTCACATCCCACTTTTTCTTAAATCATGTTCGAAGGAACTCCTTAAGTTGGGAGAATCATCCGCAGAATGGACAACAGAGCAGCTGCTCCGTTTTTCGTCTATGAAACGGAGATAGTAATGGCAACAGCTCTTTACATTATGTGGATTATATGAGACAACATGCATTGGACAACAGTACAGTTCTAATCACAAAGTCAGTGTGAAGAATGAAATCCTTTCATTTTCCTCTTCTGGTGAGGAGCGAGAGGGGCAGGGGCCTCATGCTATGTCACAGCGTGACAGAGAGACGGAAAGATCACCAGGGACACACGAAAGAGAACAGAACAGCCCACTCTGCTCTTACAGCCAGCTAGCCAATCACAGAAACTGCAGACATCTTGCTTAATATCCTAATTGTATATAAAAGGACCCACTCACTACCTTTCAGTGTTCTTTCACTGGGGACCATATTTCAATATGAATTTAAGAGGGAATAAACCATATTCAAATCATGAAACAATTTTATATTGAAATTTCTTATAAAATCAACAGCACAGTGTCTTTGTCAGAATTGCTTTTGTTATGGTAAAACACCATGGCCCAAAGAAATTTGGGAAGGAAATGGTGTTCACTTTCACATCAAAGACCATGACCAAAAGAACTCAAGCAGAAGCCATGGGGAACACTACTTTCTGGCTTACTCCTCATGGCTTGCTCAGCCTGATTTCTTATACAACACATGATCATCTCCCACACACCTCTGCACCTAGGACGGACCCTTCCACATCAATACACCACAGACTTGCTGACAGGCCAACCTTCCGGAGGCATTTTCTCAGTTAAGAGCCTCTCTCCCTTTAATCCCAGCACCTGTGAGACAGAGGCAGGTGTATCTCTAGGAGTCTGAGGCCCGCCCAGTCTCCACTGAGAGAGCCTGCAGATTCCTTCACAGATAAGTCTAGCTGACAGAAAAAACTGGCGAATCACACGCACATGGCTTCTGAGCTCTGCTTACACTTTAGTGAACATGGTTCCTCAGTACAATTTGCTGACCTAATGAATGGCTATCTGTCCCAAGCCAAGCTCTTGACACACTGACTGAGCTTTATTTTTCAAAGAGATAGTAATATTGAAGAAAGGAGGCAGACTGTAGACTGTTTCTTATCCTCTGCTTGTGTATTCTAGTTAGACCTTTCCCAAAGACTCACGACTTACTCTTTCTGTCATCAAAAGGTTGCGACTATCATGAAAATCTTAGCCTGCTTCCATGCACAAGCACCTTCCTCCTGTGCCTCCAATGGTGTCTCTCTCATGGGGACATGAATTAGGACTTGTGGAGTAACATCTCGACTCCTCAGAAACCCTGCACTAGGCCACTGTCATTTGTTGATCGGTTATGCCTTGTGCTCTGTACTGTCTCCTTATATCTTTCCTAATACACAAGATGCTGATTCTTAGTCAAGGTCAACTTCAAAATATGAGCAAACTGTGAGGAAATAGGAGGGGTACTGATGGTCAGAGAAACTAAAACTAAATGTAATTATCAAAACCAAAAACATCTTAGGAATGTTTGTGGGGCCCAACCATGGAAATTTTAATCCCTCTACATTTACACAGCTAAAAATAAACAAGAAAATAAAATGGTATGAAACAGGAAAGTCCTTTAATGAAGCAAAGTCTTTGTGCTTGCAGATGATGAATATGTAAAAGCGGCTTTGAAATTTATAGAGCACAAGACTGCTCCATATGTATTCCTAACAGCTCTCTGGGTTCTCAGGAGTGAGTTCGCTAATCAAGTATGTCAAAGGGTGAAACAGGTAAGGTAGTTTTGATTCTACAAAACCACAGATTAACTTCTAGGCAAAACACACGAACTCTGATCTTCAAATTCCAATTCTCCGATAATCAGCATTTTTGTATTTATCACTAGGCAACGCCCAAAGGCAAGAATGTTAAAGTTAAGAACCTAATGGCAGATTGCAGATCTCACAGGTGGCTTTCTCAAGGAACTTCTTAGCAAGCTGTCGCAGAAATCCTACTTCCTCCATAAGCGTTCCTTGGTGACGGAAGATGTGAACAATACTCTGCACCTCACAGCCTTATCCCTCACAGCAGACCTCTAACGCATTGCTCCATCGTTAGAAACACATGCTTATTTGCACCTATAGTTTTAGGCTTTGAAATCATGGTGATAATATGTTCAGTCATCTATCTGCTCTTGATAGGAACCCAAGTTCAGGCTGCTGGTGTTATAACTCCAGGAAAGTAGAAGGGTGAATGAATTACACTTGTTTATTCATTCATGAAACACTTGTTGAGCGCCTACTATGGCCAGGTGCTGGTGCTATGTAAATGAACTAGAGGTTGATCCTACCAAAGAAGAATGAAACACAGCCCTTTATTTGTAGAGATCTTCAGTCTTGTGAGGGAGATGAAGGAATGGAGGTCCGTAGGAAGAAGGCAACATAGTGACATTCCTATAAGTAGGACATGGAAGAGTCAGGATGTGAACGCAAGGATTTCTGTGGGAGCTCACAACGCTAACTGCTCTCCTCTTTTCCATGTACAGGACATCATGTGGTCAAATGTATAGAGAGGTCATTTCTTTAGCCACTGTTACTTATTCAGAATGCTTGTGGTTTGATGCTAGCCATCAGTGTCG
The DNA here is from genome assembly GCF_037038515.1 of Microtus pennsylvanicus. Taxonomy (NCBI): domain Eukaryota; kingdom Metazoa; phylum Chordata; class Mammalia; order Rodentia; family Cricetidae; genus Microtus; species Microtus pennsylvanicus. The sequence continues at coordinate 23,917,956 of NC_134583.1, forward strand.
TGGTCCCCTTCTCCAACAGAGGTTCTAGGGCCCATGATCTACTGCTCCCTAATCAACACTGACATCTAAAACCAGCCAAGGAATGGAAAATGACTTCACATTTATCCACTAAGAAATGCAGGACTTAAGCAAAATCTTTGTGGCCATGGCTGGTGTATATACAAAGCCTGCTCTATCTTCATGGGTCTAAGTATTGGCACCAATGTAGTCTGTACACTTGATAGAAAACCTCAGTTATAGAAAGCATAACTATCTTTTGAAAAGGAACGTCATCTAGTCATGCGTCATTGATCACGGGCTAAAGCCCACCACAAAGCACAAAAAATTCTCTCCAATCAATTTGTAGGTAAAAATTTAAGAACAACTATAAATGGTGCTCTATAATGGACAACAAAAAATAAGTATAGTTTGAAAGGTGGGTTGGGAAACAATAAAGATTCTTCTGATCCATACCTGGACTGTGTTTCTGGAGACAAGATAGCCAAACTCTCTTGAGCATCCTTTTCTCCTGCAGATGCCTTTCCATCTACCCATATGCTCATTCACAGAAACCTTGTGTTTCAGATCCACAGGATCTGATCAGTCTATTAGGGTGACAAAACACGAAGTAATATGGATGCTAGGATACAGCTATCCTCAGCATTCAATTCCAGTCAAACAATTTCAGGAGAACCTAGTGCTTTAGCCTCAGCTTCAAAGATAAGTGGTACTCACTGTGGGGGCAAAGCAGAAAGAGGGTCAGCTTGAGAAAAGCACTTAGTGAGAAACTACAGTTAGTCCAGTAAGACTAGATGGTGACAGTGGGAAATTCCAGAGAGGCGGGCAAGTGCCATCTGGAAGAGCTGCTGTGGCACACCAAAGGAACTATAAAACACAGTGGTCGTTTGTTACCTTGGCTGTGTGCTGAATTTCTCGGAGTATCTAACAAATACTAATAGGATCATTGAGTAAATGATTCAAAATTTCTTGCACTGGGCCAGATGTCAGCTTTTTATAAGATGTTTTCCAGAGTCAAGCATCATGGTGCGTGACTATACTATAAGATACTTGGGAATCTGAGGCAGGAGGATTATGCATGAGCTACACTGTGAGTTCAGAACCAACTTGAAAAATTGAGCAAGACTGGATCTCAAAATAAAAATAAGAAGGGTCAGGGATATAGCTAGGTGGGAGCACTTGTCTATTATCCCGTGGACTCAGGTCAATCCAATCCTTAGTACTGCAAAAGAAACAAAATCTTTATAGAGATTTCTATTTGTGGCTAGGATTGTAAATTACTGCTGTCAACCATGGGGGACACTAAGATAATGCTAAGTAGAGTCAACTTGTTCAGATTTCTATTTCCCCACCGTGTGGAGAACAAGTAGAAGTATGTGTGATACAACATGTAGGATATCTGAAGCCTGGTCTCTTTAGACCTATATTTTGGTCTAAAGAGGACCAGAGTCATAATGGGAAAGTGGCAGTCAGGATGGACTTAAGCAGCTGGTACTTCCTATCTGGGTTTGGAGTTCTGGTATGTGGGGTGGGGATGGATGGAGGATGCATGGGTGACAATGACCACACATTCTTTCCCAGTCTTCTAATTCTCTTGTCAAGTGCTGTGTCTGCCTTCCACTCTTTACATGTGGACTGACCCTGTCCTTTGGCAAGAAGACTGTGGCAGAAGCGATGTCCTGTGCTTGGGTTTAGGGAAAACTACAGCTTGTTCTCTCTCTCTCTCTCTCTCTCTCTCTCTCTCTCTCTCTCTGAGCCTGTGATTCTGCAATCAATCACCTTGGATAAACGCCCCACTTTGGGAAAGCTCAGCTCTGGGTGAAGGTCACTTCAATACTCTCCCTACTTTATGATCAACTGATTTGGGAATGTACTTATATTTACAAAATTCTTTTATAGACATGTCTAGATTACTGCCTGTGTGTTACCTAGGAGGGGATGTGCACACACCCAAACCCTGGGACAAGAATCCCTGGGATCATCCTGGAATCTTTTTTCCCATAGCAGTGAGTAAGAGATTTTTATAATCGTCTGGCCATGGTGACACATGCATGTAATTATAGCACTTGAGAGACTAAGGCAGGGGGATTGCCTGTGAGAGGGCAGTTTGAACTATATGTAGAAAGACTGTGTTGGGAGGGATGGAGGGAGAGAGAGGGAGGCAGGGAGAGGGGAGAGAAGGGAGAGAGAGAAATGGGCCCTTGATTTTGTCACCACATAACCAGTTCCTAATAAAGTTGGCATCCCTTAACTCCCATAGTATGAATTCTACCATCCATTTTTTTCCTTACAAGTCTCCCAGTTGATAAAAATCATTTAGTTGGACATAGGAATTTATAAACTTCCAGGAATTACAAGAGTTTCAAAGTTCCTGCAGCCCAGCTGTGTGACCTTCAAAACATCCACAAGTATTAGAGTACACCTATGTTCACCACAGCACAGAACTATAAAATGGGGGTGAGGAGAACCCATATTCCAGACAGCAGCAGCAACCATCATGGATGGAGCCTTCCTTATGGGGAGTATAGCATTCCAGCATATTCTCTCTCTCTCTCTCTCTCTCTCTCTCTCTCTCTCATATATATATATATATATATATATATATATATATATATATATATATTCCATCCTGACAGCAGTTTCCCCTCCCTCCTCTCCTCCCAGTCCTTCTTCTTCACTTCCCCTCTCCCCAAGATCTGCTGGTCTTCCATTTTCCTTCAGAAAGGGGGCAGGCCTCCCAGGGATATCAACCAAATATGGTTGTTGCAATAAGTTGCAACATATTTGGAGTTGCAATAAGTCTAGACACATCCCCTTTTATTAAGGCTGACTGAGGCAACCCAGTAGGAGGAAAAGGGTCCCAAGGACAGGCAAAAGACAGCCCTACTCCCCCTGTTGGGAGTTCCACAAGAACACCAAGCTACACAACCATAACCTGTACCAGGTTGGCTTCCAGGTTTTGCCTCAGTCTCTGGGAGCCTCCAGAGTGTGATCCTGAAATGACTGTCAGTGACATCTGGCCAAGCAACTGATATCTTTGAACTTGTGCTCCTGTGTGAAAAAACGAGACCAAGGCTGGGACAGGACAATTTCTTGCCTCTGATGAGGAATCTGGAAACAAATAACCATCATGTTTTCGTGCAGCAAGGACACAAAAGCAGATTGCGTAAGAGACACTCTGGAGCCTCACTCCAAGCTGCTTCTCCTCCTTCTCAGCACAAAGACCTGGTGGGGATCTGCAGATGGAGCACAGGGTTTGGATTCTAATTTTGCTCACCTGCAAACTGTTCCTCCTCTATCATAACTTGGCTTAAGCCACGGTTATGGTCTTAATTAACAATTTAATTGGCTGGTGCTTTCTCAATCCCATTCTCTGGGGGTACTGTTTTCTGTTTAATGTTCTTGTTTCGATTCTTCAGCAAAACTATAAAATTTAATTAGGAAAGCAAGCAGCTTTGCAACCGCAGCCCTATGTCTGTCTAATTAGCTATGTGTTGACCGTACGTTCTCAGATTCCGCTCAGTATTGTATGCACATCTTGCATTTGATCATGTTTCAGATAAGGCATTGTGAATTTACAGCTAAGCACGGCGGTGAGTCAGTTTCCACTTTCCCTAAGAGGCTCGGTTATAGACAGTGAAATCAGGAAAAGTAACTTAGAACCGTCACATTGGAAAATGAGAGCCAAGGGGCAGGATGTGGATGGTTACTGTATGATAAATCTGTTTTCCATTGCTCTGGGAATCAACATCAGTTTAGCTGTTTAAAACAAAGCCCACCTATTACCTCCCAGTCCTGCAGATCAGTGGTCCAGGCCCAGCTGGCTCGATTCTCCCCAGGGTCTCAATGGGCTAAAATCAAAGTATCCAGGAGTGGGCGGGGGGAGGGGTGTATTCTCATCGGGTCCTGCAATCTATAGGACTGATATCTTCATTTCATGCTTTCCTGTCAGTTAGGGGTCATTCTCATATCCCAGAATTCACTGTCATTGGCATTCTGGGCCATGTGACTCCCAGGAAGGGTTCCCAGCATAGCCGGGTTTGTGAACTGCTGTCTTTAAGACGATGAGCAATGTTCCGTTCTGCTGACCTCTTCCTCTGTGATAGCTGGAGGAAAACTCTTGGCTTCTAAAGGTTCCTCTGACTTTCTCAGACCCACCCCAGGTAGTCTCCACTCTGCTCTGCAATGTGCCATCAACACTGGGATGCCCATCCTGCCTGCTCACAGTGAAGCTATTCTGCAGTGCAGGGGCAGAAGCATTCAGAGAGCTGGGGCCTTTAGAATTCTGTCAACTATATCTTATTCTAGGAGAAAGGGGACAATACTCCTCTTGGTAGCTCCTCCTTTGTCTCCCAAGAGCACTGCACAGACACATGGAAGCTGTTTGCTGTGACCCTGGTTCTGGCCCATGAGCCCCCACAGGGCAGAAGATAACAGAAAATCAATTCTTTCTTCCCCTCAGACTGCTTTCTCAAGATTTCCAGAATTTCTGCTCTCCACAGTGGGAGAGGATCCCTTGGTGAAATAATTCAAATTTAAAATAACATCAAAATAGGAGGGTGCTTCTAGGTAGAAAGTTATCCAAGTTCAACACCTCAAACTCCAGTCCAGGAAGACTACCCCACTTGCGAAAGGAAATGAAGCAGTGTGTAGAAGAGACTCTACAGAGCAGCCTGACATGCTGTCTTTCGGGGGGCCTGTTTGCATAGCTCTCCCGGGGCTGGTATCAGGGAACTTAGATTTTCGGAAGACTCCCGTCACTGTCATCGATAAGAGTGACTCACTGCACCTATGCTGTTTGTGCAAACCGCATAGCTCATGTCAAATACCTGGCTTTCCTCTGGGAATCTGGAAGTTTGGTATGTGTTAGGAAGAGCATGGTATAATCAGGTCTGCATAAGAACGATGAGCACCGAGTCTCTAGTGAGCCTCTCTGGCAGCCATCACTGTGCATGTGAGAATCAGGCATCTTCTGTGTGAGGCCATTGAGCAGGTCCGTGGGAGCCTCTGCCTGGGTTCTCCTGGACCCCCTCACGCATCGTTCCCCTCTAGTGACTCTGCTCCCCAGTGCACATCACAGCCAGCTTTCACGATGAGTCACGTGAGGCCTCATGCCAATCACTGAGTCCCTGGCGCCATTCCTCATTGCTGCTTTCCCCACCCTTCTTTGAATTGTCTTCTAAGTTCCTGTAGCTCCATGGCTGACCACTTTCCTTAAAGACTAAATGAAAGCAGATTTTAGGACTGTTTTGCTGTAATATTGTGTGCATGTTTCCTTTGAGACTGAAGCATTCCACCCTCTAAGAAAAGGCTGGGAGCCAGAAGGTAAACTTCTCCAAACAGTTTCAGGAAGTCTCAGAAACCCACCAGAGCGCTAGGCCCCTCCTCCTAAGAGTAAGCAATAAATACTTCTGACCATCACTCTTAGATAAGCCAAGCTGCAAAGATGGTTCTGTGAGAAGACTAGCTGCCTAGCAGAAGCAGAAACCAGCCAACCTTCCTAGAAGAGGGTTAGAACAACTAAGGCACTCGGAAAGGTGCTCTCCAGCCTGTTGAGCTGTCTGCAGCCCGTGTAGTATGTTCCAGGTTCCCTGTGCTGGAGTGGCCTTGGTGACGCCGCTGTCTTTGAGTGATTTCTGCTCCTTTAAGGAACCTGTCACCCATACTCCTGGAAGTAACCCCAATTAGACTCACTGGTTTATCAAGCTGGACTTTGGTGGGATCCACACTTTGCTCTGCCAGGGGCTCCCTATGTCTGTGGTGAGTCAATGAACATGTTGTGTCTCCCCAGGAAAAGTCTTGTCTTACAGCATTTGCCACTCATGTAAATGTGCAAAGCACTCATATGTGGGCATCCGTGCCAGTGGCCTTCTGAATGCTCAATATATTTTGCTTTCATTTATGGAGCAATTGTATCACTCTTTTTTTCTTAATGATTTTTTTATCATTTTTAATTATGAGGTAAAGAGCATATACACATGAGTGAAGTTGCTTCAGAAGCCAGATGAGGACATCAGATCCCCTGAGATGGAGTTCTGAGCTGCCTGACATGGGTGCTGGGAACTGAACCCAGGTCCTCTAGAGCTGTATGTTCTCCCCCCCCCCCTTTCTGTCTCTCAATGGTCTGGCTGACCTGGAACTCACTATGTAAACTAGGCTAGCCTTGAATTTACAAACATCCTTTGCCTCTACCTCCAATTGTATCACTCTTGATAATGGCAAGTGACCATTATCAAAACTGACTAAATGAAGAAAATCCTGTGCTTCCGTGTTTGATTCAGAATCACTGTTCCCTCAAACAGGACTCTCTCTTCCTGTGCTGTATTTAAACGTGATGGGGCGGAGACAGAAAGGTCTACTTGAATTTCCTTTGCTTCTGTGCTGTGCTTAGCTCCCTGGCGGGATGTCTGGGAAGAAGTGTCTGGTTATCATAGCTGAGAACGTTGCGAGGCAGACGACCCTGCCCTTCCACAGAGGGTTAATCCCCAGCACTACAGGGTGGGGGCCTTGGAGTGGGAGAGTGTTAGGATACTCCAGCAAATCTTTCTGGGTTGAAAAATAAGCATGAGTTGCAGAAGGCCACAAGATACCATTACTTGTCTTAGGGTCAGAAAAGAGGGAAAGATAAGAGATCGATGACCGCAGAGTTCAAATGGGAGTCCATTTGCATATAAGTGCTATATTTACAAGGAAGGTGCCAAACAGAAGATCTGACAAGCAGAGAAAGTTCAAAGGCCTGGTAGCTACAAACCACTCACTTACAAGTCACTGGTGGACTCTCTTCCACGTCCTCTAGCCCCCTCACCACAGAGGCTTGAACTTTCATCACCGAGAGAAAACCTCACTGTCTCATGTTAAAGATGAACGAGGCCCCTCTGGCAATCTGCTTTGCTGTCTTTGTCTTTTAGGAGCCCCACACAGCACATGCTCCATGGACCAGTCTATTCCAGCATGGGAGAGAATCAGTAGCCACCCTTCTCATCTTAAGTTTTTAGTTGAAGCTGATAACCACAGGCAGTGACAGAATGATGAGAGACCCTCACTCCAGATCCACGCAACCCACTAGAGAATGAATGAGCAACACCTTCAGCTGTTGGTGAGAAAACCCTCAACATACAGCAATGTTAATGACTGCCCAGCTTCAACTTCCCCAATTTACGTCTACTTAAAAGTTTAATCCAAAGAAGAAGGTAGGCGTGTTTGAGGAAGATTTCAAAGGGGAGAAGTGGAGTTCTGAAAACTCTGAATTAAATTCACAACCCCAAAGAGAACATTGATTATTTACCACTTCCGGATGCTCACTGGGAACACAACAGTGAACAAACCTCCCAAGAAGCATCCATTCTACCTGGCAGATGGATAGTCAGTGAACGAGCAAATAAACGGTGTGAAGGATAATTCAGGCCCTGTCTGCATTCCACTTGCCTTTAAATGCTCTTCCACGCCATTTCTTTACCTGATTAATTATTCTAATTATTCAACCTCAGTCCACAAAATCAAGTCACAAATAGGCCACAGGCTTGACCACAAGACAAGCGCACGCTCCGTTACCTGGAGTTGGTGGTAGATGCCCTTGAGTGCGAAGGCTTCCTCTTCAGTTTTGGGTGTGAGCCTTATCACCTTATCACTGCAAAAGAGGGAGGAAGGCCAGAGTTACTATTTAAGCATAAAACAGACATCGTTTTTCTTTCTTTTCTTTTTTTTCCCCCAGAACAAAGAAGAGTTGATTTAATGCATAGTCAATGGTATGGCAGGCATGGGAATAGCAAACACGCCTGCTAGTCCTTTTTCTAAAACCTTTTAAGACATTTTCTGTGCTTTTAATAAAAGCAGTACAGCTTTTCATTGAGCCTTAAGTATTTAAGCCAGTTGTCGGTGTTTTCTGATTGCATCCGGTCTCTTTTCTTAGTCTGAATCATCTTCGGTATTTCATGAGGGGTGGGGGATATAGACCCACATATTATATCATGCTTTTATCTTTCAGAACGGCAGTTTCCAAGATGAGGTAAGGCCAACATGGAAGGCATCAAGCCCGCGGGTAATGGTTTTTAGGTCTGTGTGCTCACTTCTAATCCCTTAGCTTTGTCAGTTCCAATGATCTCATCACACCTTCTTGGGTTCTATGAATGAGAAGCCTTCTTGGCTTGCTGACAACAATCCAGTGCATTTTGAGCAGCCTTGTTCTAATGCAGCTTTGTGCATTGGTTTTCCCCAGAACCATCCCAAACAATCTCTCAGTACCAATGTCAGGAAATCCATATGAAAGAAAGCAGGCAGCAAACCTGTCAAGTCTGTCTAAAGCAATGCTAAGTGTAACCTGGGGAATTGAAGCTTGAACACATAGCTGTCCTCTCTGGCGCGGATGCCTCTGACCTTTGTTCTTCTGGATTCCACAGACCCTGGCCTCTCCCACCTGACCCAGTACAATTCTTGGCAGCAATAGGCAACTCAGCTGGGTGCTATGGCTTTTCTGATAGATGGATCACCTGACAGCTTGCTGAGAAACACCTCCATCTGGGGCCCTGTCAGCTCCTCCTTCAGCATGCAGAGGAAGCAATCTGGAGCTGTTTTACAGCCACAAGGAGAGGTTTTTTTTTTTTTTTTTTTTTTTTTAGATGGATAATTCAACCTGGCATCTGGCTCTTCTGAGAGTACAGGATATAAAAAGCCCACCACCCCTGGGATGATTTAACTCTGAAAATGGTAGCTCAAACCTAGCATTGTGATTTTTATAACAAAATGGTCACTTTATCCTAGCCTTTATAAATTCTCAGGCACGGCTTCAGAAACGTATTTATTGCTGCTTGTTTATCAAAGAACGGAAAGCAAAGGCTGCTACCCAGGGAAGGCAACAGGATATTGGCCCTTTCTTCTGCAAACCAGTGGTATATGTCGGCGGAATCATCAGTAATCCAAATCCAACAAAGGCTCTTTCTTTAGCAGGGAAATCCACATGGCCCCAAATGCCCCTGTTTGTTTCACCAAACAAAAGCTTGTTCTTCCTGGGTCTGACAGCCAGTGTTTGCCTGAAGCAGGAGCCATAATTTGGTACTGTAAACAGGGAAGCCCTAGGTATTGAGTTTAGAGAAAAGCATAGCTGGGCATTACTATCTAAGACGATGGCCTGACGTTTCCCTTTTCGTGAGTGGAAGTTAGATGATAACCTCGTGTATCACTTCTGCTTGTCTGGAACAGGAAAGGACACACGGGCTGGCCGGCCACTGGTCTTCTGTGGATTTTCCTGTCTCTGTCTCTCATCTTCTTGAGGAGCATTGGGACAAGAAATCGAATGTAGCTTTATGTAGTCTTAGTTATTTATCCCATTGGGTTTATTTTGGGCCATTATGTGATCACATAGTCCACCATGGGGGTGGAGGGGATCTTGGTGGCAGGAGCTGGAGGCATCTGGGCATATTGCATCTGTAGTCAGAAGCCAGAGGGTGCTCGGCTGGCTTTCTCCTTTGCTTAGTCTATGACCCGAGCCTAGGGAATGGCACCGCCCATGTTTAGGGTGAGCCTTTCTTCCTCAATAAAGAGAACCAACATCATTCTTTGCACACTCCCAGAGGCTTGTCTCCTAGGTAATGATAGCTGTTACCTTGATACAATAGTAAATAACTGTTATATGTGGGTTCTGGGAATCCAAACTCCAGTCCTCACACTTATACAGCAAGTCACTTACCAGCTGAACTGTCTCCCCAGTCCTGATAGGTTCCCTTTATAGCCCGTGAATTTATAGGTGATGATACTGTTCATTGCTTTGGATTAAGATCAGCAAATCAAGCAACTGAACACAGCTTAAGGCTAGAGAGACTATTGGGCAAGTAGGCAGTTGTGCATGTGTTTGTTGACCAGATACTTATTTCTAACTCAGGGAGTCTATACAGAGTTGTCTGAAGGACAGCATGCTAGTGTGTGTGTGTGTGTGTGTGTGTGTGTGTGAGTGTGTGTGAGTGTGTGTGAGTGTGTGTGTGTGTGCGCGCACACACACACACACACATGCACTGGGTACTAACATCAGGATCTTGTATACTCTATGCAAGCACTGTACTACAGAACTACTTTCTCAGATCAGTTTGAGGAAGTAGTATAGAATGAACAAGATGTCTCAGAAGTTCCCTGTCCTTTACAAAAGGCATAGCTCCCAGTTTTTCATTTGGGCCTGTTATGAGAATCTCAGTGTTAGCCTCCCAGTCCTATTTCCATGGTCCAGACTCCTAGAACCATATGATACCAGTGTTATAAGTCTAATTTTGCTTTGGCCCCTAGAAGTTTCTTCTTTCTACGAATTTATTATTTTCTGCTACATCAGTGACAGGGTGGTAAAAACATATGCTCCAAAGCTGAGAGGTCATGTGACCTCAGACAAGATTTTTAACCTTTGTACCTCAGTACTTTAAACTTTGTTCCTTTTTCCACCTGAAGACTTAGGATTCTGGCACTTAACCCAAGAATTATAGTCACTGTATCAAGTGACTATAAAGTATTTAGAATAATTATTAGTACATTATTAGGGTTGTTTGTTTGGTATGACTTTGTTTTTGAATTTGCTGTATTTTTCCCCCTTAGAGTTTTCCCGACTGTACTCACTGAGTCCTCTGTGTTCTTTAGTTTTCTCACTCATTGAACAGAAGATAGAATGTAATTCTCTTAAAAGGATGCTACTTATTAGAGATTTCTCCCTAAGTGATCTGTTGCTCAGCATATTTTAACTCCTTTCTTCTAGGCACCCACTTAACATGAACCTACTAACAGCTAATCTACTGTAACAGCTACTGGTGGAAGATAAGGTAGGACAGAGAGAGCGCACTCTACAGAGCAGGGACAGATACCGATCAGGTCACATCCTATCTGCAGGAATTTTCACTTGAGAAATAAATAACAGCAGTTAATGTCTAACTTAAGAGCACCAGGCACAGTGGCCTCTCTTGTATGCGTGTGTTTATAATAAATTTCTGCCATCTGATGTACCTTGACGTCTTTGCAAATCTCACAAGCACACCAGCATCAAAACACTTAGACGTCACTACATGTTCTCTTGTTTCTCCAGGTCACAGCCTCATCTTTTCTGGTAGTCCTCTCCGCTTAGATGGAGAAGCAGGGTAGGGTTTCATTCTAATTTGGCCTCTGGCTATTTGCTGCATGCCCTTGACCAGAATGCTTAAACATTTACGGCCAACAAGTCTGTCCTTAAACCAGGGGAAGCACCAATGTCTTAGTGTATAGCAATTTTGCAAGAATTGTTTTCCAAAGATTACATTGTGTGCCAGGCCCAGCGTGTGCTGGAAAGTATTTCCGATTATGCCTTCCTACTCTCAGGGAGGTATGTCTGGGAGAGGCCCCACCTCACAGAATCCCAAAGCTTCATGCCAGCTGCCACCACCACCACAGGGGACAGCATTCCTGCCTTTGAATTTGGAGCACTATCTGATCTTTACTCAGACAGCTCTTCAGCATTCAAGGTATAAATATCAACTCATCCCATTATTTCCAACAACAGTGACTGGGGACATTGGGCTACATAATAAAGAGGGAAATTGACTTCAGAGAGAACCCTGCAGAGATTTTGCTATTGATTTAAGACAGAGGTTCAACTTTTCAATATTACAGAAAGTGCATTTTGACTGGATGTAGTAAAGGATTTCTGAGGCTGCCTTTCACAAGGTATCAGAAGAGATGGCTGTAATGGAGTTTCGGGTGCCCCTCCGGACTCAGTCTCCATTCACATCCTCTCCTGTCAGGATCGAGTGGTTAAGTTGAGGATTGATTCCTCACCCTGGCAGCACTGGGAGGTGCAGCTAAGCAGAGGGTCTGAGAAAACCATGGGGATGGAGCCACTCTTAACTGATGGATGGTTTTCTCTTGGGAGCAGGTCAATGTTTTCTACATGTGTCTGCTTCTCCTGGTTTTTTGCAGTGAAGGGATCAGCAAGAAGTCCTTGCCAGACACTGAGCCTATGTTAGTAGCTGATCTTGATTCTTTGAGCCTCCAGAACTACAAGCTAAATACATTTGTTCACAAATATCCCATTCTTAGGTACTGGGTTAGAGCAACAGAAAGCAGAGTAAGACACAGATTCTGGCTAGTTCCTAGGGACTCTGGTTAATCTGGGATTGGGTATGTGTTAGAAATTGCCTAATCAGACAGAAAGTAAGGATTAGCGGGAGTGGGAGAGTTCATTTTTTTTCTTTTTTTTTCTTTTTTTTAAAATTTATTTATTAAGGATTTCTGCCTCCTCCCCGCAACCGCCTCCCATTTCCCTCCCCCTCCCCCAATCAAGTCACCCTCCCTCATCTGCTCGAAGAGCAATCAGGGTTCCCTGACCTGTGGGAAGCCCAAGGACCGCCCACCTCTATCCAGGTCTCCTAAGGTGAGCATCCAAACTGCCTAGGCTCCCCCAAAGCAAATGGATGGAAATAGAAAACACTATCCTGAGTGAGGTAAGCCAGACCCAAAAGAGGAACATGGGATGTACTCACTCATATTTGGTTTCTAGCCATAAATAAAGGACATTGAGCTTATAATGCATGTTCCTAGAGAAGCTAAATAAGAAGGTGAACCCAAAGACAAACACATAGGCATCCTCATGAATATTAACCTTCATCAGGAGATGAAAGGAGACAGAGTTCATTTTCTTGTTGAGCATAAACAAGGAAATATGTCAGCCTGGTTTCCCCTGTCAACCTGTAACCATGAAGGCAGAGGCCTGCGGTGAAGCAGCTTCCTGTTCCCCTTACTGCACTGCCAATGACTGAATGTAGGGACAAAGAGAACCTGAGTCTGCAATGGTCTATTTGACTCTGCTAACTTTTCAGATTGTTTTGTTGGTAGGTATGGTTTGTGTGATACAAATGTCCTTCCTGTGTATGCCGGTTTGAGTCTGAATTTCTCCACTGCTAACCAATGCACCCTGCATAATGGTAATATTTTGATTTAGCTTGATTATCTTCAGAAAAATGAGAAAAGAAGCGAGCAGAATCAATTTTTCTCAGGTGGGACTATCCATATTGACATCTTTGGCTTCTTGCCTAAGCACTCCTCTGTAAAACATGCCTTTAATTTGAGCAGCACCTTAAATTGTGGGTGTTTCCAGGAAGCAAGATTTGGGGTGTCCCAGTGCCAAGATTCATCTCATAGTCATACGGACAACAAGACAGTTTGGAATATTTGCCAAACTTCCTGAGAGCGTGTACGTCATGGAAGAGCAAACAGCAGCGCGTTCACTGACCTGAAAATCCTCATCGCTAAGTCGTAAAAACAACCCAATCCGCTAGGTAATTCCATGCAGAAAAATTGCTGTCCCCTTGCACAGCCCATGCTATGGAGCACTTGGCTCTGAGAGCGGCATTTCCTTTGTTGAGAGACTGGTTTTGATGTTCATGAAAAATTTCATTAAAAGGCAGTAAATAAGGGGCAACTCAGCCGGGTAGACTTGGGGAACTAAATGGATTCTCTCTCTTTTGCTTATGGTTTATAGTTACGATATAAAGCTCTCGGCACATGAGAAATCACCCTGAGGCAGTTTGCTTAGGACATGAAGATTTAGAATTTGCTTTTAGATTAAAGTTAGGCAGAAGTGATGACTATGGTTTTTGAAGTTATTTTAGCAACGCAGAGAAAGAAAAACACACAGTCTTCAAAAGATTCACTGGTGTACTTTATCACAGAACTCTTTTTAAAAGATTGCATGTCTACCATGGTATCTTACCTGTAATAGGCAATAAACATTTGCTGACTTAAATAGAAATTTTTTTTTTAAAGACACAACATCATTTTAATACCTTGAGTTTGGTTTCCATTGGCAGCTTTGAAAGAATTTTTTTCTTATTGTCACACAACACTGAAAAAAAGCAGTAAGGTGAAATCGTGCCACTAAATTAAGAGAAAGATGCTGTCTTTATTACATCTGTAACACTTGAACATTTTGTCAAACAAGGATATTGTTTTCTCTCAGTCTTTTCTTGTAGCATTTAAAAAATGAGACTGAACCAGAGAAAAACATTGCCATGACAGAGAAGAAGCCGTTCATCCTAACAGCTCATGCACCAATGATCCCATTCAAGAGAGGAAAGAGTAGTAAAGGAAGGGTTTCCAGAGTAGGTATTTTAGTTGTTTGCTTAAGATATAAATCATAATCCATCTTATTATTGTATATGATATATATGTAGTATAAGGCAAGAGGAAGTCAATGTTTCATAAATTACATAGATGAGCTATGTAAAAGATTTAATCAGAATGATCAGAGAAGACTGTACGAATGGATCTTGATAATTACACTAAAAAGACTTAGGGCCCCGGGGACTGGCAGCTATTGGCATTTGTTAGGATAGTGGATCTGAAATGGGAATAAGCATAAGATTCACTTAGAAATCCATCAGCCAGTACACCCTCTTCCCAATAGAAAGCACTTAGCAATGCCTTCATGTGTGTGCACGTGTGCATGTATGTGTGTGCGTGTGTATGTAATCACGTCTTTTAATATGGCAAGTGGGTCATAGAATAAGAGAAATCCTAAAACTGTGAGCTCGCAGTTACCTGTGTGAGCAGCGGTTAGTCTGAGTGGCTGGCATCTTGATAGTCCCTGATGCGCTAGGGTATGAGAAGGCCGGAACTCACAGAGGAGACTCCCAGGGTTAACAACTTCCTCCAAGAGATGGCTAGACAAAATGTCCTATAAAAGGAAACACTGGAGAAGCTTGTCTGTGTTGAATTTGTGAAGAGATAGTCAAATGTCTTAGTGCGGATTTCTATTGTTGACATGAAGCACCATTGCCGGAAGCAAGTTGGGGAGAAGAGGGTCTAAGTAGCTTACACTTCCAAGTAGCATTCACTGAAGGAAGTCATGGCAGGAACTAAAACAGGGCAGGAACCTGGAGGCAGGAGGCAGTACAGAGGCTGTGGAGGGGTGCTGCTTATTGGCTTGCTCCTCATGGCTTCCCAGGCCTGCTTTCTTGGAGAGTCCAGGACCACCTGCCCAGGGGTAACCCCATCTAGTATGGTTGGGGCCTCCCTGACCAATCACTAATTACTAAAATTCCCTGCAGACATATCTCCTGAGGGCATTTTCTCATTTGAGGCTCCTTTCTTTCAGATGACTCTAGCTTGTGTCAAATTGACATAAGACTAGTCAGCAGGGTAAAATCTAGTCACCGCTAAGAATTTACGCCTACAAGCTAGCCTTGTAGTAGAGCTAATCATGAAATTCAAGTTATTTATGTGGTTTGAAGCTCTCCAACCAAACAAGTGTGAAAGAATCCTTTTGAATGGACATTCACCATGTGGTCTATTCACATGCCCGCTCTGTGGGAGACATTCATTTTCTCAGAGTGATGACTACTAATGAATCATACATGAGGAATTGATGAGTCATACATGAGATATTGTTGAGTCATACATGAGGCATTGTTGAGTCATACACGAGGCATTGGTGAGTCATACATAAAGCATTGATGGGTCATACATGAGGCATTATAAATTGTGACTTCAGTTAAAAGGAGGTGCTTTACCCAAGATGGATGACCACATGGCAATTTCTTCATTCATATGGGGTCATCTTGTGAGAGCACCTATGTTGGCTGCAGCTAGCAGAACCCTAGAGGAGGTCCTTCCTAAGCACATGACAGCTCACATGGTACCACAGCAGCACTTGTATGATAAACAGAGCTACAGGACAAAATCCTTTTCCTGCTTGGCCTCCATCTTGCTCTAGAATGATTTCTCCTTATTTTGTATTCTTTCCTTTTGTGGTGGTAGGATCACATTAGTGCCTCAGTCATGCTGGAAAAAAACAACTAAGCTCAACTCCCAGCTTGTTCTTTGCTTTGAGAATGTTTTTCCTGGGTCACTTCATCTGCAAGTATGTAGCTTGTTTTTGATTTTTTAAAACAGGGGTTTGCTGGCAGAGGTTTCTGTCCTGCCAGGTGCCTCAATAAACACATAGAAACTGTATTATTTGCAATACTGTTTGGCCAATAGCTTAAACGTATTTCTGGATAACGCTTATATCCTAAACTAACCCTTGTCCATTAATCTGTGTCTTATCATGTGGCTGTAGCTTACCAGGTAAAGTTCTGTCTGGCATCTGTCTCCAGTGGGACTACATGGCTCTCCCTGACTCTGCCTCCTCTCTTTTCTTTATATATATATATATATATATATACATATATATGTATATATATATATCTTCTAGTCTGGCTATATTCTAATATACATGTATCTTAATATATATCATATATATTAAGCTATTGGCTGAAAGCAGCTTCTTTATTCATTACCCAACAAAAGCAACACATATACAGAAGGACTTCCTACACCATGGGCTCACAGCTGAGTTTACCTTGTATATCAGAGATGACTTGGACATAGACATTAGAGCAACACTGGAATGGTTAGGACTGTCAGACTATTAGGGTATATTGACTTAATTTCATATTGCGAGATGGCCTTTTACCATGGGGAGGCAGGAGTAGCGTGCCGTACTTTACCTCTCTACCTTGGTCCTGTTTGGAAGTGATGACTTAAGGGATGGGTCTGAGGAAGTGACTGACCTTCAGTGTTCCAGGGTCATGACTTTGAAGGGACAGCGAGAGGCTGGGCCACAAACTCTTTTTCTTTTCTCTCCCTAGCCATGAGGTGAGTAGCTTTGTGCTCCCTTCTGGTTCCACAGTGATGTGACTTGCCTTGCCTCCAGCTCAAAGCATCAGGGCCAAAACCTTAGCTGAAACAGTTACTTATCTTTATTAGTTGAGTGTTGAAATATTTTTGTCACAGTAGGAGGAAGATGATTGACAGGTGGGAAAGCCTGCACTCACCTGTACCATTGAGTGAGGTCTGCAGTTATAATAATGACAGGTGGGAATGCCTGCATTAAGATGTACCATTGAGTGAGGTCTGGAGTTATAATAGTTTAAACTTAAGGGTACACTTTCTGTCACCTAACAACAAAAGATAAGAGTCAAACAAGATGCTGAATTTGGTGCACATATCATCCAAGGAACAGGTTTCTGGCACAGCTTTGTATGCAGTTTAACTGGACGTCTTAGATTTCGAGTAAAGGAGGGGATGGACTTTGAATGGGCTATGAGTTATCACAGGTTTGAACAGGAAGATGAAGGCAGCTTTCCTGACAGATTGCGAGTGTGACCTTGTTGACAGGTGCCACAGTCAAGCTTGCCTTTGCCAACTAAGTGACATGATACATAGCACCCTGAGTGAACACGATCTCTTGTACCAAGATTGTGTTAGTGTGACTTTTCATCCTCATAACAGACACCTGAGAAAAACAGTTTAAAGAGGTGAGATGTATTTGTCTGAGGTTTCGTAAATTTCAGTCTGTGGTTTCCTGGATTCATCTCTTTGGGCCTGGGGCAAGGCAGGGGAGGCAGAGGACAGCACCCTTCAAGGATCCTGCCCCAGTAACCCACTCTCTCCAGCTACACCTTATCCTCCACAGTTCCACCCAGTATTAACTGATACATGTTAACTAACATAGCAACTTAAAGGGGGGAGTTTCTTTTGGTCCATGATTCCAGATGTTTAAGTTGATGTTTTTGTGTTGATCTGTCCTAGCCAGCAAGGTTAAATCTCTGTGAATCAATGGAAATGCCAATGATTTCAGTGGGGTGGTCAGGGGGACTGAGACTTTTGAGCTCAAGCACAGTGCAAGCACAGTTCTTCTCATTTTTATTATTAAACCAAGCAAAACAGGAAGTGACGGTCATGGTTACCTTAAGCAAATGCAAGTACACAGAGAGAATACACTTTGTGTTACATCTTATCATCTGTGGTCAAGTGAAAGAGCCAAGAATATTCCTCCCAGGCCTCCGCATTTCCCACAAAGATGCTGTGGACATGCCAGAGCATTTCCTTCCTGTCCTTGCTTTGAGTGGATCCACTTATCATAGTTCATGCTTTCCTTCTAGAAGGACACCTGCTGGGAAGAACATCCTGCTCTCTGCCCCATCTGTAGCTCACAGTAACTGTACAGCTTTTTTGCACAGGCTCCCATGGTTTTGCTTGCTCCATTGTGGTGGCTTGGGGTAAGGCAGGGCACTGGAGTAGGAGCATGCGCAGGAGGCTGCTTACTCCATGGCAGCCAGGAATCAGCAAGATACAATAGGAAGGATCCAGGACAGGTTATAGTCTTTAAAGACATGCTCAATGAACGGCTTTCTCGATCCAGGCCCTACTGCCAAACGTTTGCATTACTTCATTAATCTTGAATCCATCAATGAATGAAACCATAGATGGGCCAGAATCCTCACCATCTAAACCATTTCACTCTAGAAATGCCCTTATAGAAACACTCATGGGAGTTTTTAATTAATCTCCTAGGCATCTTTCAATCCATTTCAGTTGACAATAAATATTAACCATTACAAATTTAACTCTTTTCAATGTTACAGTTCCTCTTAAGGTGTATTTATTCTCAAGTTAAACCCATGACAAACGTAGCATAAACCTGGTGTATACACACCATTTCCCTCTAAAGGCCTCACAATGCCAACACTGCTCCAAAGTCCAATCCCAAAGTCTTCTCTTGAAACTCAAGAGAAAGTCTTAGCTAAAAGCCTTTATGAATTAAGAAATAGAAGACTGGGCCCACGGGAGAGCTCAGTGAGTGAAGGCATTTATTGCACAAACCTGGAAACCTGAGTTTGATTCCTAGAGCCCATGTAAAGGTAGAAGAGAAGAAACAACTCATATCTGACCTCCATATATGTTCCATAGCATGTGCACCTCCAATATCCCTCACATGCATAAAATAAATAAATACTCATAATACACCATCTGGAGCAGAGAACACATTCCATTCCAAAGCAGAGAAATGAGAGAACAATAAGGCAGAATCATTACTAAAGCACAAGACCAAATTCCAGAATGGCAACTTTAAATCCTTCAGATCTTTGCCTGGCATCTGGGGCGTGTGAATTTCAAAGAGTCTAAGCACCCCTCCACCCCACTGTCTTCTTGGTTCCAGGCCATAGGTCTTCTTTCCTGCTGCTACCTCCCATTCCTCCAATAGCTTCATAGGTGGTCTACTTAAAAGTTCTCCATGGGAATGCTGATTCTTGTTACCAGGCCTTCCAGGTTTTCCTTTGAAACCTGGATAAAAGCCCTCCACAATCCCAAATTATTACATTTTGCCTGTCTGTAAAAGCAGCGCCACATGGATGATGCCAATGTTTGCTGCAAACCTGAGCAGGAAGAAGACCCCTTCAGACCATGGTTGCCATAGCCTCTGAGTGCCTGGAGGGCTAAAGTTGGGGAAACACTTCCTTGGATGATCCTAGGCAAGCAGGGAATGCTAGTGGACCTCTCTTCGAGAGAAACTCTTTTTAATGAGTCTACACATTTACATCCATGGCCCTCGAGCCAAATAGGCTCTTATGATTGCAGAAGTGTCCAGAAAGCATGACAGCTATTGCTACCATGTTAAATCCTTGGCTTCTTTCCATGGTGCCCATCCTTTCATCCACCACAACCTCCTTGCCCTCATCGAGCCTGCTCCTTTTCTGGCTAAGCTTTCCAATTCTCCCCTCTCTACGTTTTGCTCACAATTCTTACTGTAAATTTGGCTAAAAGCATCTAGCAGAAACAGTCGCAGTGATGACTCCTTTCCTGGTGACACTGCTCTGTGTTAAACTTTTCATCACTGTGACTAATGCCTGGGATAAGAAGCTTAACGAGAGGAAGGTTTATCTTGAATCCCCATGGATTCAGAGGTTTCAGCCCATGGTTGAGTGGATCTATTGCTCTAGCATTGAAATAAGGCAGAAAATCAAGGTGATAGGAATATATAACAAAAATTGTTTATCCCCTTGTTGGCCAGGTAGCAGAGAACTATAAAAGGACCAGGGTCTCAAAAAATACCAAGGACTCTTCTGCAGTGACTCAGTTCTCCAGCAAGGCCTTAAATTTCTACCACCTTCCAGTAATGCATCAACATTATGAGTATGCAGATCAAATAACTTATTAGGTAACTCTGGAAACACTCTAATTACTTCTGGAAGCACTCTCAAAAACACACCCTGAAAAAAATTAATAAAATAACCAAGACATCTCTCAAGACAATCAAAATAAGGTTTATCATCACACAAAGATTTAGACAAGATTATATTCTAAATTGATGTGATAACACCCCTTTGTCAAGTAACGTTGTATTGGAACTGGTGGAATGGCATCAACAATGTTTCATTTTTCTCAAGTGTAGTGATGATATCAAGTTAAAGAAAAATGGGGCGGGTATTCAATATTTATCCTTTCTCAGACTTCTTTCAAGGAGAAATAAACTACTTTAGCTAACCAGGTTGGTTTCCAGTTCTTTTCTGAGGAGAGTTAAACTCCTCCAACCAAGCACGCCTTTCCCCAGAGCTGTCAGGAGAAGAGGGAGGAAAATATTTCTGCTGAAGTTAAGAAAGGGCCCACTACAGGATATAAGATACTTGTTGTGTTAGCAGGTGTCCACGACCACATCTTTATGAACACCGAGGATACAATGACGAATAAGGTAGCCTGTTTTCTGGAAATCATCTAGCTGATATGTTAGCGAGGGATCAGATAGTCTGTACACAAACCAGCACAGTTTCAGAGGGTGATGAGATCTATGAATGTGAGAAGAAGTTATATGGGTAACTTGAATGTGAGGTGTTCATACAGAATGAGTGGTCAAGGAAGGGTCTTATAAACAACATTTGAGTTAAAACTTGGATGGTAACGATCCAGCTAGCAAGTTTTGAGGGGAAAGTGATCTAAGTAGAGAAAAACCAGCTACATATTCAGTATGGGAACATGCTACGTCTTCCCGAGGATAGCAGGTAGTCCTTGTGTCTGTGTCTAGAGCTGGGAAGGGTGGTATTGGGGAGTGAGGAAGCAAATGGTGCAATTCTGGAGTGTCATGTAGTTTAATTGTCTATCCTTAGTGTCAGGCATCTCTTGGAGCATTCAGATCTGGAAAATGATATGTGGTTTCTAATTTTAATGACCCATTTGCTGTCCTGGGTAGAGAATAAACTATAGAAAACTGGAAGAGAAAGAGAAAAGTGGAGTGGCCAGTTAGAAAATGATGGGCACAGGCTAGAAGGGGCTTTCCTGACGAAATGGAGGGAGTGAGCTCGAGGGCCTGTTTGCAGTAAAATTGAGATTATATGCTGAGGAATTAATAGAGTAGAAGGAATTTTGGAGAGGCAATGATCCCATAGGACTTCTCCTTTGACTGACCAAGATGGAAGAGATTGGAAACAGCTTTGGCAGAAGGTATCGGACCCCTTTTCTTTCTTGGAAAGGTTAACATCACAGCACTATCACATATCACATGATGGTTTTTAAGGACTCGCTTGGATATATGAATCTAGGGCTTCATCAGAAATTATAGCTGGAGGAATCCATTTAGGAGTCATCAACATATAGTACTTAAAACCATGCTATTCACTTAATTATACATTTTATATGCTATTACATGGGATCCAGAAAAATACATGAAATTCAGTGATTCTATTAGATAGACTATTTTAGAAATTGTATGCCAGTGCTGGTTAGGTTGTGGAGCATGGGTAACATTCTTCCATTGCTAGTAGAAATGCAAACCTGTGCAGCCACTATGAAAATCAGTATGATGGGTTTTCAGAAGACTGGGAATTGATTTACCTCAAGACATAGCTATACCAGTGCTAGGCTTATACCCAAAGTCACTTCATCCTACCACAAGGACACTTGTTCAACTTTGTTCATGGAAGCTTTCTTCCTAAGAGCCAGAAACTGTAAACAACCTAGATGCCCCTCATCTAAAGAATGGATAAAAAAATGGTACACTTAAGCAATAGAGTATTAGCTGTTAAAAAAATGACATTATGAAATTTTCAGGCAAATTGAACTGGAAAATAATCATCCTGAGGCAACCCAGACCCAGAAAGACAAACATGGGATGTACTCACTTATAAGTGGATATTAGCTATTAAGTAAAGGATAATCATGCTATTATCCATAGACCCAGAGGGGAGAAATAACAAGGAGGGCTCAAGGGGAGACACATGGTTCTCTCTAGGAAAATGGAACAGGTTTTGTGGGTGGACTGGGGCAGATAGGGGTGGGTATAGGAGGGATCAGGCACAGGGGATGGATAAAGTATTGGGATTGGGAGGCACTTGGGGGGTTATGTGGGAACCCAGGGCAGTAGAAACTCCCTGGACTCTTAGAGGGTGACCCTAGTGAGGGCTTCTAGTAATGGGGGATACTGAGCCTGAACCGGCCATCTTCTATAACCAGGTGAGACATCCAGTGGTGGGACTGGGACACCAACCCAGCCACAAAGCCTTTGTCTTACACTTTGTCCTGCCTGCATGATGTGCTGGGGTAAAGGTAACACAGAACTTGTGGGAGTGGCCAATCCATGACTGGTCCAACTTGAGGCCCACGCTATGAGAGGGAGCCCATGCCTGACACTTCCTGGATAGCTGGGAACCAGAGGCTGGATATCCCAGAGACCTAGGATAGAACCAAATATGACTGGCAAAAAAATCAATGAAATGATTCCTAATGATATTCTGCCATACTCATAGATTGGTGCATAGGCCAATGGTTATCAGAGAGGCTTCGCCTTGCAACTTATAGACAGATGCAGATACGCATAGCCAAACATTAGGTGGAGCTTGGGGAACCCTGTAGAAGAGGGTGAGGGTGGATTTTATAAGAGCAAGAGAGGTCGATGACAGCAGAACATGGCCCATAGAATCAGTTAAGTAGGGCTCACAGAGACTGAAACAGTAAACACAGAGTCTGTATGGGTCTGAGCTTGCTTTTCTGCATATATGTTATGGTTTTGTAATTGAGTGTTCTTATGGGATTCCCAACAGTGGGAATGGTGGGTATTTCTGACTCTTTTGGCTGTTCTTGAGACACTTGACCTACTATGAGGTTGCCTTGTCCAACCCTGATATGAGGGTTTGTGACCAGTTTTATCGCTTCTTGTTAGGTCATATTTGGTTGCTTTCTCTAGGAAGCCTGCTCTTTTCTGAAGGAAAACAGGAGAGGAGTGGATTGGGGGAGTGGGGAGGTTGGGGGTGGGTGTGAGGAGTGGAGGGAGGGGAAACTGTGGTCAGGATATATTGTATGAGAGAAGACTAAGAAAAAAATGAAAAGAATTTTATGTCAGACTCTTTTAGTTATTCATTTATTCTGTTTAAAAATTGATATTTAATTTAAAGTATTTTGTTATGTGCATATGTATATGTCTACATATGGCTTTGTGCCCCCGAGTGAAATGCCCGAGGAAGACAGAAAATAGCACTAGATCCCCCTGGAACTGGAGCTAAAGGCTGTTGTGTGCCACTGATATGTGACTTTGCAACAGAACTCAGCTCTTCCACAAGAGCAGCACCTGCTCTTAACCAGTGTACCGTCTTCCCATGAAAATGAAAATTTTTATTTTCCATGGTGCTTTGGGATAATGCTTTTGTACACTGTAAAAAATTGCTATTTGTATTCATTTAATAAAATGTTGGTTGTCCAGTAGCCAGACAGGAAGTGTGTGCGGGGTAACCAGACTAAGATAATTCTGGGAAGAGGAAAGGCAGAGGTGCAATCACCAGACAGATGCAAATGGAGCAAGATGAGAATGCCTCACTGAAAAAAGGTACCAAGCCATGTGGCTAAATATACACAATAATTATGGATTAATTTAAGTTGTAAGAGCTAGTGAATATTAAGCCTGAGCTAATAGACCAAACATTTCATAATTAATATAAAGCTCTATATGTTTCTTTGGGACTGAATGGTTACAGGATCAGATGGGACAAAGACTTCTGTCCTACACCATGGAAACCAGATGAAAAGTTGGAGTCAAAGGGTAGAGAATAGCATGGTTCCCATGTTGTCAGATATTTCTCAGTGTGGCATCTCACTGCTTCTTTCCTTACTCATCCAGGTCTAAACTGGAAGCTGAGCCAATAGAACCTAAGCCATATCTACATGCTTCCTACAACAGCCTGGCCAGAAGAGGAGGGAAAGTACCACACAGTTGGGGAGGAAAGAAATGGAAGCTTTAAACCACACATGTGGATCCACGCACACACACACACACACACACACACACACACACACACACACACGCTCTTAGATTTACCAGAGATTTATATGATTTTATTTAAAAATTGCATATGGTGTTTTGTTTTCTCACCATCTTATGTGGAATGAAATCAAGAGCTATGGAAAGCTATACTGAAGCTCTGTGGGAAGCCAAAGGTCAGAGTTTGAACGAAAGCATTTGTTAACCATGAAAGAGGGTTTGAAGAGAGCAGGCGGAATCTCCGTGGCCTAAGAACTGCCTTTCTGACTTCAGATTGCAGCATGAGATAAAGTTCAGGTTCCCAAGCCCTGGGGGAGCTAGGAACCTTCCAGTGGCTGACCCACCTCCTCCTTAAACCGTAGAAATAGTCGTTAAGCATTTCCAGTTCTCTAGAAACATTGGTCTGTTCAACAACAGAAAGAACAAATGAATCTGATTGGTTGGACTGAAAGGCTTACATTGTATATCTGTTGACAATGATGGAACATTTAAGGAAGTCCCTAATCTCTAAAGCCTGATTGCTAAAAATGTAACTGTAACTTGGCAACAAATGTTTGTGATTTTTATGCTTAAATACTTGCTTCAACTGTCATTCGGTGCTGTAGTTCAGCTCCCAAGTCTGTTCTGTGGCCCTGATAGATCATCACTCCCCCCGCCCCGTTTTTGTGCTGCCTTGCATTAGATCTTGCCTTGCAGTAACTTCTTGTGTCTACTTGGGTTGACTGGGAGCCCTGGACCACAGCAGGTTGAAGGAAATTACTATAACGACAACACTATGGTTGTTAGCTGTGAAACTGGAAAAATAAACCAGGGCTTGTTTATAGTCTTAGACAGTGTGCTCTTGAACTTGGGGATTTTCTTTCTCAATGGTTCTAATTTTGTTTGTGAAGAGTCTCTTTCTCTGTCTCCATATTTATATGTATGTGCTTATATATCATATACATACATACATACATACACATATATTATGTATATTCATACTCATGTATGAAGAATCTTTCCAGGTTTGTAGTTGTTTATGTTTGCTTCTTCATGAACATACAATCAACATAGAGACAAATTGGAAGTGTAGTCATTATTTTCCAGGTAGAGACAAAGGTAACAGTATAAAATCTTAACAGACTTTTGTATTTTCTCTCTGTATAAAAATCTGTAGATGCCATCAAGGATGTCTAGTGTTTATTTCAAATCCCATTAGAAATGTCTGACTATAATGTAGTTTTTTGCTTTTGGAGAAAGATAATTAGGCTTATAACAATGAATCAGATTGAACTGTCTACACAGAACTCGTCCAGTTGCAATATTTGATTTGTTTACTTTAATCCTAACAATAATAAATTATAATAACACTTAATAGTTTTTAGTTTTTTAGCAATATCAACCTTTTTTGAAAATTCTTTCTGCATATTATCTTATTGGCTCTATTAGTAATTGGATAAATTTTATGATTGTACATTTGATTATCCCCTCCACACCATCTGGCTATGCTCAGACTTTTTGACAGTTCATACATAGATACAACACATTGTAATTATACTGAACCTGAGTTACTCTACCCTGTCTATTCTTGCTGACCCTTTCTTCAGTTTTCTCTCTCTTTTCTTCCCTTCCCCCAAACTCATTGACTTTAATGAAGGCTGCTTTTATTAACATGGCTGTAGGCTTTTTACTGGAGCTTGGGCAAAGTTTTTCAAGGATTTGGTAAATTGATACAGCAATTACCTATCTGTAAACAAGAGCACTGACTAGTGTTGAACTTTGTGCAGATTTACTTAGTATCTCAGAAGGATGACATCATCTGAGTTTGTTCAAAATTGCTAATAATGGCAATACAAGATGGGTGGCTGGATCTGTCATCGTCTGTGGCTCTTCCCTTTAGAAAACACTAGTACACAGACCACCTTGAAGCCTAGGCTCAGTCTGACACAAAGCTCTTTGAAGAGAAACGGTGGTGGGTACTGAAAGCACTTGGTGAGGAAGAGTGGCCAAATGAGAAAGCTATGGGCAGGCTGTGAGGGAGGCCCAGTGCCACCTGGAGGGAATTGATGCAAAGCGAGAAAAGACAGAGCATGCTTCAGACCTGGGAGCTGGGCTTGGGCCCACTGCTCTCCCTGTGCTCAACAACAGGAAAGGTCCTGAAACCAACTGACCTTCTTTACCCTGTATCATTTTCTCTCTTACATTCATGTTGGGAGTCTGTGTATGTGGCTGCTGATTTATAGTCGTGAGCCCTACGAATCTAAAGACTAGCACAAAATTAGCAGGGTTTGATTAGGGCCCCAGCTCAGTTTCTCGACAATTTTTCTCATTCCTTTGTCCCTTCTACAGAGCGGGTATCCCCTACGGACACAAAACGTCTTCATCTGTCTCAATACTCATATCTGCATATTGTTTTATCAAAGAGAAGGAGGAGGAGGGATTTTTTTTCCAACTTCATTCTCCTCGAGATGCCCATCCTTGAAGCAACCACTGTTAGAAGAATGATATGTTCTGATTGGCTCATGTCTGGACACTCACTCGGTGTTATAGGAGGGAGGGCGCTGTCAACAGGGAAAACACACCATACAAAATCAATTGCTTCTTGGTAAAGCGGGAATTGGAGCCAACTGGTTATTTTCATGCATGTAATAATGCCATGCCCCACCATGGCTTGCCTCAGTTGTTCTAATTATCTCCTCCAAATTGCACAGAATTTGCTGGGATGCCTGCTGGGGTCTATTTGGTGGGTTTTGATGTAAAAGGGTGACAACCCCCAGGGCAGATATGGCGTCTAATCTTGTCAAGTGCCTATAGATCCAAGCCTTCTGGAACAGTCTTCTGGGGATGCAGGTTTTGACATTTCACAGTAGCTCGGGAGTAAGTTTAATTAAGACTAATCAGTAAGAGGGTGTGAACGTTAGCAGTCTAAAATTAACCACTCAGAAAAGTCAAAGAATCATTGTCAGCTGTGTTCGAGGAGAAAGTGAAACATCGCTCCCTTTCTCTTCTTCCCCAAATGGAATTTCTGCAGAGTCCAGTGGGCTTGGCAGTCCCTGCAAGGTCTTTCTTTCTCCACATCATCTTCAGGTGACACTTCTTACTGCCTTTCTTCTACACAATTGTGGTTTTCCCATATGTGATGAGGGACCTTTGGATGCTTGGGTACCAACAAGATCCTGGGAAGCATCACTGATTCAAAATCCCAGAGGATCTGTAAACACAGTACAGTAGTGTCTTTACTTGTAACACACACCATGGAACTGAGAGGAGAGCAGACTGCTTACAGTAGAGTCAGAAACCTCAGCTCTCTGCTTGCCTCCCATGGTGCCACAATGCACAATTCTTCATTTTGTATCACACCATGGTTTGAACAGGATTCAGAGCCGTTGGTAAAGGAGTCTTGTTCAGGAAGAGTATCAAACTCCAAAACCTCTGCTACAACATTGTTCTCCAACTGAGGCTGGTAATAATTCTATAGACACCACACAGGCATATTGAAGCAGGTCTCTACCCCAGCCACCAAAGACTTCTAGCAGCAGGTGACCAGATTCACCTCATTTTCTGGTTTTACACTTTAGATGTTGGTATCAGCTTTTCTCTTAGTAGCTATAAAACGGCAGGCAAGTGATTTCATCTTTGTTTCTCTTGCCTGGAACAGACAAAGCTGCCCCTTCATTATAGCAGCATCAGGCACACAGGCCTTCTAGTATTACACAGCTTTGTGGTGGCAGAGAATTACCGTTTAATCTCTCCAACACACAAACTGGGCCGGGGCTTTCCAACCACGCAGTCCTCTAATGTGCCCGCAGTTTCTTTGTTATAGTGGGATGCTGTAAGGTGATAGGGTTTGATCATTCTAAATAAGGGAAGCACTCAGATGTTTCTGTTTTGTAAAATTAGATACTGGGCGGGTGGGAGAGGGCATGCATAAGCCTTTCGGCTGTTATCCTGTGGGTAGATGGGACTGGATCTCTGATCCCCGGGAGCCCCTCCTTATCATTTGCGCAAGGTCTGTGATTTTTATCTGCTTAACAAATTGAAGGGAAAGCGCCCCCACTGTGACATGCATATAGCTGATGAGAACCAGGAGAAATGGCTTTGATGCAACACATAAGGAGATATCCTTGTCCTCTTTGAGAACAATTCTAAAGTCCCATTGTGGTTGACCAGTGAAAACTTTTAATATCATTATTCTAAACCTCTAATAAATAGCATCCATGCAGAGGAAATTCCTTCATTCTGTGTTAAGGATGTATGGGAAAAAAAGGCAAGCCAACCCCTCCCTACCATATCTTCAGGTCACAGAGGCTGGCCCTGGTGCCAGTTCAGAAGTTCCAGGCAAAGAAGGGTAGGCACTCATTTTGCAAGGAGGTCGCCATGTTGTTCTGAAAGGGCAATATTAAGAAGACTATGGAGTGTCTGTAATCCCTGACTTCACAGGAGACACAGCATGGAGCACGTAGGGAAGAAGGGAGTCCTGGAGACTGATGTACTTACTGTTGCATTACATGGTACCTTCCCCTTCATTCATCCCTGGTTCTATTTTCCGAATGAACAGGTTTTGCCCATCCCTCGTTTTGTTAGATTATTTAAGGACAGCTGTAGAGAAGACAGAAGATGGACAGAGAGGCCTGGTCTGACCTTAGGCATGACCATGTTTATTCACAGCAAGGGGGCACTTTTGCCACCCATATGGGCTGATGGCCAAAATGTCTATGAGGAAAATGGGATGTGTCCCCTTACAGGGTAGAAACTTTTATAGTCCACAAGGGATGCTGGGATGTGTAGTTTTTCAGTAGGAAACTATGATTCCTAACTCTGAGAGGATACAGAGGAGATGCAGGCTAGGGGTGTTTTTAGCACTTTTCTGCTGAGGGGGTCTTTGTTGGAAGGGGTAGTTCTGGGCCCACTGAAGAGGTGACCTCTGGTCCTGTAGCAGGGGGTGGGTCTTAACTTGATTGGCTGCAATGAATCAAGCAATTGCCATCCTGTATTTCTGGAATGACCTGGGAAATAACTATTAGAGAGCTGTAAGCCGATGATTTGGTTATGGATTTGTTGGTATAGCATCCTTAGTGGCAGGCAGAACTGGTCCTTTCTAATGATGGAACATTGCTGCATCAAGGAGTCAAGCTGGTCCTAAAGAATGCTAAGCTTATCTGAACCAGTGAGACAGACAGGTGAATTGATGGAAAGAAGGTTTCAGTCCAGCCGGTTTAGTTCTGCATCCCCAGAACCAAGCTCAGAGCGGAAAGAAGAAGAATGAGCTAAATGACCCATGACCCGATAGTCTCCTTTGAGAGGTGAACTGAATTCCTTTCAGAGGTTGGTGGTGTTGCTCTCAGTAATGGCATTAAGGCTGACAGAAGAGCAATGAAGCAGGAAGCAGTTAGAATGACCCAGAAGAGGGCCATCCAAGGGGCTGCAATGAACTTAATAGTTGGCAAAGATCTGTAACATAAGACAGGATGCAAAAACTGTACAACTTGGTGGGGAACATTGAGAGACAAAGTTGCACAAAGAAAACTTTTACATCAAAATGAACACGAGTTACATGCAGTTGTACAAATGACTTGTTCGTGTCCTCTGTAGAAGGACAAGGTAGCTCATTAACTATTCGCTTTACCAGGCTTCTGCTGAAGGAAAAAAAAACGCCTGGAAGGTTTGTAAAGGAAGTCAGCTAAAGTCAGTAGTATCCAAGGAATGAATCTTAACAAAAAGTGTCTAAATGACATATCTTGCTTCCAAGTATTATGAACTTTGTATATTTGCTTTCTATAGTAACAATCCCAACTATTATTTAATGAACAAAACCAGAGCATCTCAAGTAAAATCAATCTGGTTAGAAACAATTTTATAGGGTCAAATATTAAAAATTGGAACTATTACCTTACTTGACCATATCTAGTATTTAAAAACATAACAATGCATATCGTTTGTTAACATCAAATTATTATACCTATATTCCAATATTATTTATCCAATATACAATATATACCTTTATTGTACAGTAAATATATTTTATATTGTCAGGCTGTGTAAAAAGGCAACTTAATTCTAAGTTGTATTCCTCAAAAAGAAGTGATTAAAAAATTTCAATTTAAAAGCATATTCCCAGAGACTGCATCTGCCTTACCAAGAGTAAATGATGCACTTTATAAATTAACACTATTTCTAAAATTAACCCTATTAACAGAACCTTTAAAAGATTCTCTGCATTTTCATTCCATATACTCAACCAACAGATTAAAGTTGAAAGCAGTCAGTCATGCCAAATCTATAATAATTTCCAGAACCACTTGATATTTCTAGGCCTGGAGGGCTCTGGGGAACACACACACCATTGTGGTGAGTGAGTACAGGGGGGCGAAATGGGAGAGAGGCAGAGCGGTTCATGTGCTGGGAGAGGGGCGGTACTGCCCGCTACCACCCTGCACCTTGAGTAGGTAGAGCTCTCCCTCTTGACCCGGTCTCAGGTGAACTGGCTCAGGGGGCACGAGATCAGGAGGGCTGACTTTACCCCTCTGTCTGCCATGTGGTGGCACTGGTTGAGGTAAAAATGTCCTCCGTCCCTTCACCCTTTGCTACCAGGACCACAAAGTGGAAGAACTGTCCCTGTTCCTCATTGGCTGCAGTATACGGGAGAGCAGATATGGCACCCTGCCTGGGCAGCACACTAGAGTTGACAGTGTTGGTGAGGACGCAGGTGCGTGAGGCCTGTGGGAACGAGAGCGGGAGAGCTGCCCACCCCCGCCCTCTCCCTCATATGCCCTGGGGTGGCAAGAGAAACCTGCTCCTTACCACCTGCTACAGGCATGAGAACGGAAAGGCAGGCCCTGCCCTTCACCGAGCACAGCAAGCAGAGAGCGTGTCCTGCACCTAGTCTGGGTAGAGCGAGTGGAGCTGGTCCTTGTGGTGTGAGTGTGGTGAGCAGGACCCAAGGGTGGGAGAGCAAGAGAACTGACCTCGTTCCTCGCTGTCTGCTGCACTGGATGAGCTAGCCTGGGCAGTGCTGGAGAGCTGGCCTGGGTGGTGACGATGAGGGGAAGCTGACAGACTAACTAACCCAGTTACCCCCAGGCCCAGAACCAGGACTATGAGGTAGTCCACTCCAACATCCACCTCTTGTATGAACTGCTGGAGCATGTGAGGGTGTGGATCCAAACCTACAGGATCTCCATGACACAGAACAGCAATAAGATATCCGAGAGGGGTCCCAGTGAGGGCCCAGTATCAAGGGTGTAGCAGAAGCCAGAGGCCTTGAACCAGACCAGTGAGTCATTGCAATAAACACAAGTAAAGATGTATGGACTAAAGAGGAAATTGTGTGGCTCACTGGGCCACACTACAGCTTCCATGCAGAGATTAAAAAAACATTTTTTTTTAACTTTTAACTTTTGTTTTGGGGGGAGATTGCAAGGGCAGAGGGGATGGGGGAAATGAGTGGCATTGGAATACATGACAGGATATCCACAAAGAATCAATAAAATAAAAAATAAGTAATTTCCATGTAACGTATACTGAAATGACAAAAAAGGCTAAACCAATTCTTCCCTCGTTCTGCTGATGGACAAATCTCTAGGTCACCACATACTGAAAATAGTAAGCCTATTTCCAACTCTTAAAGACGCTGGACATTCTGAGTATGTTTTTAAATCCATGGGTTCGATGGCAGAGTGCCCGGCATCCTCTGTTAGTTAGGGTGTGGACCCTGAAATAGCTTTTGCTAAGAGGAAGAACTGAAAGCCAGGTCAGAGGGCTTGGTCAATCGAAGTAGCATGCAGAGCCCATGTCTGTCTGGTGGTGGGCTTCTGTCCCAGGGTCACTTGACCACGGCAGCCTCACAGGTAGTTCAGGACACATGGAGGACAGAGTGATACCTATTTGGCACTTTGTTGTTTGAGACATTTAGGATGTGGATTCAGACTCTGAGAACTTCCACTGGCCTGTCATGTGAGACATGAAGAATAATTTGTCTTTAGATAAGAAGAAGACTTTTTTTTTTAAATGGTTTGGCTTCCATGACTGGAGTGACCTGACCAGAGTTGGTCAGGTTTACACAGCCAGAGGCTGAGGCAGCAGACTTCCGGCAGGACTTACTAAAGCCATACAATCTTGTTCTGTAATGAGGCTGGCATGTAAATCAGTCTGGTTGGATGGTGCTCCATCCAAGGGAAGCTGGGACCTCCTGCCATGCTCGTATATTATAAATTTAACTCATTTGACTCAAGCATTTAGTTTTTATCACCAATTTTTAATATATCTGATTTTGAATATTATTTTGTATTAAGTGAAATTTCTGTTTATTTTAAACTTGTTTTGACTTACTTGTTTCAGGCTTAACTTTGACAACATATACAAAATATAATATGATGGAAGATAAAGCTTATCTCTACAAATAAATTACATTTGTACATAGCATGACTGAACATTAATTTATATATCTTAATTATCTTTAACAGTTTACGATTACAATTTTATCCCTGTTAAGTTTGAGCATTAAAATTATAATATTAAACTAAAGATCCTTTACATCAAAATAAACTTTAAACCATAGATATGGTCCACAAAGAGATTGATAACCCCATTTTCCTGATTCTTTTATAGTGCACTTTTACAAAATGCAAGTTTTTTTAAAAATATGACTCAGTTTGTAAACAAAGCACCTTAGAAGCTTGGTGTTGCTCCTTAGTCTAACAGAAGGGCGATACGGGGTAAGCAGAGGGCTCAGTGGATCTAGCTATTTTTATGGGTACTGACTTAGCTGATTTATACCATGTGGTCACCTTACAAAGGCAGTGGTAAAGTCACAGGTGACTGGGTCACATAGTTACCAAGATTGCCAAGTGGTGGCAAGCTACATGGTACTCCAAAGTGAGCCCACCAGGCACTTACCTTTTCATAAACAAGAGTTGAGTCTAAGCTACATACATGGTATGTTCTAGCAAGCTAAGATTATCTATACATCTTCTTAATTCACAATCAATGAACATAAAAACCCTTAAATACAGCAAGTTAAAAGTTCCGACAAAAGTTTTAAAGATAGTAAACAAAACCACGGAAAGGAAGTGAGAAATCAGAGTCAACCGCCTTTCCATTTGTAGCCCCAGAGTGGAAATTGTTAACTTCTTAGTGGTTCTCAGGTGTAAGGTGTCTTTTCCTGGATGTTCTCTTTCTCTTTCCTTCTCCCTCCATAGAGTCAGGTGGCCAGCCTGTGACCGGGCAAGACAGTGCAGAGGTGTCTCCATCTTGCCCCCTTACAAGTATTCATTTCAAGTTTAACTAGAATTTAATCTCCTTGATGAAGAATTCTGTGGAAAATTACTCAACTCTGTTCTAGGAACTCAAGGTATCTTACCTTAGCTTCCATTAAACTGCTTGCTTGTGCAAGTCTCTCCTACAGCTGCAGGGTGAGATACCAGGATGTGTGTGTGTGTGTGTGTGTGTGTGTGTGTGTGTGTGTGTGTGTTTTCTTTTAAAAGCCTCTTGCCCTAAATGTTTGGGGTTATACTTAGGTCCTGAATACCTAACTTTAGTCCCAGTCAACTGGAAAAGAGACAACTGGCTATGAACTATGTCTGAATAGTCATCTCTGGCGAGCTCCCCATGACATTAGAATGAAATTAAGTTTGTTTCTCATTGCTCTAGAGGCTAAATTCAAGCTCAGGTGACATCATCTAATGAGGGGCTCTTTGCTGTATCAGTCCCAAGGGAAAGAAACTACTCTCGAGATAGCTCACCTAGTTCTGGAAAGTAGGCATTGTTGTAGTTAGCTTCAGCTGTCCACTTGACACAGCCAGGTCTCCCAAGAAAGGATTCACAATTAAGGGACTGTTCAGAGGTATGTGGACTTTGAATGGGGGATTGTCTGTAGTGTTAATTGATGAAGAAAGGCCCAGCTCACTGTACTATTCCATGGACAAGTGCAGGGCTATATAAGATGGATGAGAATAAGCCTACAGGTGAGCCAAAGCAGTGTTCCCCATCTTTTCTGCTTCGGGTTCCTGCCATGACTTCTGTTAATGACTGTTATCCTATTACCTGAACTGTGAACCAAATAAATACTTTTCTTCCCTCAATTGGTTTTGCTAAGAGTGCTTTAACACATCAACAGATTGAAACTAGAACATATATTTATCCGCCTAAGAAGGCCGTGCCTTCCTATACTAACGGCCTCTTAAAATTTATATTTCCCAATACTGTCACAAAGGTCATTAAATTTCGGCTTGAATACTGGAGGATAAACCATCCGTCCAAGCCCAATCTCAAAGTCTCGTCCTTCACCTATTGCCATATCTAGTACTTTCAACTAGTAATGCATCTCCAGGCGTTCTGTCAATGGCCTCCACACCTCTGCTGCTCTGTCATGTCTTTGTCCCCACCTTGCCTGCTCTGTATTTATTCTCCACAAAGTCAGCCAAAAGATTTTCTTTAATGCACATACTACCCTATTATGTTGGTTTAAAAATCTTCAGTACCTTTCCATTATGGAAGCTGAAACTCTTTTCACATCCTCAACATGGCTTGCAAAACACATCCCCACTGGCCCTGAGTTTCTCTCCAAGCAAGCTCTTTTGGTCTTCTCCCCACACTCATTATACTTCAGATTTACAAACTTTCTCAGATTTGACATGGATCAGAATCTTCCCCTTTGGGAGGAAGCAGAGGTATGACAAAAGTCTAGGTTCAGATTATGCATGGGGGGGGGGCTGAAATTCACCTGATTATATTACACTGCTTATTAAACTAGTATGATTGCTAATGAGCACACAAAGTAACACAACATATATATGCTTAGCATTGCTGAAGGTGGGAAGGGAATATATCAGCCAAGTCACAATTAACTAGAGTCATTTAGGTTACAGTTTTATCTTGAAAAAATGAAATTAAGTTATTACGTTGAGTGTTCTATGATATGTAAGCCTTTCTGCTCTGGTGCACACTAATAAAATGTTATTATTTTCTCCTTCCTCTCTCTCAGACAGTTTCCTAGCACTTGTATTATTATTGAAAATATATTCTATGTGGGTGAATTTCAAATCTATACTTTAATAAACTCGAAAGCCAATTATATTTTCAAAACAGCCCCGAGGTCCTACACTACGTTTCAACAAGCTATTCAAGTTGAATTCTAGCTCAATGCTGGAAGCAAAACTTTACACTACTGTGCTATTCATGAATTCCACCAATGCAATTTATTTTCACATTTATCATAAGCAACAAATAAATCATGTGTTGTTATCAAGATGCAAAGCACACTTCGTGATACATTGCTTGTTCTTTTTATTGCATTTCTTTTATTGCTTAGAGAGTTTCCTCAATGATAAGCCAAAATGATTTCCCAAAAAATGAATTAGGAAAGATAGCAAGCTTTAAAACATTTCTCTTTGCTGTCGGAAAATTTCATTGCTGCAGCCACTATTTTAATAAACTAGGTAGAAAAGTAGTTATGGAGGCTTGGTGATTTCAAATGCAGTTGAGAATCAACAAAAACAAACCCCAACTGGTCTGATTTGATTACTAAGGGTGGCAGTTATGGTAACAGAAAGACTTGGATTTAGAGAACCCAAGTGTGAATTACTGTGGTAGCACACATTTAGGAAGGTAACTTCCCAGGCTTTGGGTTTCTCTGAAGGCTATTACACCTACTTGTAGGGTAGGGAGATCCAGGTGACCTGACCCACCGGGGTAGTGTTTGGCACATGAATAGCTGCTACAGTTTAAGGAACAATAGTGATGCAAACAATAGAATCCCAGCTTCTTTGGATTGTATTTATTCACAAAGGGAGATGCTAAACTGCTCCTGGTGTTCAAGCAACAGTGGCTGCCATGGATGTAGTGGCTGTTTCTATTGGTTCCCCAGATAATGGTGTTTTTCTCAGATGTGGCTGTCATGGGTGTACTAATTTTTGCATTATCCCTCTTACCAGTAATCTGGACTACTATGCCCAGGCATTATAGATTTCTAAAATTATTGGGGTCTATATGGTTTCTATATATAATGTTGTCTTAAAGGGACAGTCTCCTAGGTAGCTATGTTATTTCTAACCTTTCTGGAAAACAGAGCACTGGTTCATTGCTTTACTTAGTCACTTCTGTCACTATTTACTCAGTGTATAGCACACATCATGGGCTGTTCTAGGCAAGGGGAAATGACCACTATCAAACACACAAAAATGCCCAATCTTGTTTAGGGTGGAAATGCACATATTGGATGAGTGACGTCTCAGTGTGCAAGATGCCGATGATGGTATCAGGAGAAGATGAACTTGAGAGAGAGAGAGAGACTATGGAACCACCAATCTGAGGGTTCTGGTTTAAATATGGTGGTTCAAGAAGAAAAGGGGAGACCATTTAGGATAGACTGTGGAGATGACAAAGCCCCTCAGAAAGGAACACGCCAGGCAGAGGAGCTGGTTAGAGTCAAGACTGAGAGATGAGAGCTGAGGTCAGTGTGTCTCCAGAGGAGTGGGAGGAGGGGATTTGTAGACCACTCCAAGGACTCTTATGAGCAGTCTGTAGTGTCTGAGGCCCTCATCATTGCTGGCCCCACAGCTGGTCGCCTCAGGTCCAAGTGTCTGCTGACTACCTCTGGGTCTTGTGAAAACTGTGTCCCCACAAAAATCTCAGTGTGTAAGCTGAATTACAGAAGACAACAGCCAGAAGATCGGTTCCATTACGTGGGGCGTATGATTTAGAAGTGTCATGGGAAACGGAATTTGAAATGGAAGAATCATGAGTACCGGAAACAGGCAGTAACTGCTTTCTTCCCCAGTTCCCAAGAGCACCATTCTGTCTTCTGTCTGTGAATCTGGGTGCTCTGAGCACTTCATGGAAGCACAGTCGTGTGGTATTTGTCCTTCCGTGACAGGTTTATGTCACTTAACGAAATGTCTCCATTGTCCTTCCATGTTGCAGCATGTGCCAAGTCCCAACCCTTCTAGCGCCAAGTAATATTCCACTCTGCAGGGTGGCTTATGCGCTATCCCTTCAGCGTGGACTCGCTCTCTTGGACACTTTTCTTCATGTGTTCGCCTTACCTCAACCTCCTCAGACAACAATTTACAGGAGGACTAGGGAGAGGCAGGCAGGAGTTGCCTCTCCACCCTGAAGTTCAGCATGGGCGACTCATCTATAAGGTTAGATTTAAAGGTTGTAAAACCGTCACCTTATGTTCTACTGTTGTTCTTCTCGGAACATGGTGAAGTTAATCTGTAAGGAAATACGCAGGCTGGCAGAACCCCACAGACCCCCTTGGGCAGTCCACTGCAGCTCTGTTTCTATCTCAGGTAGTAGCCCTATTCTTTGGGTTATAACTCACAGTACAGTTTGAAAACAGATCTGTGGAGCTCATGACTATTCTAAAGCATTAGCAGCTTTATGACAAAGCTCTGTGTTGTTGTATTCTGTTAAAACGTGTCTCAAGAGGACACAGCGCTATGTGGTACCCATCTCAGAAAGCTCTTTGATGTCAGTAACACAGAGGCAATTTTCCACTCTTACTAACCAGCTGTTTCTCAATCATCTCAATTAGAGCAGAGTCATGCTGAGATGGGAGGAACTGGGAGAGCGGACATGGTGAGGCAAGGGGGGCATGTGTACCATTGAAGATTCTTCTTTGAGAAGCAGGTGGTCCAGGCTGCTGGCCACCAGGGTGGCAGAGTCCAGATTTACAAGAGTCCAGACAGGAAGCGGTCACTCCTTACTACCTGACCTTATGTAAAGAACAGGATGAGTTTGTCAGCACCTGAAAAGTAAACTCTAAATGTAGATCCATTGCCTTAACTCACACAGACACAATAGAGGTGATTCAACAATTGAAAACCAGTGAAGGCAGCAAGGTGGAGTCATGCACGCTTTTATTCCTGGGACTTGCGAGGCAGCATAGGTGGTGAGTTCGAGGACAGCTTGGGCTACAAAACAAACCCTGACCCCTCCAGAGAAAGAGAGAGAGAGAGAGAGAGAGAGAGAGAGAGAGAGAGAGAGAGAGAGAGAGAGAGAGAGAGAGAGCGCCAGTGAGGAGTTTTTTTCAGGTGCATTGTCATGGGTTTTTGGGGTTTGTTTGTTTGTTTGTTTGGACAGTCATAGATAGGACTCTCAACTTATTAACTACTTACAACCACCACCCAATCAGACTCCTTGAACTGCTTTGGGTTGATCCAGTGGACATATTTTAACAAATAATATTAAAGCTCTCCATCATGATGCTTTCATGTTTGGGGCTAGTGAGTAATGGGTTCATTCAATCTTGCTGTGCTAGGTAGAAACAGACTATGAGAGCCAAGTAATGGATTGTCTTCATAAAGTAACATAACAGAAAATCACCTCATAGAGGGGAAACTGAGGTTTCTCACAGATTCTGAGAAGTTGAGCTGCAAAGTCTGAGGACTGGAGCCGGTGGGATGGCTGCCATTTCTCATCTCCAAGGTTTGGAGACCATCCAGTCCTGTGAGCAGAGGGCCGACGAGTGTGAGTGTTGTCAGCTTAACACCTGCATCCTGAGGCTAGATGATCCGATTCCCTGCAGGTCGGGATCAAGTGTAAACCAGGGCTTCCCCTAATATTCAGTAGGGAATAGGTCAGGAGTGCCATTAGACACGATCTTAATACATATGCAAACACTAAGCATTTCAAGCTAAGAATGCCAAAATGATCTGTCCTACCATGTTGGTCAGTATACTTTCTAGACAGCCTGGAAGTCCATGTTCAAATGCAAAAGTCTGGGATTCCACGTAAACTGCTGTGCTGAGATGAGGTGGCCCCAGCCCAGCATTTCCTGCTATCTTTTTACATCTTTGACTTATGAATACCCAGCTCATATACCCATGTCTCAAACACCCCCCCCCCACACACACACCCAGACCCTTTAACTCCTTTCTTCTAGAATTACAAGCCTCAAGGAGACAGAGAAGAGAGAGTTTGAGGCTATCTGGGTATGGGTACCAGGTCCTGGGTTTTTAAAAACAGTGGGAATGGTCCATGTTGGGAAATAATGAGGCTCAGGGGGAAGAGAGTGAAGCCTGACTTCCAAGTGATGCTATCCTCACTCAGATGTTGATCTGTGGCTGCCTCTCACATCAGGGAAAGTGAGAACTTTGTTTATGCTTTATCATTCCTTTTTATAAGGCCTTGTTAACCACATCAACAAATACAAAAGAAACATTGTACATATTTTATTGTACCATGATCAAAAGTGATGAAGATTTCTTACATATTATCTAGGAAAGAGAAAAGCCGAAAAAAAATGGGTCTCAATAAATTTGTAGAGCCTAAGCAATATTTCCTTACTTTGAAGTTAACATTTGTTCTTCCTATACAACAATACAGCCAAGTTTTCATTTTCAAAGGTCAAGTAGACTGTCCATGCTGATTTTTATTGTTTTCCCTGTACATGCTCGCCACTTCTTCTCAGGAAACAACTCAAACATCACATACTGGAAAGTACGTCAGGTGAGAAGCCACCTAAGCTCTGCCCCCATAGCTTTTCCCTCCTGGGCTCTGCAGCAGCTACACCTGCGTGCATCCTCAGGTTCCTGCATGGCCCATTCTATTCGTGACGTTGGATTTTCTCATTTCCTGACTTCAATTTCCACTGCTGAAATTGAGTAGCATGATACCAATAGAACGGGAAAGAAATGACCCGGGGATAGACCCAAGAAGAAGTCAGAGCGCATCTCAGCTCTCAGGAGGGAAAAGATGGCAAGGATACCTTGTAAGCAACAAATTGAAAAAACGCCTTGAAAATAGTCAATTTTACCTTGGTCCCATGCACTGAGGTTTCTCACTGTCTAGAGAATTAAAGGCCAAGTTAATTGTACTTTTCCTTTCCTGTTCTTGCTTTATTCTAGTTTCTTGTATTCACAGTACCGTTTTCTCAAGGATTCCATTTTAATGGTACCATTCCTCTTGTTCTAGAATGTCCAGTGGAGAACTATTGTTTACATAATTTTATGTAATCAAGTGAAAAAATTGGAACACAAGCTTTAAATCCAAAACATCTGGGTCTGAGTGCCATTTCTTCAATATGCCATATGATTCGGAATATATTAAATAAGAGCTTGGTTTCTTGTTCCCTGAACAGTGTCCATTGCACAGTGGTAGGGATGATTTGAACCACTCAAGTTCCTATAAAGTGTTAGAATTCCCGTGGGGGTCTGGGGAATATAGCTTAGTTGGTTGAGTGTTAATCTACTGTGCATGAAGCCCTGAGAGTAGTCTCCAACACCACAAGAGACTGTCAATGATGGCACATACCCACCATCCCAATTGGGAGATAGAAGTAGAAGGATCAGAAGTGCACTGTTATTCTTGGCTATATGATGAGTTCAAGGCTAGCCTGTGCTACATAAGACTTTGATAACAGACAACCAACCTTCCGTAGCTAATTAACTAGATATGTATATACTTAAAGAGTTTGTACTTCTGTTTTTCTGTTATGAGCCTTGTCATTTGCTTTTAAGGCTCTGTTTACCTTTAAAGAACCTGGCTGGGACTGACCCAGTCAACAGTCAGCCCCTTCCTTGCTCAGACCCAAGTTCCCAGCCCCTTCCACTTCCACAGTGTACTGCCTGAATATAATGTACTCTTCTGCGGACTGTAGCAGAGCATGTGAATTGGGGCATGAGAAACTCCATCCTTTGCCTGATGACAAGTACCATGATTTGTAGCAAGTTCTTCAAAGCACCACAGTACCCATTCCTTTTGGAAGACAGGACCAAAGAAACCTCAAGGCTCCCTGTTGGGGAGAGAGGCTAACAAGCACCATCAAAAACAGTGGAGGCATTTGCAAGAGTGTCCAGGCAAGCTAGGCAGAGAAGGATAATATAGACAGGAACTATGGCCCCAGAATTGGGCAGAGAGGCCCATGCTTTCTTCCTTGCTGTTGGCAGTAGGAGGAAGGAGGCGAGAAGAGTAGGAAGAGCAGATCTTGGGCGTTTTCTCGGGATCAGCTTTTGCTCCAGAATCTCGAGTATTAACTAGCACAGAGAGGAGCCTGGTACTTGGGCTTCCATATGGCAAGGGCTGGGAACAAGTACTTCTGACCCAGTAGCTCTAACTGAAGCCTCCAGGTCTAGCATCTGA
Source organism: Microtus pennsylvanicus (assembly GCF_037038515.1). Taxonomy (NCBI): domain Eukaryota; kingdom Metazoa; phylum Chordata; class Mammalia; order Rodentia; family Cricetidae; genus Microtus; species Microtus pennsylvanicus. Next base: position 23,959,075 of record NC_134583.1, read on the forward strand.
GACACTGGGTGAGAGAGGGAAGGACCAAGGCCAGGTGACTGGATATAGGCTCCGCAATGGGACAAAAGGTCTTCCATGAACTCTTATTGGTGGGGGATTGAGCCATGAGAAAAAAAGGTTTCCTGCCCTGGGAAAGGCCTGGAAAATGTGTGGAAACTAGAGCGATTCCACATCCTTCCAGACTATGGGCTCCGTGAGCATAATCATTTCTAATGTCTCCAGTGACGAGCAAGCATGGCCTGCAGATGTTTAGTAACTATCTCTTCCTTATCTAAAATAAGAAAGCCGCCCATCTGGCAGCCGAGCAGGCTCTGCATTCACGGATCTTTCCTCCACACAGCTGTCTGCAGTGATTCAGCCTCATGGGTACCATCGTTTCATTGCTGAAGACTACTGTTTACTTCCAGGGAATAATATTTTGGAGAAGCTCGTTCAGCCGACTCTAATTATTAACAATATGTTTCCTACTTCATTTAGACATCGAAAAACTGATAACCAAACATTTAGCCTCATGAATTAAGTATTTACCCCAGCAAATCATGATAACCACGAGATAATCATTCTAAACTGACATTAGATAGCTGATCCTCTGAGTTTTCATCTTGTTTCTTTGGGTGGGGTCCTGAAATGAGTTCAGTCTTAGCTGATGACAGAATCTGTCTCAGCTTTCAGGGAGGTAACATAGCTTGTAACAGGAGATGTTCTCCAGATGCCCATGGCTTCCCTTGCTGGACTGTGACTCTCCGGAAGAGCTCCATGTGTGTTGGGCACTGGCTTTAAGAAGAAGAAGAATGCTCCCAGCCTTCCAGAAAGCTGGGGACAAATAAGTTGTTAAGGTCTAGAACATCTAAGCTTGCGGTGGTGGTGAGCACAGATCACAAGATGACAGTAAGATAGTATCAGTTTGTATGTAAAAAACAACTCCAATCTTTGAGTTGGTTGGTACTGGTCAGAGTACATATATTTTTTTCTTTCAATAAATAATCACATTTCTTTCCAATGCAACCTCTTTGAAGAGAAGTGTGTATATACATATATCTGATCAGAAGCTTTTCTCAACCTGTGGTAGCCTCCACAATTATACAGTTTAAGTGATGCATTTTAGTGCTGAGTTGTATAATAATAAACTGGTAAAAATAAATTTTGTCAAGGTAATTTCAATAGCACCCAACACAATAATGTTCATACTCTCTGTATGCAACTATTTATCTATACAGAGCTATGAGAATAAAGTCACACCCAATAAAGGCTTCAGAATCATAGTCCCTCATCTGTTCATCGCTTGTTGTTAAACACACAAGCAGTTGTCTTCTAATTTGCTCATGTGAAGCAATGGCTTCCATAAAAATGAGTTCAACAATGTTTCCAAATGATGATCATTAGGCTAATTTATAAATGCAGAGCTGGCTCTTTCCTCACAACGTAGCAACTGCTCCTTAGTTGCTATTTCAAAGTTAATGGATCTTCCAATGGTTTTGCACACGCTTTATAGATGATAATGCTATAGTAAGCAAGAAGAGACACCTGTTGGAAAGTGTGCTGTTGATCCGCTTTAGAAGTTCATCTGGAGTAATAATACTCTGGGTATTCACCCATTCAGACACTCAAAATAGAATTTATAAGTGTTCAATTGGATGTGTGCGTGAGTATGTGTGTACATGTGCGTGTGTGTGAATCTGAGTGATCCTTCCTCCTTCCTAGTGATTCTTCCTACATGTAAGCAGACTCTGAGAATTTACTCAATTCTTTCATGATTTTCCTTCCTGTAGCTAGCAAAGTGCAAGCTCTGCCTGTCCTTCATATGTATATGTATGTACATGTATATATATATGTGTGTGTGTGTGTGATACATATACATATATAGTTATTAAGTTAAATAGTTACATATATAGTATACAGGGTCCCATGTATCCTGGTCTGGTCTCTCCACCTCCTATGTGCTTGGTCAGGTCTTTGAGAGCTTGAAACCAGGGTTTGGACATGCTAGGCAAAGACGCTATACCCAGTACAGGCACCCAGTTTTATATCAAACATTAAATATGCAAAAAATGAAAGCTTTAATCAAGAAGCACATCATTAACAAAGGAAATGGACACATGCTATTTTCGAAGTGTATTACAATGTATATGTGGAGTGCCAGAAGAACAAACAGGAAGAGGGCATCCAAACTGTGGGAGGGGTTCTCAACAGAGTCCAGACTTTTAGGGCAGGCGGAGCATGTCCTTTGGGAAGGAAAATCACGATAGAGCTGAATAGCCTCTCAGAGTCTGCTTGCATGTAGGAAGGATCTCTGTGATCGACAGTGAGGTGGATTAGAAGCAGACTCTGGCCAGCTAATCCAGGTATGGTTCAATGCAGTTCTTCCCATGAGAGTAAAAGATTTCTTGCCAAATAATACGGGAAAGATACTGAGCTACATATAATTACTACCCCTGCTAATCACTAATGGATTTTGCATGACCACCTTTTCAACTGGTGTCCTTAGTTATGTGGTTGCTTATCAATGTGATTTTTACATGTGGGAAGATCGCTAAGATTGCTGTTTTGGGGGTTCATTTCAGTGGGGGAAGAGGAGGAGTAAAAGTGAATTTAAAAGTGGCCCGAGGATTGATCCAATTTTACATGTATCTCTACAGGCACATCAGAATCTTCCTACAACCCCAGTGACTGCACGGAAACGAAGTGTGATCAGAAAGACATTCTCCACTGAACTATTATATTATTCTCATAATTAGTTCAGTAATCTAGATGGAAACTTCCTTCCACCCTGCTCATGCCAGCTGCGTGTCTCATTTCCTGATGCTGTCACCAAAACTTAGAGTGACAGCCATCCAGGAGTGTGGGAAGGGCTTGCTCCACCTGCTCCGAGCTTCTTGATGACACAGCACTACCCCTTATTCATGACGGATGCAATCTGAGGCCCCAGGCTCCCTGGATGGAATCTAACTAATTGCACTATGGCTATCTCTACACAAACCTCGATGAAATTTAACTTACTAACCAGACTCAGCCAGAGACTAAAAGGCAACAATTAAAGATAAACAGGACAGTTATGATAGACTGTAATAAACTGTGAAAGTTACAAAATCTATTTTTTAGAGTTTTCCATGTACTATTTTTGGCTCATAGGTAATCACGGGTAATTAAAATGTTTCAAATGAGAAAACAGATAGGAGGGAAGTGCTGCATTCGTGTGGCTAAGAGCAAAACTGAAATACAGAATCCTGACCTAAGGACGAAACAAGCGCATCTAGAATCCACATAGCTATGGAAACCAAGAGACCACAGCATGGCAATGCATCTATAATAGCTGGCAAGATTATAATCACTCTTCATTAAAAGGCTTAATTAACTAGCAGTCTTGGGTCCAGTTAGGCTGTACTCATGTTTCAGAGTGATTTCCTACTAAAATGGTTAATATAAAATTATTCATATGTATGATATTCTAGCTTCTTGGAGAACCGGGTCCACATGAAATGGGCCTTTGAAGGGGGCTGAGAAATTTTCCCGTGCAAGACACAGATTACAAATGAATGAGTAATTAAAGGAGGTGATGTTAACTAAAGCCAAGGGTCTTTCCAGACTAGACAACCCAGGGCCACTTTTGGCTGGGGTAGGCAAATCTCACCTCCCTCACACTGAGCCCTTTCTTTTTTTTAAAATTTTTTTTAACATTTATTTATTTATTTATTAGGTATACAGTATCCTCAGTATTCTGTTTGCATGTCTTCCTGCAGGCCAGAAGAGGGCACCAGATCTCATTACAGATGGTTGTGAGCCACTATGTGGTTAGTGGGAATTGAAATCAGGACCTTTAGAAGAGCAGGCAGTGCTCTTAACCACTGAGCCATTTCTCCAGCCCCCACACTGAGCCTTTTCTAGGACTTCAGAGGACAGCAGGGATAGTTCAAAGGAGACACATGCACACAGCACAAGTTTAAAACGACCCTTAGAAATCCTGGGGCCATTTGCTTTACCATCACCTATTCATAATGGTACAGAAAGGAGGCCAATGACATAAAAATGTAACTCTATACCCACTACTTTCTTCAGAATACCTAAGCTGGTCTGTGCACTGCAAAAGAGCCCGGTGGAATCCTCCACTGGCTCCAAATAAGAGCAGAAGATTCAAGGAAGCCTAAAAGTGGCTGCCAGGAATGAACCCTGAAAGTCAGCTTTCTTGTGCTCATTCACATCATAGGCATGACCCCAGGTGTCCTGTTAATAACCCACAAACATGCAAATACATCAACTCACATTTGTTCGATCCTAACCATTGTCTTTTGGACACTTTACTATCATGGTTCTAGATAAATCTTCGACTTTATGTGGTAATTCCAAATAATATATTCTCTATATGTTAATATGGGTTCTTGTCGTTGCTGCTGACAGCCATTGCCAGGGAGTTAGAATTAACCACTTTTGCAGAAAGAGTCTCCTATAACTCGAGGTGACCTCAAATTTGTCACCTGGCCCAAACTGGCATTGAACTTATCCTTTTGCTTTAGCTCCAGCCTATAGCTCACCCTCTGGTGCTGCTGCTACAAGACATGAGTCCCAGAGCTGTTTTTTCTAAAAATGCCCCACCAGATAGAGTGTGAAACAGTCACTTTAATCTATCTGACTGTCTCAGAATAGGAAGGAGTCCATTAAATGTTTGTCAAAAGGGAAAGCTGCCTGCCTAGTTCACTTAAGCTGTTCGTAGTCCTCTACTTCCTTAGCTCATCCCCGCCCTAATGTAGGCTTTGGGATTCTATGACCTGACAATAGCAGCCCCTCCCCCAAAGTCACTCAGAAAGGGGGATCCCCAGAGAAAGACCTGCTCGGCAGACTCATACTCTAAAGCACATCTGTCTAATGCTGACAGTGGGACCACACTTTGGTCCCTTAGTGTGAACCATTGTTCCATAGAGCTCATTAGTGATACTAATGGATGAATAAGAAGCAGGCTAAGAGGCTCGAGCTTAAAAAGATAAGTGGAAAAAAGTAGTGTGGAAGGTAGCATAGTCTTCAAGATCTTTATTCTGACATGGTATGCATTTGTAGCGCCAGGTCACCAAAGGACATTATGTCCTCTAATTGAAAGCACATTAAGGAATGCTTTAGGATCAGAAATAGGGACCTATTAAAAAAGCTCTGACTTCACTATTACTAAGAAAATCATTTGGCATGAGACCGTCTTTGTGTGAGACTATTAATGGTGTTTTCTTCTGCAGTGCACATCAGATAGTCTGTTTCTGTACTCCTAAAAGAATCTGAAGAATTGTTTTCTCGAATGTTTTAAAATGTGCTGTCCTGGGTTTCATTAGAACCTTGATAACAGCAACGGGTATACCATTTCAACGCATTTAAAGTTGTATTCATCCCTCAAAACTGTATTGAAAGGAATTCAAGAGTCACACAAATGGAAACTTCACACCGCTTTTACTCTTGGAACACATTTCCATCCCACTCCATGTGTAGAATTTTTCCCAGTGCCCACAAGCTTTCCAGATCTATTCATATTTCCGTGAGGCTCAAACTCGTTTTCCTTCCCTCATGTTGTTAGATGGAACCATTTCCTATTCACGTCCTTAAAGCACTAGCGTAGAGTTATCCATCCTTTCTTTTACTCACTCCATCTCTCCTCAAGTTCTTTTACTCAAGCCAGTACTGCCCTGCCTCATCAGCATCCCTCAGGGCTTGCTGGACACTAGGGGGAGTTTCTCGGGAGGCCAAGGCATGCTGTGAACTTGTAAGGGCAAACACTGGAGCAAATGCCTATCATAATGAAAATCAGGAGAGCACATTTAAAAACACGGGAAGAAATTATTCTCCAAAATTCTTTAGGCATGCACAAGCAAGTGTATCTCATTTAGAAGACAGCATGATTGAAATGCCATTAGCCTAGGACTAAGCCAGTCTAAAGTTCTGCTCAGAACACAACTATGTGCTTTATTTAAAGTCTCCCAATATAATGTACTTACTGCTTTCAAAATGGATGAAATGACAAAACAGAATCTTTGAACAAATAAGCCCTAATTGTTTCATTTGTTTACATCCATGAGAGGAGGCACCATAGAAGGAGGTATTACTTTCCCCAGGCGTTCTCATATTTACATAGTAAATATTTGCTTAACAAATGATAACTCAGTGAACAGTTATCAAGAAAATCAGTGACTATAATAATTTACAGTGTGTTTCCCATACTATATTCAAATCAGGGCACACTCACCTTGGGCATGGCTTTATTTACAAAGTCAAATATTGAATTCCTATTTCAAATCTTTTAAGATTGATACAATATTTATACACATAAGCAGGCTAGTTCAATACATGTGCATCGTGTGTAATGATCAAATTAAGGGAGTCAGCATTTCCTTATCCTCAAACATTTATCATGTCCATATATTAAAATAATCAATTCTCTTTATCCGAGTTTCAGAAGTGGTTGATGGTAGTAACATGGGAGCTGTAGCCCACTTCGGCAGCAAGGGATAATGCAGGAGATAGACGTATAATAAGATGTAGATGAGGGAGACAGAAAGGATAGGCTCTGGGGAAGGAGAAAGAATCCGGATCCAAAGCCTGCTCAGCGGAAGCAGGGATTTCAGAGGAGACAATATGATCTTTGGGTGCTTTTCAGCCAGATGTTAAAGGATCCACTAAAGGATGATTCTACAATACAAAACAATTTTAAAGTTTGGGTTGGAATCTTTGGATTTGTATTCCTTTTATTTGAAAATATATTTAAAATTGTTTTGCTATTTTTATTTGCTAAAATGAAGCAGTTTGGTACTTGGATGGAAAGGAATGGATTTAATCAAACAAAAAGCATTTAACACAGATTTCTCAAGCACCTGCTATATATCAGAAGGCACCCGAAGTGGGACCAAGACACGAGGATGGAAGTAAAAGACCAGCTAAGGACTTTTTCCCAAGATGCTTTTAATACAGTTCTTATACAGAAACCATTCAAACAAGGGTTGTTTCACAAGATAAACAGAGGTACAAAGTGAAGGTATGTAACACCTACTTCAACCATCTGTTGGGCACTTATTAGTGTTCTGTGCAATTTCAAACAGCATCTTACGTAGTTTTTAGAACAATAACGCTATGATGTTGGAAGCAAGCTCTCTCCAACAGCTGTGAAGGCTGACATTTATAGATGTCAAGTTCAATGTCATATATCTAGAATGTGCCAGCTCCACAATTTGAACTGAGAGGTCTGACTCCGTGAGCCAGAGGCTTAGGAAGCAAGTGGTCTTGTGGAAGCTAATGGAGCATTTTCTAGAAACAAGAGAGAATGTCTGCCTTGGGTGCATACTTATGATAAAAAATGAATGCTAAATCCCTCAGCTGTAACTTAAGGCAAGCAGAATTTTGTCAGCTCTTGAATTCGATAATTCTTCTTGTATAGCATTTCAGTCACAGTGGGAAACTAACGTTTTCTGAATAGATAGAAACTGCATGACTGACTGAAAATGTAAACTTCCTAAACAAAGATGTACCTGTAGTAGATCTGACTCTGAGAGCCTTCTCCCACCAGACACAGACTGCTTCACTGCTGGCCCCTGGCTCTGTGCGTCATGCTGGGACCTCATCCTGTCCTTCCCAACCTAGCCGCTTCCTGTTTGACACTCTTAAAAACTATGGTGGTGATCTAAGTCGGCCTGACATGGCTTTAGCTCTTTTCCTGCTCATCCCGTTGTCTTCCCATCATTTGTCTCATAGCTGAATTCTTCTAATTCAATTCTTGCCACTCTAGTCCCCTGCCCTTCAACAGCTCCTCTCCCCAATTGAAACTGACTCTAATAGAGCCGCTAATTCTCAGGAGGACCCGAGTGGTTAATGCACTCAACATTTCCAGAGGTCCCTTCTCTTGGGCATTTGTCTTTTAAAGAAGGCAAGTCTTCATCCCAACGGCATGACTTGTTTTTATGCAATGTGATTTGATGTGAGCCATATGTGGGCATATAGAGGAGGTTTTATGCTAATCCTCACACCACACCACTTAAAGGATAGCTATGTATAACGCTGATACTGCAGGATGACAATTCACAGAAATACACCAGCTCTTTCAGAATGCATTGCAAGGCTCATTTTAAGACCAGCAGGACCTTGTTTTCCTGCTGAGAGTCACATGCCCACATTGTGATGTTTTTAGGTCCCTGTGAGGCACTTCCCCATGTGAACCATAGCACCGGGTAAGTACTCTTCTCCTGGAAAAGGGCTTAGGGAGAGTTGGCGTGTGTGTGTGTGTGTGTGTGTGTGTGTGTGTGTGTGTAGGCATCCATTGTTATTTCATATGACTCTACTGGATAGTTCATTAGCACTGAGAGGCACTGAGTTCTCCCTTCCTAAGTGACATCAAGTAGAGCCTGCATGTGTACTTTTCAGCCCTCATTCAAATGATGTTTTATAGAGATCGGATCTCACTTAGGAAATGATCAAGCCCAGGCAAGTCTGTATCTTCTTTTAAACTCCTCAGTCTTAATTACTCTCAGTGATGGTTTGGACATGTTAGATCACTCCCTGCTTTAAGCTGATAATGGGGACTCCGTAGCAACATCAAAAGGCATAAATTGTGTCAAATCACTATGCGCTGGCAAGAGAGTTACTCCACTGCCATTTATCTTTCCGTGTAGGCACTTAACTACATTATACAATACAACTTTTATGATTAATTGCACAGAAATAACCAGAACTGACTGCAGCAAGCTCTTTGTTTCCCCTTCAACAGGCTTTAACCCGCCTGGTGGACATCTCTCCAGAGCACCAGAAATAGCATGAGAAAGATGCTTGTGTTGCTTGGAGAGTTCTAGCACATTATGAAGTCTCTTCTCACATGAAGATACATGACCTAAAATACATGAAAACTTGAGTCCTGTAATCTTTCCTTGTAACTATTAGCAAGAGCATAAAATCAGCAAATGTTGACATTCCGTTTCTGGCAAAAATACCTCCTCAAAACCTGCAAAAAGTATGGGTGTGGGTGCTGCTTGTGCACATGTGAGTCCCAGTGTGAGACCAATGTTGCTGTCCTGAACTATGATGCATAACTTCAAGGCATCATTCAGTTAGGCTTGTTAATGTTGACCCATCTCTTGTGAGTCGAGGGAAAACCCAGCAAGTTTTGTGAAGGGTATGGAATCTACTAAGGTGATTCTTGCTTTGCCATGGGAGGGTCTTACTATTTCTCATCTAAAACACTGGGAAGGAATGAGACTTTTAATCTTTAAGAATGATTTATTGCAACCCAAAAGTGGCTCCTCCACCCTTTCAGTGCCATTCCTGTTGGAGCCTAGTTTCTTATTCATTCTCAAAGCACCATTTTCTCTCACTGTCAGTGAAAAAGATGCTTCCTTGGGATTCAGTTTGAATTTGATTGTTTTCCCTTTATATTCATGCAGGGTACCAGGTGCCAGGAAACCTTTGCAATTGTCCTGGGATCAAACATCAATACATCAGCAATAACATTGACTATACAGAAGCATAAAATGTAACTTACAAATAAAGGTTGTGGTACAATCTCTCTCTCTCTTTCTCTCTCTCTCCTTCCCTCCCTCCATCCCTCCCTTTCTCCCCCTCTTTTCCCCTCCCTCTTTTTCTCTGGGTGTATATAAATATCAATAGATATGGACACATATAAACTTACATGCTCCCTCTGGGAGTTGTCACTGTTGCTCCACTAAAGACAAATAATCAAAGATCCAGGGAAGTAAGGCAAGAAAGTATAGCTCACAGCACAAAATTAATTTGCATTCTTTGCGCAACATACAAAATTGAATCCCAGGTGAATTGTAGCTTTAAGTGGAGAAAGTAAACAACAAATCTTTCAGAAAAAATAGATCATCTCCAAGTTCATAAAAAGTACTAATTATTAAATCCTTAAAGTGGGCTGCATTAAAATTATCAAATTATTTTCAAGACACTATGGAATAGATTATATTCACAATGTTTTGCAAATTGTAATTATATATATATATATATATATATATATATTTAAAATATATAAATGACTTCTGTCGGTGACTAAATCAAGGAATATATGAATAAAGGAAGAATATGAATGAACACTTTATCAAAGAATATGAATGTACACTTTATCAAAGAAGATGTTCAAATAACCAGTAAGTATACAATATAGTATATTGGACATCAAAGACATGCAGATCAAAACTCATTGCAATATTGCCATGTCATCATAGAGATAACTCGGGTGTAAGGCAAATGCTATGAAAAACTAGCTGAGCTGTTTAAAGATTGGGATGATTGCTGGTGGGAGTTAAAACTGGTATGTTCATTTCAGAAAACTCTTTATAGTAGTGTCTACTGAAACCACCCCAAACTCAGCAATTCCTATTTTATACTCAACAGGAATACTTCTCAAAAGAAGTGTTTATTGCTCTTGTGGTCACCACAGCTTTAATCTGGACACAACTCAATGTGTTCTGAAGTGGATTGGCTCTGTCGTGATGTGAGAATGAGTGAAACAGAGCTAACATGCAAAGATGAACACCTCTTCTGAGTGTAACACCAAGGGAATTACCCAGACAGAACATGTGTGGTCCTTAGACCCTGGTAAGTCAATAAAACTCAGATGTGATGGTAAAATCAGGAGGCCATCATCCATTGGGAAGCAGAAGTGACTGGTGAGGATTCAAATAAACTTCCACGTGCTGGTAATATTCTGTGTCTTGGCTTGGTACTCAGCCACATAGTATATGTTCATCTTCTGATTTTTTTTTCCTTCTTAAAGATAAGGTTTTATACATAATGCTGGCTTTGAGATTATTACTCAAGGGTGGCCTTGAATTACTGCTCTTTCTGCTCAAATCTGAGATGAAGGAGGATGTGACCAAATACAAATGATTGATTTGTGCATTGTGGTGTAGTTTGTGCATTGTTTTGTATGTTATAGCAATAAGAATAGTCACATTAAGAAATAACAGTTTAGTTAGGTAGCATACACCCTTAATCCTAGCACTCAGGAGGCAGAGGCAGGAGGACCTCTGTGAGTTTGAGGCCAATCTGGTTTACATAGTGAATTCTAAGACAGCCAGAACTACAAGTCTCAAAACAAAACAAAACAAAACAAAATAAGCAAAACAAAACAAATAATAAATAAATAATAAAAGCCCAAACATATCAAGAACAAAAGACATTTTGTATGAATTATATGCTTGAACATTTGGTGTGGGAAGTCCTTCTGTATACGTGTTGATTTATTGGTCAATGAACAAAGCTACTTTCTGCTAATGACTTAACAGAGTATAGCCAGGCAGAAAATCAAAACAGAGATGTAGAGAGACAGTAGGTGGAGTCAGTGATGTGTCATGTAGCAGTTGGAGGAGACAGACACACCCTGGAACTTTACCAGGTAAACCACAAGCCTCATGGTAAAATACAAAATAATGGAAATGGGCTAACTTAAGATATAAGAGCTAGCTAGCAATATCCTAAAGATATTGGCCAAACAATGTTTAAAATAATATAGTTTCTGTGTGATTATTTTGGATCTGAGTGGCTGGGAATGAATGAGCAGCCTCTGGTAACAGATTGATACCAACATGGCCAACTAAATCCACTTAAAACCTGAGAAAGCTTGGAAAGGAATTCTAGACACAAAAGAATGGAGGTAAGCATGGCTTCTTGGTAGGCGGCATTTTTTTTTAAGATGGGCTCTGTTTACTGGTGGGTGCTGTGGCTCCTTTAAGAGAGGTGCAGTAAAAACTGCATGGTTTCTTTAAAAATGATGGCTTCCTGGTTTGCCAGCAAAAAGGGCTCTGGCTCTTTCAGGAAGTCCAGCTATATAACCTTTAAATGGAATCTATGAGCAGAATACTATGGCTTGCTTAATGCATAGACCCTCTGTGTGCCTGAAAATGGGGCAATGTGCATGGCTCTCCGCGACAGTGAACATGCCTCCTCCATGTTGGACTGGGCAGAGTCAACAAGCAGGACCATGGAGTTGGTCCTAGCCATGCCTACTTAGCTTTGTGCTCCTGGTCAAAAAATAATTACAGATATGCACTACAATAAAAACAAATACAGATGGAAAAGACCTCTAAGTGGGTCACAGTATTGAATAAATATACATAGGCTTGAGAGAGATAGGAAAAAGAGTATAGACTGTTATAATATAAAAAAGTACAGTCATAGATCAAAGGAGTAAAGATAATAAAATAAATATTAAACTTGTGAAAAAAGTAAGAGTAAAAAAAATAAGTCACGTAAAGATGGACTATACACAGAAAATCTGGATTATGTACCCTATTGTGTTTTTTTTGAATATTTTGACTGTGAACGAGCTAAGTACAGAGAGACATTTCATTGTATGGGCTGCTAAGCTAAACTAACATATATATTTTAAAGGTATCATGACTTCAAAATTTGAGTCTAAGGATATGTTGCTCTGGAAAATAGGTTCTTCTTTTTTTCTATAGAGGATGAGAATCTGTGTATTCCTTCCAGACTAATATGGTTTGGTGGACCAAGACCTACTGAAAAGTCACCATAAACACCCCAGAAATTACTTTGCCTAACAAAAATCAGAAAGCATTTTGGAGAGAACTATGCCCAAATTCCCAAATATTGTTTATAAATGTTTGTTTACATTTAAAGAAGGATATGCTATAGAGATTTGGGTTGGTATGGATTTTGGTTTGGTTTACTGATACAAATTTAAGATAAATTTTGTTAAATTATATATATATATATATAATTATATATATATGTATATATATACATACATATTTCTGCTCTTGATTAAAGTATTGTGTTTCTGCAGCTCGTTTTAAAATGTTATGTTATATTAAGAAATATAGGTTAATAGAGATTCATTTATAATAGTCAAACTTATAGTCATGTTAGGTTTTCTAGATGTACAGAAATGTATTTCAGACGGACAGATATTCTTCAGATCTTTCAAAGACTACAGAATATCGCATTTAAAATGTTTTAAAAACTTAGAAATTTTTGTGACAATGAGACACATCTGCTCCTGGCAGCACCAATTACTTCAAGAGGAATACAGGAATCTCAGAGGCTCCTTAGGGAGTTTGCTAGCCATTTGGACAAGAAACTGCTCTTGCCTGAACTGCTTGATGTTATGCTGTATGAAATGTACATGAATGACCCAGAGAAAAATGACTGCTGAATTTGCCTAAAAATGACATGATCCTTTGGAGTTCCTGCTTCATGAAAGAACAAAAAGTCTGCTAGACATTCTGCAGGACACAAAAGGAAGAAAGTGCCTTCTAATATAGGTGGAACTGTCTTTGAAATTTCCTGCTTCATAAAAAAGTCTGCTGTATACTATTGGCCTATAGGCTGAAGATGGATGTCCCAATGTTACAAAAGAAATTTGGTGATTGTCCAGGCAGTGAGATGTCTCTGTCAATTCTAGAGTTTTAGATGTTACTTAAAATGCACTTCCTGTTTACTTAGGTAATATTACATTTGTCTGGAGTCTTTGATAAAGTTGAAGAATAGATAATTGCAGTTATAGCTTTTCTTAGTTATGATAAAAGATAAAGTATATATAAATATTGTAACTACAATTCTTGTTTGATAACTTTTGTTGTATATAATATTTCTATGTTAAAGTTAACACCTTCCTTTTTATTTAAGCAGAAAAGGGAAAATGGTGTGGGAAGTCCTTCTGTACCTATGTTGCTTTTATTGGTTAATGAAAAAAGCTACTTTCTGACAATGGCTTAACAGAGTAAAGCCAGGCAGAAATCAAAACAGAGATGTACAAGAGTAGGCAGAATCAGAGAGAAGCCATGTAGCCACCACAGGAGACAGACACTTCTGCTGGAGCCTGCCGAAACTTTGCCAATAGGTAGGCCACAGCCTCGTGGTAAGGCACAGATTAACAGCGATGGGTTAGTTTAGAATATAAGAGCTAGCAAAAAATACACTTAAGCTATTGACCAAGCAGTATTGCAAACAATAGAGTTTCTGTGTGATTATTTTGGGTCTGAGTGTCTGGGAACAAATAAACAGCCTCCAACTACAGGCATTTACTGTTTAAGCAGTCCTCAGTGCTACTCTGATTTCTTTAAAGAATTTTTTCCCCCAGATTAAGCATGTCTGCACTGAAAGCTTATTTGTCACTTAGAAGAGAAATCACTACAGAGGCAAATGCTTCTAGGCATCTCTGCTTTGAATGGGTTTCAGTGACTCTGAAAGCTTCTCCATTAGTAACTAACAGCATGTTAGACTTTTCACTTTCATGGCCTTGACTCAAAGACTACTATGCATTTTACTGAAGGATTAGATGCTGGAGTAAAATGTCTTTTCTACAGAAAGTAGTCAGGCTTTAGATATCCAGGGTTGCCCCAGTGGGTAGGAAGCTATGACCAAGAAAAGAAAAAATGACCAAAACACCCTGACCAAATTATCGTGGTCTGGTTTGTTCTTGTGGAAATGGCTATGGCTGCTCAGAAAGTTCAATCTAAGATTAGGCTTGGCTCCAAGGCTCTAGGATTTAATTGTCTCATTTCCTCTCTCAGTGATGCAGCTTGCTGTTTCTTGGCTACAGTTTATGGTGATTATCACACAGCCTAGGAGGTGGTGAGAGCCAGTAGTGATGCATTGGTTTTGACCATAGCCATGGAGGATGAGTCATACAAACAAGTTTGGCTTGTAGTAGAGTCTAGACTTAAAGCCATGCATTCCACTCCTCTCAGGAATACTTTTAAAATTCGTTCCTCTCAGGGCTTCTATCTTTATACCACTATTGAACAAAGCAATAGATAGTTGTTGAAAAGGCTGTTTCTTATCCAAACAAAATGCAATAATTTGGCAAATATCAAATGCTTAGTATTGTTTGAGACAATGAGTTTCTTTTTTAGAAAATTATACATCGGTACACATAAAACATACACATACATGTACAGAAATGGCCAGCATCGAAGAAGATCAATCATATGACTAAAGATGCTTTTTGTGTGGTTCTGTTTTTATCAACCATGTGTCCAGATATGACCTATCTTTCAAGTCTGGACTTAAATGTCTGTTATACATTTTCATCTTAAAGTTCCTTCTAACACTTAAAAAGGACCATTGTCTAAAGTGAGACATTTTGTCTCCAGCTCTAAAAGTCTTTCTCATTTTAGCATTTAGATACACCGTCAATCTTTCTGGTAACAAGTCCAACCTAGAAGTTTCTTTTTTCTCAAGGTAGTTAAAATTTGCATTTCTCTCATGAGTAATTATGTAGAAGACTTTCTTCCAATGTGCTAACTTGACAAATTGTCTGTTCAAATATTATTTGAATATTATTCTTGGATAGTCTATAACTTTTTTCTTAATGAGTGTTGAGAGTTCTTCATATATTTTAGGCACATGTTCTTTATCAAAGCTGTAGTTGATAAATACACTGTCCGCTTAATTCTAAGAGTAGCTTTATAAGAAAAATTTTTACTAGCAAAGTTAAGAATATTTTCCTGTAGTGTCTGTTTTTGTGTTGCATATTGAGAAATTTTTGCATTATCCAAGATTCCTAACAGTTTTTATTAGAAGCTCTATAATTTTTATTTATACCTGCATATATTTTGTCTTCTCTCTCACTCTATCTGTAGTGTTCTCCCTCTTGTCCTTTCCTCTTTTTTTTGTTTTTAAGAAAGAGTCTTTAGTAGTCTAGGCTGACCTGAAACTCA
This sequence comes from Microtus pennsylvanicus, assembly GCF_037038515.1. Classification (NCBI taxonomy): domain Eukaryota; kingdom Metazoa; phylum Chordata; class Mammalia; order Rodentia; family Cricetidae; genus Microtus; species Microtus pennsylvanicus. The sequence goes on from NC_134583.1 coordinate 23,974,725, forward strand.
GTATGAAGCTAAGGATTACCTGAACCCTTAATGTTTCTACCCTCTCCACTTCCTAACCTAATTGGAGGTGTACACTATGTCTAGGAGTATACCACTATGTCTGTATATTTTTCTTTCTGTATGGATATCAAATAACATTTGCTAAATTTTTATTAAAAAATTCTTTTTTTATTTCTGTGAATTTAAAATAATGAAGAATACGCTGGCTATTGAAGAGTGGATCTATTTGTGAACGATCTGAACTGTGCCCTAATTGATCTCCATACACTCACCACTTGAATTGATTAATTTTATGATAAACCTTGTATCAGGCATTTTTAAGTCCTTTTACTTCATTCTTCCAAATTTCACTTTTGTTTTTCTTCTATTTTTATATGAATTACAGATTCAATTCAATCCCACTCCAAATCCCCTCAACATTCTTTATAGAGATTGAAAAAAAATCCCCAAATTCATATGAAAGTAAAAGCATTCCAGGTACACTGAACAAAGAATAATGATGGCGGGGTCATCAAAGAAGAGTTTAAACTATATTGTAGAGCGACAGTAAAAGACAGACAGAACACAGGCAGACAGGCTAGCATGGTATTGACCCAAAGTTCAACATGTGGACTAAGGGAACAAAACAGAAGATCCTGACATGAGCACACATAATTAAAACCATCTGATACTTGACAAAGACCCAAAAAGTTCACATTAAGGAAAAAGTCAGTTTCTTCAACTACGTTCTTGGGAAAACTGGAAGCCCACACATTGAAGAATGAAATTAGATACATATCTATCATCCTGCACAGAAATCAACTCCAAATGAATCAAAGATTACAACATGAAATCTGAAAGGCCAAAATTGCTATAAGAAAACTTAGGCAGTACCCAGCAGAAAAGGATTTTATAATAGGAGCCCAATTTGCCCAGGAGTTAAGTCAATAGTAGACACATGAGACCTTATAAAAATTAATTTTTCTTTTATATTTTTGGTTGTCAGCCTAGCCTTTAATGGTTGAGCCATCCTTCCAAACCAATGGGGCCACTAAAGTGGAACCATAATTTATCCCTAGGGCGTGAACTGGCACTTTGGAGCCCATTTCCTATGGAGGGATACTTTGCTCAGCCTAGTTACGGGGCAGGGAGGGACTTGATCCTGCCTCAAGTGATGTGACAGACATTGTTGACTCCCCAAGGGAGGCCTCACCCTCTCTGAGGAGTGGATGGGGGCTGGAGAGGGGAGAAAGTGGGGAATGGAAGGGAGAGGGAACTGAAATTGGTATATAAAATAAGATTTTTTTTTAAAAAAGAAGTCATTGTTTTTTACTGCTGTGTAGTACTCTAATATGTATATATTCCATACTTTCTTCATCCATTCTTCCATTGAAGGGCATCTAGGTTGTTTCCAGGTACTGGCTATTACAAACAATGCTTCTATGAACATAGTTGAGCATATACTTTTGTTGTATTATAGGGCATCTCTTGGGTATATTCCCAAGAGTGGTATTGCTGGGTCCAGGGATAGGTTGATCCCGAATTTCCTGAGAAACCACCACACTGCTTTCCAAAGTGGTTGCACAAGTTTGCATTCCCACCAGCAATGGATGAGTGTACCCCTTACTCCACAACCTCTCCAGCAAAGGCTATCATTGGTGTTTCTGATGTTAGCCATTCTGACAGATGTAAGATGGTATCTTAAAGTTGTCTTGATTTGCATTTCCTTGATAGCTAAGGAAGTTGAGCATGACCTTATGTGTCTTTTGGCCATTTGAAGTTCTTCTGTTGAGAATTCTCTGTTCAGCTCAGTGCCCCATTTTATAATTGGGTTGATTAGCCTTTTATGGTCTAGTTTCTTGAGTTCTTTATATATATTGGAGATCAGACCTTTGTCAGTTGCGGGGTTGGTGAAGATCTTCTCCCAGTCAGTGGGTTGCCTTTTTGTCTTAGTGACAGTGTCCTTTGCTTTACAGAAGCTTCTCAGTCTCAAGAGGTCCCATTTATTCAATGAGGCCCTTAATGTCTGTGCTGCTGGGGTTATACGTAGGAAGTGGTCTCCTGTGCCCATGCGTTGTAGAGTACTTCCCAATTTCTCTTCTATCAGGTTCAGTGTGTTCAGATTGATATTGAGGTCTTTAATCCATTTGGACTTGAGTTTTTGCATGGTGATAGATATGAATCTATTTTCATTCTTCTACAGATTAACATCCAGTTTTGCCAGCACAATTTGTTGAAGATGCTCTCTTTTTTCCATTGTATACTTTTAGCTCCTTTATCGAAAATCAGGTGTTCATAAGTATGTGGGTTAAAGTCTGGGTCTTCTATTCGATTCCATTGGTCGACTTCTCTGTTTTTATGCCAATACCAAGCTGTTTTCAATACTGTAGCTCTGTAATAGAGTTTGAAGTCAGGGATGGTAATGCCTCCAGAAGATCCTTTATTGTATAAGACTGTTTTAGCTATCCTGGGTTTTTTTGTTTTTCCATATAAAGCTGATTATTATCTTCGCCAGATCTGTGAAGAATTTTGATGGGATTTTGATGGGGATTGCATTGAATCTATAGATTGCTTTTGGTAGAATTGCCATTTTTACCATGTTGATCCTCCCAATCCAAGAGCAAGGGAGATCCTTCCATTTTCTGGTGTCCTTTTCAATTTCTTTCTTCAAAAACTTAAAGTTCTTGTCAAATAGATCTTTCACTTCCTTGGTCAGAGTTACCCCAAGATATTTTATGCTATTTGTGGCTATTGTGAAAGGTGATGCTTCTCTGATTTCCCTCTCTGCTTCCTTATCCTTAGTGTATAGGAAGGCAACTGATTTTTTGAAGTTGATCTTGTATCCTGCCACATTACTAAAGGTGTTTATCAGCTGTAAGAGTTCTTTGGTAATTTTGCATGCAAATGAACGGAAATAAAAAACACTATCCTGAGTGAGGTAAGCCAGACCCAAAAAGAGGAACATGGGATGTACTCACTCATATTTGGTTTCTAGCCATAAATAAAGGACATTGAGCCCATAATTCGTGATCCTAGAGAAGCTAAATAAGAAGGAGAACCCAAAGAAAAACATATAGGCATCCTCCTGAATATTAACCTTCATCAGGTGATGAAAGGAGACAGAGACAGAGACCCACATTGGAGCACTGGACTGAAATCTCAAGGTCCAAATCAGGAGCAGAAGGAGAGAGAGCACGAGCAAAAAGCTCAGGACCACGAGGGGTGCACCCACACACTGAGACGTTCTATATCTGAAAACCATCATGTCACTTCTTTTGTGTTGTTTTAGGCAGAAGTGGACCTAATTCTGGGACTCCATCTTGGTCAGAAGCAAAAGTTGTTGTGACTTTTAAACCCTTCTGTGTCTTCTTTGTACACTGCGTTCACTTAACACTTGACATCATCTCATAAGATATTTGAATGATTGCCTGTGGCGAGTTTTGGGCTTCTGCCTCTCTCTTGAGACTCTGCTACTTCTGATTCATTTAGGCCAGTCACAGAAAGGTGTATGGGCATGTGAGTGTGTGTGTGTGTGTTATATAATATAATATGGATACATAGATGATCTCTTTCTCTAGAAGCAGTGAAGCTTGTTCTCTATGTCATAATTCAAATTCCTAGACTCAAAACCAAGATCCTCCAAAATCTGCCCCCATCTCTCCACCCAACCTTATATTTTACTGTTCTAAGCAGGCTTAGCTAAACAGAGCTGGTGAGCATTATTATATATCAGCCATCTTGGTTTCACCTCAAGAGAAACACCCTCCCTTATGCCTATTCAAATTCTATTTTCAACATTTGTCTCAATCTATTTACATGCCATTTCTTTAAACATTATTTATATTTTTTTATTTAAAGTATATATAAATTATTTCTTTAAGATTAAAGTTCAAGAAGCTTCTATGATTTATGATTTTATTGTCACAGTTACTGACTCCCCTACCAGCGGCCCCTTTGCCAGGCTGGGGAGATGACCCAGTAGATACAACACTGCTGTGTGCTCACCAGAAGCTGAGTTTGGATCCTGAGCACTGCTGTATAGGGCAAGTGTGGTGTATAAGCCTAACACTTTTTAGTGCTAGGCTCAGGGTCTGAATGTAGAGGCAGGTGGTCTCAGGCCCTCACTGGCCAGCTAGTCCACCTTAAACAGACAGCTGGCTCCAGGTTTAGTGAGAGTCCAAGTCTTAAAAAGTAAGATGAAGGGCAATAGTAAAACTCAGCTAGAATCTACTTCTAGCTTCTATGTACACTCATATATGAGAGTACCTGAATACACACACACACACACACACACACACACACACACACACACACACACACAAAATAAATTAGTAAAAAGAATGTTGTATTTCATCAAAGGCTTTTTCAGCATCTAATGAAATGATCATGTGGGTTTTTTTTCAGTTTGTTTGTCAGTAATATGGTGGATTACATTGACAGATTTTCATATGTTGAACTATCCCTGCTTTGATTATGGTGGATGATTTTTCTTGGATTCAGTTTGTCAATATTTCATTGAATATTTTTGCATCAATGTTCATGAGTAAGATTGGTCTGTAATTCTCTTTCTTATTAATGTCTTTTTGTAGTTTAGGTATCAGGGTAATTATAGCCTCATAAAAAGAGTTTGGCAATGTTCCTTCTGTTTCTATTATGTGGAACAATTTGAGGAATATTGGTATTAGTTCTTCTTTGAAAATCTTGTAGAATTCTGCACTGAAACCATCTGACCCCTCCTGGGCTTTTTTTTGGTTGGGAGACTTTTGATGACTGATTCTATTTCTTTAGCAGTTATAGGTCTATTTAATTTGCTTTTCTGGTCTTGATTTAATTTTGGTAAGTGATATTTATCCAGAATATTGTCCATTTCCTTTAATTTTTTCCAATTTTGTAGAGTACAGGTTTTTGAAATAAGACCTAATGGGTCTCTGGATTTCCTCCATGTCTGTTGTTATAACCCCATTTTCATTTCTGATTTTGTTAATTTGAATATTCTCCCTCTGCTTTTTGATTAGTTTGGATAAAGGTTTGTCTATTTTGCTGATTTTCCTGAAGAACCAACTCTTTGTCTCATTGTTTTTCATTCATTATGTTCCCATCCCATTTTCTTCTTCTAAAACTGCAGATACACAATCTTTATCCCTGATAGCCCACCAGCCCAGCCTTCCTAAGTTCTGATCTTCCTTGCCACATGCCTTCAGAAATGATCAGCAGGAGCCTTACATGTCTATTAATTTGATGGCAGGCCAAGGGGTGTCCATGAAACTGAGTCTAAAATGCTTGGGCTTTTATGTTAGTCCCACTCGCTTCAGCTCTACAAGGAAGGTTAACCAGTGTGATGATAGAGCAGCTCACGGTGCTTATACTGACATTCACATATCTTGCTCAAACTCCGAGTCTCCGGATGTTGGATCATCTCCTTCAGTCACCACAGGAGCCTGGAGAAACCATAGGTGCTGGTCTCTATGTTGATCATTCTTTCTGAGTGGAATACTAGTTTAGATTGCTTTCTATAGCTTCAGCAAACAACATCACCAAAAACAAACCTGAGGAGAAAAGGCTTTGTCTGCTTTGTTTGGCTTATGCTTCCCAGGCCACCATTAGCAGCAGTTAAGGTAACTTCCTAGAAAACATTGCTTGTTTTCATAGGGCTTACAACTGGGTTTGCTTTGGATCTCAGAAGAGACCTTGATATTTGACTTTTGAGCAATGCTGAAAGAGTTGATTCTAGGGACTACTGGGGAGAGACTGAATGTCTTTCCCATTGTAAGATAAACACGGATCTTTGGAGGCCAGGGGTATAATGCTGTTGTTTGGATTCTGAATGTCACTCAAAGATCCATGTTCTAAAAGCTTGGTCCCTTAGGTGGCACCACAGAGAAGTGGAACAGTCTGTAAGAGATAGAACGGAGAGGGCTTTGGGTCATTTGAGACAGGAGGAGACTTATGGGACACTCTTGACTGTTGGTATACCCTGGATCAAGATAAGTTGACTAGTGTTGCTCTATCATGCTCTGTCATTGTGATGTTCTTCCTCTAAAGGTTTAAAGCAACACAACCAACTGATCATTGACCAGAACCTTCAAAACTGTGAGACAAGGTACTGGAGGGATGGGGTTAGCTCTACGAGAGAACTTGAGCTCAGTTCCCAGCATGCATTTGGGATAACTCAAGGCTGCCTATAATTCCAGTTCCAGGGGATCATCTCTTTTGGCCTCTGTGGGTACTTGTACTCATCACACACACACACACACACACACACACACACACACACACACACACACACACACTTTTTTAAACTATGAGACAAAATAAAGTACTAGTATATTGTCTCAAGCATAGCCCATACTCTTCCTTCACTTCTCCGTATAATCAATATCCATTAGAAGACTTCCTGACTATACCATCTAAGCCAGGTTTTCTTTTCTTTTCTTTTCTTTTCTTTTCTTTTCTTTTCTTTTCTTTTCTTTCCTTTCCTTTCCTTTCCTTTCCTTTCCTTTCCTTTCCTTTCCTTCCCTTCCCTTCCCTTCCCCTTCCTTCCTTCCTTCCTTCCTTCCTTCCTTCCTTCCTTCCTTCCTTCTTTCCTTCCTTCCCTTGATTATCTCCTTACCTATTAGGTTTCCACACAGCCCTCACAGCCACCTGACAGCTCCCTCATTTGTGCCTTTCCTAGCACAGGTAGGTAGAGACCATTGTCTAAAACAATGCCCAGTGTGTAGTAGGTGTGTTTAAAATACTCATTTAATTTAACTTACTTGTCCTTGATCATTTTCCTTTAGCTTTGGGAGGCAAAATCCTCTCACATTCTGGTTAACATGCAGTCTCTTGGGTATCAGGAGAGATCTCTAATCCCTGACTCTTTTATCAGGCAGTTCAGTGCCCTAGCCTGCCCAATGGCCTAACTGAACAATCTGTGTAAAAGACAAATCTGTGACGGATGATGAAATCATTAGAATCTTTATTGTTTTGTTATCTTTGTCCCTTGTCTGGGCTGCTATTCCACATCTGTCTCTAGATTGCTAAATTCGCAGATAAAACCTAGCCCCAGTGTAAACATCCAAAGTCCTACTTTTACCTAGGTTCATATATTATGGCACCCAAACCAAAGTAGGAGCCACTCACATATATTCAGATGGGGGCTGGTGGTGGAAACAAGTTTTATGAGCTTTTGGGCCTAAGGACTCTACTTACTGACTTCCAAAGAAAAAGTCAAAGCTGTTGTTTTAGGTTGTGGGCTCCTCAAATAAGGTAGGAACAAAGCAAATCAGATCGTTGTTGAATTTGTGTTTACATGCTTAATGGTTGTGCTTCATGCTGGGATTTGCAATTCCCAACCATATGACAGCATAGTTCACCAGCTGGGACTGATCCCAGGGGGGCAGTCAGCTGAAAGAAAAGTTTGTGGACACAAGTTAAATATGCGAGGGGAGAGATTGGGAGTGCTGCTCAAAAGGGTAAAAGAAATCATTAAGTTTTAAGAGGCTCAGGAATGATAAATAGAGTCTACTTGTACATCGCTGCAGTGGAGCGGGAGTGGGGAGGTGGGCCCAGAAGTGGAATTCTGAAGAAAAATTTCAGTTGTACTAAGTTCTCCTCTGTAATGGGCACTGCCTTTGGGCCAGTATTTTAGCTCTTCAGAGGCCAAGAGAATACTCTGGTTTACTCAATTACCTGCACATCTTAGAGCTTGTTTCTCCCCTTTCTGCTCCCAAGAAGCAACAGTTTAATCCCAAGAATAAATTCAGGCCACCAGAAAACAAAACAGTGATTTAAACTGAATAGTCATAGGACTGAATAAGTTTTTTTCTGTGCTAGGAAATGTATGTGCTCAGGACCTTCTTATTTTAACACTATAATTTCCCAGGCCACAGCCAATTGGAAATGTTGGTCTCATTTTTAATATCTACTTGCAAATGATATACTTGAGTTATTTATTAACTATGACACATGGCTGTCTTCTGGATTTTGTAAGGTAACATTGCCTGATATAATAAGAGCAAAACAGTGGACTTAGGAAGAGAATAGAGCTGTGGGATTTATCAGAAGAGTTCAGGAGAGGCTCCTTACACTTACCAGCCTGTGGCCCCTGGAAAACATTGAACTGTTTTGAGTCTCTGGACTGCTGCACACAAGAATTCATCATGGAAACATGGTGTGTACTTAGCTCTGTGTCCAGTCATTCGTGGGCACACAGTAAGGAATAATCTGCAATAGATAAGTGTTCTTTTTCCTTCTTCTCTTCTCTCTCCTCACTGCATGGGTTACAACCAAAGATTCAAGCTCTGAATCTTTTATGTCTTGTTGTTTTGCTTTGATTAAGACATCCCACTTCTCTAAACCTTAGTTTCCCCATCTGTGGAGTGAGGATAGCAACAGCAGCTGAGCCAGCCCAGAGAGTTATAAAAATATAACACAAGCAGGGCTTTCATGAGAGGCAGAGTCAACACAGGCAGCTCATCTCGGATATCCAGTGTCCAAAACTGCGCTTTAAAAGAAGTCTTTTTTTATTAAGTGCCCAGCTATGTGATTTTGTTGAAGAAACAGAAAATGGAATAGAAAGTCACTAAAGCAGCCAAGGGGACAGAGAAGTAGGCTGACTAGAAGATGAACCAAGTTTAGGAATTAAGACTGGCTTGAGAAGGTTAGTTCTAGAATTATTTACCAACTCTGCTAACCCTGCTTCAAAATGGAGCCACTCCTTGATACTTACAAGAACATGTTCAGGGCAGATGGAAGAAAGAACTTCTTCATGGTGCCATGATCAACCTATAGAATCTGTTCTCCCACACTTAAAGTTAAGAAGTGCACATGACCTCACAGAGTGGTGGCTGCCTTACTGTGGCTTTCTGTGAATGTATTTATTAAGAGAATCGTACTTGTTTATGACCTCAATTTAGAGATTCACATCCAAAAGTTGCATCAGTTTTAGATATATTCTAGTCACAAGATTGTTTTTTGAGCCATTTTCCAAGGCAAACACATACTCTTATCCACATTTTATTTCATTTGGATGAATACATAATTCTGCTGTTCTTTTTTGTATCCATCCATCCATCCATCCTTCCATTCATCCATTTCTGAAAGGTATTTCTGTGATTCTAGCCCTGTGATAGGCATTGAGAAGCTTATCTTATCAACTCTAATTTCATGAAAGACAGACGAATACAATGCAGTGATTAGGCAGGTTCCCCACAGTCTAATAGAATTCCCTGAGGTTTGAATATATTGCCTCATCTACTGTTTTAATCCTTCTCACTATTTTTAAGATTTTACTTTTAATGCCATCACCTCTATGAGATACTCATAGGACTTCTACTAAAATCTACTAAATACTCCATGGAATCCCATGACTTTTCATTTGCAAGTTATTCTTAGGTCTGACTCACTGACACACACACACACACACACACACACACACGAGAGAGAGAGAGAGACAGAGAGAGACAGAGAGACAGAGACAGAGAGAGACAGAGACAGAGAGAGACAGAGACAGAGAGAGACAGAGAGGACATACAGAATCAGAACTTTTGCTGTTGTTTGTTTGTTTTCTTAGATTAGCCTGGATTTGTTCCATTGCTCAGATTGGCTTTGAGCTCATGATCCTTCCGCTCAGCTGGGTGCTGGGATCATAAGCATGCACTGCTATATCCGGCTGTGTGTGGACTTCTTATGTGTACAACTCATTTTTGTGTCAGGCAGAATCCAGTTAAAGTTAAACAAATTCCATGGTGTTTGCTGTGGTAGCCAACTAGCTTAGTCTGGGTAGAATAGTTTCATGTTCTTAACAAATGCTGGTATATCAAAGGCTGACATATTTAAAGTTTTCAATGAAAGCAGAATAATTCATGGTAATAAAAATTTTAATTATAAAAATTAGAAGTTTAAAGACTATGAATAATTCTCACATCAAATGACTTTAATATGTCAAAAATTGTGGTTCAAACAGTCACACTAAGATGTGCTTATTTGAAAACGAGACTGAAATCACACATCAGTTTTTTTTGAAAGGAGTGTGGGGTAAGCCGTAAAGGGCACGCCATATATTATTAGTGTTCAGGAGTCAGGATTTCTAAACCAGGTGTCCAGTCGACCTTTTATATAAACAGTCATATAAACCTGAGGAGCTGACAGAGATAAAGAAGTATTAGAAGAGAAGGCACTGGAGCACTCAGAATGTAGTTCAGTGGTGAGGTTCTTATCTAACATGAGCAAGGTTCCCAGGATTCCTCGCCTAAAAGTGAGCAAGACAAGAGAAGAGGCATTGAATGTTTAAAAAGTTAAGTTAAAAAGTTTGTAGTAAAGAATAGATCAATAGGGTTAATGTCAACTTCAGTGCACATTTAACTTTTGGGTGAATAGCAGAGTATGCATACTATATATTCACATATGAAATATATTTTAACAACAATAACAAAAGGCTGGGGAGTGGTGGTGAACGCCTTTAATCCCAGCACTTGGGAGGCAGAGGCAGGGGATCTCTGTGAGTTTGAGGCCTACAAGAGCTAGTTCCAGGATAGGATCCAAAGAAACACAGAGAAACTGTCTTGAAAAACTATATATATGAGACAATAAAATGCCAGAGAATATGAGAATGGCATGGAAAATAAAGTTGTTCATTGATATCCATCAGAGTTGAAACTAGTAACCCCCAATAGACATGAACGTTGTAGAGACTTGGGTCCCCTCTGTAATATGTCAGAGTACTTGCTTATAAACCATGCACAACCTCCCACATAGTTAAACCATCTCAGGATTACTTACAGCTGAAAGAATGCATTTTATAAATAATTATCATGCTTTAGGGAATAATGGCAAGGAAAAAAAGCTGTGCGTGTTTAATAAAGATACAATCTTCTCAAATATTTTTTTCAATTCCAGTTTAGATGAACACATGGATGAAGAACCTACAAACACTGAAAGCCAGTCTGTATAACTGTCTAACACAGTTAGCGTGCTGCAAGTTTATCTTGAAATAAATTCACATACAAATATCTCTGTTAAATACTTTATCAAGTTATGCCACTGAATTATACTTTTAAAATGCATGCAGTGTTTTGCCTACTCAGCACTTTAAGATGCTGAGTGAATTTCAGAGAACTTTAAGGCTTTTTAGAGAAAATATAAAGTGGTAAAGGCAGGTCCATTTTAGGAGGAGGCTATTACCTGCAAGGGTTATCTGTTTGAGACCAAAATACAAGTCAATTAGTTTAAACTAAACCTGGAGTTTGGTACCAATACAGAGGTGCTCTTGGTTGATAAAGAAGAATTCCCCTATGAACTATCGGGAGCTGTTTAATTAACATGTTGTGCTTTGTCTTAGCATTTGCCTATGAAGAGATGAAAACAAAACTTAATGAGTAAGAGAGTGGTGGACTTGAGTGTGAGGAAGATGTGTTGCTCTTGTTCCAGAGTAAAATATATGCTGGTAGATGTTCAAATATAATTTCTTTTCATGAGTCTAATATAGCACTAATATATATTACATATTATATATATCATACATATATTACAATAACATATAATATATATGCTCTTTTTCAAGGCAGGTTTTCTCTTTAACAGCACTGGTTATTCTGGAACTTATTTTGTAGAACAAGCTGACCTCCTCATAGAGATCCACCTGCCTCTGTCTCCTGAGTGCTGGGATCAAAGGCATGCACCATCACCACCTGGACAGCATTTCTTTCTTTTTAACCAAAAACTTCTCTGTAAAACATTTTAAGTATACTAAGAATTTTCTAAGAAAGATGTTTGAATAGTGAAGCTTATCTTTCTTGACATAATTTAAGGATATAAGTCATGTCTTCTTTAGTTTTATTATTTCCAAAGCTGGCATGGTAGGCCTTATGCATCAAAATCATATCATACAGAAATGCTGACCTTCAATTGATGGGTTTATCAGGTGACAATAGAAAGCATCTACTCATTAGGAAGAAATTAGAGGTATTCTTCACCACTAAATTGCGGGTCTGCATAAAAGTATTGGTTGCTTTGCTTCAAACTGAAACCCATGTAATCATTACATGCTGTTAATATGCAGAATTGTAAAAGTCCCACAAAGGACCTATGCAGTGGGAAGAGAAAAAAATGAGTCAAAACTCCAAAATGATTAAAAATAACACAACACCTAGCTGTAGTTCTCTGTTAGCTCCTGGTGGCTACCATAGTATCAAAAATTGGCAAGTGTGCAAAGACTGGCATAAATAGAAGACAACTTGTAAAACCAAATGCCACAGTTTCTCTTTTAATGCTCAATGAGCTCATAAAGTGGTTATGATGGCAGTGGTGGAGGCTACACATGGGCTTGGTGAGAGACATTCATTCACCAAAGCATGGCAGGTTACAGCCTCTGTGGGTGAAAATTAACTATTATGTTCTTGATATGATACCATTTCCCAGAGGCAATTAGCTGGTGGCAAGTTAACAACACTGCAGTATTTCTCTCGTAGGAGGGACAGTACCTTGAATGCAGATTCTCTTTGAACACAGATTTCTATTCTTTGCATGTAATACTTCTGTCCAAACTTCCATCTGTGAGCTTACATAATGTTTATCTGCTGTTACTACACTTTGCACAGAAAGGTAATCTTTAAATTCATGGACCTTGTTCCACAGACAAGAAAGGAGAGCAGTGGGCACTTTCTCACTGAATTTACTGATCTTACTGCACAGGCAGAATGGTCTCTTGCAGGTTCATTCAGAGTATCAGTTACATATCAATATTTTGGAAGAGTTTATGACACAATTAAATTAGAAAATACTTGCAAGATGGGAATTCTAGACAAAATGAAAGACATTGAAAATCTACTTCATAAAAATAATTGCTGAAAACTTCCAAAAGTTTTAAGGTTTGGAAATGATCAAGAAGCTCAAAGGAACCTAACTGGATTCAGCCAAAATAAAACCGTCACCAAAATAGGCTATAGTCAGGATGTCAAAGGAACAAGGCAAAGAGGACAGTCTAAAACAACACTAAGGCAAAAGCATTGTTGCACAGGAAATGCTCATTTGGCTTCTCAGATTTCTCAGCAGAAATCTTACAAACCAGAAGAGAATGGGCTGTGAATTTGAAATACTGAAATAATGAACCTTTCGACCAATGCTGTATCCAGCAATATTTCCTTCAAAAATAAAGCTTTTCCTGGATAAGAGGAAATTGAGAGAGGTCATCACTTGATGTGGAAGTGATTTCTTATTAATAAAGAAACTGCCTAGGCCCATTTAATAGGCCAACCCTTAGGTAGGCGGAGAAAACAGAACAGAATGCTGGGAGAAAGAAGCTGAATCAGGCAGTCGCCATGATTCTCACACCCGACACAGCCGCAGGTTAAGATCTTCCCTGGTAAGCCACATCATGGGCTACACAGAATATTAGAAATGGGTTAGGTCAATTTGTAAGAGCTAAACAATAAGATGCTGGAAATAATGGGCCAGGTGGTGTTTAAAAGAATACAGTTTCCGTGTAATTATTTCGGGGCATAAGCTAGCCATGTGGGCGGCAGGGTGCAGGGGACGCAGCCTCGCCGCTCCTACTACAACAATAACTATCAGACCAAACCTGCAAGAAATGGCTAAAGGTATCCTATACTCAAACCAAATGAATGACAGAAGCCATTATGAGAATATGCACAACTTAGAAGAGCAGACTCACAGAATATGAAGAGAATTAAATCTTAGCGTTGCAGAAAAATATCCCATCAAACAAACAAGAAATTGGAAAGGAAGACAATGTAGAAAACAAGCAGGTAATAACAAAATGGCAAGAAGACATTAGCATGGATCAAGTGGATTAAATTTGCTAGTCAAAATTTAAATTTGCTAGACACATATAAACTGAAAGTACAGAGTTTAAAAATAAAACTCAGATAAATGGAAACCAAAAATGAGCAGGAGTGCCTGTCTTCACACCAGACAAAGCTCTTTCAACCAAGAGCTGTGAGAGAAACAAAGATGGCCATTATATATCAATTCAGGATCAGCTCAACAAGAGGATATAATCAGTAGTACCTACCAGAGGATGACCTGTTCCATCTGCCTTTCTGCACCTCTTTACACATATACCAGTCAGGTAGGAAGGCCCAACCTGCATGGCTATTGCTATACACACTTGCCTGAGCACCTTTGTTCCCAACAAACAAGGGAGCTCACTATTACCTACAGAACAAGTCCTTCTGTCTATACCTATTGCCTAGGCAGGGCAATAGGAGTGGATGAAGCTGCTTGTGGGGCCCTGGTGTCCTTCCCAGGAAAGGGATGGTTCTCAGATGTGAGAAGGGTACATACAATTGGCAGTGGGAAATTGGTTTCTGCATAGAGGATGAGTGAAGTGTTTGTAACAAGGATGGGTGGAATTGGCAGGAAGAGTAGAATTGAGTTGAGGGTGCTATCACAGTCCCTGCATTTGTGTATAACTTCCTACAAACAGTGGTCCGAGACCTAACTCAAGTTACTAACCCAACCCACACTCACTAGAGTGTCCTTGCTCCCATCTCTAGACAGGGACCCACCCTGTCAACTTCAACTACCTCTAAGCCTCACTTGAAGACACATAACTTGCCTTTTGCTCACCTCAACTTTAGGTAGAAAATTCCAGACTCTTATTAACCCTGCTACCAACCTTTACTTGGGGAAAAATCCTAAGAATTACCTCCAGACTCCTGAAGAGAGACTGTGAGAATCCTGTCTACTAAAGACCTGTTCCCAGGCTTAGAAACCCCCCTTCACTTGAGCTGAGCTGGGACTGCTTCTGAAAATCCATTTCAACATCAATACTGAATTGTTCAAAGACTGAAGCATCAACCTCATGCTGGTCAACCATAGAGAAGTAGCATAACAGGAAACAAAACTTCAAACACCCACTCAACAGAAGAAAGATAAGATGTTCATGCCAAGAAGCAATTATCAGCAATCTAACTACAGATGCTCAAGTCCAATCACAAAAACAAAATCATAACCAGCAAGCCTTCACTAAAAAGTACTTATAAAAATATTTTAAAAATTCATACCTATATAGTAATAGTCCCTGACAAAAATGACTTGGGTGACATACAAGACAATTATTTTGGGGAAAACAAAACTGCGATGAACATGAACAGAAATCTCCAAGGGGATATGGATAAATTCTAGAATGAAGACAGTGAACACACAGAATGTTGAGCTAAACAAAAACAGCTTAGGATATAAAAAGAGAATTTAATAAAGAGATAAAATCTCTGAAAAAAGCCAAAATGAAGCAAAAGTTGAAATGAGAAATTCTGAAATTCAAACCAAAAATTCTGAGGAAAGCCTCACCAATAGATTGAATGAAATGAAAGACAGAATATCAGGGTTTGAAGACAACTTAAAGGAATTTGATCACTCAATCAAAGGAAAGGTCAGATTACTCCCCAAATCCCAAGACATGGACAAGCAAGAACTCTGGGACACTATAGGAAGACCAAACCTAGGAATAATAAGTATAGATAAGGGGAAGTACCCAAGTCAGAGACTTACAAAGTATTTTTAACAAAACCATAGAACAAAATTCCCCTAATGTAAAGAAAGAAAGCCTATCAGTATCCAAGAGGCACACAGAGCACCAAACAAGACCAGACTACCCCATGTCAAAACTCTATAGGTACAGAACAAAAAAATATATTGACATCAGCAAGAGAGAAAAATCAACTCATATACAAAGGCCGACCTATCTGAATGACAGATTTTTCAGTGGAGACCATGAAAGTCATAAGGGACTAGACCAATGTCCTACAGGTTATGGAAAACCATAGATACCAGCCCAGTCTATGATGCCCAGTAAAACTATCAGTCATAATTGCAATACAAAGGTTAAGTTTCCATGGTAAAAACAGATGAAGAGTTTATGGCCACTAGGACGACTCTCCAGAAGATACTGGGAGGAATACCTAGGTCTGAACAGGTTAAACATTCAGACGGAAGAAATAAATAATTCCAGAATACCGAATCAAATAAAGTCTAAGAGAATGTCATGAAACCAATAAAATGACAAGATTAAATACATATTATACAGTGATAATGCTTAATATTTAATGGTCTAATCTCCCAAATAGACACACAGACTAACAGAATGTATTAAAAAACAGGAGCCATCTTTCTGCTGTCTCCAAGAAACATCCCTCACCAGCAAGGATAGACACCACTGTAACACGAATGGGGCCTGCTTGTTGTTGTTTTCTGTCCCGCCGGGTACCCCACAACTGTTTAGCCCCAAAGAAAATCACACATACGTCTCCATAAATTATAAGCTGATTGGCCCATTAGCTCTAGCCTCTCACTGGCTAACTTTCACATCTTGATTAACCCATTATTCTGATCTATGTTAGCCATGTGGCTCAGTACCTTTTTCAGTGGGGGCAGATCACATCCTGCTGCTTCTGTGGTCTAGGCAGGAGTGGGAGGAATGAACCTCTTCCTTCTCAGAATTCTCCTGTTCTAATTGCATCATTTCTACTTCCTATCTGGTTTTCCCACCTATATTTCCTGCCTGGCCAATCAGCGTTTATTTAAAACATGATTGACAGAATACAGACAATTCTCCTGCATATCACCTTACAGTAAATTCATGGATAAGAAAAGGGTGCAAGGTACCCAAGCAAATGGACCCAAGAAATAAGCAGGTGTAGCTACTCTAATAGCTGTTAAAATTAACTTCATACCAAAATCAACCAGAAGAGATGAGAAGCCCTATTTTATACTCATGAAAGGAAGACTCCAACAACAGAATGTTACAATCTTATGCATAAAACAGAGCAGTGCTCAGTTTTTAAAAGAAATACTAATAGGTGTAAACCCACAGATTGACGCCAACACAGTAATAGCAGGGGATTTTAATACCCAGTCTCACCAATAAACAGAGCACCTGGTAAAAAACTAGACAGAGAAATTTGGGAGTAAAATGACACCAAAAATGAAAATGGTCCTAGTGGATGCTCTGCAGAACATTCCACACAAGCTCTTAAGACACTTTCTTTAAGTAGCCCATGGAGCTTTTCCCAGATAGACCACTATTAGCATACAAAGCAAGCCTCAAAAAATACAGGGAATTTGAAATCACAACCCTCATTCTATCAACGGATTGGCAGATGATTAAAGCCATGGATTAAAGCCATCTGTCAACAACAAAAGAAAAGAAAATATGTAAAGCTAAACATCACACTACCAAGCCAAAACCAGGTGAAGGAAAAAATAAAGAAGGAGAAAAGTTTAATTTCTAGACCTGGATGAAAATGAAAGTATGACATGTTAGAATCTTTGGGACACAATCAAAGCAGTCATAAGAGAACATGTATAGTACTATGTGCCCACATAAAATTAAATCTCAAATAAAGTCATTTTTAGATAAACAATTGAAAAAAATTAATTGCCAATAGATCTTTATTATAGGAAATGTGAAGTCCTTTCAGTTAAAAAAGATGAACCCACATGTTTACTGCAGTTCAGATGAAAGAATAGTTAGCATTAGAAGTGTGAATATATATAGATAAGGATGCTGGTGCATACTTTAATGGCAGCACCCTGGAGGCAGAGGCAGGTGAATCTCTGAGACTGAGACCAGCCTGCTCTGCAGAGCTAGTTTCAGGATAGTCAGGGCTACCCAAATAAACCCTGTCTAGGAAAAACCCAAAACCCCAAAATATGTGGTTATATAAACATATAAATTTACACATATATGTAAGCATACCCATACATGTGTATGTACATATACTTAAGCTCACCACCATCTTCCTTGATTTCTTTAAAATAAAATGCTTAAGTTAAAAAATGAACTTCTGGGAGATGGGGGCAGGACCAGATCTTTCATACACCATAGCCATATGTTGGTGTGGATAGGGAAGAGATGCCCCACCCACCCCTTGTCACCTGAGGCAGGTGGGAGAGCCTCCTTGCCTTCACCAGCTGTAATATTCCTGGAGAGAGGCCCCAACACCTTGCCTGAGTAACACTATAGAACTGGCCCTGTATATGGTATAGGTGTGGGAGAGCTTACCCTGAGGGTGTGAAAACAGGAGAACCAGCCCACCCCTTGCTCATCTCTGCAAGAGTGCACTAGCTAGGACAATGCTGGAGAGCTCACCCTGGTGGTGAGGACAGGGGAGAGCTGGCAGGCTGACCAACCCTGCAATTACCTAGGCCCAGAACCATGGTTATGAATTGGCCCACCCCAACATCCACCCATCTTTGATCTGATGGAGCACATGCAGGGTCCCGTCCTATAGATTCAAAGCTGCAGGATCTCCATGACACAGGCAACAACAGCATAACCAAGAGGAGCCCCAGTGAGGGCCCAGCATCGATGGTGTAGCAGAAACCAGAGGCCTCAAACCAGACCAACGACTCTTTGTAATGAACACTTGCAAGTAAAGATGTGTGAACAAAAGGGTTTACTGCGTGACTCACTGTGTCACACTACGGCTTCCGTGACAAGGTTTCCCGCCCTTTCCTTTATTTTTCTTTTCTCCTAAATTTTATTTTATTTTGAGGGGAGATTGCAGGGACAGAAGACGGATATGAGGGGACAGGAAATGAATGAGATAAAGATGCGTGATATAAAAGACACAAAGATTAACTAAAAAGAAAGTTTAGTAAAATAGAACAGAAAAATGAACTTTTATTATTGAATTTGAAACTTATAACATGAAGCATTCATACAAGACACGAAGGCAAAAATAAGTCCATAAAAGGAGCCATACTACAATGTAAAGTTTCTATTTTTAGCTGAGAAAAAAAATCAGAATTTGAAATAGACCATAAGCTTAAAACAGACAATAGTTAAGAAATACAAATACAAGTTCCTTAAAGAAAGTAACTAGCATTCCTCCAAACTCACTTTTCATGAAAGAAGAAAACGGAGAGAGAAATGAGAATTCAGAAAAATAGCATTGCAGTTTGGATGGAGAGGTATCCTGGCAGCTGGGAGTCAAGGGATACCACAAGATCACACTGTACAACAATCCTCACACAAGAGATGTATTGGGAGGGAAAAATAACCAGGAGGGTGGCTGCCTCTCCTCAAGCGAGAAACAGCAGAAAACTGAATAGGATGCAGGGCTTATACGGAATTTTCTGGGAAGTGGGTAGAACTATTCAGGGTAGAGATTGGTGGAATCTTATGTCCAGAAATTGGACGTTTTGCTCTGTAGGGTGGGCAGGGTTCGATAGTTAGGATAGTTAGAGTATTCTGTGGGTAAAACCTGGCAGTTAGAGGTCCTCAGGGGAGGAGCTAGGCCACTCGTGTGGCTGGAGGGACTTACAGAAATAAGAACTAGATATAACCATGAAAGTTATTCTGATATGAACTAAATGCTCTGGTCAATAAAGCAGTGACTTCTAGACTGGAGTTCATAGCCATAGTCAACTGCAGTCTCTATAATTTGATGTATTTGAATTCAACAATACAAAGGGATTGGAAATTAGAAGATGTAACAGGCAGACAGGAAGCACAGAGAGGCTGTGGGAGGTTAGACTGGAAGTCCAGAAAACTCTGGAGACAAAAGTCATGCTTTATAATTTTCAAAAGGTAATTTTAGCAAGAGTCTAAAATATTATGAATGTATAAGCTCTCTAGCAAGATAGCACATATAATACATGTTACAACCTTTTAGAATGAAAAGAACCAGGTAAACCAAAACCTGTTTATATGTGTCTAAATACATATAGGTGTACATATATATTTGTATACAACATGCAGGCATGTGGAGGCCAAAGAACAAGGCCAGGTGTTATCCCCCAGGTGCCAGTCATTCTGTCTGTCTGTCTGTCTACTTCATCATCATCATCATCATCATCATCATCATCATCATCATCATCATCATCATTATCTATCTATCTATCTATCTATCTATCTATCTATCTATCTATCTATCTATCTAATCATCATCTATGTAGCTATCAATCTGTATCTTTTGAAATGCTCTCTCACTAGTTTAGAACTCACCAAGAAGTCTATGCAGACTAACTAATAGGCCCCAGAAATCCACCTGTTTGCCTCACCAAAATGGAGCTGTAAGCATAAGCCAGTCCAGTTATCTTAAAAAGCAAGCAAACAAACATGGGAGTCAGTGATTGAACTCAGGTCTTCAAGGCAAAGCAAATACTTTCCTACTGAATTATTTCCCCAGTCCCAAACTGTCAGGAGGGTGTATCATGAGCTATTATGGGTCATGACACAATTACAGCTTATAGCAATTGATAATTTAGATGTCAACCTACCAGAGAAATTATTCTGAGATGGAGGAACACTGTCTAGCAAGGCTTGCTGGACCACTGACTCTGAAAACCTGTTGCCTGTGCTGTAATCTCTCTCATGTATCACTTCATTTTTCCCTAAGAACTGCTTTAGGTGTATTCCTATTGCTTGTGTGTTTATTTCATGAAAATAGTCCACCTACTGAGCATACATATATCTGTGGATGATCAGGAAGATGGATTCTCTCTACACTATGTTCTCCATATTATGGTGAAAAATTTAGAAGCCTGTTCTCTATCCTTGGCTTACTGACAGAGCAAGTTGGCCAGACATGGGCCATTCTGGACAGATCAAAAACGGAATTTGCACAGATTTTGCTTATGAAATCGTAGGAGTCTGGCCATGTAGGATCTAAGCACTTCAGAGGATTTACAGCTAACTAGGGTGGTATTGCAGATGCCTGGCCTTGTTATATCACAGTCCTTCAAGAAGTTGCTGAAAGGAAGGAGGGAGACAGATGACCCCCACAACAGAAATCATCCTTCAGGGAAAAGTGCTTCAAATGTCCCCATTCATTCGGCTATAGCCTTGGGATGCAGGATTTAATGATTCATTCGTATCTTAAGACATTTCCAAAAATTACAATACACATCACAACCAAAGTCCCTTACAAACCCAAGAGCTGCAAAGCCTTTTGATGTTACTGTTCAGAGAAATACTACCCAGGGATTGCTGGGGAAAGTGGTCGCATTGATGAAGAACAATGACTTACCCTAGCTCAGCAAATACACTTTGGAGTCAACTGCCAAGTAGTCGTTGTTCCTTCAGAGTTTATAAGCTGCCTAGTATTTATCAAAGAATGTGTGTGCTTTTCATCTTTAACTGTGATTACTTAGTAAGGTGTATGAAGACGTCTGGGTCTGGAGACTGACATCATAGCTTCTGGTCAGTAAATAGAGGTTTACTGGAGAGTTACAGTAGGCTTTTTAAAATGTTGTTTGGAGAACTACATAAGAGAAATGGTGTTTTTATAAACCTTATGATTATATGAGCCAGACATAATATTTACACTCAAGATTGACACTCACTTGTGGAAGGATCTTTTCTGGTTCTGATGAATATTGAACACTTGTATTCCAAAATTGGAAGTGTGTGCAAGCAAGCATCTTACAATTTAAGGGGGTGTGCAAGTCTTCATAGTTAATAGATCTGAGTTAAGAACGTAAATCTCACTCTCATTTGGGGATTACATTAGTTTACTTAGGCCTTAAATTATAGTAAACATGACTTTTATTTGTCTGGTTTTCTCTTTAACCATATTTTCTTCTACCTAAGCACAAATGCCCAGCACACGATTATACATAACACTTGAGGAAAGTTATTCCTGCAATACTTCATTTGTTATCCTGCCATTCTTCTATGCCTTCTTTCTTCATTTCTACTACATAATTAATCACAGCACTTCACATTGTAGAGGTTGAACGAGTTGTTGGTCTTTCTTTTATATGGTTGCATCTTGAGCCTTACTTAAAGCTGCATTGGGAAACCAGGAAGGTA
Source organism: Microtus pennsylvanicus (assembly GCF_037038515.1). Classification (NCBI taxonomy): domain Eukaryota; kingdom Metazoa; phylum Chordata; class Mammalia; order Rodentia; family Cricetidae; genus Microtus; species Microtus pennsylvanicus. The sequence continues at coordinate 23,996,464 of NC_134583.1, forward strand.
TTAGACTAGAAAGTAGAATTAGAATTTTGAAGTATCATTTTTGATTTTGCAAACTAACTCTAAAATTGTAGCATGAATAATAAAAACCCAGATACAGATATTGGGGTTTAAGCTGAAGATCAGAAAAGCAAAGCAGCCAGCCACCAGAGAGTTCTTACCTCTAAAGGCTGGGAAATCCTGTCGTCAGAGTGACAGCAGACTTACTGCAGGCTGAGACCCTGAGCTCCTGTCTCCTGCCATTTTATAGTCCCCTCTAGTGCTGGGATTAAAGGTGTGTGCCACCACTGCCTGGCCTCTGTGGCTAACTAGTGTGACTGCTGGGATTAAAGGTGTGTGCCACCACTGCCTGGCCTCTATAGCTAACTAGTGTGGCTAGCTTTTCACTCTGATCTTCAGGCAGGCTGTATTTATTAAACACAAATAAAATATCACCATATAAAATAGCTTGAGTGTGACTGCCATTGCCTTTCCTAGACAGGTGACATTTACATGGGGTACCCTGCATAAAACAAAAGGCTCATTAAATACACACCTCTGTCAAGGAAGAGATCTGTCCATGATATAGACAGCAAAGTAAGAAAATGCTGGATGATTCATTTTAAGAACAGAGTGCAGGCAGACCTGCTGATTTGTACTGATGCCGATTTCCCGTAGAGAGGACCGCTGATGTTTCTCAGAGTATCTTCCCAAGCTTGTCTGAGAAAACAGCTAGTTTTATGACACACATGAATATCTCAGGAAGTACACCCGAGAGTCTACATCTAGAAGATCATTGGGTGTTCGTAGGAAGGTCCTTGAGAAATAGATGTGACATGATCAATGAGGTACAGCGTAGAATCCCCCACGCCACAGTCATGAGGGGCTGTTAAAATGGACTGAGTCCCACCTCCCGCCTAAGAAATCAGAGATTTTTGGATTGAGGACCCTGGATCACTGCACATTGACAGCAGGTTATTTTTATTTCTTCACAGTGAGTAAGGTATGAAAATCTTCATCTACACAGATATCAAGACAGAAGGCAAGCATGACCCCTTTCTCAAACAGATACTTAGGTCATTGAGTTCAGTCTCAGATTTTGACAGCTTTAAAAAAATGTGCTCTAAGATTCCATGTACCATGACAGCTACAAGGTTTACATTTGTAGGGCTCAACAGAATGAGCAGCTGATGGTTATAATATTGTCATTCAGGATCCCAGTATACCATGCTAACTGTGCGTTTACTAACAGCCCTGATTCAAATGACAAAAACTTCTTCATGTGCTCATAGGTGACTTTGTGCTTATTAAAAAGTAGAAAGAGTGGAGGTATTCTACCTCAGATTCCACAGAATAAAAGAAGATAAAAGTGATTATATGAGTGAGTTTCATTATCCATGACTGAGTAGAATCTGCAGGCCCAAGATAGTCCCTAATGAAAAATTCCTATGTATTATTCCTCGGGGGGGGGGGGGAGAAGGAAAACGTTCTCTTAAGAGAAACAAAAAGGAAATTTTCTTTATTAAATTCCTACTAAGATCCTGATCTATTATATAATTTCTATTTAACTCTCAGACAACTTGGAGTTATTTTCATAGACAATAAACTAAAGGTGAAAACCACTTAGATGAGTTTGTTAAAATCTTATGTCTTTGCTGTTAAGAAGCAAAGCCTGAATCTTAACCATCCCACTCTGTGTCGCTCTGCCTGACCACGCATAGTAAAATCTCTAGATGGTATCTCTAAAGCTAAGACACGGTGTCCAGTTTTATAGACAACAGTCCCCTGTTGGGTGGGTTCTGTTGATCTGGGAGTACCTACCAATGTCACCCTCCCAATGACTCCTGTAAACCCATAAGCAACACGGAGCAGTGGTTATTAAGTAGATTCTTGCTCCAGCAGTCACAAAGTAACAAGCATACTGAGACTGTTTCCTTGGTTACAAAATGAAGAGTAGCTACTTCCTGGAATGTTCTCTCTCTCTCTCTCTCTCTCTCTCTCTCTGGTGTGTGCATAATAGTTATCTCCTTTTTAGCCTATCCTGGTCTTGAATTCACAATCCTTATGCTTCTATGTTTATTATACACCACCACATTTGCCTAGATAGATTTCTGAATGAAATACCCCCAATTTATCTATTCATGTCAGTGAGCTACATAAAGGCATCCTATCACTAATCTGCCACGCCACTCATGGAGTCTTCGATCTCCAGCCCAATTCTCATCTCGGCAGCTGATGATTTCCTTTCTGCCCCAGTAGGTTCACCTTTTCCAAACCTGTCCTAGAAATGGCAGCTTGCAGTGATGTTTGTAGCCTTCAAGCTCTACTTCTGCTGGACTTTGGGGTTGTCATTTCTGCCTATTATGAGCGATGCTAGTATAAATATCTGATACACTGGTGTGAACATTTCTCTTGGATAGAGATCTAAAATAGAATCACCAAACATCCTAATAAGAAAATGTTGAGCATTTTAGGATTTTGACAAGCTGTGCAGAGATGAGGTACCATTTTGTATTCCTGTCATGTTCTACACCACCAACACTTGATATTGTTTGTCTGTTAATGTTTACTATTCTAGGAGTTTTTGGCTTACATCTATTAATAATTCTGAGCTTTAGTTTACATGATTTTGCATATATTCACTATCTTTTTTAGTATTTTAACATCTTTTTTATGAAGCATAAATTCAAATCATATTTTTTGTGGATTGTTTTATAGCCTGATAAAGTCAGACACAAAAAAAGCAAGATAAGAATGTTTCACTGAGTAAGGTACCAAGCCATGTGGCTAAACACAAATGTGAGTTATGAGTTAATTTAAACTGCAAGAACTAGCTAATAATAAGCCTGAGCTAATAGGCCAAGCATTTTTATAATTATTTAAGCTTCCGCGTGTTTCTATGGAACAAAATGGCTGTGGGACCAGCCAGGGCAGAAACTTCTGTCAACATACTAGTTCAATATCTTACAAACAGATGAAATCTAATATTAAAATCTGGCCTAAGTGGTAGCATCACCTGCTGTCCCAACACTTAAGGGTAGAAGGAAGCTCAAGGTCAGCCTGCTCTATCTCAAGTTACAGGCAGATTATATAATGGTGAAATCCTGTTTCATAAACTAAAATCTAAAAAAACTATTTCAGTCTGAAGGTTTATTATCTGGTTATTTCTTGGCTCTAAAGAGATGACTATGTCCTGGCTAGAAAATAGCATGGCAGGTCAGAGAACATATCTCAGAGTCATAAAGTCAGGGAACCCCGATTGCTCTTCGAGCTGATGAGGGAGGGGGACTTGGTCTGGGGAGGGGGAGGGAAATGGGAGGCGGTGGCGGGGAGGAGGCAGAAATCTTTAATAAATAAATAAATTAGAAAAAAAAAGAACACAGGAGTGGTCCCTCTCCCCACATGATGAGTTCTCGAGAATGTTCTAGTCTGGTGACTGTATTTTGCTAAACAGCGTTTGACTTAACCACCCCGTCCCTGGCTTCACCAGCATAGCAGAGCTGGTGGGAGATCTGAGTAGAGGCAGGGATGGGGATGGATGGCATCTATAGCAGCAGAATGCAGAGGCTCTGAAGGCTTATCTCCACACACTCAGACTACAATTTAGGAATGCGTGTGACTGTGGAAAGCATGGAATTCAGAGGCGCTGAGCAGGAGAAGGCTGTCTTCTGAGCTCTTCCTGGAAGAGCTGTACGTGCCCTTCAGAGCAGAACGTTTTCACATCTGCGCTGGATGACTACAGAGGGTAAGCTTGGCTCTGGAGTTGCTCACAGTTCAGTGGCTCTCGGTCTTCTCTGACACCAAAAGACTCCTCTGATTCTCTCTCTTAAGCCTCGGGTTCCGACAGTCATCTCTGCCTTGCTCAGGAGAGTGTGGGCACACACCAGACAGAGCCTGTGTACTTGGTATCAGGATGTACTACTGTTGCACCAAGTTCAAATGACATCTCAGCCACCATGGCTGCTTCTCATGAAGGCACAAGGAGCACTTTAGCCCAAAGCCAAGTCACCATGGTCCCACGCACTGTTACCAGCGAAAAGAAACAAGAATGATTGGCAAGCACCTCATCCCCCTTTTACATATCTGTAAAGGGGTCCAGAGAATTCATATCCAGAATTAAAGGCTTTATTTTTAAGATTAGTTTTCTACCTTCAAAACATGTAAATCATCTTCCATGAATCTTCAGTTGTCATTTGGTCATTATTGTTATTTTAACAAAAGTGTAGTCAAGCTCCGATGGCAGGTATGCGTTTTGGAGACGTGCCCACAGAGTTTCCCCACAGGGTTACGTGCCAAGGGTTTGGTTTGAGTTCCCTGAAACTGCCCCTGTCCTTAAATGACTGAAATGTGAACAGGCAGAAACTAGATTCTTTCTGCTCGAACTCCCAGGTTGGAACTGTGCTACGGAGAAACTGAAAAGGAAGCTTAGAAGAGCAGAGATCCGGGAGGTACCAATCCACTTCCAAGTCTTCAGAGCCTGGCCTGGATCCCTGAAACTAATTGCTTGCTTTAGTCTAAAGCAGTTGAAATTGGTTTCTGTTACTTAGGAACGATAAATCTGTATCAAATACATGATTCAAATGTTAATTTGTTAGGAAACCTAGACTAGCTTGTAAATAGTGAAGAATAGGTCAGATTCACTAAGGGTTTCTTTGAGGCCCGTGGGACTGGCTGATTGTCACAGTATTCATTTCCAGGATGCCAGGATGTAGGAGAGGAACCCTGATCTGGCCAACAATTAGAGTCACATAAATCCAGTCTGAGCAGTGGCCACCTACCTTCCTCTTGTCCGTATCAGTTCACTGAAAGTCTGAGTGGATTTCTGGTGTCAGTGGGGGAGGGCTGTCTCCAGCAACAGTGTGTTCATCTGCAAATGTGGAGTACACACATTTGAAAGACAAGTGTGCACCTTTCAAAAGTCATTCTTAGGAAGGAGTATTAGTGCCCCCTCTACAGAATGGGGGTTAATCATGGTGAGCCACCCAGCTGTGTGTTTTGAGATCAGGCAGGAAGTAATGGTTAAGATCAGGACAGTCTGATGCCACCCCCATCCATTTGGCAAGAGCGTGGTTACTCCAAGAAACAGCCATGAACAGATCCATGCATGTCTTAGACTTTGGAATCAAAACTGCCTGATATTGGAGCAGACCTCAGATTTACATAAGAATTAGCATTTTCACCTCTACCCCACCCTGCTACCAGCAGCCCCTTTGGCGGGGTAAATCTCAGCAACTCATACTGATACACATGTTTGGACCACACAACCAAACTAGCGCAGAGTCAGCTAAGCTACAGGGAGACAATTTATGGCTAAAAGGCACAGGGTAAGGGCTGTAGGCCACTGAGATCTCGACATGGCTGGAAACAGTGCTTCTGCAGCCCTGTGCTCTGGACAGTCTGGCAGCTTCAGGAGAGTTATCAGACCAAATTATCAGCACAGCTTATACCCTTGGGGTGGTCTCTTGCTGTCAGCTATATTGGAAAGGTAATGCAGAGATTTTTTTCTATCAGGGATGGAAAGTCAGCAAATCATGTCAATCAACCCAGCTCTGATGCCAAGGCAACATCCAGAGACACTCAGAATGTATGTCAATCTGCCTTCACAGAGGACAGCGTCTTGCTGAGGAATAGCGAGATAAAGATCCACTAAGGAGCAGCTTCTCATCTGAACTGGGAACATGGAATCCCCAGGAAAAGATGCAAATTTCTTCTAGAAGCTCAGAGAAGGATTGTATGCATGGGCACTTGGACAGAGGGTTAGGATACTCAGAAAGCTTTCTCCCACAAGTGTGAGCTCCTTTGAGAGGCTTGCTCCTTTCCCAGGAATACCTTAGTCTTCAAAGCCACACTTCCATTTCCAAAGGCACATCAAGTTTTATCTTAGTTAAGGAAGAGAGCCTGAACACAAAGAGGCTAGCTTAGCGGGTGGTTTGGGGCCACACAGCTAAGGTGTAACACACAAATCAGACAGATTACACAGCTAAGGTGTTCTTGCTTTCAGGTTTCAGGGTGTTCTAACAAGCCACTTATGAGTTCAGCTCCTGCCTGAGCTTTTTTTTTTAATATGGTAAGAAACCTTTCTATGCTCTGCATTTTAAGCTTGGTGGGACCTGATGCAGGAGCACTCTCATGTCATAAGTGGATAGTAATGGCCCAGGCTGGGGAGAGTCCACACGTTGTTTCAGAGTTACTATGTGTAAGTCACCAATTTCCATCGCAGGGGTTTGACTTCATGAGAATTTCTGAAGTTCTGCCCTGTGTCCTAAGGATTTCATTTAGTTTTTTTTTTTTACCCTAACTCCAAGAGAAGACTGATTTTACAGTGTATTGGAAAGTGGAAAACTCCTTTAGCTTTTTTAAATTAAATTAACTGCTGTGTACGTTTCTAATTAATAGTGGCAATTCAGTTGCTATTCACTTTCTGCTGTTCTTCCTCAGTACAGGAACTAACTGTAGCAGAAGTATGACGGCGATTGTTAAAAGCATACCACAAATAAAGTTTAATCCTAGCTTATGCAACTCCAAGTTCAAATAGTATTAAAACTAATATACAAACATTTTTTAAATATCAAAACTAAAAGTCTTGCCTATAAATAAGGTTCATTTAAAGGTTGTTATCAAAATATTCAAACTATCCTTAAATTTAAATTTTGACATGCTTACTTTATATAAACAAAGCACCTCACAGTAGGAGATGGTATACCAGTTAGCCATAATCGGATCACCATCAACCTCCACTCCAAAGACACATGGAATGGAGGATGCCAGAAGCCAGGGCGAGTGGTTGAAATGGGAATTCATTCCTATGGGAGAGGGGAGTAGGGTGGAAGGTTAGAAGATGCTGATGCTCAGGCAGTCGTGATTTCCCAAAGACAAGAGTGATCTTTGGTATCCTAATCCTAGCCTCAACGGAAAGCTTGGCTTTTATTCCCCAGTGTTGTTGGTTATCTGATTGGCAAAAGCACAGTTCACAGGTTAGACTGACTAGAAACAGACTTTAGAAATAAAGGAGTCATAATATTCAACTACAGAGCTGAATACTTCTTATTAGTAAGCACTGTTGGGATACCTTTCTACTTATGATGATGAATCTTTAGTATCATTCAGGAATCTTAAAATCCATGAGCTTGTTAAAGCCCTGACTAAACTAAACAACTAAATGGCTGAGGTGGCGGGGGAGCTCCTCTTCCAGATCAAATCCTCTTTAGGTTACTGAAAATGGAACGCGGCACTTGAACCAGTGTTTACAATACTTGTGAAATCAAATGTGTAGGTCCCCTCTCCCCACACCAACCAGTTTTCCAGTTCTGTAGACATCTCCTAAGGGTCCCACAATTCACTCCTGTTCTGATGGTACTATGTAAAGTCAGCACAGACCTCATGGTTTAAGGGCCCACTTCTGGGTCGCTTAGACTTCTGACCGGTTATAATAAGGTTTCCTTGACATACATCTCAGGTTTAGTTATTTGCTAGAATAGTAATTCAAGGCTCAGGAAGCATTCAATTTAGGACCATTGAGACAGAAGAAACGGGGGGGGGGGGATGTATTCTGGAGAGTCAGTGGGGATGGCAGAATTTCTATGTCTTTGCATTACCTTTGAGTTCTTCCAGGGATGCAATGTTGTGGAAACTCCCCAGCATTTGGGGATTTCTTTGAAAACCTCACTACATAGGAACAGCTGATAAAATAATCAGCTGTTGACGATAAACTCAACCTCCCACTTATGTGTTCCCCCTGGAGGTCAAGAATCAGGGATGGGAATGGAACAGTGGCTCCGCTTGGCAGTAAGAGTGCTTACGGCTGCTGCAGAGGACACATGTTTGGTCTCCAGGACCCATATGCAGCTCCCCACTGACTGTAACTCTAGGTCCAAGGGATTCAATCCCCTTTCTGTCTTCTGTAGGCACCTACAAACGTGTTGTCTCAATCACTTTCTGATTGCTGTGAAGGCGACTTATAGCAGAAAGAGCTTATTTGGGCTCAGTGCTCCAGAGGGTGAGTCCATTTCACATCCGGGCAGGGAGCATGGCAGCGAATAGGCAGGCAGGCATTGGTCTTGATGCAGTAGGTGAGAACTCACATCTGCTCTCCCAGCAAGAGGGAAAGGGGTGGAGGTAGGGTGGAAGATGGACTGGAAACCACCTGAGATTTTGAAACCTCACAGCCTGACAGTGGTCAGTGATACATCTCCTCCAAGGCCACCTCTCCTAATCCTTCCCAAATAGTCCTATCAATTGGGAACCAAGCACTTGAATATATTAGCCTATGGGGGCCATGGTATTTAAACATGCGGTCATTTAAAAATGTAGTCCACATAAACTCACACAGGCAATCACATATGCATATAAATAAAATAATCTTTAAAAAACAAAGAACCGGGGATGAAGACTAAACACCTATTTATTATATGACATTAACTAAAATCAGAAGACATTGAGACCACAGCCAGTCAAGGGCCAAAGATGGATTTTTTTTTCTCAGTTTCCTCACAGTAGTGACCTTGGGGAAACTGAAAGATACTTTTTGTCTTTATGTCTCAGCCTCGTTAGTTTATAAAACAGGCACAGGAGTGGCAGTCTTAGGGCTCAGGGGTAGACTCTCAACTCCCAGTTCAGCCTAATGAAGTAGAGTCTACATTCTATCAAGAATGCCCCATTCCATGCCTTGTGAGTTGTTTCCATGTGGAGTCTGAGAAGCCTTACACTATATGTTTTCTCCAGTTCACCTTCCTAGGAAAGTTCGTGTGTGTGCATGCATGCGTGCGTGCATGCGTGCGTGCGTGCGTGCGTGCGTGTGTGTGTGTGTGTGTGTGTGTGTTTGGTATGTGGCTGTGCTTGCCTGCATGGAGACCAGAGGTCAACTCTTGAGTTTTATTTGTTTTACTCAACTTATTTTTTGAGATAGTATCTCTTACTTGTGGCAGTCCCTGCAGGTGTCATACAGGGAAGTAAATCCCGTAAAGAGATAAGAATGAAAACCCAGTGCAGATTGACTTTGTCAACCTGGATCAGACTTTGGGGAATCTAATGATAGGCAGTTTATTCTTAATGTATTTAAGCCTAGTGCAATCTGGGAAAAAAATGTTTCCGGGTGTAATACATTCCCCAGAGCATAAAGAAGCATAATTGCATTGAAACTCAACTCAGGGTATATGCCAATCCCTACAAGAAGATGGGTTCTAGAGATAGGCTACCTGTACTAGCTAAAGAGTCTAAGGGCCTGTGCTGTAGTCGGTCATACAGACAGCATAGAGAACATTAGGCTATTAGCCGCCTTTTGTTCAGGTTGTGGGAGCTAGAGGAACCTCTGGCTATCAGGGTCATTTAGATGACTAGCCGTCTGGTCTTGGTTGTAAGAGCTTGATCTGGCCTGGGCCAGCAAATCACTCAGGCTGTTAATCTCTTCCAATTCTCAGCTTTCTGGATGAAGAAAAGCATTTTCATCTTTCCCATTGGAAAGATAATCCCGTGTGCTTAACATTCCTGGTTTCTCTAGAGATCAGTGCACACAGGACCTTTGTGCTGTGCTCCCAGCACATACTGAACCTGGAACTCACGGTTTCAGATAGACTAGCTGGCCAGAGACCCTTCAGCAAGCTATCGAGTGAGCCCTTGGGATCTGCCTGTTTCTGCCTCCCAGCCCTGAAATCACGACATATCTGGCTTTTAGGAGGGTGTTGGGGTCTGAACTCGGGTCCTCACGCTTATGCAGCAAGCACAAGCCACTTTTGCCACTGCTCCATCTCCCTAGCTCCCAAGGAAGATTCTATTGGCACATTTTAGCAGCTCTCTCCCTTTTCTAGAGTGTTCAAGCCACATCTCCATACCAGCTGTGTTTATCTCCATGATCAAACAGTACAGTTAGCATGCGTAGGAACCAGCCAAGCAAAGCTGACTTAATTAAATGCCCGACGGCAATACATGTAAAAACACTTGGTCATATCACTAAAACAATGGAAAATGCCCTCTGCCACACAACTGCAGATGTGTTTGCTGGCATGTGCAGGTAGACATGACACAAGAGTGACCACAGCTCGGTAAGTTTAGAGAACTAAAGATTTCCCAATTTACAAATTATTACTCTATGGCTATACTGTCTCCGCTAGTCAGGAACGCCGTTCCTGTCCAATCACAAATGTCTGCTTTGGTTATTTGACATATGGAATCTTTAGATCTTTGAAAGAATTTGTAAAGAAATTGGTGCTAAGGAAAGAAGGGATGACTAGGTCCTAGGAAGGGCAAGTGCTCTGGTGAATGGACTCTAGCAATATATTGGGATAAAAAGAGAAAACATTATCTTTAAGACTTTGGGGGCGAATGGACATTCTCCCCAGCCATTTTCCCAGCTTGCATATTGAAGTACCTGAAAAAGCCAACTACTGCCAAAGATTCGGCCAAGAATGCGAACGAATGATGTGCAGCCAAGGCAAACCTCCACAGACAGTCAGAAACTTCGCCCCGGACGGGACGGCAGTGGGATGTTGCTGCTGTTCTGAGGGGCACAGGAAATTCAGCAACAAAGAGGAAAAGATCTCAGAGACCAGGCCAGAGATGAAACATTCCCGTTCTCCTTGCTCCCTTCTTTCTGGAAACTTCTCCGGTCTTTGAAGAAGGAAATTAAGAAAAACAGCTTGCAAGATAGGGAGCAACAGGGACTGTGAAGCCGAGCAAATCAGAGTTGGATGAAATTGCCTGATGTGTGTTTTCCATCCAAATTACAGAGATGAGTGAAGGGAAGCAGCTGTGCTGGATGGAAGGGAGAAGAGGAATTAATGCCATGGAATAGAGAATAAAGAGAACCGACTGGGGCATTGCTGGCTTCTTTAAGGCTGCTAGATCCCCCCCACCACACCTACCTTTCATTCTTATTGTTTTGTCCCCAAATACAATAACAATCACAAGCCTTTTATTAAGAGTAAAATGCTTCAGAAGAATCATATTAAAAATGAAAATTTCCCATCGTCCCACTCTCAAAAGGTAACCGTTGTTATCCACATGGTATATCTTGTTACTCTAAAAACTGAACTATGTCGGGTTGGATATATACCTACTAATACTAGCTCATCAAGGTGATAGGCTGAATAATGGCCTCTTTAGAGATGCTCTTGGAATTTGTGAATATTAGGGAAGATGTGGAAATGTGAGTAAGGGTCTAAGAAGGAACTATTTTGAAGGACATGTGCTAGAAGCTTTATGTATGCCAAGCCAATAATGCTTGACCACTGAGTACAGACCAGACCTCCTTGTGATATCTGTAGACACAGAGTGTAAGAAGTGGTTTAAATGCAGTCCAAGGTGTACTCATCCAAAGAAGCAGATGGAGATGGAACACACAGAGGCCCTTCTGGGTAATCTCTCGCTTCACCATTTTCTCAAACTGTTTAACAACTCCTTAGATATCTTTCGGTTCAACAGAAATATTTGAAATCCAAAGTATGTCTGGTTGGCATAATTCTAATTATGGGCTCATGCAGAAACTTACATAAATAATCTAAAGTATAATTATGTTTTTCTTTGATATTTGAAAAATTAAAGAAATTCCAGTGAGAAATGAACTCAAAACATATTCTTCCAGATATTACTTAGAAGCATGGAATTTGCCAGATCTGAGGAATACTTGCTAAGCCTGCTATTGCCTCATTCTCCTGGATGTGAGGTAATATATTTATGTCCCACTATGGCAAGATATATAATACACACACACTATTTTATACACACACACACACACACACACACACACACACACACTAGAGTCTCCTAAAAGGCATTTTCTGCAGACTGGCAAGTCAGAAAATTTGCTCTTCAAGAGTCTATTTCCCACATTACTACCCAAATGTTCCCTTTTAGAGATGTTCATTATTCAAATACAGGTGGTTGAGGGTTAAAGGCACTCAACCATCTTCTCCTTTGAAGGTGAGGTAGAGGCTGGGGAGGAAGCTTAGTCTAGTTGTCGTTCCCTTTCCAATTTTCCTTCATTGTTGTTGGCTGAAAAGAGAATCATGAAGACAACAGGATTACCTCTAAGTCTAATCAAAACAATAAATCTTTGCTGGGCATTTTTTGTTCATGAAGCCCTGTGAAAGGCATATAACTGAAAAGAAAAATGAGCTCCACATTGAAATGTCTCAAGATGCAGAGTTAGACCAGGAAGGTTGTTGTAGGAGAGAGAGATGATCCTATGGGTATGTTTGGTCCACAGCAGAGATGAAGCTTTAGAAGGAGGGATGGAGAGTAGGGGCCATTCAGATGGGATGCAGAATGAAGGGCTGTGTTCTGAGTAGGTGTAGATGAAGTGAATGGTGTGTGGGCACGTCATGGTACACACTAAATGGACAGGTATTTGCTTTTTGAAACTTAACTGACATGCAATATTTTACTACTTATGGGGGACTGTGTGATAATTTGATCCGTGTATATAACACACAATGACCAAGGCAGGGCAATTAGTATTTTCATCTCACAGAAAGCTATTATTTCCTTGTAGTCTTTGAATTTTCTTTCAGGTTCCTTGCAAAAGACAAACGTTGATCTCTGACGATCCCACTGTTAGAAACACACTAGAAATGAGGAACTGATTCCTATCACATTTGTTTGAAGCTAAACAACAACAACAACAAAAGAGTTAAGATGAGAAAAGAAAGAGCAGCAGAAAACCAGCTTGCTGAGGACCTTGGATGCCTGACACACGAGTTTGGATTTGATTTTTGAGATGTTACAGACCTCCAAAGCATTCGGATGGCAGAACAGTGTACTGGATGTCTAGTACTGAGCACACAGTGTACTAAAACAGAGAGACACTGGGAGCAGAGGAAGAAGCAAATGATTACAGTGCTAGAGGCAAAAATAAGGAGAGAGAGAGAGAGAGAGAGAGAGAGAGAGAGAGAGAGAGAGAGAGAGCGCTCCAAGGGAGGGAACTATGAAAAGAGTGGTGAGACTTGAGTTGACCAAGAGAGAAAGACAAGGAAGAGGTATGGATGCTTAGCAACTGGATTCCTTTAAATGGGATGAGGGGAAAGTAGAGAAAAGATCATGAGAGGGATAAGGATGAACCATTTTAGAGAAGCTGGCACACAGGCTCCATATGGAAATGCCTAGCAGCCAATTGGACATATGTGGCTGAGGTGAAGGTAGGAAGCCAGGGCTGGAAACGAAGGCTCAGGCATTGTCCTATTACAGGCAACCGCCTGAGCCATGATAATGATTGGTCTTTCTGAGATGGGACCCAGGGCTCACGGCTGCCAAGAGACAAACTAAGCACCAGGTGGAGTTGGGGAGGAAGATGAGTTCAGTGACAGTGACCAAAGTGGGGAGCTCAGAGAAACCAGCGGAGTGCTGTGTTCATGTGGAGACTCCCACAGATGTCCAGGAAATGGAAAAGATAAAAGGGAAAATGGGAGAAACCGATAGACCTTTGAGTAATGTTCATCCCTGAGCCATGTACCTAGAACTTGAACAAAGGTCTCAGTTTAGCTTCTCTGACTTAGGGCCACTGCATGATTATAGCCCTAGGCTAGATTTTCTTCCCCACTCTGCTCCCTGGCTGTCTCTGTTAGAAAACAAAGCAACTGTGTTTATTACCTCTTTCAGTCAAGGAAGATGGTACTTGAGTTGGTCTTTCCCATTGCAACCACCCATTGAAAGGTACCAGCTAACACCATTATCAAATATTTACTAACCAGCTTATTACGTGACAAACCCTCTAATGAGAGTCTGAGCAAACATCTCATCCACTTATACGTTCTCTTTTAATATCAAGGACAAGCATGAAAAATGTTTAAATAAATCAAATACAGGCCGAGAAAAGAAGTCATAAATATAACATATGGAGTTAATGGTGCCAAATGGTTTCTTTTCAAAAGCACAAGCTAAGCATACTGGCCACGCCCACGGGGATGCATGGTCCCCTCAGACTTTGTTGTATGACATCTGGTGCTTTACTGCCTCAAAGGGGAGGGAGAAATACCACGCATGCCATTCACCCCGACTCCAGCTTTCTCTGAAGTTCCCTCTCAATTTGGTCTTACTCTCTCTGTTAGTCATAACATTCTTTAAGGCATTCAAATATGGATGGTCTGACTTTAATACGTTTTTCTTTTACCTTCTAAATAAGTCACATAGCCATTTGTTAGAAAAGAGGTGAGGGGGTGAAACAATTAAGATGTTTGCAAGCTTTACTTGCAGAGATTTAAAAAATAATACCTTCAAAAGAAAGCTTATCCATCATGTCTGAAGGTTATGGCACAATCTATATGAGGACATGAATGGGGGAGGGACAGGTGACAATCAGCAATCAAGGTTCAAATCATAATTTTATGGCAAAGCTGATATGTCACTGTAACAAAAATACCATATATTGGCTTCAAAAATGAAAAAAAAAGAAAACAAACAAACAAAAAATCTAACTCCATTTTTGCAAACATTTTTGAAACTTAAACATCCTGATAGCTGTGTGGGAAGACGTCACACTAATGGGACTTTCCTATGACAGAGGCTTCTTGCCACCACTGCGTATGTGGCCTCTCAAAGGTAGGTTAACCTTATTTGACAGACCTCACCCATGGTTCACTGACCATAGTCTATGAGGTTTAGTGGAATCACTGCCCATGTGGTGTGTGCCTACACATAATACAAAATAAAACTCAAATTTCCTCAGGCTTAGTCTAGGTCTTAGGAAATATATAATTACATGATAAAACTGTTTGGCATGTTTGTATATCAGATAATCTTATTGTTAAAAAGACAGATTGATACATTTTGATAAAATATCACTGCCATCATTTCCTTCTGACTACAAACAGAAAAAAATTCAACACAAACAAGATTCCCAAGAAACTTTCTTACAACTTAAAAGTTAGCACATCTTGAGAACAGGGTCATATGTATTTAATCTTTTTATTTTAAATTTTATATCACTGCATATTCTTCTAGGTAAATATATGCCATCAATTCATTCCTTGCTAATAGCTTCATAATATTTCATAGTATAGACACATCGTAATTTTCCTAATTGGGCTTTTATTAATGGAATTTTTTTTTAATATTTTAAAAAATCACTATATTCAATATTATAATAAGAATTCAGCACACATCATAATTCTTTCAGACAGGTAATTTGCTAATGAGATTTCTCTGCAAGGTGACGTAAATATCTTAAGAGATCTTCTAGATAACTTCACAAAGCACTGACAGCAACGTCACCCCTCTTCCAGCACCAAGCGCAGCCTAACTTACTCCACGTCTTCTCCAACTCGGCCTGTTTTCAATCTTCTAAAGTTTTGCCAGTTTGATATGTGGAAAAATAGCAAGCAGTCTGTGGGAAGTAAAATGTGGCAGGTGGAAAGGAAATACATATCTTTTTCTATAAGAGCCCTCTTCTGTCAAGTCCTCTCAGACAAAATAAGTTATGCCATTTCTGACACCAGGCACATGCGTGCATGCACACTCACACAGAGCATAGACACACACACGGACCACAGACACGGTTTTATCTAGATATAAATATAAAAGGATAAATAATGCAAAAAAATTCAAAAAATAAAATGAAAAATTTAGAACATTTGTATAGTTTTGAGTAGGCGGGCTAGTTCATATTTTTAAACAAGGTACATTAGAATGCCAGAAAGGAAGGAAATGAAGGTTGGTAGATATAAACTATTAAGTCATTTAATTGCCTTGCAGAAGTGTTAAAGAAAAAATGGTGAGTGAAAGCAAACCCGTAATATATATATATAATACACAAATGATTAATATCCGTACTACACAGGTCTCTGAACAATTGCTAAGAAGAGCCAAAGGAAACTAAAACAAGTTCCAAATACAAATTCCTTGTTGTTCCTGCCTCCCACTGTCCCTGTTTTACTACATAGCTTTAGAAGTCGCCTGTGTTGGAAGGCAGACCCAGGCCTTGTCGGTATCAGAGTTCTGCAGTCTCAAAGGTGCTGCTTCTTCCTCCATGGCCTGCTCAAATTGATGTTCTTCACTTGTGCTTTGACTTGGAGAAACTTTTGGTGCTCACGATCTGATCTCCTCCTGCTATGTGTTGCCTTCTGCCAATCTCATACACCTACTAATTACACTGTAGTTTTTCTGTTGTGTGCTATTTTAAATGTATTCTGAGAACAATGCTAGCTTGGAGTCAGAGGGTAGAGCTAGCCACTTGCTGATCAAAATTAACCATAAAGACTTTGGAAAACTGAGGACAGAGAGGAGAGAGGAAGTAGTAAGGTGGGGTCGAGAGAGGATCTCAGCCCTTTTTGGATGGAGGAATGGAGGAGACAGGAGGTCATTGGTGGTTGCTCTGATCTTTCAAACTCTTAAACTGATATCTGACTCCTGATTTTTTTATTAATAAAGAATAATTAGATAAACTCTGCACTTTCCTTTTGGAATTTCTCTGTACTCTCCTTTCAACTTGACGGCTAACTCTCAGAAGCTCATTGCCTCTTAAAACTAATAGCTTCCATTCAGACTGTTCTGCAGACAAAGTAGAGGGCTCCAAGAGACACGAGGTACACTAGTTTCAAGTGTGCAATAAAAGATTAGGTAAGTTTTTAAAAACGTGCACAGCCTGCACATCCATCAAATACCTACTTGAATACTGTCTGTCCACCTGAGTGGAGAGCAAGAGAGACTGAGATACCTCATGTCTTAGTCACTGTTCTAGTGCTGTGAAGAGACACCATGACCAAGGCAACCCCTATAAAAGACATCATTCAATGGGAGGGCTTGCTTGCATTTACAGAGGTTTAGTCTATTATGGTTGGGAGAATGGTGGTAGGCAGGTGCTGGAGCAGTAGCTGAGAGCTACATTCTAATCATTTAGCAGAGAGAGAAAGTAAGTGGGGACAGAGAGAGAGAGAGAGAGAGAGAGAGAGAGAGAGAGAGAGAGAGAGAGGACTTGGCATGGGTTTTTTTAAATTTATTTATTTATTAAAGATTTCTGTCTCTTCCCCGCCACCACCTCCCATTTCCCTCCCCCTTCCCCAATTAAGTCCCCCCCCTCAGCCCGAAAAGCAATCAGGGTTCCCTGTCCTGTGGGAAGTCCAAGGAACCCCCACCTCCATCCAAACTGCCTAGGCTCCCACAAAGCCAGTGCGTGCAGTAGGATCAAAAACCCATTGCCATTGTTCTTGAGTTCTCAGTAGTCCTCATTGTCCGCTATGTTCAGCAAGTCCGGTTTTATCCCAGGCTTTTCCAGACCCAGGCCAGCTGGCCTTGGTGAGTTCCCAGTAGAACATCCCCATTGTCTCAGTGTGTGGGTGCACCCCTTGCGGTCCTGAGTTCCTTGCTCGTGCTCTCTCTCCTTCTGCTCCTGATTTGGACCTTGAGATTTATGTCCGGTGCTCCAATGTGGGTCTCTGTCTCTGTCTCCTTTCATCGTCTGCTGAAGGTTAATATTCAGGAGGATGCCTATATGTTTTTCTTTGGGTTCTCCTTATTTAGCTTCTCTAGGATCACTAATTATAGGCTCAATGTCCTTGGTTTATGGCTAGAAACCAAATATGAGTGAGTACATCCCATTGGCATGGGTTTTTGAAACCTCAAAGTGACACACTTCCCCCACAAGACCACACCTCTTAATCCTTTCAAATTGCGCCACTGCCTGCTGACTGAGCCTTCAAAAATATGAGCGTATGGGCCATTTTTATTCGAAAACACCATATATCCTATGAGTGTGCTTTGCAAAGTCTAGGGTACTACATGTATGCAAGTGAGGATAAGCTTTGAACTCAGGTTTCCCACTAAAACTACAATTTAAAATCATCACCGGGTAGTAGGGCATCATGTTCCTCTTGTTCCTTCTACGTCTGAGCCCACATCGCTCTCAACAGTTTTCCATGGCTGCATCTGGCAAGCAGCTTTTTAGGGATGCCCTGCCTTTAAGACAACATCCTGAGAAGGACCCTTCCCATCTTAGGCTCATCCTCCAAATTTGGTTAACAATTTTCTCACCTTTTAGATGTAAAATGTCTCCCACAGGCTAGCTCATGTGTTTGAACACTTGGTCCCCAGTTGGAGCTGTTTTGGAGGATTGTGGAACCCTTGGGGCAGTGATTCCCAATCTATAGACCACAACCTAACAAACCTTCCTCTTTAAAATTACTTCATTGTAATTCACAACAGTAGCACAAGTACAGTTATAAAGTAGTGATGGAAATGATTTTATGGTTGGGGGTGACCACAATATGAGGATGTAAAGGGTTGCAGCATTAGGAAGGCTGAGAACCACTGCTTTAGGAGGTAGAGACGACCACACCACACCAGGTTAGCTCACCACACCACACCCAGGTTATTCTACCACATCCAGATTACTTTACCACACCCAGACTGTTATATGTATCCTGAGGAACAAACTCAGGTCATCATTCTTGGGCAACTTGAGCTTTACTAACTGAACTGCTTCCTCAGTCCCATTCTTTCTGTTTTGAGGGAACCATGACTGAAGTTTATGAACACTCTCAATCTCCACGATTTTTGATTGTTTTTTATAGACAGGGTTTCTCTGCGTATCTTTGGAACCTGTCCTGAAACTCGCTGTGAAGACCAGGCTAACCTAGAACTTACAGCGATCTGCCTGCCTCCACCTCCTGAATGCTGGGAATAAAGTTGTGTGCCACTACTGCCCAGTTCTTGACATTTATTTTTAAATCCCCTACATGTTTTACTTATTGTGCCAAAAGTCAGGGTGAGATAAAATAAATTCACACATACAGTGTTTTCTTAGTCATTGTACTTAGAAAGTCACCTTTTCTCAGAGACAATGTCTAGAGTTAAATTGCAAATAATCAAAGTAAGAGAAAATATAATATTTTACTTTTCAACATTCTTTAACTCAAAGAAATAAGAAAAGGAATTTGCAGTCTTCTCCAAGTGAGTTTTCTTTAGGTTTTCAGGTTGTGATTGTTGGATTAAGGATAGAATAAAACAGCCATGGATCATACATAATACATAATACCAAACCAAAGAGTGAGACTATC
The DNA here is from genome assembly GCF_037038515.1 of Microtus pennsylvanicus. Taxonomy (NCBI): domain Eukaryota; kingdom Metazoa; phylum Chordata; class Mammalia; order Rodentia; family Cricetidae; genus Microtus; species Microtus pennsylvanicus. Next base: position 24,015,417 of record NC_134583.1, read on the forward strand.
AAACTAGTAAAGAGTCAGATAAAAATTAAGATAAAAGACTTTATCGGACTATAGAATAAAAATAGAAATTGTGTTCAGACAAACTCCTTCCTTCATCCATACCCCACAGAAGCACGAACAAAATGGTCCTCAACTCATTTTGTCGAAATCAAAAGACATTCAACCTGTACCATGTTCCAATGATCACTATTACTGCAATTTTAAAAAGAAATTGATAGTGCATGACACTTCTGGCAAGTATTTCTCCTCCATTTCTTCTTAAAATGTAATGGACTAGCTCAGACTGGGAAAAATATCTGTTATGGAGGAATATATGTATAAGTATAATGGATTGGTTTTTCTGAGCAGTCATTGCAAATGCTTTTCCTCTCTCCTAAACAGAAATCTAAATATAGATTGAAGAGTGCCATTGCCTTGAGACCACTGAAGGCTGTCATTTGAAAGCCATCTCCTTAAACACACGTATCAGCATGATGTGGCTGCTTTTGGCATCCCTCTGAGCTGAGAGGCTCTGCGCCCTACTTCCTCATCTCCAGATCGCCCCAGTGTATAAGTGACATCCACTGAGTCGGCCGCTTTGGTGATTTCATGTGTTGCTGGCGCACCAGCAATCTCATTTGTGGTCAGGAATAACAAAGGACCTGCTCGTTCCTCTTTTCAGTCATTAGTGTGGCACAGGCCTCTGTGTTATTAAATACACCGCCTCCTGGTTCTTATTTGCAAAGCTCCTAGGATAGCTTTGGCACAGGATACTACAGAAGGTTGAAAAAAAAAAAAAAGAAAAAGAAATTGCCTTAGGCCTTTATTCGGTCTGAGAATTTGTACATGCTTGAAATTATTTTTTCTTTGATGATAAAAAATTTTCATACTTCACATAGAGCAATTACCAAATTGGAGAAAAAAGGTATAGAGATGACAAAACCTATAATAAAATCACCTGACCATAAAAACGAAAATATCAAAAAAAACCCTTAAAATATTTGAGCCTTCATGCCAGGTATAGTGGCAATACATGCCAAAGTAAATTACTATGAAACAAGAATGGCTAATGTTGCTCTCGATCTCATTTTCTCTCTGTGTTTCATATCCCGACCATTAATAGTCGTTCTTAGACATTTACAGCAGGCACAATAGATTCCACTATGCAGACTGCAATTGACCTTTGGTTTATTGTTGAACATAAGTTACATCCCAGGTTCTGACAGAGTGCATAAATTGGTGATAAATATCTTTCTACATACTCTAAATATTTTCTACATTTCAGATAATCCCCTTAGAAAAGCATCTCACAAATAAAACTACAGAGAATATTAATATGGAAAGTAGCTCATATTTGTTAAGTTGATCTATGCCATCTTCTTCCTGTCCTAAGTGCTTAGCATCTATGACCTAAGTCAGTAGTGTTCAAGTTTACTGAGAGAAAAACTGAGGCACGGAGGGGTCAGCTCCCTCCGAGGTCACTTTGGCAGTAAGTGGGAGAGCTGGGGCAAAAAAACCCAGGCACTCTGAGGGTGTTCCTCTAAGCTGATGACATGACCCTGATGCAGATCATGGACATGGGGTTTGGAAGAGTCGAGCTGCCTGTTTGATCTCTGGATCTTACAAAGAGCGATGCTCAGGAAGGGCAAGTGACTCATCAGTAGCAGACAGCCACTGAACACACCGGACTTCTCCTCTGTAGCCAATAACAGGCCCAAAGCTGTTGAAACGTGAGAAGTGCAGGTCTCTGGTTCTGTTCAGTCTTTCTGAAGCTCCATCCATCGGTATTATTAACACAGTGCGCAGACTTCATTTGCACATCTAACCTTGAGTGGCGCTAGCAGTATGCTCTGTAAAGTCGATAGATCTTTGTTACTTTAATGAAAAAAATCTACATAAGCTGCTAGCCAGAGGAAACGTGCTCATTATTCAGAATTAACAGCTATATTAGCGAAACATCTGAAACTGTTGTAATTTTAGATTTTAAAACATACATCTTGGTGATTCATTGTAGTTCATTGCTAGCGAGGAGAGGGATAACAGGTATTTGCTAGTGTTGGGAGAGCTTGGGCTTGAGAGAAGATAAGAGAAGGGCCCTTCGCTCAGAGGGGACACAGTATGGTTAGGAAAATCAACAGATAATGGCCGTAGAAAGTGCTGAGTGCTTTCGTGCAGCGTTCTGAGAGACTGAAGGAAGCTAAGCAATGTTCTGACAGAGTTATGAGAGAAAGATGAGCACACAAGGCCTGGCTAAATTATTAAATGGGTGTCTCTGCATCCTTTGCTAGGAGCCAGATAAAACACAGAAACAATATTGGTGTTCTACACAGGATAGCGAATGGAAATTGCCGCTTAGATCCCCTAGGTCTGTCAACTGCATTGTGCTTAATGGTAATGGGAGGTAGGGAGAGTTACAGCACTTAGGATACACTAGTCTCGCGTGCTGAAATGCAGCCATGTGTCACTTAAGCAGGTGTGACATTAAATTATTGGCCACAGGTCCCCAGCTCCACCTTCAGTCTCTTGTCTCCTCCATACTCTCCTCCCATTCGGTCTTCCTCACCGGAGCCAACCGGCTCTATGAGCAGTCTGGATAGTTCAGGGTTTTCTGCAACCACTGTCATGAGAAGCACGCTAAGCATCCATCAGGAATTCACCTCAGTCCCAGGCCTCTGAACCACATGAGCAGCTCTCTCTTTAACTGGCTCTTCTGGGTTTTGATCCTAAGCTTATTTTAAGGAAACTCTGCCTGTACTTTCAGAACAATCCCAATTCCATGAAACCTGAAGCTAGTTCAGGGATCTGTTTTAGGGAGCAGAGTGTAGGCCTGCAAGCAAGTTTTGTTCTTCCTGAATTGGGGCATCAAAAGAAATAGGAAAAAATAAATGAATTCTAGACAATTTTTGAAGGGTTTTAAAAAAGACTTTTGGGTAATAAGAATTAGTTTTGAAATAATAAAAGACAGGATCCTTGAAATGAGTTCACTGAGCAGCCATCTATGAAAATACACATATTCTTTAGAAGATAAAATAACATGTATTTCTCTAAATTGGTAAAAGGCAATGGCTAAAGCCAAGTATGGTCTTAATGTTTCTAATCCCAGCAGTCTGGAGGCTGAGGCAGGAGGGCTTGGAATAAAAGGCTGGCTTTGTCTACATATTAAAACCTCATCTCAAAAAAGTCAAATCAGAGAATGAGTATGATCAAAATGTATTAGATAGATGCCTACAAATGTCATAATAAAAGCCATTATTATTTATAATTAATATATGCTGATAAAAATATAATTAGAAGCCAAATCAAGCCAAAGGAAGCAAAGGCAGTGGTTAGCAAACATGTCAGTCAGAGGGTACTGTCTTGGCACCAGCGAGGGAAGAGTGGTTTTGCCTCAGAGATCTCCTGGAAACAGTGCTACTCATAGTAATCGTGTGAGCTTCCGGGCTTAACAAAATACCTAAGACCAAGTCTGGATGAGAGAATAAGACCCCAAAGACACAGGGAAGACCCAGTAACAGAAAGGCAAGTAAGCACCACACCGTGCTCAGAGAGGCATCGGCTCTGGGTTCCCCGCATTCCTCTGAGGCTCTGCAGCAAGTGCTTCAGTTCTCTGTGCTGCTCATCCATGGAAGCTCATCTGGTAGTGTCCACAATTTGACTCCAAGTTTGTTTCTTTCCCTATTTCATATCCACTTTTTCCTCTTTTCCTCCCTTTCTCTCTTCCATCTATCCATCCATTCATCCATCCATCATCCATCCACCCACCTACCCACCCATCTATCCATCCACCCACTCACCCACCTATCCAACCACCCACCCATCCACCCACCCATCTGTCCGTCCGTCCGTCCGTCCGTCCATCCATCCATCCATTCATTTATCCATCCATACATCTCAGTTTTCACTGAACATGCCAAATACCCCTTTGGGTACCGTGGGAATGCAGATTGACAGAAGATACAGTATCTCATGTTCACTTGCTTCTCACCTAACAGAACCTAGAGTACAACCACACAGGGATGCACCCATAGAGCACTGGTATGCAGAATAGAGAAGATACTGTGGGCTTTTAGTGGGAAGAATCAGAGCTGATTGGTGACATCATAGACTCGGCTGATAGGGGACAAAGTGTTTGAACTGGATCATAAATGGTGGCTAGGTGTAGGTAGTCGAGGGATGATTTGAAGTGTGCCGTAGAGAACGGGACACAGAGGGAGAGAGCTGCGTTGGTTCTGGGCGGTTCACACAGATAAAAGGGAAGTAGGTGGCTACCTGTGGACAGCAGTGACACCAAAGGATGAGGGACACATTGCTCCCCTCAGTGGACGCTCCTGCCTTGGACCCCACTGTCCTCATTTCTGCTTCTCTCCAGGGTTTCCCAAACCTTATCATAATCACAGCCTGGGCTGTTTAAGGTGCAGGTTGCTGGGCCCCACTCCCCGCACTCCTTGCTGGAGAGAAGGTTTCCAAACTGAGATCTTCCCTTTCTAATGTGTTCCCAGGTGATGCTGCTGACTGGCAAGGACACTGTTCAAGGTCCTGCACAGGGACTCTCAGCTCGACACTTTCTTATATCTAGAAACTTCTCTCTTTGGCAGTATTACTCCTGGTTGCCTTCTTTATTCCTCCCATCGACTCTCCTAACAGTCTTTACCCCCCATTCTGCGCTTTATCTCTCTCCACAGCCCTTATCAGAACTTAACACCATGGTTTATTAATTTTCAATCATCCTTTTAGAATGTAAATCCCCCACGAGACTTTGTTTTATTCACGAGTACCTGAAGCAGGGCTCTTTTTTAGTATCTCAGATTTGGTCTAAGACTCCTGGACCTTAAATCAACCTGTAATGTGCAGGCTGTCTATCAGTAATGCTGACAGAAAGAATGAGAGATGCCTGGAAGGAAGAGAAGCGATAAGAAGCCTTTAGAGCTTGTAGCGGGAAGCATGGGAGTGAGGTGACACAGGGCAGATGCTGTGACCCTCCATCTTGTCAGTCAAGAGCACCCACTGACCTAATACACTGACATTCCCATTCCTTGTTTATACGTGTCTCCTCCTTGTCTGCTTCCCTCCCCGACTCCCTCCCTTTCTTTCCCTTTATTAGTAAAAGTTGGGGGTCAGAAATGGAAAAACGTAAGTTAATTTCCATTGACAAAATGCCTCTGGGTATGAGCAGGCATTTCCAGATGTTTAACCGAGTAAGGAGGATCCACTGGAAATGTGCATAGCACTGACCTCTGGAATGGGATTCTAGATTGTATAGAAAGGATAAAGGGAAGAAAGCAAGCACACAGCACTTCCCTGCCTCTGATACTGCTGGGGACATCGTGTGGCCAGCTTCCTTAGCTGCCACATCCATGCTGTCCCTGCCAGAATGTGTTATAACCTCAAACTGGAGCCAGAACAAACCTTTTGTTCCTTAAGCTGCTTTTGTTATGTATTTTGTTGGAACAACAAGAAAAGTAACTACCATAGAAGTACGATACTGGGAAGGGTGGGAGTAACTGGAGACATTTAGAGTGGATATGTGGATAACACACTATCAGCCAACCAGGTCTTTACGGGCAAAGAAAAAACATTCTCATTTTAGGGGAAAAGCCACAATGCGCAAAAGTTCTCAGGTGTTTTTAAATTTGTAATTAGATTGATTTCCTAATTGTTACTCATTGTCATCTCTCCATACATTACAGAGGTCTGAAAACTTAGGAGAATTGGGTTCTCCTACATCCTTTTCTTTACTTACCCATAACCTAAGTGCTTAGACACTAGCTGATAAAATATTCCATCAGCGCTAAAGAACCAGCTATCCTGGTAGTGCTCAAAGGCCTCCAATCTCCAGGATATTTAGGGATTTTGGTGTGAGATGTGCTGTTATTACATCATCAGACATCCCAGACGGTCATGATGGATAGGATAAAGCCATATTTTACAAATCTGTAAAACCATAAGGAACGCAGTAGACACTTCTCTGAGTCATACATTAGTTGGATAACATATAGAAATCCTAGAAGGCAAGTAGGTCAAATGGAAATAAGGCCATTGAGGCCACACATGCAAAAGGCTGAAGATTCAGCGTGTGCAAACATAAACTAGGTTTGTATCTGGAATAGATGTGTAACACTCTGAAAATCTCCTCTCTTTGCAGGCAGGCTAAGTCTATAGTAACTTAAAAATCCAGGGTGGGGGCATGTCGAGAAATCAACAGGAGAGACAAACCACAGAGAGCGTGTTATGACCCAACTGGAGGCTACGGTCTTGTTTGACTTTCATTGTCACCTCATACAGGTGTGTTAAACACACATCCTTATCCATCTGAGAAGACGCAACAGGCACAGTGATAGGTTATGGGTAGTGTTGCTTGTCACACAAAGTTACATGAACTACTCAGAAGAAATTAATGAGCTGGAGATGGTTCTATTGTGAACTATCGTCTTCACCGTCACTGGTGATCCTTTTAAAGGGTTTGGGTCATTTCCCCCAGGAATATCCAGAGCCTAAACCCTTGCTCCTTTATTCAGGTTTCTGTTCATTCTGCTGTCATGGAATAGAACACCACCCCCTAATTTGTAGAGAAAGGAAGGGACAACAGTATTCTTTCTCATGGAGGTCCCATCCCATCCCATTCTCTTTGCCTCTTCTTCACTTACCGTCTCTCATTCTTCATACCTCCCGGCATGAGACAAGAGCATACTGTACCTTCCTTAAATAAAAACAGAACAGCAAACCTCTCCTTCCATGTGAGGTTTCAATTCCTCATCCCTGTGACCACCTTCCTTTCATGGATAAGCTACCTGAAACTATCATCCACACTCAGTGCTAATTTTTCAGCTTCCATCCAGTCTTCAATGTGCTCCGGTTTCTCAGCCATCCTTTGGCCAAAAGTATCTTTGATGACATCACACCTGATTACCTTTATGGCAACCAGCAGGTACCAGCTGGCAATAACTGAAGTAACTGGCCTCTCTTTCTTTTTAATATTCATTTCCTTTAATCATTATTTTCTGCATTTCTTCCTTTCTATTAGTTTCTTCTCTGACATTTCCCCTAGTTTTTGGCTGTCTTCTCTTTTCATGTCAATGCACTCTTTCTGGGTGCTCTACCTGATGTTTAGACATTCTTCTTGCATATCATTTAGTACAGTTTATTTCTTAGTATCTCTGTGTCTCTCTGTGTGTTTCTGTCTTTTTGTGTGTGTCTGTGTATGTGTTTCTCTCTCTCTCTCTCTCTCCCTCTCCCCCCCCACTCTTTCTGTGTGTGTGTGTCTGGTCTGTCTGTCTCATCCTCTGTGTGTGTCTGTCTGCCTGTATGTGTGTGTGTGTGTCTCTGTGTGCATGTCTATCTGTCTCTCTTTGTGTGTGTCTGTCTGTGTCCTCCTCTGTATGTGTGTCTGTCTCTGTGTATGTGTGTCTGTGTGTCTATGTGTCTCTCCCCCTCTCTCTCTGTCTGTCTCTGCCTCCTTCCCTCTCTCTGTCTTTCTCCCTGTCTCTTTATTTTTCTACATCTCTCTCTGCCTCTTTCTCCCTATCTCTGTCTCTATCTATGTGTCTCTCTGTCTCTGTCCCTCTCTCTAGTTTCAGACCCATATATCCAACCGGGCTTAAAATAGGCATCTTTAGTTGCACACATCTAAAAAAAAATGTTTAACTTCTCTGTAACGATTTTGGTTCAGTTATACAATCTTGAGTATGAATCATTTATCCTTCTTTTATCTATCTAATTACCTAATTGTAACAGTTCTACGTCTTGAATGGTTCTTTAACAGACCCCCATCTCTCTCTGTGTGTAACTGCAGAAACCTCATAATATAAAGTTACTACTCAGTTGTCTTGTGGAGAACCACCTGGCTTTTTTATCTTCCCTTCTCAGGGAATCCAGAGAGAACTTCCTTTTAAAACTTTTTCTGAATTCCCTGAAAATATATTAATATTCTATGACTTTAGGTGAGATTAGAATTATGATCAACAGATGACAAAATACGTTACTCTCACACCTTCATCTTCAGCGAGAGAAGCAATATAACTCTGATTATCTAGACCTCACTGAGCTTTCCCGGAGCTTTTTGAAATGAAGTAGCCCCTGTGCCTGGAAAGCCTTCCTCAATTTTCTACTTGTGGGCTTTGTTTTTCTTTTATGACAGAGATGAGGCCATACCTTCCAGTACCAACGATTTAAAAGGAAAAGGCAACAAACCTCCTACATTCAATAATCCACTCAAATTTCTGTTTGTCTTTCTAGAAATATCTCACAGTTGAGAAACTGACTTTGACCCCCTCTCCATCCTTCAGTCTGGGTTAGGTGACCCTCTCGTGCACTCACCAGGCACAAATAATTTTCTCTGAGGGGATGGGGACTCTAATTCCTTGTTTACCTGCTAATGTTACTCATTATGTAGCGTGCATGAACTGCTCTTTCATCTCCATGGTCTGAGACTAGCAACAGACAGACACCTTACAAATATTTACAGAAATGAAATATTCCCTCCTTAAAGACTCCCCAGCTTTGCCAAAACATATGACTTCCTCCCCAGCAATTCAAGGAGGTAGGAAGGGTTCCGATGACTTTTAGAGCCACCCAACACTACAGTATCAACTGTGAGGAACGCTGAGAGCTCACTGACCTGGGTTTTAGTCTAATCCCTCCCTAGCTCTGCTTACCCCTTTATCCTGGTGGAGTTCTGCTTGCTCCATTTTCACACATAAAGATTGGGCTATTTTTTTTCTGTCTCCTTTTGTTCTGACATTCTATGACTTGGAAAGAGCATTTGTAAAATAAAACTATGTATTTTCAATCAATTTAAAGTGTGAAACTCTGCATTTAGAGAACCACGTTGAAGGGAGACTGGGCTGTGGTCATGGGGTGTCAGTGAGATCACTGGAAACTCACCAGTGTCCCTCAGCAAGCATTTGTAGCTCTGGCTTCCAATTAATGACAATGCTTCACACACCCTTGCTTGTACCTAAACCATCTGCTCAATGCTCATCTATAGCGGGCCGAGGTCAAACTTCTCTTCTGACCTTTGGCCTTCCTTTCTGCTCTCCTATTGGCTCAACTATGATAGGAAAGCTTCCTTTCGGGACCACATTTGGGAGTTAGGTGTTAATCAGGTCAAGCTGCAGCACCTTGGGGACCTGGACTTCTGTCATAGCCAACTAGCCATAGCTGTTCTGAATTTTTATTTGAGTGAAAAATGAATGTATTAGGTTATTAAGGGTAGGGAATCTTTGCTATAGAAAAAACAAACAAACAAAAGTAAGGCAACCCAATGATATACTAAAAATAGATATTAAAAGAAAATGTTTTACCATTTAAAAATATGGGCTGGCGAGATGGCTCAGAGTTTAAGAGCACTGGCTGCTCTTCTAGGGGGTCCTGAGTTCAATTCCCAGCAACCACATGATGGCTCATAACCATCTGTAATGAAATCTGGTGTTCTCTTCTGGCATGCAGGCAGAACAGTGTATATATAATAAATAAATCTTTAAAAATATTGAAAAAAGGCAAAGATGGTGATTTTGTTGAAGGAAACTATTTAGAAGTTTATTTCATCATGCAATGAAATCCATTTTTAGAGAATTTTTAACAGTCCTCACTCCTGCAACTTTCCCTTTCGCCATCCATTTTACCATGAAAAAGAAGATGCCTCTGACATAATGGAATGCCATAGACTCAGCAGAGCAAATTCTAACCCGGTAAGCTAGTTACCTACTGATTGATCACAATGAAGTTTCTAAAAAGCAAGTCACCAAGATGACTTCCATTTTCTCCGCCGCCGTTCCACGCCCTCCTCTTATAATTCTGTGTGAAGACAGAGAAGTACCGCAGGTGTGTTTGTGGCCAGTCGAAACTGTGATGTGATGAAGCATTAACAGAAGAGGTGAGGGGATTATAGGTCATTGCCATTACCTGGAATACATCCTGGTGCCATAAAATAAAGAATCCATTACCAGACTGGGCTCTGAGGAGAATGTGGCTCAGGAGTAGTGGGAACATTCCTCTTTCCACTAACTGGGTGCACTGAGAGAGAACCTTGCCTCATAGACTGCCTGTGAGTTCAGTTCACAATAGTGCTTCTCCACCTTCCTAATGCAGACAACCCCTTAATACAGTTCTGTCATGCTGCGGTGACCCACAATCATAAAATTGCTTTTATTGCTACTTCATGAATGTATTTTGCTATTGTTATAAGGAAAATCTGATATGCAGGCTCTCTGATAGGGGACTGCCGTGTGGGCCACAACTCCCAGGCTGAGAACGGCTGGCTCAGAAGCATAGAGAGCTGCAGCCTCTGCATCTTTAGTAAGCAAAGCACAAAGCCCTAACACACAGCATACTGCAGTGAGGAAAGCCTTGGCTATATGAGCTGATAAACACGCAGCTCTTCAGGGCCCTGCTTGGAGCCAGCACACAAGGAAAACTAAGAATACTCTACCATTAGCAGAAGGAAAGAGTAAAGGAGCTTCCGGAAGGTACTGGAGGACTGGTTCAAAATCAAAATACGTATCAAAATACGACCGACTTGCCACGTGTGCTTTCTAATGTCCCAGACACACAGACAGCACATTTCTGTCATCCATGAGCTGGGAGCACTGCTCTTTGCCTTAGGCTTCTGGTCTGCCTGCTTCGGTGGCTAGAAGCCTGCAGAGTTACTCTACATTTTTGGTTAGAGATGGGTGGGTCTTACGGACGAGGAAGAGTAGAACAGAGGCAGACCCATTATAGATGCCGTGAGAGCCAGGCAGAGAAATCTGGATTTGACCAAGGTAGCATCAGAGAGCCAAAGTCAATGTTTGAGCAAAAGAATAACATGCATGTCATTTTAGTAAGATCATCAGTATGAGAAAGGACTAGAGGCACATGGGTTTGGAGGCACTTACCCCAGATTGAGGTAAACTGGTTCTGAAGTAACTGGAATCCATTCCCAGGGATAAAAAGGAACAAATGATGCGCTTTTCACTGGAATGGGATAATCACAGACAAATTTGTTCTTTGGAAATGAAAGGAGAAGGTAGCTGAGAGGAACGCAGGTGACCCCGTTAAAGCAGCCAATGGCGTAAGAACAAAAGTGTCCCACACATGAGATACTGTCCATGGGGACTCTTCTCTGACACAAATAGGGCATTGTCATATAATATGTCAGAACAGTAGGCGCAAATGGGACTGTCCTGGCCATACTGACCAGTTCTAGAGAAGCGGAGACTTCAAAGTCTTCTCTGATTGAAAAGGTTCAACCACCACTGCAGACGGAACTCTCAGATTCATGACATCCTGCACTTGGCTCCTAGGCTTCAGTGTTGCAGAGCATTGTCTGCCCTAACCTCACAGGACAGCAAATAATTAGGTCCTTCCAGGAAAACAAGATGAAGAGAAAGAAGACAAAACGGAGTAGCATTGCCGGTTTACCGAGTTCCCCTTGATTACCACGAGAATGTCTGACTTGGCGTTGCAGCCCCTGCAGTCCTCCACTAGCTGGGCCGTGGTAGAGTAATATTGTTGGAAATCAAATTGTTGTTCTCACCTGTCTTTTTAAACCTCCCTTGTGGCTGTATGATCTGAAACAGCTACTGAAAACAGGACTCACTCTCTGTCTTCACATTCTCCCTGTGGGCCTGTAGCTTCTCCAACTCATTTTAAAACTTATTTCCTGAGACACTTAGAGGAAGCCTCTGTTATACACATTGGCTGTGCTCTACTGTTGTTTGTATAGAGAGGCCCTGAAGATGTTCATTAGCAGCTCTGAAGGGCGCGCTGTTTTTCCTGAACGTTCTCATTTCTATTCGTGCTCAGGGGCCTTCCTGCAGGTGACAGTCATGGAGTGCTGTATTTGGGCAAGACCTGCCAAATTTCTTTACCAGAATGCAAGGAAAAAGGTTGGCCCATAATTATTAACAAGAAAATCAGCAAAACCTATGAAGGGCTAACAACGGGGCAGCTTACTATCGTGCTAAATAGGCAGAGACAGAGACAATGCTGGATGGTGTTTTACCCTGTTGTCCTACCAGGTTCTTGATCCCTAAAGAGCTAAACATGCACAGAGTGGTTCCTAAGTAAACAAAGCAAAGCCTTCCCAAATCTGAGTAGCATTTGTCCTTGGTAATGAGAGGATGACTTCTGTCTCTTGAAGGCGAGTTAAATTTTCCATGGTAAAAATCTCAGAAGTAGTTCTGATTTTCAAGAGGCCTTAGGCTTCTGTTATGATGGACAGGTAGTGAGCAATCCTTCAGCTTCTCGGGTTTTTTTTTCTTCCAACTTTCAGGTATCTGATAATTTATACATCTGGGACTATCTTATTATGTTGCAGCCTAAGAGAAATGGTGATTGCTACCTTCAGTGCACAGCAGGAGAGGAGGCAGGACTGTTGCCCCCAGGAGTGGCTGCATTTACTAGAAAGTTTGCCTGGAAAAGGTGTTGTTGGCCTCATTCTCCTCCACCCAGTGGTGCTCCAGAGAGGATGTACACCTGCTCGGCTGACGCAGGCCTGGTGACTTATTATTGATGATCGCCATGCCCTGGAGTCATTATGAACAGAGCCACAGCTGAGTGGAGGGGTGAGCGCCTGTATCACTCGAAGCACATGTAAGTTGGTGATATATATTTATCGTCTGGTCTGACATCAGCCAAAGGGTCAGATTAGCTCCTCCACCGGAGGAGTGTGACTGTGGACGGGTCATTACCAGGGACTTCTTTGTCCGCACCTCTAACGAGTGTTGTGTGCACCAGACAAACTACAGGAGGCAAAGCCTGGGCCTTCCTGAGCAGGAGACTAGAAAGAACCCCTTGGATGTAAATGCCCTTCTGTGTCCCGGGAGAAAATAATCACAGGTGGGAAATTTGAAGGTTATATTCCCACCTCTATCTCACCAAATGCCTCCTTCTACCCCTCATTCTCCCCACTTAAGAACATGCTTGTGAATGTCTCCGTGTAAATCCTGTATTTGGAAGATCACTAAATAAAAGCCACGTCCAGGTCCCTGGAGAGAGAAAGGGGAGCATGATTCACAGTTGTGTGTTCCAGGCTCTCACAGACTCCCCACACTATTCTGAATCCGAGCAACTGTTCTTTGGGATGCTAAGCTTTCTTCACTGGAGACAACTGAGGGGTACAGTTTAGAGAGAGGGGACACCGCTGCCCCTCCTCGGCTTTAAGCAACGGGACTAGAAGTTGGTTTCTCTCTGAAATGCCAGCACTCTATAACTTCCAGATTCAAAGAACAGCCTTCTGCAAATCTGAGCAAACACACGCTGTCTGCACCTCAGCAAGCCTTGAGGATCATAAAAACACACACATCAGTACACTTTCCCAGTCCCAGCTCTGTGCCTCCCTAAGATCGTCATCTCAGACGCAGCTATCCTAGCCAGAGGAGAAAGCCACTCTCTTCTTCCCATCTCTCCTTCTCAAAAATATTGGCAACTTTACAGTTGACTACTTTTAATCTGCCTTTTTTTATTTAAAAAAAATCTGCTTATTTTGTGTTGAATTATTTGAGCTGTCCAGATCTGAAATATTTAACAATCACTCTGGAATAGTTTTAAAAACCATATTTAGTTCTTTTTTTAAAAAAATTTATTTATTTATTAAAGATTTCTGTCTCTTCCCCGCCGCCGCCTCCCATTTCCCTCCCCCTCCGCCAATCAAGTCCTCCTCCCTTGTCAGCCCAAAGAGCCATCAGGGTTCCCTGCCCTGTGGGAAGTCCAAGGACCACCCACCTCCATCCAGGTATAGTAAGGTGAGCATCCAAACTGCCTAGGCTCCCACAAAACCAGTACATGCAGTAGGATCAAAAACCCATTGCCATTGTTCTTGAGTTCTCAGTAGTCCTCATTGTCCACTATACCCTAGGAAACCAAGAAAAAACGATCAAACGTATTTAGTTCTTAAATCAGTCACAGGTGAATTTCAGCCCACTGCTGGTATGCACAATTCTAAAGGAGACTGCTTAATTTTCAGGTCATACTTCACGTAGTACAACAGTATCCTTTACGCTGAGCATCAACCAAGGCAGATGCTGCAGATACTGGCCAGGGCACCCCAGGACACTTTTGCATTGAATTCTGAGGCCACAGCTGGGGCTGGGACACTCTAAACAGTATCTAGCCAGACTCTTGCCTACAGGGCTTTCTCAGTCCACTGAACCGAAATGCTGGATGCTGTATACACATTTTATGGGGGGAGAGGGTATAAAAGCCTTCAGAGTCTCACAGAAACTACAAACAACAACAAAGTGGTGAGGCATATGGGAGCTAAACAACCCCACAAACAAATAAAAGCCTCGCAGGACAGGAAGTTGCCTCCACTTACCCAGCATAGCGGTTGTCATAAGGGTGACAGTCTCCCAGCGGCAGAATCTTCAAAAGGAGCCAGCAAAGAGGCAGAGAAGCAGCTGTGTGGCTGCTGGGCTTCCCGAGGAACTTCATACCTTTGCAATAAGAGTACTTGAAAGTTGCTCAACAGCAGTCTCCAAAGGAAGAGGCTGGGAGGTGGGTTACAACAGCCCCTGTTCACTGGCAAGCTGTCTAGGAAGGGGGTGGGCGAGAGAGCTTGGGAATGAGCAAAATGTGACACTTTAGGCAGCCAGGGAGAAGGGGAGCTGCTCTCAAGAGTAGGTCTTGGGAGGAGACGCAGCCCAGCCCAGCCTGGGAGCAGGCGCTGATCCTAAATCAGGCTCTCCTGAAGGGGCTGGGCCTCCCTGAGCTGACTCACAGGCTCGCTTTGCAGGGTGCTACTGCCTGGGGGGAACCCTTCTCTGGTTTTGGTTTGTCTGTTTGCCTGTTGGAGATCACTAAGTCTTTTGTACAACCCTTCTTCCTCTGCTACCTTTATAGCTGGCAGAGAACACGCCACGCTTAATGTTTTGCTCTGCCGCGACAGATTTCCACATGGGTTCCCAGCATTGAAACCCACAGTGAAGGGCACAGCGAACACGTGTCCAGGAGGAGGCTTAGGCACCTGGATGGGAGAAGCTGGCTTCGTTCTGGCTTGTAGCGGTACCTGGGGCAACGAGAGACTTTTTCGTCGGGCTGCAAGGAGCTCTCAGCATTCATTCTGCACCGGCAGAGCCAGGATCTGTGGCTATGGTACAGTCTCTCAAAGAACTAGGAGGCCTCCCAGGGCTGTATGACGTCGGCTGCGCATTTGGAATCATTTAGAGAGGCTGAACATTTCAATCAAAATCCCGAAGGATGGGATCTGTCACTGAAAACGCTTCTCCATAGCTAGGGAGATGGCTCGATGAAGAAAGTGCCTCCTGGGTAAGCAGGAGGACTTAGGTCCAGCTCTCCAACATCTGTATGGAGGCCATTCCCCAGGGTACGAGTCTGTAATCCCAGTGTTGAGAGGCGTGGGTGGAGACAGGTACAGCTGGTGAGTGTTTCTGCACACAATAGCAAACTCCTTCAGAGTTTCCAACCTCCAAACATCCAGAGGCTGTTTCTAGAGGAGGGATTTTCAAACTTTTCTTAAAATTTTTTTGGAGACAGGATTTCTCTGTATAGCTCTGGCTGTCCTGGAACTCACTTTGTAGACCAGGCTGGCCTTGAACTCACAAAGATCTTCTCGCCTCTGCCTCACTAGTGCTGGGATTGAAGGCTTGTATGTACTCCCTCCCCAGCCACAGCCTCAGCCCCAGCCCCAGTAGCTTTTCAAACTTCCAATGCATAAAAAATACCTAGGGATCTTGTGACACCGAATTGGATTCATTCTGAGGCAGGGTTGCTGCTGAAATGGGAAATTCTGCTTTCTTAAGGTGTCTCAAGGTGGCGCTCATAAGGCGACCCCTTAGCCACACTTTAAGTAACAGCAAGCCTTGAATTTAGTATGAGCCCTGTTTTTCTTCTCTCTCTAGACTGTGATGGGGGTAGGGGATACAAATCAGGACACCTTGGAGCAAACCATTTCCTGCTGCAAATTCCCCATGGTTGTAGCAAGGAACCTGGTTCTGGACATTCTTTACAGCCACATGCTTCTACTCACACAGAAACCCCGCATTGTGGGAATGCTTTGTGCTAGCTCTGGGGATGCTAAGATGCAACCTGTAACCTTTGTACAAGTACTGGTGCTATTCTAGAAGAGGGTGGGCTAGAAAAGAGTGGGCTAGGGGAGAGAGGGCTGGGGAGAGAGGGCTGGGGAGAGAGGGCTGGGGAGAGAGGGCTGGGGAGAGAGGACTGGGGAGAGAGGGCTGGGGAGAGAGGGCTGGGGAGAGAGGGCTGGGGAGAGAGGGCTGGGGAGAGAGGGCTAGGGGAGAGAGGGCTGGGGAGAGAGGGCTGGGGAGAGAGGGCTGGGGAGAGAGGGCTGATGGAGATTCAGCTAAGGTCTCCTTAATTCACTCAGCTCACTCATACTCTTTCCAAGTTTCCAAGTTTCCTGAACCCCCCTCTGTTAGGGTCAACTTCACGTTCATGGCAGCCAAGACGGTTTACCTTTAAAATGATTCCCTGACATTTTCAAAATCTCCCTGAATTAATTAATCTTTTCTTTGTGCCCCATTCCCTAAAACCAGGGCATTCTGCTATGGGGCCCTCTCTGTTGAATCAAATTTTATCTGCTTGATTCACAAAACTGCCCATTTCCTTAAGTACAAAGTTATATCCAGTTTGTCGTATGAAGAAAACCGCATGCACCTTAGTGGAGGCAAACAACATTCCCTGAAGGAATGAATGATTGACAATGTTTGGTGAGTGAATGACGAACCTGGAAAGAGAGTCACCCAATAAGCATTTGTTCTGCAAGTCCTGTGTCCAGGCATCTGAGATGAATTTGGGTACTGGCAGTTCCTTAGATCTCTGGGTCTCTTGGTATTATTTGTTTGTTTATATTCTTTTTTTTCCCTTCTGGACTTCAGGACCTAGCACTTTGGTCCTTGCAGTATGGTGGAGGGGGCTGGTGTTTCTAGCAGTACTTGGGACTTTTTTTGATGAGGCCAAGAAAGCCTATACGAAGCCAGTGACCTGTTGAAATGAGAGGTTACAGTGTAAATAAAACACCCCATCACTCTGCATTTCATTATGTCAGAAGCACACGTAAATCTGTCATATTATATCACAGCATTAAACTAGGAATGTTCAGTGTCTGACCAAGGATTAAACTCATCTTTAAACCATTCCTCAGGACCAGATCCAGAAAACATGTTCTGCACAGGGCTTGCTAGCCTCTGAGACCAAGGAAACCATTCCCTGGAGCATCCAAAAAATGCAGGGACCCAGGAGACATCCTGTAACCTTACTAAAAATTGCAGATCAAAGGGAGCTTCGCAAACAATGGAAGGCATTCCTAGCAGTCCTCCCTTGCTTTCTTAAGGCCCAGGTTATCTGATCAAGCTTCTCTTAGGGTAGAGAAGCACCAATAAAATGAGTGATAAATGGAGTCCATTTAGCAAGAGGGAGGAGAAGAGAACAGGGCTATAGATTCACAGATAAAAGCTCCATTTTTAAGCCACCAAGAGGGAGTGGATTATTAAACTCGTTGAGGATTTGGAAGTGGTAAGATGAGAAATGCTATTTATTGTCTAGGCCTCTGTCATATTTTAGTGGGAGAAGAAACTTTATTAAAAGGAAAAATTGCCATGCAAAGAAAGAAAGGAAACTACATTTGGGAAAGGAAGATGCCCCTTGCTTTGGATCTGTTATTGGTCATTAGATAAATTTGAACGTCTTTTCAGATTTGAGACTGGGTGATGGTAGAGATGAGGAGGGCAGAGGAGATATTTTCCAAGCATTTTCTTAAGGGTATCTGTAAGAGCAGGTGGATTTATTTTGCTAAACACCAGAAGACAACAAAGGGGTTGGGTTCTGTAGTGTGGCCACCGGCCATTCCGTTGGTTTTCTGGTCTTCATTTAAGGTCTAGCTGTCACACACCCATTGTTCATCCATCTCTTCTAAGACTTTCAGGCATTCTTCAGTGGGTGACAATGGGTGCATGTGAAGCTAGGTGCTGCCTTGAGAATCTCCACAGTTGTTTGAGGAACGTTCTGAAGCTGCCCTCACCAATAAGTTGCAAATGATGCCCTCTCACCCATCTTCAGTCCCACCAGGTTCCCTTTTGATCCTAGCCCAGTAGAAATGAAGATATTTAAAGGTACATTACAACCCATCTGTTTGGCTATCAGACTACTGAAACAAATTTCCCCAGGGATCTCTTGTTGAGAGAAGGAAAGGGTCGAAGCCTGCTGGCAGCCAGAGGAGGAGCCAGGCAGACCCCACCTTGTAAGAGAGACTGGAATTATGAATTGGAAATGGACAGGGCCACATGGTGACAAGAACTGCTCAGTTATTCATAACTCCTGTCCTCTGTTCAAACTTAAACCTTGTGTCAGGATCCTGAATCTGAACTTGGGGGTCGCTGGGACTCCTTTTATTTTTTTCTGATAAGGTCATACTGAAGAAGTCTTTATTTGCTATTCATCATTCCTTGTTTCTTTGATTGGCCAGCTGGGGAAGGGTAGCTGAGCTGTAGGGCCAGCTTGAGACCCTAAGAACCCCTGTAACACTGCTTTGGCCTGTGTCCCCAGTATGGGAGAGTCTTCTGTTTTGTGTTGATTTTATTGGTTAAATAAAGAAACTGCCTTGGCCTTTTAATAGGACAGAAAATTAGGTAGGCGGAGTAAACAGAATAGGATGCTGGGAAGAAGGCAGTGAGGTCATTCGCCATAGCTCTCCTCTCCGAGATGGAAGCAGACTAGAATCCTTCCCCATAAGCCATGACCTCGTGGTGCTACATACATTAATAGAAATGGGTTAAGCAAGATGTGAGAGTTAGCCAGCAAGAGGCTAGAGCTTATGGGCCAGGCAGTGTTAAAAAGAATACAGTTTCCGTGTAATTATTTTTGGTAAAGGTAGCCGGTGGCCGGGAGCCCTTCTAGGCAGCAGGAAGCGGCCCGCAGTTCATACTACACCCCAGTTTTCCTCTTGCCAAACATTCCTTTTGCTCCCATACTTAACCCAAGCCATTTGTCTTCTCTGTTTACCACAAGGCTGCTCAAAAGCTCATTCTGGAGCCTCGGCAGAACCTCTGAGTGTACAGTATTCTATTCTTTTTTCAAATTGAAAATAGATTTCATACAATATAATCTGATTACGGTTCTCCCTATTCACTCAAATCCACATTTTTTTCTTGCTCTGACTCATTAGAAAAAAACAAGTATCAAAAATTAAAAAAGAAGAAAATAATAACAAAATGATATAAAAAACCAACAAGCCTGAATAGGAAAAAACAAACAAACAAATAGTCAAAGAAAAAAGTATAAGATACACATATAGACATTAGAGAGATGGTTCAGCTGTTAAAGGCTAGGCTTACAACCAAGAATGCCAGCACTCTACTCTATCTTCTCTCCATGATGCTGACATCTGAAGCTCTGTTTGAAAAACCTTTGTCATTGGCATCTGGGATGTTGTCTTCTCCTGCCTATGAAGTTGATGCTTTCTGGGGCCTGTGCCTGGACCTTTCCTCTTCCATATCAATGTCTTCACAAGCCTGGTCTCTGATTTTATGGCAGTTGGTGCTGGTGGAAGGGCTGGACTGAAAAATAACTACATATGTGGTGTAACTATTCCATTTGGTAGTCCAGTGATCTCTAAAGCAATGAATCATAGATCCTGTGATAGACTGTTGTGGTGGCAGGTATGAATGGCATTCCTAGGGTGTTCTGATGTTTAAACAAAGTGTGACAGAAGACAGACAAACAGAGATAGGAATGGTGACATGAAGAGGGTGAGAGATGGTGGGGACAAGAGCATTTACAGACACAGGAGGGGCATGTGAGAAGTCAGAGGAGTCTGCCCTTTCTTAAGCTTCCATACGATGAGTCTGCCCTTCCTTAAGCCTCTGTGGGATGAAGAACAACACTGTGGCTTATCAGTTTGGCATTCAAGGCTCTGGAAAACTTAACTTCCTGAGAGCAAACACTATGTACAGCTTCCTGTTTCAAAGTACCCACAGTCATGCTGGGACCACAGACATTCACCAACAGAGCCTTGGGATTTCAGCCTACTGTTCTTAGGGTCTGGCATCTGTCAAAAGGTCTCAAATCCAGAGTCCAGACTGCATGTCTCAGATGAAGAAACTTGTTTACTCTGATGAAGAACAATTTAAAAAGCAAGTCTTATTGGTGAACAGACCTGTTATTATATTTTAGGTCCTTGTAATTATGTTGCAAGAGTGTTTTATAGACCGTGTAGAGAAAACCAAAGCACAGTAGCATAAGGAGATAGTGATGGCCTCTCCCTATAGGATCAAAGCAGCAGTTACCTTTGGCTTCCCTCTTCTTCTTTCTCCTTGTGTTTTCCTTCTTCTCTCCTACTGCCCTTTCTGTAACTATGGAGCATATATGTATGCTAGAGAGGAGACATAAGAGAGTTGAGCATCAAGGATAGCTGCCCTAACCCAGGATAGACCCAATAAACTTGCAACCATATCTAAATATGATTCTTTCCTGGCTTTTGTTTCATAAAGATAATGTAATACTACTAAAAAAAGATGAAGAAAGGGCCTTTGACAAAACCCAGTATTCTACATGATAAAAGCACTGGAGAGATAAGGGATACAAGGGGTATACTTCAACATAATAAAGGCAGTTTACAGAAAGCCCATAGACAACTTAAGCATAGAAACTCTAAGCAATTCCACTAAAATCAGGAGCAAGACAAGGCTGTCTGCTCTCTCCATACCCATTCAGTATTGTACTTTAAGTATTAATTAGAACAGTAAGTCAACTGGAAGGAGATCAAGGGTATACACATTGGAAAGGAAGAAGTTAAAGTATCCTTATTTGTAGATAACACGATAGTATCAAGTGATTCTAAAAATTTCACCATAAAACTCCTACAGCTGATAAACACTTTCACAAAGTACCTGGATACAACATTAACTCATAAATATCAGTAGCCTTCCTATACACAAATGACAAACGGGGAAAGAAATCAGGGAAGCAATACCTTTCACATTAGCTTCAAATAATACAAAATATCTTGGAGTAACTCTAACCAAGAAAGTGTAAGGCTTGTGTTGTGGGATTTCTCTCTGTATATCATTGGTTAACAAAGAAGCTCCCTTGGGCCTGTCATAGGGCAAAATAGAATAGGCAGAAATTCCAAGCAAAGATAGAGGAGAAAAGTGGAGTCAGGGAGAAGCCATGTAACCACTGCAAGAGACAGATGCACCTGAACCTTGTCAGTAAACCATGAGCCTCATGGTAAAATATAAAATATAGAGATGGATTAATTTAAGATATAAGAGCTAGCCAATAAGAATCATGAGCTAATAGGCCAAGCAGTATTGTAATAATACAATTCTTGTGTCATTATTTTGGGTCTGGTCAGCTGGGAAACTAATGAGCAGCCTCAGCCAATAGGCTTGTATGATAACATCTTAACGTAGTCGAACAAAGAAATTGAAGAAGGTATGAGAAGATGGAAAGATCCCGTGCTCATAGATTGATATGATTAATACAGTAAAAATGGCCATCCTGCCAAAAGCAATCTACAGATTCAATGCAATCACCATCAAAATTCCAATGCAATTTTTTATAGATCTTGAAGAGACAACACAGCTATGTTGTCTTAGCCATTGTTCTATTGCTATGAAAAGACACCATGACCAAGGCAACTCTTGTAAAGGAAAGCATTTAACTGGGGCTTATTTACAGTTCAGAGGCTTAGTTTATTTTCATCATGACAGGAAGCATGGTGGCCCTCAGGCAGCATGGTGTTGGAGAAGGATCTGAGAGTTTTACATTGTGATCTGAAGGGAGCATGAAAAAAGGGACACAGGGCCTGACTTGAACATTTGAAACCCCAAAGTTTACTCCCAGTGACACTTTCTCCAACAAGGCTACACCTGCTCCAACAGGCCACACCTTTTAATCCCTGTCAAGCATTCAAATATATGAGCCTAAGTGGGACATTCTTATTTATTTGTTTATTTATTTATTTATTTTAAATATTTATTTATTATGTATACAGTGTTCTGTCTGTGTGTATATCTGCAGGCCAGAAAGGGGCACCAGACCTCATTACAGATGGTTGTGAGCCACCATGTGGTTGCCAGAAATTGAACTCAGGACCTTTGGAAGAGCAGGCAATGCTCTTAACCACTGAGCCATCTCTCCAGCCTAGGACATTCTTATTTAAATCACCACATATGAACATTGATTTTTGAAAAAGAAGCCAGAAATACAGCATCTTCAATAAGAAGTTCTCTTCAAATTGGATGACTACATGTAGACAAATACCAAGAGATCCATACTCATGACCCTGCAAAAAAATTAACCTCAAGTCTATCAAAATCCTCAAAATAAAAATATACACACTGAACCTGAGAGAAGAGAGTGGGAAATAGCCTTGAACACACTGGCACAGAAAAAGACTTTCTGAACAGAATACTGTTAGCACCAGTACTAAGATCAACAATTAATAAATGGGACCTCATGAAACTGAGATTTTCATGATAAAGGATACAACATTTGGACAAAACACAATGGCCTGCATGATAGGAAAACACTTTTACCAACATCACATCTGACAGAGGGATAATATCCAAAATACACAAAGAACTCAAAAATAAATAAATAAATAAATAAAGCGAATAATATAATTTCAAAACTGGATACAGATCTAAACAGTTAATTCTCAATGGAGGAAACTCAAGTGGCTGAGAAACACTTAAAGAAATGTTGAACATTCTTAACCCTCAGAGAAATTAGAATCAATCTACTTTGAGATTTCTTCTTCCACCTGACAGAATGGCTAAAATCAAAAACACAAGTTAACAGCTCGTGCTGGTGAGAATGTGTCGTAAAGAGAACACCCCTGTTGCCGTGAGAGTGTAAACTCATGGAGCCGCTGTGGAAATCAGTGTGGTGGTGCCTTGGGAAGATGAGACTCTCACTGCCTCCAGATCCAGCTATATAGCTCTTGGGCATATACCCGAAGAATGTTTCATCCTACCACAGAGACACTTGCTCATCCATATTCATTTCTGCTCTATTCATAATAGCTAGAAATTGGAAACAACCTATACGTTTCTCAACAGAAGAATGAATAAAGAAACTGTGATGCATTTATACAATGGAGTATTACTCAGCAATTAAAAAAATGACATCATGAAATTGGCTACCAAATAAATGGGATTAGAAAAATTCATCTCGAGTGAGGTATCCCATACTCAGAAAGACAAATAAGCTATGTATTTGCTTATCTATGGATGTTAACTGTTAAGTAAATGATAGGCAATCTATAATCAGAACCACAGAGGTTAGGTATAGAGTACAGATAGATCTTGTTGGGAAAGGTAAATAGAACAGATAATTGTGGATGGATAGGGGGTTGGAACAGGATGATCTCATGGAGGGGGGAAGGAGGTTGAGGGAGGGAATATGGGGACAGACAATCAAAATGAATGGGAAACCTAATACAGTAGAAGCTTCCTAAAATACATACATTTATGAAGGTGATCTAAATGAAATTGCCAAATAATAGATGGGGAAACAGAGCTCCAACTGGCCAGCTCTTATCACAAAATAAAACTTCTAGTACAGGAACTGGGTTACTTCTAATTAAGTTGTTGGCCAAAAGGTTCCCATGGGAATCTCCAAACAACCAAGACAATAGTTGGCTCACCACAAACTCACAACAAGTTTCCATTGTTGAAGACATCTACACAACTCATTGAACATGGAGAAGTCAAGCTTGTGCCTACATAATGCTTTCACCCCTATGTTCTAGTGCCTTTGGTACAGGAAGGTACCTTACATGCTACAAAAAAAGAAACCAAACCGACCACAAACTCTTTGATCTACAGTGGTGTTCTGCCTGCATGATATGCAAGGCCAATGGTGGGACAATCTTGTGGTGGTAACCAATCAATAACTGATTTGATTTAAGGCCCACTCTACATGATGGAACCCATACCCAACACTGCTTG
The DNA here is from genome assembly GCF_037038515.1 of Microtus pennsylvanicus. Lineage (NCBI taxonomy): Eukaryota > Metazoa > Chordata > Mammalia > Rodentia > Cricetidae > Microtus > Microtus pennsylvanicus. The sequence continues at coordinate 24,039,305 of NC_134583.1, forward strand.
GGTGACTAAGAACCAGAGACTAGATATCCCAGACATCTAGGGCAAAACCAATACTACTGTTCTTATTGAAAAAAATACAGTGGCAAAATAACTCCTGATTTGCTCATAGATTAATGTTTTGTTCAGTCATTTTCCTTCTACAGCAGATGAGAATAAATCCAGAGATCTATTGTCTTAGTTAGGGTTTCTATTGATGTGATGAAACACCATGGCCAAAGCAACCTGGGGAAAGGAAGGGTTTATTCAGCTTATACTTCACATCACTGTTCATCACTGAAGGAAGCCAGAACAGGAACTCAAGCAGGACAGGAACCTGGAGGTAGGAGATGATACAGAGGCCATGGAGGGGTACTGCTTATTGGCTTGCTTCCTGTGGCTTGCTGAGCCTTCTTTCTTATAGAACCGAGGACCACCATTGCAGGGTTGGCACCACCCACAGTGACTAGACCCTCCCTCATTAATCACGAATTAAGAAAATGGTGTACAGGCCAGGCCATAGTCTGATATTATGGAGGCATTTTCTCAAGTGATGTTCCCTCCTCTCAGATGAGTATAGTTTGTGTCAAGTTGTCAAATGTAGCCAGAAATCCACAGCCAATCACTATGCAGAGAGCGAGAGAGAAAAGAAGAGAGAGAGAGAGAGAGAGAGAGAGAGAGAGAGAGAGAGAGAGAGAGAGAGAAAGAGAGAGAGAGAGAGATTGGAACACTTGTATCAGGGAACCCTGTGGGAAAAGGAGGCAGAAAAAGTGTAAGAGCCAAATGGGATGAAGGCAGAAGAACAAGGCCTCTAAATCAACTGAGCAAGGCTCATATGAACCCTAAGAGACTGAAGCAGCATGCACAGGGCCTCCTTAGGTCAGTACCAGGTTGTGTGTGTGTGTGTGTGTATTATGGCTTCTAGGTTATTGTTTTCTGAGCTTCTTATGTACAAATGAGTGGGTCTCTTATTCTTGTGCCTTCTCTTGGGCTCTTTACCTTCTGTTAAATTGTCTTGTACAACTTTGATGTGATAGTTTTCATTTCATTTTATTTCATTTTGTCTCTTAGAAGGCTATTCCTTTCTAATGAGAGGCAGAAAGGGAGTGTTCCCAGATGGCAGGGGAGGTGGGGAGGAACTGGGAGCAGTGGAGGGAGAGAAAACAGTAATCAGGATGTAGTATGTTAGAAAGGAATCTGTTTTCAATAAAAGGGAAAATAATCAAACACGGGAAATAAAAGATTAAAAGAGAAAAAAGAAAGATGGAGAGAGTTTGGGGATTTTCTTTACCCTGTTGTAACCAACACTGTGGATAAACTCCTCCACTACTGATCCTTGTCGACCTTGACAATGGCAGGAAGTTCTGGACCCTGGACCATCAGGCCCTCCCAGTTATCCTTCTGATTTCTCCTCTGGCCTGACACTTGACCCTAGAGGACAAAAGATTTAAAAGCTTAGAAGATAACGATGTCTGGAAACTGGAGAGGATGTGTAGTGGTTAGGAGTTTGTGCAACTTTATCTCTGTAAGTTCAAAGCCAGCCTGGTCTATAGAGCCAGTGCCAGGACAGGCCCCAAAGCTACACAGAGAAACCCTGTCTTGGAAAACAAAAAAAAGTATGTGCCACTCTTCCAGAGGACCTGAGTTTTGTTCCCATACCCACATCAGGCAGCTCCCAACCATTTGAAATCATACCATACACAGGCACACACACATAATCATATACAAACACAATCACACACATAATTAAAACTAAAAAAGTACATTAAAAATATTTTTAGTAACAGGGAAGAAATGTACATGACAATGAGTATTTTAATGTAAAGAGTAGGAGACAGAAATGGACAAAAAGCTTTATTAGAGTCAACATAATTAGTATGAAACAAATAAATGGAGAGCAGTCTCCTACCTACCTGCTTAGGGAAAGGAGGGGTGATGGAGGAACTAGGGCAGAAACAACAGGATGATAGGAAAGGGTCAGATATACACAGGGAGTCAAAGGAACTGAAGAGACGAGATAGAGAGAAACTGCAGCTATAACAAGGATTTTTCCTTTCATTGACAGTTGTGTGGATGGTTGAGTCTGGGGCCACTGGCAGCGGGGCCAGAATTTATCCCTAATGCTTGAAAAGGCTTTTTGGAGCCCATTCTCTTTGGAGGGACACCATGCTTAGCCTAAATATACGGGGGAGGGCCTTGATGCTGCCTCCACGTGATGTGCTAGACTTTGTTGACTCCCCATGGGAAGCCTTACCCTCGCTGGGGAGTGGATGGAGGTGGGGTATAAGGAAGATGGGGGAGCAGGAGGAGGGGAGGGAGAGGGAACTGGGATTTATGTGTAAAATGAAAAAAGATTGTTATAAAACAAATAGTGCAGCTAGTGACATGACCGTGCAGGCTCTTAGAAGGCTAAGGCAAGACTGATTATCAGCAAATGCCAGTGTCTGTGGGACAGTTTCAGTGAAGCTCTAGGTTCTTGTGTTCTGGAACAAAGATTTGGATAAAGGCACATGCAAAGTAGCAAGTAAAGCAAAAAGATTCATTTACAGAAAATGTGCTTCCAAGAGAAAAGCAGACCAGAGCGAATAGCAGCTCACTGGCACCACAGTGCAGGGTTGTTTGGGGGCGCTTTTATGATATTCTAGTGTTTTTGGTACTGTTTGTTCGTTTTTGCTTTTCTGTATTGCTTGGGCTTTTCTGAGCATGCTCTAACTGTTAGGGGCAGTCCTATTCAATGTTCATGGATTGCTTGTCCTATTAGCATCTTGAATTTCCACCCGGGGATGTGTGTTTTATTATTAAGATAATAAATTGTGTGTTTTATTATTAAGATGTTACTCTTAGCCTGTCTGGAGTCCCTCTGAACCTGTACTAGAGCATGTCGGTTATAGCAGGCCTGGAGAGAGAGCTGTTTTCAATCTTCCTCTTTGCTGCAGGTTTTTGGTATGCCGATTTCACAAAAGGCTTTGCATGAGGTCTTCCAGACCACACTCAACCTAATTCTCTGGCTTAGAAGGATCCCAGTTTTGAGGCCTGCCTGGATTAGGTTACAAGATGCCTTCCACCCCTCAATCTTCCCCAGTGTCAGGACTGAGGGAAGCCAGTGACGGTTCCCCCTGAAATACCGAATGGACGATGGGAAAGGCAGAGGAAGGAGAATATTCTCTCAGTTCAGAAAGGACAGTGCCCGAGTACACCAGAGGGGAGGTGGTGGCGAAAATAGCAGGAGAATTTTCCGCAGTCTTTCAGAAAGTGAACTGAAAAAAATCAGCTTGAAGTTATCACAGAAGGACATAATGTAGTGATGATTAACATGAAACACAAACATAAAATCATTTAATACAATGTGTTGGCTTTGGACAAAGAATAAACTGGCAAGCAATAGCTAAAGGATTGCATGTACATCACATGTAAGAATTGCAGGATCTGGGGCTCCTAGTTCTACTTACTGTGAACGAGCAGAAATAATAAACATGGGGTCACTTTTGAAACCACCAATTGGAAGGATGGCATAGCTTGCAGAAAACTTAGCCTGAGGGTGTTGATGCGGAAGATGCTCAGAGGGGAGGTGCTTAAGTGACCTGGTGACTCAAAGAGGAGAAAATGTTAATGGAGCCGCACAATGATTTCAGACAATCTGCTTCTCCCATTTGTCCCCAAGGACCAAACATTTCTAACAATAACAGAAGAGAAATCTATCAAATCCTCCCACTCAAAACCAAACAAAGCCCTTGTCCACGTACATGCATGAGCTTGTGGGTTGTCTTGCAAGGGCTGCTGAGGATGGAACACAGGATCCTGGACATGCTGGGGGAGCATGCTGCCATGCAGCAATATCTCCAGCCTTCCATATGGTCTTCCAGAGAGAAACTTAAGACTTGAAATGGACAGAACTGATCAGTAGACTTACTCTCAGTAGAATGCTGGACGGTATGGGATTGCTAAACTTTATAGCAACTTGAAATTTTGTCTCTCAATAGATTAAATTTCAATCATATGAACGCTGACAATGTAAGTGATTTTGCCTTTTTTCATATGTGTTTATTTATGTGCATGAGTATTTTGCTGGTATGTATGCTCGTGTACTGACGGTGCCTGGTGCCAGTGGGGGCCAGAAGAGGGCATCGATCCTCTGAGCTGAAGTTACAGATGGTTGTGAGCCACCATGCCGGGGCTAAGGAACAAACAAAGGCCCTCTGGAGCACTAAGTCCTCACAACCACTGAGCCATTTCTCTAGCCCCTTTTTATTTTTACATAAATCTAAGTAACTTCTGGTAGAAGGATAGCCCTCCCTACCTTATGAAAAATAACGTCTGGTAGAAGAATAGCCCTACCCTATGAGAAATGCCATTTTTCATCTATAATTCTTAATCATACATGTTTGCAGTTCTTTGATTTGTCCTTCAAACTGGCAATATTTCTTTTCCAGATGACTCATTTAATTAACAGTTACACAAAATCTTTGCTACCTGTTCATTTTATATTTGTATGATAGCCTTTATTTTGAATAATTATATGGCAAGGCTCCCTGAGATGCCCAACTCCAACAGTCAGATAAATGTCATCACTAGAATCTATGTTCCCACAGGTGCTGCTCCCCCATGTAAATCTTTTCTTGGCTTATAAGCTGAATCTAAAGGGGTATTGTGACCTTACCTACCAGCTGGGTCTTCTAATTAAAATTTCCTTTTCCACTAATCTCTCTCTCTCTCTCTCTCTCTCTCTCTCTCTCTCTCTCTCTCTCTCTCTCTCTCATGAATGTGTGTGTGTGTGTGTGTGTGTGTGTGTGTGTGTGTGTGTGTTGCTAAACTAAACCTGGTCTGAGAAAGCCTCTGTACTTTGAGAGTTTATGTAATGAACTACAACCCAACAGCGTATTGACTCACTGAAAGTCTAAAGAGGCTGTGGTTTGGGGCAGAGAGTCTCTGCCAACCACAGGGCTGGACTTCTGCCTGGGTCAGGGGTCCAAACGATCAAATCTTATTCCAATACAGTATCCACTCAGCAAGCTTTATCCATTCCAGCATCTGTGCTTCCCTTACAGCGCACATGCCTGGTAGAAGGCGAGCGGTCAGAAACTTTACTGGTGCCCTGGGATACTTGAACTGCACACTGCTCTGGCTCACTTAGCTAAATTTAATTTGACTAAAGTTTTTCTTCAAACAGTTTATAGCCAATAATTTCATCTATTGATGGTAGTGGTGAGAGGGACTTTGGCTTCTGATCTTTCATTTGATGCCCTGTCCATGATTGAATACTGTATGGAGACTGTTCTCACCAGGGACAGAAGACCATTGTCGCTGGTATTTCTCTGTCTATTTGGCTAGTTCAAGTTCAAATCACGTCAGGTCATGCCATCAAAGAACAACTCTTTGATATGAGCACTTGTATTTTTTTTGTTTTTGTTAGTTTTTATTTTTTTATTTTTTATTTTTTGTATTTGTGATTTGGAACTACAAGGTATGCATGTGTGTACCGAGGACTATGCAGCTCTAATCTAGAACGGCCCTTACATTTTACTGTGTGAGCACATAGTACTCTTCTCACCCCCAGAAGGACTAATAAATATTTAATAAACTCTTACAAAGGACTCTGTTCATATTAGCTTAAGAGAAAAAGAAATGTATATAGACTATCTCTAAAGTTTCAAGAAAACTTACAACAGTAAAGCTCTTCGTTCTATAATGTTTTTTTTTTTTTGGGGGGGAGGAGTTTGCTTTCTTTTTTCTTTCTTTCCTTTTCTTTTTCTTTCTTTCTTTTTTCTTTTCTTTCTTTCTTCTTTTTGAAGCAGTCTTTTTCTGTGTAGCAGTCCTGGCTGTCCTGGAACTCACTTTGTAGACCAGACTGATCTTGAACTCACAAGTTTCTGCCTGCCTCTGCCTCCTAAGTGCTAGGATTAAAAGTGTGAGCCACTGCACCTAGCCTTGCTCTACAATTTTTAAGAGTTATTTTTTACATAAAACCAAACTTAGTAATCTTCTTTCTTTCTTTCTTTCCTTCCTTCCTTTCTTCCTTACCTCCTTCCCTCCCTCCCTCCCTCCCTCCCTCCCTCCCTCCTTCCTTCCTTTCTTCTTTCCTTTCTTTATTGTTTGGTCTTTTCTTTTTTGGGACAGGGTCTCCCTACATATCCCTAGCTGCCCCTCAATTTACTATGTAGACCTGGCTGGCCTTGAACTCAGAGATCTACCTGCCTCTGCCTCCTGAGTGCTGGAATTACAGATGTGTGTCATTCCCAGCACCAAACTTAGAATTATTTTAACAATGCAAGTTCACATTATTAATGTAAATCATTTTGTAAGCAAAACTAGGTTAATGCTTTTTTTGTATAATAAAAACCACAGATCAATGTTAAAAATGACATTAGAATATATCAAGTTCTATTTGAACCTACTTTCCCTAATTTACATAGCTGTGCTGACTGATTTTGAAAGTGTAACTGTGTGTACAACTAAATAAAATCGTTATTCTGACACATATTGTATGTTGATTGTGATAAGCCTGAAGACAATTTCTAAAATCTGCTCACTTAGAACTAGACAACAATATGCTGGGCATTTCTCCAAAGGCAATAATCAAAATATGCCTAACAAAAGTAGTCATGAAGGAACTGCAAACAAACCACAGTGAGATGCACAAAGTGCAGTAAGAGGTAGAAAGCAGAGCTGCAAGAACGGAAAACAATTACAACTCCCAGGTAATAGTGCCAGGCTATGAAATAACAGAACTGCCGAGAAAAATAGTCTCATCAGACAGCTGACATATCCATCAATGCCATGTCTAGCCTCCACCAAGAGCACTGAATGTGTGTGTTCGTCTCAACACTTTCCACTCAAATGTTCATCATTATCATCATAGCCCAAAATGGAGGAACCTGTCAATACTCACCAATCAATTTCACTGATATATCCATTCAGTGAAATGTTATCTGGTTCTAAAAAGGAATGAAGTAGTGATGCTTACTGCAAGACACATAGACCTAGAGAAAATGCAGAAAAGAACCAGACAGAAAGGTCATGTAAGGTGATTTTCTATTTTTTGAAATGTGTAGAGCCACTGAAAGAATCTCAAGAGTAGTTACTGAGGGAAGGGGAAGGAGGAGGTGGCAGAAGGACTACCGGTGGACAAGAAATTTTTAATGTGCAAGAAATGCTCGGAATCATGGTAATGGTTGAATAATCTTGTGGATTTTCTAAACACATAGAACATAAGCTAATTGTTATGCATATATTTACATTTAGACACTTATGCTTTGACTTCATATATTCTATAGAGTGTCTATATCCTTGCTTAAGTTTTTCTCACTTCAGAAAGCACTTAAGGTTCCAGAGCAAGTAATGGGTGCAGAACACTGTACTGTGTTTACTCTTGACTTCCTCCTGTCAATCAAATACTCTCTGTTATCCATGCCCAATTGTTCTCTGTAAAATAGAAGTCAGTTATAACCAGTATGTTTACAAAGTTAAAATCTGTAATGAATAGCGGTAGTGAAACTGTTATGGGAACAATATGAATAGGATGTAATTGTTATTGGGGTTCTGTTTTTTATTTATTTTCTCTTTTAACATAGGATCTCAAGTGACATAGGGTGACTCCCAAGTCCCTATGTGGAGGAAGACCTTGAATTCTTGGCCCTTCTCCTCCTACCTCCCAAGAGCTAGGATCATAGCTATACTTGGCTGTGTCTAGTATATAGAGTGCTAGGAATGGAATGAGGACTTCATGCATCTCAGGCATGCGCTCTGCCAACTGGGCAAAATCCCCAGCCCTGTGCTCCTATTTCCCAGGAGATGGTTTTAGGAGAAAAAACTTTCTTTTAAAACAACAGTCGTCTTTCTTCTCTGCCCCCCCCATCTTCAGATCTCCTCACACTCCCAAAATTTAAGGGTTTTATTTATTTTTAATGTGGGTTTTGACTACTGATGTCGGCCATATTGGAAATTGAGCTGGAAGATTTGGGCTCGTGTATCATCATGTTTGAAGATAGAAGGAGTCTACAGTCGTAGCCCCCTGAGCTCATGGTAGGTAGAGACGTACAGAACTCTATGCTATAGTAATAAGCTTTTGGATTTATTTCTTGGGAGATCTTGTGGGAATCAAAGGGCAGATTTGTTCCAGAATATTAAAGAAAATATTGGATGGAAATCTTGAAATGCAAATTTTATTTGCCTTGGTTTATAATCCCTGTATCTGAAGAGCCATGGATTGAGCTTGGAAAGCTTTGATGTCCTACTGGGTGTTCTAGCTGCCAACAGAAAGGGCTAACCTTCCAGTCATCTGCCTACTAAGGGTTCCTGGGTTATCAGTGGCTTTCTGACTTTTAAACTGACTTTATTACATCCTCAATTATTTAGTAAAACAACAACAAAGGACAAAGATCCTCATTTCTACAAGAACTAATATTTTACAATTATATTCCCTTCTCTGTTCATTTTCGAAATTTTATTGCTTCAATTAGATAGGTAAGAAATATTGTTTCTTAGGCATTAATGAACTGGTCTCAGGCAAGAGTTTAATTATACACTGAATTGTGCACATGCATGTGCACACATGTACCTCACATGCAAAAAAGTATACATAATAAACATACATGCATGTATAATTTGTCTTCTTCAAATTAGAAATTCAACTATAGAAAACTTAGGTAAAAGTTCCAGAATGTATTTTGCATTAAAATTAATTTATTTGCTGATAAATTGTATTTGTGATTTCTGATTTGATATTTCACTGAATGCTAGAAATAGTTTTTAAAAATCTAGGTTTCTGTTGTTGCCTCTACATATGTTGCATTAGTTTGTCAAGTTAAGAACTCTACCTCATCCCAAGTGAGAATATTATGAGTAAAATATTGTTAATATAAATAGTACCGGTATTAAAATCCATGTGGGAAATTCCGAGAGATTTTCAGCACCCCTAGATCCCATGGCATGTTTTCCTTCACTGGAGTCTTAGTGATGGTTTGCCTGATAATATTGGGTAGCAAGTATGTCTTAGTTCATTCATTGTTGCTTTAACAGAATAGCTAAGACTAGGTTATTTTTGAGTAGTAGAGGCTTACTTGATGTATGTTTCTAAAGTCTACGTGCACAGTGCTGGTCTCTGTGAAGGCCTTTGTGCTGTCACTCATGGAAGAAGGCAAAGAGCAAGAGGACACAAGAGCCACAAATGGGGCTGATTTCATTCTTTAGATGACAAATCCATTCCTGCCATGATGACACTGATCAATTCATGAGGACAGAGTCCTCATACTCCGCTCACTTCTTAATGCCATCATCATGACAATTAAATTTCAACATGAATTTTGAAAAAAGGCAGTTGAAGCAAATTAAGCAGGGTTAAATTCCAGCAGTCATGAATTCCATTTATTATTTAGAAGTTTTTTGGACACACAATTTAAATCCATTATCTTCTAGATGAGTGGGTTCAGTAGGTGAAGTTTTATAGAAATGCAGACTAAACTTCAGACTCAACAAGTTTTCTTGATTGTTATATGTAGAACAGCATTAGTTGTGATTCGTGTATTGTTCGTACATTGTATATATATTATGTCTCAAGATTATGATGTTATGTAGCAAGCGTATTTTCTCTGTAAAAAATAATCTTCATTTGATGCTCTAAGTTAAGATATAGTATTTAATCCGTGTCTTGAAAACAGATTTATTGTTTATGAACACACTTTTTGGAATTGTTTTATTATCTTATTTTTCATGATGAAAAGTTTTGCTTGTCAGTTGTCTTATTCTTGTCTAGAACTCTTTATGTTTGCTAATAGCTAACAGAAGGGTCGGCAATGGGGAATGACAGGTTAGTGGAAGGCTTAAACAAAGTGAAGGATGAATAAAAAAGCTGTACAGAAACCTAAGATCCTCAAACCCAAGACAAAATTGTGTTGCAGAGTGTAGTACAACACAGGTGATGAAAATGATGGCGGGATTGGAGGCTGAAGTGGGGATGAGGGGTTAGGGAGATGAAAGGGTTGGGTGTGAGTTAGCCACCTCAAGACACATGAAAATAAGTTATAGAAATTGAATAATTTTAAGCTTATTTTTTAAAAAATGCTTTTCAAATGGGAGTTTTAATATACTCTGTATAGGAGGGTTTTGCTGCTCCCTGGAGATGTAGATCCACGAAAAAATGAAAATCTCAGTACCAGGCATGCAAAACTTTCTTTGAGTTATGTGTCAAGAAGTCTTCAGCAGTATTCCAAACAACACAGGATATTTCATTCTTCTTAATTGCCCACCATAAATGGGTGATAAGACCCTGTTGCTGAACATGCCACTTACTCTGTCTGAAGGAGAGAGAAATTTAGGAAACTCTTTCCCTCTGGGTAGTTTACATAGTGACAGAAGAAGCTATAGAGACCACTAAGGGAGAAAAGACATTAATTATCTTACCTACAGCTGAGCTCTGCATGCTACAACACTAGTGAAATAGTGGCATACCAATTATGGAGGCAACCAGTTTCTGATTATATATATATATATATATATATATATATATATAGTATGTATATATATGTGTGTGTGTATATATTCCACAGGATGGATTTCATACCTAATAATGTTTCTATTAGTTATTTTCTATTGCTGTAACAAAACACCAGTACCTAAGCAACATATAAAAGATAGCATTTATCAGCTCCTAAAGGATCAAGGGTCTAGACACAAGACCAGATATCCTAAATATGATAGAAGAGAAAGAGTGGAATAGGATTGAACTCATTGTCACAGGAATGGACTTCCTAAAAGGATACCAATAGCATAGGCATTAAGACCAACAATTAATAAATGGGACCTCATGAAGCTGAAAAACATCTTTATGGCAAAGGATACCATCTTTTGGGCAAAGGAGCAGCCTAAAGAATTGGAAAATATCTTTACCAACTATATATATGATAGAGGGTTAGCTTCTAAACTATATAGAAGCTAAAATAAAAAAGAACATCAAGAAAACAAATAATCCAATTTTAAAAATCAGGTACAAAACTAAGCTGAAAGTTCTCAAAATATGAAACACAAATGACTAAGAAAGACTTAAGGAAACACTCAACTTCTGTCCTAGTTAGGCTTTCTATTGCTGTGAAGAGACACTAAGACCACAGCAACTCTTATAAAGGAATAAATACAATTGGGGATGACTTATAGGTTCAGAAGCTTAGTCCATTATTCTCATGATGGGAAACTTGGCAGGCAGACATGGTGCTAGAGAAGTAGCTGAGAGTTCTATATCTGGATTGGCAGAAAGAAGGAAGAGAGAGTGACATTGGGCCGAGTTGAGCTTCTGAAATCTCAAAGCCCACCTCCCAGTGACACAATTTCTCCAAGGCCACACCTACTTAACAAGACCTCATCTCCAATAATGCCACTTCCTATCAGTCTATGGGAGCCATTTTCATCCAAACCACTCACTGACCTCCCTAGACTTATAGCCATATTCTAATGCAGAATGCACTTAGTGCAACTTCAAAAGTACCCATAGTCTAAAGCAGTCAAAACCCTGTTTAAAATCCAAAGTCTTTTCTAAGGCCCATGGGAATATCTTACTGTAATCCTTATAAAGTCAAAATAGAAAAGCATATTGTATACTTCCAACATAAAATGGCAGAGGATATGCACTACCATTCCAGAAGGGAGGAAAGGCAGTGTAGTGAGTAAATACTGAACCTAAGCAAGACTGAAAACCAGCCGGGTAAACTCCAGATTCTGCACCTCCACGCTTCAGATCTCCAACTCCTTTCAGCTTTGTTGACTGCAACTCACGTCTTTCTCTTGGACTAGTTCCACACCCAGTTATAAGCTTTCCTGGGCAGGTATTCCATGGCTTTGGCATTTCCAGCATCCTGGGGTTGCCTAGGCAATTCAAGCTTCATCTTCAAAGCTCCACACAATGGCCTCTCTGGGCCACCATGCAAAGCACCTCTAACACATGCCTGGCCTCACTCAGCAACTTTTCTTAGTTAGAAGGGTATTCTGTAACTCCTCTCTTTTATCCTCGACTCTAAAGCCAGAACCATGGCCAAAGATGTCATAAGATGTCAGGTTCAGCTGTTTGCTAAGGCTGGAATATTGTCCCCTCATTCATATATATTTTGACCAGCTTTCTATTTTTGATAGTTTCCTTCACTGCCTAAGCTTGGCTGTGTTAGAACTTAATCCATTGACCAGGCTAGTTTTAAACTCTGAAATCCACCTGTATCTGTCTCCCCAGGACTGGGATTAAAGGTGTGTGCCATCACACCTGGCCATAGATTTTTCTTTAATTCTTTTTCACAAATTGGAAGTTTAATTGGATAGAATCTTGCCCTAAGGTCATTACTCCTTTTATTCTATTCATCATCAAACTTTTCTTTAATCTATCTATTTCCTTGAACACAGGACTTAGCTACTTTCCACTCCCTGGGGCCCCCTTTCTCCTCAAATTGTACATTTTGTATTTTCCTTTCTCAACTTGCTCTTTTTCATTATAAATCTGTATAAGCATAATCACATGATCACTAAAAAAATCAAGCAACACATTAAATACTAGGCTGTCTGGAAATCTCTTCTGTTAATACCATTAATTCAAATCTTTTCACTCTAGCCTCAGGCAGACGTTTTGGAAAAGTGCAGAAAGCAGCTGCATTCTTTGCCAAAATATCACACGATCAGTTTCTATGCCACATACTAATATTCTTCTCCTGTGAACCCCTTGAATCAGTTCCCTGCAGTTCAAATCACCGACAACACCACTGTCTTCCATTCCCCCTTCTATGATGGCCCATTGAGTCCCTCTAAAATATCCCATCACTTTTCTAGTCCGAAGTCCCAAAGCTCTCCACATGCCTCCAAACAAAAACATGGTCTAGACTATCCCGGCAATACCTCACTCCTGACATCACTTCTGTCTTATTAGAGTTTCTATTGTTGTGAAGAGACATCATGATCATGGCAACTCTTATAAAAGAAAATATTTAATTGGGGGTGACTTACAGGTTCAGAGGTTCAGTTCATCATCATCATGGTAGGAAGCATGGCAGCACTCAGGCAGACACAGCAGCTAAAAGTTCTACATCTGGATTGGTAGACAGCCAGAAAAGAGAGTGACACTGGGCCTGGCTTGAGCTTCTGAAACCTCAAAGCTCACCCCCTAGTGACACACTTCTTCCAACAAGGCCATACTTTCAATAATGCCACTCCCTATGAGTCTATAGTGGCCACCACAACATCCTTAGTCATCAGTGAAATGCAAATCAAAACTACTTTGAGATTTCACCTTACCCAAGTCGAAATGCCCAAGATCAATAAAACAAATAATAGCACATGTTGGGAGAATGCAGATAAAGAGGAACACTTACTCATTGCTGGTGGGAATGCAAACTTGTATAGACAGTATGGAAATCAGTATAGTGGTTCCTCAGGAAACTGGGAATAGGTCTACCTCAAGATTTAGCTATATCACTCTTGGGCATATAGCCAAAGGACTTTACATGATACTACAGAGATACTTGCTCATCCCTGTTCCTTACTGCTCTATTCATAATAATCAGAATTTGGAAACAATGCAGTGCATGGATAATGAAAATGTAGTGCATTTATATATTGAAATACTATTCAGCTGATAAAAAGAATCATGAAATTTTCAGATAAATGAATGGGGCTAGCAACAATCACCCTAAGGTAACCCAGAAAGACAAATATTCTGTTTTTTCTTATATGTGAATGCTAGCTTTTAAACTTTTGATGATTCGTGTGTTACAATCTGAGTAACCAGAGAAGTCAGATACCTCATAAAGAACTATGGGGGAGGAAGAGATCTCCCAAGGTAGGGAAATAGAAGATATTGCTATGAAGAAACAAAGGAGAAGTTAGAAAAGGTTTAAATGGGGGAGAATAATGAAAGACAGGGTAAGGGAAAGAAAATGGGGGTGCAACTAACAAAGCATATGGAAACAATTCTACCCTTAACCAAGAAGCTATCTGTGAATGATAACCCACTGGCAAAGGGAGAGTCAGTTTCTTTGGTGGAGTCTTACTGAGTATAATAACCACACTCAGGGCAGGCCCCATGCCCAGGAGTAGTTGGCTAATACACATCAAACCCAGTGTTATTTTTGTGGACTTTTTGTTTTATTTGTGGGCTTTATTTTGGCAATTTTTGTCTGGCTGGTATTTGCTTGTTTGTAAACAGAGATTGTGTATTAGTTTCTTGGCTGCACAGACTCAAATAATCACACAAAACTGAATTAATTACAACACTGTTTGGCCAGTGCATTACATCTTAAATTATCCCATTTCTTTTAATCCATGTATCACCACAAGACTGTGGCTTACCACTAAGTTTCTGGTGTCTTTCTCCTTCAGCAGCTGCATGGCATCTCCCTGACTCCACCTTCTTTCTCCCAGCATTCGGTTTAGTTTTCCTGCCTAGTTCTATTCTGCCCTTCCATAGGCCAAAGTGGTCTTTATTAACCAATGGTAATAAAACATGTTCACAACATAAAGAGGGGAACCCCGTGTCACTTGTTTGTTTTGATTTTTGATTTTGGGTTTATGTGTTTTTTTGATGTGTGTGTGTGTGTGTATGTGTAGGGGTGTTTCTTGGTTTTTTATTTTGTTTTGTTTTTGTTTCTTGTTTATTTTTGAAAGAAAGAGAGAAAATATAAAATTGGTTAGGTAGGGAGGTAGGGAGAATCTGGGAGGAACTGGGTAAAAGGAAAATGAGCAAACTGTGTTACATCAAAAACTATTTTTTTTTCAATGAAATAAAAGAAAAGGAAAGAAAACATTGAATGGATTCAGGGGACTAAAGTCTGTGAATGAAACAAAGTCAGCAAGCTGCCGACATGCTATCTACAGCCGAAGATGAGAGCTCATATATTGATCCATAACCAGGAGGCAGAGGGCACACTGGAGATGATATGAGGCTTTTGAAGTCTCAAAGCTCACCCCTGTGACATACATCCTCTAATATTGCCACACCTCCTAATCTTTCCCAAATAGTTCCACCAATAAAGACAAAGTATTCAAACACGATGAGCCTATTGGGGGTCAATCTCATTCAAACCACTATTAAATACTGTAAACCTATTCCAAAGCTCACGACTGAAAAGGTCATAGAACCTGAATGAGGGAAATAACCTACTATTGTTGTCTTGCTAATAGGTCATATCAGACGATGTTATAAATATGTCTGTTTCTCTCTTATATTGGTACTGCTCTCACCTTGAATCAAAGAAGCATCCTTATGGAATGCATAGCGGCTAATGCATAAGCTCGTAGCTGTGCAAGTCTGCTGTGGAAGGGTCATCTATATCTATCTACCATCACCCAATGCTCAGGGATCTTTGGGGATCAGGGTGGAGAGAAATCTAAGAATTGGTAGGAAGATGGGGAGGAGAGCTGTGGGATTCTGACTTCTGGACTTCATATAGCTGTTGCTCACATCAGTTCAGCAGCTATGGTTACCTACATAAAACCAGAATAGGAAGGATCAAGACAGCCAAAATTCCAACACAGAGGAATTCCCTCAAAGACTCCACTCCCTTCAGATGGCCTATTAGCAGTTGGTGGCTGTTAGGGGAAGGAGGCTAATTTCTATTCCTAGAATTTTACAGATGTCACTCAAATTCCTAGTTTTAGACTACTTTCTCCTAATCTTAGAATCTTCCTGTCTTGTCCCAGGTATTTGACTATGAATCCCTATGGATTGTGTTCACATTTTTCCTTTAGCATGAACTTTTTAAACTCTTGTTTTTATCTTCATGTTAGCTGCTTGCTAGAGCAGAACATTTGCAGGCAGATTTTATTGAGCTGATTCTGAGTTGCTCTGTAGACATGGGATTCCCAATCTGAAAATCAATCCAGTATTTCTCTAGGTGCTTTAAGTGATTTTCTGAATTAAATGAAAGCATCAAATATCTGATCAGAATTTCAACAGCTGTTACATAAAGAGTCTCATAGTGCTCCCGTTATCCAAGTTAGCCTTCTTTGTTGAATTGCTATTGAAACATCAGGCCCCTTTTTAGTCGCTATACAGAGGTCAGTGAAGTCCTTACATACATAAGTTTAATTATGCCATTCTCTGCATAGCTTAATATTTTGGTCATGGTAACAGTCTGGGAGTCTCTTCTAATGGACTTTTATCAAGGCCCATGCAACTGAGTTCTCAGTCACCATTTGACTTTGTTTATTAGTACTTCTACTCTTGCTGGTATGGGAGGTAGAATAAAGCACTCACAATACATACATTTTCAAAGTCCTGAGAACATAATTTTACAAGCAATATCAGAGAATATCAAAATTGAAAGAATTGAGGTGGAAGAATAAACCTGGAATACCCCGGTGGCTATCTTAATGAATTTGGACTGGGATGGCAGAAAATCATAAGCTGGTTGACTTAATTTAACTATATTCTCATGTGCATGGGAAAGTCTGAGAGTAAAGTGCTGACAATATTGATATCTAGTGAGAGCATTTTTATTCATATATGGTCACTGTCTCACTGTATCTTGACCAAATAATAAAAAAATGTGTTTTTCTTTTTTTTTTTTTTTTTTTTTTTGCTTTCTTTTCTTTCTTTTTTTTTTTTATTTTTTTATTTTTTTTTTAATTAATTTATTTATTAAAGATTTCTGTCTCTTCCCCGCCACCGCCTCCCATTTCCCTCCCCCTCCCCCAATTAAGTCCCCCCCCAGCCCGAAAAGCAATCAGGGTTCCCTGTCCTGTGGGAAGTCCAGGGAACCCCCACCTCCATCCAGGTCTAGTAAGTTGAGCATCCAACCTGCCTAGGCTCCAACAAAGCCAGTGCGTGCAGTAGGATCAGAAACCCATTGCCATTATTCTTGAGTTCTCAGTAGTCCTCATTGTCCGCTATGTTCAGAGAGTCCGGTTTTATCCCAGGCTTTTCCAGACCCAGGCCAGCTGGCCTTGGTGAGTTCCCAATAGAACATCCCCATTGTTTCAGTGTGTGGGTGCACCCCTCGCGGTCCTGAGTTCCATGCTCGTGCTCTCTCTCCTTCTGCTCCTGATTTGGACCTTGAGATTTCAGTCCTGTGCTCCAATTTTTGTCTCTGTCTCTGTCTCCTTTCTTCGCTTGCTGAAGGTTAATATTCAGGAGGATGCCTATATGTTTTTCTTTGGTTTCTCCTTATTTAGCTTCTCTAGGATCACTAATTATAAGCTCAATGTCCTTGGTTTATGGCTAGAAACCAAATATGAGTGAGTACATCCCATGTTCCTCTTTTTGGGTCTGGCTTACCTCACTCAGGATAGTGTTTTCTATTTCCATCCATTTGTATGCAAAATTCAAGAAGTCCTTGTTTTTTATTGCTGAGTAGTACTCTAATATGTATAAATTCCATACTTTCTTCATCCATTCTTCCATTGAAGGGCATCTAGGTTGTTTCCAGGTTCTGGCTATCACAAACAATGCTGCTATGAACATTGTAGAGCATATACTTTTGTTGTATGATAAGGCCTCTCTTGGGTATATTCCCAAGAGTGGTATTGCTGGGTCCAAGGGTAAGTTGATCCCGAATTTCCTGAGAAACCGCCATACTGCCTTCCAAAGTGGTTGCACAAGTTTGCATTCCCACCAGCAATGGATGAGTGTACCCCTTTCTCCACAACCTCTCCAACAAAGGCTATCATTGGTATTTTTGAATTTAGCCATTCTGACAGGTGTAAGATGGTATCTTAAAGTTGTCTTGATTTGCATTTCCCTGATCGCTAAGGAAGTTGAGCATGACCTTAAGTGTCTTTTGGCCATTTGAAGTTCTTCTGTTGAGAATTCTCTGTTCAGCTCAGTGCCCCATTTTATAATTGGGTTGATTAGCCTTTTACGGTCTAGTTTCTTGAGTTCTTTATATATTTTGGAGATCAGACCTTTGTCAGTTGCGGGGTTGGTGAAGATCTTCTCCCAGTTGGTGGGTTGCCTTTGTGTCTTAGTGACAGTGTCCTTTGCTTTACAGAAGCTTCTCAGTCTCAGGAGGTCCCATTTATTCAATGAGGTCCTTAATGTCTGTGCTGCTGGGGTTATACGTAAGAAGTGGTCTCCTGTGCCCATGTGTTGTAGAGTACTTCCCATTTTCTCTTCTATCAGGTTCAGTGTGTTCAGACTGATATTGAGGTCTTTAATCCATTTGGACTTGAGTTTTGTGCATGGTGATAGATATGGATCTATTTTCATTCTTCTACAGGTTGACATCCAGTTTTGCCAGCACAATTTGTTGAAGATGCTCTCTTTTTTCCATTGTATACTTTTAGCTCCTTTATCGAAAATCAGGTGTTCATAGGTATGTGGGTTAATGTCAGGGTCTTCTATTCGATTCCATTGGTCGACTTCTCTGTTTTTATGCCAATACCAAGCTGTTTTCAATACTGTAGCTCTGTAGTAGAGTTTGAAGTCAGGGATGGTAATGCCTCCAGACGCTCCTTTGTTGTATAAGATTGTTTTGGCTATCCTGGGTTTTTTGTTTTTCCATATAAAGTTTATTATTGTCTTCTCCAGATCTGTGAAGAATTTTGATGGGATTTTGATGGGGATTGCATTGAATCTATAGATTGCTTTTGGTAGAATTGCCATTTTCACTATGTTGATCCTCCCAATCCAGGAGCAAGGAAGATCTTTCCATTTTCTGGTGTCCTCTTCAATTTCTTTCTTCAAAGACTTAAAGTTCTTGTCAAATAGATCTTTCACATCCTTGGTCAGAGTTACCCCAAGATATTTTATGCTATTTGTGGCTATCATGAAAGGTGATGCTTCTCTAATTTCCCTCTCTGTTTCCTTATCCTTAGTGTATAGGAAGGCCACTGATTTTTTGGAGTTGATCTTGTATCCTGCCACATTACTAAAGGTGTTTATCAGCTGTAGGAGTTCTTTGGTAGAGTTTTTGGGGTCGCTTATGTATACTATCATATCATCTGCAAATAACGAGAGCTTAACTTCTTCTTTTCCGATACGAATCCCCTTGATCCCTTTATGTTGTCTTATTGCTATTGCTAGAACTTCAAGCACTATATTGAAGAGGTATGGAGAGAGTGGACAGCCTTGTCGTGTTCCTGATTTTAGTGGGATGGCTTTGAGTTTTTCTCCATTTAATTTAATGTTAGCTGACGGCTTGCTGTAAATAGCTTTTATTATATTTAGGTATGACCCTTGTATCCCTAATCTCTCCAAGACTTTTATCATAAAGGGGTGTTGAATTTTGTCAAATGCTTTTTCAGCATCTAATGAAATGATCATATGATTTTTTTCTTTCAGTTTATTTATATGGTGGATTACATTGATAGATTTGCGTATGTTGAACCAGCCCTGCATCTCTGGGATGAAGCCTACTTGATCATAATGGATAATTTTTCTAATGTGTTCTTGGATTCGGTTTGCCAGTATTTTATTGAGAATTTTTGCATCGATATTCATGAGTGAGATCGGCCTGTAATTTTCTTTCTTGGTTGGGTCTTTGTGTGGTTTTGGTATCAGGATAACTGTAGCTTCATAAAAGGAATTTGGCAATGACTCTTCTGTTTCTATATTGTGAAATACATTAAGGAGTATAGGTATTAGCTCTTCTTGGAAGTTCTGGTAGAATTCTGCATTGAAACCATCTGGTCCTGGGCTTTTTTTGGAAGGTAGATTTTTGATAACGGTTTCTAGCTCTTCGCGACTAACAGGTCTATTTAGATCGTTCACCTGGTCTTGGTTTAGCTTTGGTATGTGGTACTTATCTAAAAAAATGTCCATTTCTTTTGCATTTTCTAGTTTTGTGGCATACAGGCTTTTGTAGTAAGATCTAATGAGTCTCTGAATTTCCTCTGTGTCTGTGGTTATGTCCCCCTTTTCATTTCTGATCTTATTTATTTGCGTGTTCTCTCTCTGTCGTTTAATTAGTTTGGATAGGGGTTTGTCGATCTTGTTGATTTTCTCCAAGAACCAACTTTTTGTTTCATTGATTCTTTGGACTGTTTTCTGCGTTTCTATTTTGTTGATTTCCGCCCTCAGTTTGATTATTTCCAGTCTTCTACTCCTCCTGGGTGCATCTGCTTCTTTTTTTTCTAAAGCTTTCAGGTGTGCTGTTAAGTCTCCGATGTATGCTTTCTCTGTTTTCTTTAAGTGGGCACTTAGTGCTATGAACTTTCCTCTTAGCACTGCTTTCATAGTGTCCCATAGGTTTGAGTATGTTGTCCCTTTATTTTCATTAAATTCAAGGAAGACTTTAATTTCTTTCTTGATTTCTTCCTTGACCCAGGTGTGGTTCAGTAGTTGACTGTTCAGTTTCCATGAGTTTGTCGGCTTTCTGGAGGTAGGATTGTTGTTGAATTCTAACTTTAATCCGTGGTGATCTGATAAGACACAGGTGGGCACTGATATTTTTTTGTATCTGTGGAGGTTTCCTTTGTTTCCGAGTATGTGGTCAATTTTCGAGAAGGTTCCATGGGCTGCAGAGAAGAAGGTATATTCTTTCCTATTTGGGTGGAATGTTCTATAGATGTCTGTTAAGTCCATTTGCTTCATTACCTCCAGTAGTTCTCTTACTTCTCTATTAGGTTTCTGTCTGATTGACCTGTCCATTGCTGAGAGAGGTGTATTGAAGTCTCCTACTACTAGTGTGTGTGGTTTGATGTCTGCCTTGAGTTTTAGTAATATTTCTTTTACATACGTGGGTGCTTTTATATTAGGGGCGTAAATATTCAGGATTGAGACTTCATCCTGACCAATTGTTCCTGTTATGAGTATAAAGTGTCCATCTCGATCTCTTCGGATTGATTTTAGTTTGAAGTCAGTTTTGTTAGAAATTAATATGGCCACACCTGCTTTTTTCTTAGGACCATTTGCTTGAAAGATCTTTTCCCAGCCCTTTACTCTGAGTAGATGCCTGTCTTTGTGGTTGAGATGTGTTTCTTGCAAACAGCAGAATGTTGGATCCTGTTTTCGTATCCAATCTCTTAGCCTGTGCCTTTTTATAGGTGAATTGAGACCATTAATATTAAGTGATATTAATGACCAGTGGTTGTTTACGCCAGATATTCTTATTGTTTTTGGAAGTAGAATTTGTGTGTCTCCCTTCTTTGAGTTGTGCTAGTGAAGGGTCGCTAGATGCCTGAGTTATTGTAAGCAGTGTTGGCAATGTTGGATTCCTTGGGTTGCGATTTTCCTTCTATTACTTTCTGTAGGGCTGGATTCGTGGCTACGTATTGTTTAAATTTGTTTTTATCCTGGAATGTCTTGATTTCTCCATTTATAGTGAACGAAAGCTTGGCTGGGTATAGTAGTCTGGGCTTGCATCCATGGTCTCTTAGCTTCTGCAGTACTTCTATCCAGGACCTTCTGGCTTTCATTGTTTCCATAGAGAAATCAGGTGTAAGTCTGATCGGTTTACCTTTATAAGTTACTTGGCCTTTTTCCTTTGCAGCTCTTAGTATTCTTTCTTTAACCTGTATATTTTGTGTTTTGATTATTATATGGCGAGGGGATGTTTTCCTTTGATCCAGTCTGTTTGGTGTTCTATATGCTTCTTGAATATTCAAAGGAATATCTTTCTTTATGTTGGGAAAGTTTTCTTCCATAATTTTGTTCAAAATATTTTCTGGGCCTTTGAGCTGTGACTCTTCTCCTTCTTCTATTCCTATTATTCTTAGATTTGGTCTTTTTATTGTGTCCCATATTTCCTGAATGTTTTGTGATGAGAATTTGTTGGCTTTGCAGTTTTCTTTGATCAGAGCGTTTATTTTCTCTATGTTGTCCTCAGAATCTGAGATTCTTTCTTCTATTTCTTGTATTCTATTGATTATGCTTGTTTCTGTAGGCTCTGCTCGTTGACCTAGATTTTCCATATCCAGCTGGTCCTCAATTTGTGTTTTCTTCCTTGCTTCCATTTCAGTTTTCAATTCTTGAACTGTTTCCATTACCTGTTTGATCGTTCTTTCTTGGTTTCCCAGGGTATTATGTACGTATTTACTCATTTCTTCAAATTTTTGGTTATACTTCTCATCCATTTCTATAAGGGCATTTTTCACATGTTGTTTAAGGGACTCTACAGCATTCATAAAGTCAATTTTTTCCACTTCTGTGTTATGGTGTTGGAGACCTTCTGTTGTAAGATCGTTGGGTTCTGGTGTTTTCATGTTGTTTTTCAGATTATTGGGTGAATTCTTTCCTTGGCGCCTGCCCATCTCCTCCTATCGATGCTATCTAAGGGGTCTTTTAAAACTGGTTCAGGTTCCCCTGCTGGCCAGGGGCTCCTCTTACAAAATGCCCTTGCTCTGTTTCCTGGTTCCTGCCGGGGGCCAAGATCCCTCTCACCCCTCAGAAAGGTCTTCAGGAATAGGACCCGGCTCCTCCTTTGCCAGGGACCTCCCCAACCGAAGGCCTACCTCTTTGGTTTAATTGTAGTGGGGCGATCTGTTCTTGGTGTTGCGCGCGGTCCCTGCAGCCTGCTTCTGCTGCTGGGACAGTTCCCGCCGCCAGCAGCCTGTGTCCTCTGCTGCCGCTCTGGTCCCAGTGGGTCCCCGCCGGCTGCGCTGGGCGTCCTCCGGCCGCGTTCCGCCGCCCGGTGTTCCGGCCGCGTTCCGCCGCCCGGTGTTCCGGCCGCGTTCCGCCGCCCGGTGTTCCGGCCGCGTTCCGCCGCCCGGTGTTCCGGCCGCGTTCCGCCGCCCGGTGTTCCGGCCGCGTTCCGCCGCCTGGTGTTCCGGCCGCGTTCCGCCGCCCGGTGTTCCGAAAATGTGTTTTTCATGTGTCTTCTTAGATGGGCACTTCTCCTATCCATATGGACTCTCCCTAACGGTCTATCCCAAAGGCCCATTTCTTAATGCCATTAGGCTGGGAATCAAGGCTTTAACGCACATGTTTGGGGAGAAGAACACAAATATTCAATAAATAGATACGGTTCTGATGTCATCCCAAAGCTTTACATAAGGGAGGGGAGAGGATTGCATTGAGTACTGGAGCTAGAATATGGAAAGCAGGAGGTTATAGCATTACATGGGAGCAGTTCTAACTTGGCAAGCCATAGTCTTACAACTGAGGTAACATAGCACGGATGATATCTACTTCGGGGCTAGTGCAACGATCAAGTAAGAAAAGCCTTGTCAATCTGCCTTTTGGACCAACACAAGTTTGTCTGTTTTTATTTTGCAAATTTTATCCTATCTATTTTAAACTCGGATTCCCCCCCCCCCCGTCTTGAAGGAAAAAGGAAAACATCTATATTTTTTTTCATTGTTCAATACATCTGATGAATTTTTTGACCAATCTTTATCTTTATTCTATGTGTTTATTCACATCAATGAATACATTAGAGGAAAGAACAAGTCCAGATAAAGCCACGAGGACCTCTTTCACAGGAGAATTTTGTTCATATTTGACATTATTCAAGTGTCTACAAATAGAATTTTATTTGATATATAAATATATTTGTTGGAGGAGGCTGCTCATTTGTTCCCAGCCACTTAGACCCAAAATAACCACACAGAAACTGTATTAATTAAATCATTGCTTGGCCCATTAGCTCTAGCTTCTGATTGGCTAACTCTTACATATTAATTTAACCTATTTCTATTCATCTGTGTATCGCCACCTGTCTGTGGCTTATCAGTAAAGTTCTGTCTGGCTCCGGTGTGGACACATGGTTTCTCCCTGATTCTGCCTCCTTTCTCCCAACATTCAGCTTGCTTTTTAATCTTCGTGAACTCATTTGTTTGTATGGGTTTACCCCTTTTGTTTTTAAGATCAGCCAGGAACCATTTGGGGATTTGGTAGGTGTAAAGTTAATTTTGAGGTCATGTCTAGGAATCAACTTTTGAAGGAGAGATATTTCCCCCATAAATCTTAAGACACACACACACACACACACACACCTGTGCACTTTCCACCAGCAATCTGTATCCTGAGTAAACCAGCACATTACTTTTGAATTGAGACAGATCTTGATCTGAAAGTTTGATAAAGCTTATTGTGACAGGTATCCTCTGATTTTCTCTTTGACATTGTGATTCAGTTCCCATTTACCAGTGCCCTTTCTACAGAGTTAGAAGATTATTCTTTTCCACAAACAGGCCAAAGATTTTAGAAATCACTAGATCACTAGATGGTTTTGTCTTCTTCCACCAGTCACAGTGCCAGCCCTGCCCTTATGACTGTTGAAGACATTCATTCTGTACAGAATTGGGAGTTACCTCGTATTATGATGTGAGCACCAGATTTAATTTAACATTAACAAAGTTTAGTTTTTGCCACAAATTATGTTTTTATTAGGGTCTATCCTTTGTCAAGAATAGGTAATATCTCCCTTGGTCATATATATTTAATATAAACTTCATTTTAGTTAATTTTTGAAATCTTCATGTGAAGTGAGCACCTTTGAATTGTTAGTATGTGTCACTGGTATTAAATTAGAAATTTTCAGAAACTTGTTTGTGTAGTAGGTGAAAATATAAAATGTGTACCTGGCACAGTTTCTCAAGGGAAAACTCTCTGAGATGTGTAAATTACCCCTTCTTTTCAGCTTCATAAATAGCTTCAGTGTGTCTCTAAATCTTGAGTGTAAAACACCAGCCTCTCCCTGAAACTATGAAAACTGACTCTAAGGATATCAGCTCTGTTGACTGAAGTTATTTTATTAAGACTGCTAGGGTGATCTCCTCCTCCTCCTCCTCCTCCTCCTCCTCCTCCTCCTCCTCCTCCTCCTCCTCCTTCTCCTCTTCCTCCTCCTCATTTCTCTCTTCTTCCTCCTCTTCTTTCTTGTAGGAGGCACACTATTGAACTTCCTAAATGTGCCTAGAAAATGTAAACTTTCTGGAAGTCTCATGTGGTAACCAGAAGAACTTCCTGTTAACTAACTTCAGATAAAATGGAGTACAGACCTAAACAGAGAGCTCTCAACAGAGGAATCTAAAATGGCTGAAAGACACTTAAGGAAATGTTCAACATTCTTAGTCATCAGAGAAATGCAAATGAAATCAACTCTGAGATTCCATCTTACACCTGTAAGAATGGCCAAGATCAAAAACACTGATGACAACTTATGCTGGAAAGGTTGTGGGGAAAAGGGAACACTTCTGCATTGCTGGTGGGAATGCAAGCTGATACAAACCCTTTAGATGTCAGTGTGATGATTTCTCAGAAAATTAGGAAACAACCTTTCTCAAGACCCAGCAATACCACTTTTGGGTGTATATCCAAAAGATGCTCAATTGTGCCACAAGGACATGTGCTCAACTATGTTCATAGCAGCAGTGTTTGTCATAGTCAGAACCTGGAAACAACCTGAATGGCCCTTGACCAAAGAATGGATAAGGAAAATGTGGTACATTTACACAAACCAATACTACATAGCAGAGTACTACACAGCAGAACAAAATAACGCCATCTTGAATTTTGCAGGCAAATGGATGGAGCTAGAAAACATCATTTTGAATGAGGTAACAAAGGCACAGAAAGACAATTATCACATGTACTCACTCACAGGTGGTTTTTAAACATAAAACAAAGAAAGCCAGACCACAAATCACAATCCCAGAGAACTTAGACAACAATGAAGACCCTAAGAGAGACTTACATAGATCTAATCTACAAGGGAAGTAGAAAAAGACAGAGCTTCTGAGTAAATTGTTAGCATGGGGACCTTGAGGAAGGGTTGATGAGGGGGGAGAGGCAGGGAGGGGAGCAGAGAAAATGTAGAGCTCAATAAAAATCAATAAAAAAAGATGTGATGAAGATCATGCCACCATTATCATGTGTCTATGAAGGATAAAAGAAAAAAGAAGACCTCTTTTTCTTGTGAGAAACCAACTGTCTGGATTGGTGAGGGCATGGGAAGGGACTGAAGCCTCCCTGGGATCATTAGGATGGGCGTTCAGCCTTAAATATGTACTTACATGGTATACACTCAGCAGATTTTTGTTTGTATTGTTTTGGTTTTGACTGATAAAATCACAAAATTTTAATTTAAAGAGTTAATCAGATTTTTGAAGCATAATTTTTAAAAATTGATTCTTTAGGAATTTCACACCGTGCACCCCAATCCCATCTGTTTCCCAGTCCCTCTGTAAGTGCTTGCCACCCTTTGAGCATCACTCCCAAAGGAAAACTGTAAAGAAAATGGTAAAAATAAGAAATTAAAAATACAGATAAGAATATTAATTGAAAACAGACAAACGAAAAAGCCCTGCTTCGGTCCTTTATTTCCCACCTCTTCATCACCGTTTCGTTGATCTTACTGGCACTGGGAGCTCTGCATATCATGCAGCAGACCCTTTGGCACAAACAGCTTTTCTTGCGAATGTTCGCTGTGGGATGTGTTGTTGGTCAGGCTCAAGGCTTCTGGTTCGCCACCAATACTGGACTCTCACTGAATTTCCTCTTGGACATCCTGCTGTTGCCCAGAGTCATGGAGATCCTGCAGCTATGGTTCCACAGGACCTTTTTGTTCTCCAGCAGGTGATGGGGTAAATGTTGGGTAGTCCTGGAAGAGTACTTGAGTAATAGCTGGGCTGGTCAGTCTTGGCTGCGCAGACCACCCCCTTCTGGTGAAGGATGGAGCCATCTCTCCCATAACAGTGGTGAGGGGTTGGGCAGCGTTCTCAAGTGTAGGGGTCAACTCTTCGGACCGGTGAGGAACAGAGACAGCATCCGGACTGGCTATCCCAGGACTGGTGAGGGATCAGGTCAGCTCTCTGGTGAGGTGGGCTCTCCCATGGCCAGTGAAGTGTGGGGCCAGCTCAGCACGGCCCTTGTGCTTCAAAACATGGTTCAACATATGACTGGCATGGTCCCCTGTGGTAATGCAGCAACGGATGTCAACACAGACCCCAGCTGCAGCAGGATCATGGACCCAGACATGGCCAAAGCAGCCCTTGGACTCAGATGTCACAATGGCCCTGGGTGACCGTGCAGGACACTCAGATCTATGTGACTCTTGCAGCAGCAAAATGTCCTCATGTGTCAGCCCAGGCCCTGGACATCTGCATACCCTTCGTGGGTAACAGGAGCCATGGACATCAACACAGACATTGTCTGTGGTAGGTCTATGGACCCACACACAGACCTTGGCAGGCAGCTCAGCCCAGATGATACCATGGCCCCGGGTGGCAGTGCAGGCTACCCAGATCGGCCTGGCCCTCTATATTCAGCCGTTTTATAGGAACCATTTATCACTTCATATGTGGGTGCAGCTTGTGAGCCACCCAAGAACTGGGTCAGCTGAGTGACAAGGCAACAACAAAAAATGGCTAAGAGGGAAAAGTCTAATGACAGCCTTTTGGAGAGTCCATGGACAGATTGTTCCAGAAGTCTTGATTAAAGCAAGGGTGTGGTCTTTTGGCTTCCTCAAATGCAGGCCATGCAGACTGAATGCTCCCAGGAAATGTGACGGGCTCTTCTCCAACTCCTGCCCAGCACCCCTAAATGTGGAGAGTTTGGCTTCCAAAGTGTACAACAGGGTGCTAAAAATCTGAAGGCGATGAGTTCAAGGCCAGCCTGGTCTATAAGAGCAAGTTCCAGGAAAGCTAGAACCATCACACTGAGAAACCCTGCTTCGAAAAACTGAAAAACAAAAACAAAACCAAAACAAGACAAAACAATCCCCAAACCAAAAACAAAACTGAAGGCTAACTACTCACAAGGGTTTTCAGGGCTAACATATCCTAATAGGACCAGTAATACTGTAAAGGCGTTGTTATTCTAATAATAGATTGTATATAAATATATGTGGGTGCACATTTGTGTGTATGTATATATGTGTACACACACACACATGGAAGCCAGAGAATAACCCCAGGTGTCATTCCTCTGGCCCTATCTATTGCTCCCACAGGCCAGATAGGCTAGGTTGGTTGGCCAGTGAGTGAGCTCAAGGGACCTCCCTGTTTCTATCTCCCTGATTACAAACACATGCAACCATGCCTGCCTTTCAAAATGTGAGTTCTGAGGCTTAATTTCGGGTCCCCTAGTCACAAGACAATCACTTTTCTGGCTGAGCTATCTCCCTGACCTCAATTATATTTTAATATTTGTAATAGAATAGTGTACAGGTTGCACTCACCGATGATAAGATCCTGCTGTGCAGACCTACAAGAACGTGGGGGAGAGTGTTCATTAGCAAGGCTGGAATGTGGGTGTGGCAAATGCTCCACGGATCAGCTAGGTGTTTCTCTCTCCCAGCGCCCTCTTTGCTACCACACACCACCTTTGCAGGCATTCTTGGATTGCCTCCTTCACAGCAGCCTCCAGAGGGATGGCTGCTATTTTACATATTTTACACAGAAGGAAATTGAAGCCCAGAGGGTTAGGTTATTTGCTTAGAGACTCTTGGGGGATGTGATTGAATTGCAAAGCAGATCTCTGGCTCCAGACACTGGAGAGAGTAGGAAGTGGATCTCTGCCCAATATTCAATATAAGGTAGTGTTTAAAAAATACTAGGATAGAGGACGTATCAGATATTAAACTGATAAGAACAGATACTACACTTGATCTTAGCCAAAAGGTTACCACAGGGCAGGGAACCCTGACTGCTCTTTGGACTGGAGAGGGAGGGGGAGAAAAGTGGGGGGAAGGGGAGAGGGGTGGGAGGAGGGGGAGAAGAATGGGAGGAGGGGGAGGGAAATGGGAGGCTGGGAGGAGGTGGAAATTTGTTTTTTTTTCTTTCTTTTCTTTATTCTCCTTTTATCAATAAAAAAAATACATAAAAAAAAAGAAAAAAAAATACTAGGAAAGCTAAACTAAAGGCGTTCCACATGCAGGCTCTCCTCACCGTATTGTGCTGTGTAATGTACGTTATATTAGCAAACTGTCATGTGCTCTTTGAGCTCACTGACAGTCTAGCTCTGGAATTGGGGCTGTGCTCTCCACCCCCTGGATTTCAGAACCACAAATACTTATCTCAAAGTCACCTTTTCTGGGGATCAGCTTTCCCCCTAACTTTGTAACAGGGAGAAAATAGCAAAATAATTCTGAAGAAAAAACCCTGGGCACTAGAGAGAAGCTAGAAGGCAAACTATTTCCAGTTATTTCCTGATGCTGTGGGAAAGAGAGACCACATATTCAGCCGTGGGAGTTTCAGCCATGGAGAGAAAGGTCAGCTGGGAACTCCAGCAGCTGGCTGCCTCAATTTTTCCATTTCGGCTGGATGGACGTTTTAGGCACTGATTTGGTGCTTTGTTATCTATCTATCTATCTATCTATCTATCTATCTATCTATCTATCTATCATCTATCTATCTATCTATCTATCTATCTATCTATCTACCCACCCATCTATCTACCTATCATCTATCTATCATCTATCTATCTATCTATCTATCTATCTATCTATCTATCTATCTATCTAGGTATCTATCCATCTACCTATATATCTCTATCTCTTTTCCTCTATATCTCATCATTCTATTTATTGTTTCATTTTGACTTGCAATGTGCCTAGTAAACTTACTCAAAATTGAAAATGTTATCATAGATCATTCTGCAGACTATACAAGACACCTTGATACTTAATAATTCTCTGTAGAGTGAGAGCAATAATAAGGAACATTGCTAGATTTTGTCAGCTATTTTTGTCTAACAGCACACACCATGTATTGGCATGATGAAGTCATTGTGATTGTGTGACAGAGAGTTGGAAGTTTATCAAACTTTAACCAAAGCAACCCAAAAATAATCTCAAAAAAGCCATGAAAAAATTGAGTTTAATTTAGGAGCAGAAATTAATTTTAATAGGATAAGCTTTATTATAAATTATAAATACTAATTAATTTTATTATACATGGATAGAACATAGACTGAATGAGTCAGGATGTGGAAGATCTTAAGGTAGTAGGGTATAACTATTTTTATAAATCTGTTATGTTTTCATTGGGAATTTTAGGTACTACTTGACACATTTGAAAATATCTCTTAATAGACTTTCAAGGGGTTAGCAGCCAGAAGCATTAATAATTCCTGGCCCCATGACAAACACAGGGGTCAGGAAACCAGACCTGGGTACCAGTTCCTATCTAGGTTATGTTAGAAAGGTGTTGTGTGGGGCCTGGCAGAGTCTTGATCATTGTGGAGATGAAGTCAAGATGACCAAATGCATGGCTCTGGAAGTCTACAAGGCTGAGGACAAGACTCTGTGCTGCTGGGGAATTCATCAAATTCTCTGTCACTCTGGTGACCAGTCAACCAGGCAGTCTTCTTAGAAGCGAGAATTGCTGCCAGTGCGAACACCAGTGTTTTTCCTATCAAGAAATCGGGATCTGACCTGGTGTTGCTCTTCAAGATGAAGTATAGTTAACAATCACAATCCATAGAGATTACTCTTTATATTTTAACTGATTCACAGGTGGGGAAACCCACATGGACAGCCCATGGCTGCATCTATCTGAAGCACAGATGATAACTAACAGCACACACTCTAATGAGTCCTTGAGGTCATGCAAAGGTACAAAGAGCCCTAAGATGACACGGTTATGAGGATATAAGTATTATAATATTATCCTCAGGAGATATTAAAACCCCAACAGTTCCTATTTCTTTTAGGTTATTTGTAACAATTGGGGAAATTGTGACCAATTTTGCTTTAGTAGAGTTTCTCACACAGAGTAGGCACTCAGGAGGTTTGGGAGAGTTGGAATGAAGTGCTTGCTGAAGGTAGTTCTCTGTGTCCCAAAGGAACATTCCTCATAGTAGTGACATGTGTGTTTAGTTCCAAGGAGCAGAAACTTGTGTAAACTTCTTTGGGGATGGGGGTTTTAATAAAGATGAAGAGGAAACTGAAGTTTCGTCATAGGAGATGCCATGTCTTTCATAGCTGCTGAGGATTCTGCACTCACTCCCAGCTCTGTTCTAATTCCACCATGATGCTGGAGCTTCAGCTTCTGTTTCAACATTTATGCCAAGCTACAGCTTCTCTGTCACTTCCCACTTCCTACTTCACCCTCTGTCCTTTGTCACAGCTTGTACCTACTCCTGGATGCTTCTGCTCCAATTGAGATTTCTTTAGAGAGAGAGATTTAATTTCATTAGGTGGACACTTTGGTGCAGACTGCTTCTGCAGAATTCTTAGGCTGAACGACTTCACAGGCTGTGAATTCAGACCCCAGTCCCTCATCTCACACTCATAAACTGGGACTTCCATCCATGGTTCCCCTTGCTTGAGATCAAGATAATGGAATCATGTAATACAAAATAGGAAACTTACGAGCAAGAATGAACTGTTGGCAGTTGGACGCTCATGGGAATGGCTGAGGGAGGCAATTATAATCTAGAGCCCACTGATTGTAGTCATTGAAGCCTCAGTTACTCTACACCATAGCTTGATCATCTTCAGCTCTATTCCAGAATGTAATTAGCAGCCAATCCCATGCATATTGAGGCATTGTTAGTGAGAAACTGTGGCCTTAATCGTAGACTGCCTGCTGATAATTTATGGCACCATATGCTCCAACACCAGAACTGAAGCTGTCAGCTTTTACCTAACTCAGATATGGCTCATGTTGAATGTTCTCCAGAGGACCTGTTGCCCGGTAGGTAAGCCTTTGGAGCATTGGAAGGGTTTCATTTGCTTCCATGATTACCTATTTTGAGCCTAAGGAAGGAGGAATTGCAAAGCTGAAAAAATTGTTCAGCTGTAAAGCCCATATGTGATCATTTTCCTCTATGAGTTTCAGCAAAAGTTATGAGTGACAGTAAAAAATAATGAGTTAGCCTTTGCATTCTGCGGTCAGACTATATGGATTTATTTTGCAAAAGTGTTTCCTGGTGGGAACTTCCCTGTCCCTTTCCAGGGATTTCTCTTAGGAGCCCAAGTCCTGTGGGAACTGCTGGCCTAGGGTTCCAGGCTCCTCCTAGCCATTGCATTCAAGCTCACCTTTAGCGGCCATCTGCACGGCTCCTCACTTTAGGAAGTGTAGATGAGAAATGGGTGAGACCTGTCACACAGGGTCGGTGAGGATCTGTGTTTTCCAGAGGTCTGACTTTCACAAGCACTACCCCCTCTCCTTACTGCTCTAATCTCCACCGTACGTCACATAAATGAACAGCTCTGCTGTACACGAGGTTGCTAAGAGGCCCTTTAGTTGCGGCCAAGAGTTTACCTTATACAGTATTTCAAAGGTGATCTCCAGAAAAGATTAGCCATGCTTGGGCTTGGCCCAACTCTTAGATCCCAGAACGGGATATTCTGTGTCATAACTGGATGTGGAAAAGGACAACGTTCTTTAGATTTTAGTTCTTAAAGTCTTTAGGCCTTGCAGGAATCAGCAAGATTAGAGAGTGTATGCAATCTGCTCTTTTCTCCCAAGGCCTTAGCCTTCCCTGATTCCAGAAAGCCTCACTCCCCTTATTTCCTGGGGTTATGGCTCCCAGCTGTTGCTAGCCCCTCACTGAGCCTCAATACCCTCTGCACTTTCCCTCCACTCTGTCACCGCCTCTGAAAACATCCCCTTTACCAAGAAGATCTCCATAAACATCTGTGCTCATGGAAACATCTGCTTTCTTCCGGGCCTGTGAGTGAAACATCCAATATGTACCTTCTCTCTGGGGATATCAGTGGGTTTCCAAGGCAGATACCCAAGTTTTGTATTTCTGAGATCTAATTATGTAGACACTGCTATGGTCTGGCCAGTCATTTATTGAAACATACCATGTTATGTGATAATATTAGAAAGTAGGCTCTTTGAGAGCATTTAAGTCATGAGTCTTTATGAATGGAATTAGTGCTATAATGAACTCCAAAAAGTCTTTTGACCCTTCTAATGTGTGACGACACAGTGAGAAAATATCCTCAATAAACCAAAAAGTGGGTCTTCATCAGATACCAAATCTGCCTTGATATTAGACTTCCTGGCCTGGAGAATTGTAAGAGAATAAGTCTGCATTGTTTAAGATGTAAAGTTTGCTATATTTTTCCAAGGAAACGCATATAGGATTCTTCACAAAATATGGTAGACTTGGTAGCTTAAAACAAGGGGAGGTGTTTAAAATGGCTAATTAATTTCTAAGCCCTTATCACTTCTCTCTTGCATCCCTCTCATCTGGTTCCTTACTGTGGTCAAGGTAATTGTGGCCCCTCTGAACATCTATGTTCAGTCCCACCCCTTGACCTCAGGCCTTTCCTCTCCCACAGCTCCATGTGCCTCCATGCCCGATGTGTCTCCTGTTCATCATGGCTTCAACTCACGGATGCTTTCCTAATTCCAGGAGTAGGAATTTTCTCTGCCCTGGATGTTAGAGGGTCTTCATGGTTCCTCATCCTGACTCTTACTTTAGCTATTCACCTTGATCCTGAGGACACAGTACATTGGGTCAGGGAGGATGTGGGGGCAGGGGCAGGAGTGGCTGATCATATTGCATTCACAGTCAGGAGGTAGAGAACAAGGGGCAATTGCGTCCAGATTGATCTCTTCTAATTCAGTCTGGGACCCACCTCCACTTCGGGTGACTCCTCCCACCTCAGTTAGTCAAATCTAGATAACCCTTCACAAGCATTCCAGAGACTTTTCAATGAGTCTAGAGTCCGTCAAGTGGACGGTCGATGTTAACCACCACTCCATTGAGTGTGACTTTCCTCATGTTTTCGCACAGTAGTTAACTACACATGATTGGAGCTAAACTTGAATTTTTATGTGACTGCTTAGTAAATAGATGACCGTGGAAAAATTCTATATGATTCCTGCATTTCAGTTTCTTCATCAAAAATGTAGAATTACAGTGAGTAACCATTCTGTGGATTTCATAACTAAATTCTTTCTGATTCTTCCTCAAACAGCTGTCTTGTCTTCCATTGTTGCTTATCTGATCTATTAAACAGACTGCGTTGTTTTGCTTTTTCCTTGGATTCTTTCTCATCACAACTTCAAGGATGGTTCCTTATGATTATGTATCTGCCTAAACTGTGTTTAAAACACTACCTAAAGGTCCTTGGGTAGTCTTTTATGAAGATTTCTAAAGGAGATAATGGAGTCAATGTCTGTTATACTTAAGAATGTTTGAGAAAGATCAGCTATCATTTTATTCTAGTAGGTTATCAGTATTAGACAGGGTCCTCTAAGAGTAACAGAACTTATATAAAACATACACACATGCACACACACACACACACACATATATATATATATATATATATATATATATATATAGAGAGAGAGAGAGACAGAGACAGAGACAGAGACAGAGAGAGAGAATATATGGAACTTAGTAGAATGACTTTCAGGCTCTTGTCCAGATAACCCACCAGTGGCTGCCTATGAATGGAAGGTCAAACCTCCAATAATTATTCAGTCCATAAGGCTGGATGTCTCAGGTGGTCCTCAGTATATACTGGAATCCTGAAGAAGTGGGCTTCAATGCCAGTGAAGGAATAGACTTGCTAGCGAGAGGAGAGAAAGCAGGCAAATAGCAAGAGCTTCCTTTTTCCATTTCCCTTGTTACAAGAAGATCCTATAACATATGCTTCTGCTTTTCTCAGGTTTTAACCCCAGGTTACAAAACTGATGTTTCCTAACCTCTTTATCTGCCTGCTAGACCCTGAGACAAGTGGATGTCAGGGTTAATAAGACTTTGTCATTAAGAGACAAACAGTACTTTCGCTACTTCATCATGAGTGATGCACTAATTCCCTGGTACCTGCCTCAACTTCCTTTGCCACTGCCCACGCCACCGAAAGCAGAAGATCATCTACAACTGTGCAAAGGTTGTATCCAGGGTATGTTTTAGGTTTGCACTACTGCTGTTCACTTCTGGGCTCTCTCTTCTCTGTACATGGTTTCCACCACACTCTGTTGCCTCTCTTCCTCTCTTCCTCTCTTACTGACTCCCCCATTTCCGGTCCTTTGTGGCTCCTCCTTTATCCACAGCTGTAATAGTGTGGGGGTTAAAGTGAGATCCTTGACTCTGCATTCTCTGCACCTTCCTGAGAATTTCTGCTCCTCTCACAGTTTTTACTTCTCCTATAAACTAACGACTTCAATATTTATATACGTGACCTAGATATTGTCCCTGGTCTCAGGCTCAAATCATCAACCAAGAGCTAGATAGCATATCTACCAAAAAGGTTCCAGCCAAGAATTCATCGTTTGTCTTTGTGCCTTCCTTTATGCTCCAACACATAGGCAGCTTCAGTTTCTTCCCCCACAGTACACGATTTCTCATTTCTGTGCCACTGACACTGTCCCTTCTGTCCCTTCTGCTTCAAACAGTTCCCAAGGATTTTGCTCCTCCTTCAAGAACCAGGTCATGAACCACCTTTTATAAGACAGTTTGGTAGAATTGTGGATAAACTGAAAAGTACTTAGTGACGTTCCAGAAGCTGGGAGCAGGATGCAAAACTAAGACAACCTGAGAAGCAGAACATATCTGACCATTAGCTATGGTCAGATGCACTAATTGTCTAGGAAGCCATAACAAACTTCCACAAATTAACAGATTTAAAAAACACAATTGGCTCACAAATTGAACAACCCTAGGATAAAACTGAAAATGCTAAAAAAAAAAATCTGTCGTTTTTTAATATTAACAGGATATCACAAGCAGAAAAGTCCATACTGTGAAACGTGTCTCACACAACAACTATTGCAAATGTTGTCTAAACTACCTACAGACTGTGTGTTTACATGTGCACAAGAAGCAAGGGCTGTCGTTAGGTTTGGCTGCTATCTCCAAAAGATGGCATTATCTTCATGCAAAAATTCAAAACAAAACAAGAGAAAAAAACACATTACATCTGAAACATTCTGGTCTCAGAAATTTCACCTAAGGACTACTTGGCCCTCTATCTTGTACTTGTAGAGGTGAGCCACTGGGCAGAAACCAAGGTGTCGATAGGTTTTGCTCTTTTCTAGAATGTTTAAGGGAAAGACCTGTTTCCTCATTCACTCAGTCGTCAGAATTTTGGTCCTTATTACAGGACTGTAGCCTCCTCTTCCGGTGGTGTCAGCTAGGGGTCCCTCCAATTGCGTTACTGTGTCCCAGCCCACGAGGACTTCAAAGTCAGCAGGGTAAGTCATTTTCCTCTTTCCCTGTGTCTCCTCCTCCGTCCATCTCACCTGTCTAACCTGTTTTCATTGTCTGCTTCCATCTTATTTCTCAGTGCAAAGGGTAAAATCAGATCTGCCTGGAGAATCCAAGCAACACCCCCCAACCAGGTCCTTGACTTTAATCACCCTTTGCTTTGTAAGGAAAACTGTTCATGGGTTCATTTGAAGTCATTATTCTTCTGCCCTGGACAAATAAACAGCCTCAGATCAAGTGATTGGAATTCTCTGTTCCCTCAGTTTCTATCTTATCAATCTCCTTGAATCATTTTAATGTTTTTAACACTGTCACCATTGGAATTCAATAGGTATAGGAAGGTATTGACATTTCTGACCTTTCTCTAGTGAGTACCTCTAGAAATCTGAGGTGTACAAAGCCCTCTGACATTTGCTGACAAAGGGCACCCAACACACCCTTCACAGGATAGTGAGATACCAACAGGAGTTCCATTTTTTCCAACTGAAACAAAATTTAATGGGTTAAATAAAAGAAACCTAAGACATGACAAATAACCACAGGAAAAAGCAATAAGGCATTTTTCCTCCATAGCAAATGAAACTACTGAACAAAAGATGTATTTTGTGTTAAGAGAAATGTTCATTTGTAAGGTTATCATCCAATAAAAATTCATATTTCTTTCCTATAAAAATTATTAAAAAGCAAAAACAATTGGGTTTCTCATTTGTTACATTTATTACTATTCATAAATTATTCACTAGGGCAATAATCACTAAATTATTTTGTTCTTTGAGGAAACTAGTATGATTTTCTAAATACAGCAGTTGTATTCAGGGTTTTAGAAATAATGTACTTTAATTTCCTGCCCTCTAGTGACAGAAATAATGTATGCATGCCTGCTTACTGGAAAAATTCTGCAAACACAACATTACAGAATTTAGGTCCAGGCAGTATAGCTTTCACTAATGCTCCAAACTTGAGTATGACACACTCCATTCTGTTGGTCGAAGTATTTTTATCTAGTGTCTGGCACAATGACTTTAAAATTGGCATGTAATTAAAAATCCGTGTTGCTTTTTGCTTTCACTCAACCATATAGAGCCTATGGCTTTACTATCATAGTATATATAGTATAGGACATTCTGCTAATAATCAGGAAATATCATTTTATTTGCTCCAATCTAAATCAAATTCTAGAATTAAAGAAAAATACTAGTTAAAAATACTAATAAAAATACTAATTAAATAAGGTTCTTATAATTTAAATTTAACGAAGAGCCTGATGGATAACCACCCTAATGGCTTAGCCCAGCAATATAACTGATGAAAATGTTTGATTATTGTAATGGCATTAAATGAGATAAGCTTGCTAGATTGAATGGGAGCTGATGAAGTGTGACATGACAATATTTTACACATCTGGGTACTGACTGCTTTAACTTTCAGAACATTTCTGTGTCCATAGACACCATTAGGAGACTGTGATATTTGTCTTATTGGTCATCAACAAATTACCAAGTATCCCCTTGATGCTGGATCTAATACTGGAGTCAGCTGATTGAGTTAGAAAGAAAGAGGCTCATTCAAATGGCACACTCTGTAGACCTAACACTTGGGTTCTTCATCCTGAGATGGTAACGTAGGCTGGTATAGTGTTCTGCCTACTGAGTCACTGACTCTTATTGCAGAGGTCTTTTATGATACCCTCTTTGTGCAGCTTGTGGGTTAAAATGAGTACAGCAATGTGTTTTGTTGGGGTTGCAGGGCTTAGATACACCTACAAGCTTCAGGACCAAATTAGTGGCCACTCACTGGTAGCAACAATAGTGGTGGCACAATGCCCTCCCGCCTTTCCAAGCACAGCCAGGATGGTCACTTGAAGGTATATGAGTTTTCTACTGGTTTCTCAGAGAACTTCCCGTTGTAGAAGGTAGATCAGGAAGAGGTGGCATACCATTCAAATGTGAAAGAACATGCATTGGGGACTGGTGCAGCTCTACCTCTGGGTGATTACCTTGCTGAAGCCTGTAACAGCAGCCCATTGCCTACAGCAGGTGGGGAAGCTGGGCTTTATGCCTACCTTCAGAAAAGAAAGTCTCTCTCTGTCTAAGGTCACCTTCGCAACCCACAGCTGGAACAGCAATGTGGACTAGTTACTAATAATGCAAGTTGCTTTGAGTAGATCTTAAATGTTCTTACCAGATGCGTGCACAAACAAGCATGTGAGCTAATATGGATGGTTATCAGTTTAACCATTTCCCAATATATTCAGATACCGAAATATCA
The DNA here is from genome assembly GCF_037038515.1 of Microtus pennsylvanicus. NCBI lineage: Eukaryota > Metazoa > Chordata > Mammalia > Rodentia > Cricetidae > Microtus > Microtus pennsylvanicus. The sequence continues at coordinate 24,077,508 of NC_134583.1, forward strand.
CACTGTACAATAGAAATATTTAGAGAGAAAGAAAGTGAAATTTAGAAAAAAAATTAAAATGCCCTACTGGTGCCTGTCTAGGCATTAAACTTACCAATTTTCTGCAATTTAATTATGCTTTTATTAAATTATAAAATAAAAGCCATGGAGAATTGCTTCAATTTTGGCAATTCCTATTGCATCTCAAGAGATTTACATTGGGTAACTTCATGTTTCAAAGTCAAGAAGGGCCACTTTGCAGGACAGGTCATCTGGTTAAAAGGCATCCAGGAACAGATTCTTTTTAGCAAGAGCATAAACATTATACTTTATTTTTGAAAGGTCCTTTATCTTTTTCCTTCTTGTCTTCTGTTTTATTTTCTTTCTGATATTTTTGATATGTGCCCCAGGCTGGTCTCAAACCCCTGATTCTCCTGCTTTGCTCTTCTTTCCCATGTCTGGGATTGTGGGCTTGCCACATCACAGCTGGAAAAAAGAAAAGGAAAAAGAAAAAAACTTAATTAAAATCTGAGTGAGAGAAGAGAACCAAGGCTACAAAGAGTAAAGGTAACTCTCTTGAGATACAATAGGAATTCTACTGGCTTGCTGTGGAAAGAAGGGGCAGAGGAAAAGAATAAGAGGCAGGGAATGGGGGCTGGAGTTAAGAATACTACTACTACTCTTATAGAGAACTATGGTTTGTTCCCCACACCCATATCAGGCAGCTTACATCTACCTACAACTTTAATTCTAGGGGATCTTCTGCCTTCTTCTGACCTCTTGGTGGTGTACACACACATGCATGTGCGCATAACCCCCCCCCACATGCAATAACATTTTTTTTTAAAGACAAAGTGAATGAAGTTGGTAGGGTAAAAGTTAAAATAAGCAAAGGGAACAATATACAATAAAATTTCATGGTTGTGGGTGGTAAGAGATATCTGAAGAACAGTTATGCCACTAAAAACTGAGTCTCTAAAGTAATGGTCTTGCTAAGTGGTGCATCCTTTAGAGGTGGGATGTGGTGAGATACGGTTACATCATGGAGGCGACACTCTCCTGCAGGACTTGTAGTGTTTTTCAAAAGACTGAGCTACTTCTTTCTGGATTGGATAAGCTCTGGAAGGCAGAAGTTGGGTGTTCAGGTCTGGCTAATTATCAAGAGAATGGACAGTAATAAAGTGGCTGGCTTGCCCTCTGTCCTTCTCACAAATATGTCACCTCTCTATACCCACATATTCCTCTGCATGTTGCAACTCAGTATGAGGGATCTTATATACACTGAGAAAAATTCTGGTTCCATGCTCCCCAGCTTTTCTGCCTCTAAAATTATAAGCAATCCACACACCTTTATAAAGTACCCGGCCTTAACTATTTAGCAGTAGCACAAATAGACTAAGCCAATGCTACTGTACCCAATGATGTAAATTTACTTCTCTAGGGAAGCTTTGGTGAGTAGGGGTCGCTCCGGAAGCTTTGGTTGAATAACATCCAGTTGGCCTTTAAAGCTTGTCATGTTCATTCCAGAGACAAAGTGAAGTACATGACTCAGGCATGTTGGGGTGCCCATACCATAGACACACCCAAAGAAGGTGCATGCTTGGGAATGCATTGAAATCTAAGGGAATCTGTGATAGTTTTGCTTAAACAGTTGAGGAACAGATGGGCTTGGCTAGCACTGCAGTATTTACTCTAACTTTTTTTTTCTTTTTATTGTTGCTGAATCCAGTGCCTGTGCTTTCTAGGTAAGTGGTTTGGCTCTGGGCTATGCTCCCAGCCCCGAAACTTTTCTGGTAGGCCATAACCTTGTGGTGATGCACGGATTAATGGAGTTGGGTTAGCTTAGGATATAAGAGATAGCTAGAAATATGCTTAAGCTATTGGCTAAAATTTATTGCAAATAATGTGGTTTCTGTGTGATTCTTGAGTCTGGGCAGCCAGGAATGATCAGGCAGTCTCCACCTACAAGTTGACGCCCAATGTGGTTGACTAAATCCACCCAAACCTGAGAAACCTTGGAAAGGAATCCTAACACAAAAGAATAGACTTAAGCATGGCTTTTTGATAGCATTTTCTTGGTTGGGCTGTTTGCTAGAAACAAGCAGAGACATGATTCTTTTAAGAGAAGGCTTCTTGACTCAGCAGTAGCAGCAAAAACTGCATGGGTCCTTTAAGAAAGTTTTCTGGTTCACTAGTAAGAACACCTGCTGCCTCTCTACCCAGGCTTGGCTGTACTGAGGAAGGAAGATAAGGCCCTCTCGTGTACCAGACTTCACAATTAGGACAGTGGCACCTGGCACTTCTTCAAACGAAACAGGTTAGTTAAATAAAACGCTGCACACTTAGCCAAATAGTGCTGAAGAACCTCAAGGGAAGACAAAAGGAAAAAGCAACATGATGCCCAAATATTTAAAAGGTGATTTAAAACCGGCAAAGGAGTAAAAAGGAATAGCAATGGGGACTCCAGCCATCAACACCCACGCCAGGGCTCTTTGACTGCCTTGCTTGCTCATCTGATGATTATTATTTTTCATACACATGGAATCATAATCCATGTGTATGAATGTTTGTCTGCATGTATGCCTGTTGCCTGCAGAGGCCAGAAGAGGGTATCAGTTCCCAGAGAATAGAGTACAGATGGTTTTGAGTCACCATATGGGTGCTGGGAGTCAAACCCTGGTCCTCTGGAAGTGAAGTCAGTGCTCTTAACCACTGAGGCATCTCTACATCCTTTCTTTTCCCGAATGACAATCTGATCTGTCAAAAGCCAGAAAGAGCAGCAATTAGAGAAACTGCAGTCACCGATAGAACCACGGCTAATAAGAAAATCGCTAAGCAACAGAACAACTTGATTGCACCTTGCTCTTATTCTTCCAGCCTCCAGAACCTCAGAGACAATTTTCTATTTTCATTAGCCACACAGTGCAAGACATTCTGCTATAGCATCAAGGTGGGATGGGACATTAGGAAGGAGAAGCCAACCGCTGCTGGCCCTTTCCCCCTCCTCTACCAAGCAGGCTCTTATCCCCGGACCCAAAATTTAGGCAGTGCTAGTGGAACTACGACTTAGCTATATCACTATCCCGCCTCACTCTCAGGAAAACTCTGCCATTTATTTCCACAAGAAGATTCCTCCCATTTAACCAACTCTCAAATTCATTTTTGGAAAGCAGTCAGGTTTTAAATTGGGGACTTCCTGTAACTTCTCACTAGCATTTCTGTGTGCCGATGCATATAATCCTATTTAGCTTACATTTTTGAAAAAAAGTTATTTGGCAAAACCTTTAAACTTGTATATAATAAAGAAAGTAGAATCTTTATCAAACTTTGCAGACATGGTGAAGACATTGGTAGGGGTTCATACTTCTGGGTCGACTGTTAAAGGAGCCTAAACTCAGTGTAAAATAATGTTACAAGGAGAGGTCATTTACAACTTCAAAGTATTGGGTGGTAGCTTTTTCTTAAGTCTTTCCTTATGCAGCCATAGGATTGAATTTAGTTCTGCATGTTTGGAAAATTCTCAATTATTAGTCTTCATACTCTTAACTTGACATCAATTCTCGCCCCACTGGCTCATTCCTTGCTTGGGTTCAGTATTCTGAAGCGCGTGACTGTGGTGGTGAGAACCATGTGTAAGGGTTTACAGAATTCACAAGGATACACACAACATTGAATGTTTTCTTCCATGCCATTGACAGATTTTATGACAAAAGAAGCAAAACAAAGCCCAAACAAACAACAACTAAACAAAACAAAAACAGGCCAGTTGGGTATATAATGAGTTCCAGGCTATTTCAAGGGGATTTTTTCAATTAGATTTTTTATTATATACTCTATATATTTGTTATATATAATAATCCTTTATATATCAATACATTTATTTTCTCTTTCATCTGATGCCAACTGTAATCTGCTAATTTGACATTATACCAGTGCATCTTTTATATGCATGCCTGTGTAACTACATGTATGTACACATGAACGTGAAGGCCAGAGGACAACCTCGGCTGTTATTCCTCAGCTGCTGTCCACCGTATTTCCCTTTTCTCCTTTTGATCAAGAGTCCCTCCCTGACCCTGCCTAACCATGTAGATTAAATTGGCTGGCCAGGGAGTCCAAAACATGTTGCCCCTGAGTCCACAATGATGAGCACCAGCGGCTCATAGGACAGCTTTTTACATGGACTCTGAACTCACATCCTTCCGTTTGCTCAGCAAGCACTTTCTCAAGGAGCTAGCCCATCAGCACCCATGTATGCTTGTTCATGGTATCATTACTAACGTTTTTTTTCTACTTCCAAATAGTAAGATTATTATGTTTCAAATTCATTGTATTTAGTTAATTTTACCTTTTATTCTTTTAGATGAACATTAGTCTTTTTCTTAAAAGAAAGGAAGGTTGTGCAGACTGGCTTAATTTTATTTAATTTTTTTAAATGTATTATTATTAGTAGTAATAGTCTCTCTCTCTCTCTCTCTGTGTGTGTGAGTGTGCACATTTGTGTTCATGCCCCAAAGAGCATGTCAAGGACAGAGGATAGCTTTTCTTTCAGGAGTCTGCTCTCCCCTACCTTACCAAGGCAGATTCTCTCTTGTCTCTACCCTGAGGTGAGCCCAGGCTAGCCAGCCTTTGAGCATCTGTCTAATCACCTCCATCAATCTCACTGGAGGACTGCTAGGATTACAACTGCACGTGCAAACAAAACAAAACAACAAACAAATAGGTTGCTGTGGCCCATCTCATCTCATCTGGGTTGCACGCTCAGTGTGATGAGTGGTGTTCTAAAAGTTCATTTCAAAAGAGAACAGCACCCCACCTTACTAAACATAATGTAAGGGGTCAAGTAAGGATCAAGGTCAGATGATGGCAGTCTCTTGCATGAACTCTGACCCAACCCACGTCCTGCATCAGGGATACATCAAAACCTTCTGCTTAGATCACCTTGTGCCAAGTTAATCTCAGAAAGTGGTGTTTATCTTTTCAGCTTGCACGAAGAGAGAAAATGCTCACGCATTAGAATGACAGTTGGTCACTGCTGCCTTTTGCTATTACGTATTAAGCTTCTTCATTCTGTATTGACTCATCCATTGTCCTCAATCTTTATCTACCCATTTTATTTATATCAGTTTCTATACATTTTTATTAAGGCACTTTGATAAAGTTGAGTTACTTTTTTGGCTTAAATGGTGTGTAGTCTGAATTATTCCTATTAGCTAAACATATAAGCTCCTTAGTTGCAGAAATCATCCTTGTTACAGCATGAGACTTTGTTCTCAGCAAGTAATTGTTAAATGTGAGCTAACTGAGTAAAATGGGGAACAGTGAATTACATATGTGTGTGTTTAGTGTGTGTGCATGTGTGTGCAATGCTTGATCTCATTTATGAGAAGAGGAGCTTTCCCAAGGGTTTTGTTTATCAGGAGAAATTCGGATAACCGAGGGCATTTCAGAAGGGGCCACCAGTCCCCACCCCGAAGGTAACCATCCTTTGACTACTAGAATTAAGCCTGCAGGATGGATGGCCTGGCCGACTGTAGGCAGCCTGGACGGGAAGAGGATTCTAATGTGTAAAGAGGAAGGCAAAGGAAGATCTTGTCAAGGTTACAATTATATCTTGATTTGGTCCTGTTCTGCCTGCTGTCTTTCCTTGCCAGGTTTTATGTTAGGGTCTATGTGCTGTATATATGCCGTGGAATCTATGACAGCTGCCGTCTGCACTTGTTCATATGTTCAAATCAAGAGACTGGAGGTGGAAGCAAAATGGTAGGACAGATGGCTGGACACGTGGATGACTAGGGGAGAATGAGCTGGGTTGCTCTTCTGCACTTTCTGTTTCTCCTGGCAAGCTTTCGTGTTTGTCGCGGGGTGGAGAAAGTTGGGGAAGCGTTGCTTTAGATTAGCAGAGGAACAGCAATCCTACTGAGAATGGTGAACACTGAAGCCAGCACACTTCAGATTGGAGAAAACGTAGATCTGAGTCAGACCCTGGCCTGGATATTCTTACCATGTTTCCCCTTTACATTCTAGTCCTTGGATAAGGTATATGAATTTGGCATATAACTACATTTGGTGGATGCAGCTTGCATGTGTGGGCACATTAGAAATTGCTGGGGGTCTTCATATACAATGAGCATGCTCTAGCCTCCATTATTCTTTATCCATAGGTTACTAATCATAGAATCTGTCTCCCAAGGCTCGTGGATAGGAGCAGCGCTGAGATCAGCCTGCCCTGCTCTGATACTCCGTATAGTGGAAAAGAGTGATTTTTCAGACTGAGCCCTGTATGTCTTACATACAGCTTTTGACTCTATTTTGAGGCTGGAGCATGACTTTACCATCTGTCTGGTATCATCCAAACAGCCCAGACTGGTAAACTCCTGGGAATAGAAAAGGTACCACCCTGTTTCTTCACCAGGGTAGATAAAGGCATGTGAACCATTGACATCACACCTGAAAGAAACAGGCCAAGGAATTATGGGATACAGGAAGACCCTCGTCTTGAATACATAATGGGGAAGACATCTAACATTGTTGCTATGGCAATGGTCCTCACTGATCTGACACCTAATTTACCTGGGTTTTGCATCAAGAACCCAGAGGCAGAGGATTCCAGCGGTTGCAGGGGCTTTAGACACTAATGGAATTGAACTGGATTGTCCAGCTGCTGATTCTGAACGGCAGCCTCTAACTGAAAAGTGTTATTTACGTGGGGAAGTTTTTAAGCCAGATGCTTTAGTTCTCCATACAAGAAGGAGTTTACAAAGTCAGTATGTGCCTGGAGTTGCTCTTGGCCTAGCGCTGCTCCTATTTTAATTGAAATAGAAAGCCATCCCCATGCTGCCGAAGCAGCAGGTACTTTGCTGCGGGCAGAGTGGCACCACAATCTGTGGCACAAGCTTTGTCATCCCTAGCAACCTGCTATGGGGCTTAGCTGGAGATTGCTTCCTGGATAGAATGTTGTCAGAAGAGAAGCAAAATCTCACATGGATAAATTTGTTCTCCTGCACCTCTGATTGCAAAGATTATATGACATTCGTTTTATAAAGGCAGATCTCAGCAGATCAATCAGTCTGGTGTTAGCTTCTTTGGAAACTATTTCAGCTCTTATTAATGTGTGATCATCTCACCTCCGAGTATAGAAAGGACCTGGAAGGGGGACTCTGAGTCTAAGCTTGAAGCATATACAAATGTGACAAAGGGAATCATTAGCAAATGTCACTCATCTACAACTGAGGGACAGGCACCCAAGGACTCCTTGCCTCTATGCTTTTCATTAATAGGCTCTCAAAAATAGAGCAAATACCTACTGGAGGCTCTCAACATCGGGAGGTTATATCTAAAGTCACCTGTCACCAACTGTATAGAGCAAGGAGGGATTGACACTGGATGTTTAAGGATGTATTTAAAACCATGTTTTTCAAATAACATAATAAATGTTTGGTATGGTACAGAGAACAATCTGTAATAGCTGCCACAGTGCTTTCTGTTATGAATGACTGAGCTTATGTATAGCAAGAAAGAGAGAAAGAATAATTATCAAGTAGCAGACAGAAGCAGCAGGTCAGGCATAAACCACCATCAAATTGTATGCTCACAACATCCTCCTGAGATGGCAGGAGCACCCCAATTCTGGACAGAGATTGTTATGTGAAGAAAATGGAGTGACTGGAAGGAATGCCATATTGCACAGCCCCTGAGGCACGTTTGCATTGCAGCCCCACCCCCCGCCCTCCACAAGCCTATCTCTCTATCCATTCTAATTTTCTTTTATTGTATTGTGGGCCAAGTGCGCATGCTTCTGAGTCTGCTCCTTCCATCCAATCCACTCCAATAACAAACCAAAAAGTCAAATTATCACAAAGATCTGTATAGGAGAGTGGCAGAAAATAGTTCATCTTTACTCCTAGTCCCTGGTTTTATGAATAAGGAAACAGAGATCCATATAAATTTCCACTGACTACCGTCTCATACTTAGGTGAGATAGATAACCTTAGTAACTGTATGATGAGCCACGTTTTACCAACGTACCAACTTGTTTGATGATTTCCATTTTGTAGAGATACAAGTTGTGGTTTTTCATAAGTGTTCATTATTTGGAACAGGCTAATTCCTCCTATGCGCTATTCCCGATAGAGACAAGATAGCATTATTTTTGTATGCCACGGACCAAAATTTATATATTATTTTAGATCTCCACATTTAAAGGGTGGGTAGTCAATAACATATAAAAACACATGGTATTTATTTTAAATATTTCTGCAAATGTTACTCTTCATCAGTGTTCAGTATGGGGCAGGATCTGTGCTTCTCAATGACACAAGTCTGTTAACGTTCATGGGACTCAGGTGGGTGATGATTGCTGATTGACGGGTGATGATTGTTGATTGACAGGTGATGATTGCTGATTGACATGATGACTAGCTGCAGTGACTAGGCAGCAGGTGCTGCTCAAGGGTTTGGCGTGCTGGCATTTCTGCTTCCTTAAAAAAAAAAAGAACCATTACACAGAGACTTATGCCTGGGAGACATGGAAAGTACACCAAAGGGTAAACCTGGCCAGGAAGAAAGTCGAGATTTTGTTCTTTCTCTTAAGAGATGACCAGTTGAAAAGTTTTAAATCTGTGTACGTCAATGTGTAAGCTTTATTAAAATACTAATGAATCACTGGGTTTTAAAGTTAAACATCAAACCCCAAATTAAAGGTAAGTGATAACATTTTCTCCCTAGGGGATAACTTGTTGGGTTTAAGAAATAGATATAATTAGCCGAGTGGTGGTGGCGGCACACGCCTTTAATCCCAGCACTTGGGAGGCAGAGGCAGGTGGATCTCTGAGTTTGAGGCCAGCCTGGTCTACAAGAGCTAGTTCCAGGACAGTCTCCAAAGCTACAGAGAAACTCTGTCTTAAAGACACCAAAAATATGTATAATTTTAGTACTTTTTATATTTATGATCATATTTTCTTTAAATTTTTTCTGATTATTTATTTTACCTTTATCTTGTTATGATAATCTTGCCATGTTAGATGCACTTTTCTTTTGCTAACCCCTCAAATTGTCTCTTTCTAAACATTTAAAAATTTTTTTAATAGCTATAGTTATGGTGGAATCCCATCTTTACATTTTAAAACTTGAATTGTTTTGATTAATTGTAAAATTTATCCTTTTCTTGCAATATGTGGGTCCGCTCTTTTGCAAACTCCCTTTTATTTGTACTTACTAAATATTATCTCTCTTTTGTATTTGTGGGGGGATCTGGAAGCAAGTCTAAGGCCTCATATGTTCTGTATATACCCCCTATTCCTAAGATGTATCCTACCCTTTTACTTTCCTTTAAAAAGACTTCCAGCTCACATATATTAGTGTCTGTGTGGTAGAGCATAATTTGATATACAATTTGTAATAAGTCAGGGTGATTCACACTTCCATACTCTCAAATATTAATCATTTCTCTGTATTGATAATTTGAAGACTAACTCTGCTAGTTATTTTGAAATATGTCATAGCTTGTTACAGACTTTAGCCATTCTATAGTCTCTCTCTATATATAGTCTACAGGCCATAAGACAAGACTAATTCCTCTTATCTGACTGTTGTCTCTATCTCTCCCTCTCTTCCCTAGTTCCTAGTGACCCCCTAATCCACTATCTTTTTCTAAGCCATAAAATTTCTTCTTCTTTATAATCCTCCACAAATGAAAACATGAGAATTTGTCTTTCTGTCCCTGGCTCATTTCTTTTACCAGAATGGACTTTAGTCCCTTCTGCAGTTGACACAAATAGCAGAATTCCAACCTTTTTCTGGCTGAATAGCATACCATTATGTATAAATGCAAATTATCAAATATTTCTTTTGAGGTTTTTATGTTTTTCCCTTGTTGAGTTGCATTAACTTTTCTATATTGAGGGATTTATTAACCTATAGTTCAACACTCACACAATACATATAATGTATACATTTATATTTGGATTCATGTTTTATATGCAGTCAAGGTTTCTGAAAATATGTGGCCCATGTAGAGTACATGGCAAATAAACAATTTCTCCTGCGTAAGCTTCTTGTTTACTCTTACATTTGTTTGTGGTATTTTTACATAGAAGGTTTATGCTGCTAGTAGTCACAGAATCTCTCTTTTCCTTTTATGAATCCTACTTTCCCTGCATACATGATTTCTGGAAGATTCTTTGCTTATATATTTCAAGTCTTTCTTATACATGAATTTACATAATTGCCTTGTCTCAGATAAGTTTGAGGGGAGAATTATCTCATTGTAGCATCTTGTCATAGTTCCTTCTTGAGTCCTATGTCTGGCCTTCCTAATGATAGATGGTTTTATCTCTGTCACAACTGCCGCCAGCTGCTACAATCACAGCACTCTCTTGCAGTGAAACAATGAACCATCTCCAGTCTCCTAAAGCTTGCTGCCTTGAAGTCACTTTTGGATTGGGAGAAATGAGGGCAATTAGTTTAACAGGCTGGCTTTCTCTTTGTGAGGATTAGAGGAAAAAGTCTACACATCTTTTCCTGAAAGGTGATCTTGCCTGAGAGAAATGGTAATGACGAAAATAAAAGGCTTCTCTTGTCTCTCTTGTGGGTTCTGAGAGCGTTTTAATCCTAATTAAAGACCAAGTCCGGGGGAGCCTTTCTGAAGGAGTCAATTATAGCCCAGCTCCATCTGAGCACACTGAAGGTTATGGTTAAGTTGTTGAACGTCATAGCATGAGACACTTGCCTTACTTTGCATTAAGCATACATTGAACAATATTTTCCTAAACATGACTGTATAGGAGTTCTTTAGTGTTTTAAATGCCAAAAGAATACATTTTTTTTTTTACAGTAGGAGGCCCCCTTTGTTCAGAGCTGAAGGAAGCTTTGGTTTTAAGTTTTATATGCACTAATTTATGCATGAATCTTTTTGTGCATTCCTGTTATTGTACACGGTCATTAGTTTTACACTATAATATCCACGTTTATCTAAATATGCCATGTGTAACATATATGCCAGTCTTCAGTAAAAATATTGATCTAAATTTTAAGGAATATAGGCCCTGTTTTATAAAGGAGTGAGGTTGTTTAGCTTTATACTCTTATTTCTTTGTTCTTCTCTAGAACGTGGATGTATTTGTAGCTGTACATTCTAAATATTGTCTTTTAATATATGACTCTTATGAAATTATTGAAGAATAGTGTTGAAGGATACTATGTGTAATGTATTAAAATATTTCATCATGATTAATGCTGGTAATTAAAAGTTATGCATGCATTATCAGTTTATTATAATGATTCTGTAAAAATGATTTGTATTGCTCTATTGTCATTTATTGTCACATCAGCAATGGAGTCTAAAGCAAGTATTTCAAAGCAGCATATTTCAAATTTTCTGGTGACATAGTATTACTAATTTTATATTTATAAGAGTTTCTGGTATCAGCCCCTATCAGATGTAGATTAGATAAATCTTTTTTTGAAATCAGTTTCTACAATAAAAGTAATAAAATATCAGACGCTTATGGAGTCCAAGTTCATCATTATTTGGGAAGGGGAACTAGCGGGGAACATTGAATTAATCAAATGCCTTGACATTTTTAGATGACCCACAGATGGTTGCCATGTTTATAATTTAGACCAGGAAACTGCTTCAGAGTCATCCATCCATTGAAAGCTTTTCTGATCAATGTAATTTATGTTTCTAAAGCCACCTATATCTATGGTCAAAACTTTCCCTCCTTCTTGATGTCAGCCATTGTGAGGAAATTGTCCCTATTGGCACTTTGGCCTCTTCTTGATTTCTAAGACCTTCCAAGATGCCATATTTAGCATAGAATCATGAAAACCCAAACAATGTTTGAATCCTAAATAGGGTTTTAATAGGGATGGGAGTCCAAACTTAAGAGATCTGTTTATGATAATGGGAAAGGAGTCTGATTATAAAATGCGGAAAAGGTGGAGCCATAAAGTTAGTCTGAAAAAAAAGTTGGTTCTTGCAGAAGAGTGATTGTTTCTTATGAAAATAGAATGGTCCTTATCAAAAATGATAGCACACACACAGTGATGTTTTGCTTTAGATCTTCACCTTTCTCTCCATTCTTGTGAGTCTAATCCTCCAACTTTGTAGCTTAGCTATTAAGTCTATCATGACCAAGCTACAATCCAATGAACCTCAGAGAACCTCAGAGGGTAGATATAAAGTAAGGAACTAGAGGTTACAGATAGAATGTGTTAGAAAAGGTGAATAGAACAGATAATTATGGATGGTATATGGGAAATGGAATGATCAAGTAGGTTTTAGGAGGGAAGTGGAGGTTGAAGAAGGGAATACAAGGAGAGTCAGCTAAAGTTAATGGGCGTTTGATGGGTAGTTTAGAAACCTAATAACATAGAAATTTCCAAAAATATATGCATATGTGAAAGCAATCTAAATGAAATCTCCAATAATTAATAGGGGAAAGAGCCATCCTTGTTATGAAATGAAGTTTCCAATACTGAAATTGGGTTATACCTGGTTGGGTTGTTGGCCAAAGGGGGGTCCCATGGGAATGCCCAAGCAACCCAGGCTGTTGCCAAGGCAAGAGTTTTCTCTCCACAAGCTGGTCACAAGAATCCACTGCTGAAGATAATTCTTACACAACTCATTAAACATGGAAAAGTCAAGCTGGTGCCTATGTAGTGACTTCACCCCCTAATTTCTAGTGTCTTTGGTACAGGAGGGTATTCTACATGCTACTGAAAGAGAAACATGAACACCAAGCAGCCACAAATCTTTGATATACAATGAAGTTCTGCCTGCAACATTTTATGGCGGTAAAAAGCTTGTGAGAGTAACCAACAAATATTTGATTTGACTTAAGGCTCATCCCATGAGATGGAACCCATGTCCAATGCTGCATGATGGACCAAGATTCAGAGACCAGATAGTTGAGGTCTAAAAGCTAAATACTATTGGTCTTTAAAATAAAACAAAACAAAAGTAGCATTTATAAGATAAAACTCTGTAATGTTTTCAAGTCAGTGTTTTTGCTGCTGTTGATCTAATTGAGAACATTCTCTGCCTTAGACAGTCAAAGTACCAAGACACTGATTGATATGGGATTTCCTCTGTATGCTGTGAATATGTTTTATTACCATTGGTTAATAAGGAATCTTCTTTGGGTGGGAAATCTGAACACACACACACACACACACACACACACACACACACACACACATATGGAGAGAGAGAGAGAGAGAGAGAGAGAGAGAGAGAGAGAGAGAGAGAGAGAGAGGAGGCAGAGTCAAAGAGACATTATATAGCTGCCAGCCACAACTTTACGAGTAGGCTACAACCTCATGATGATACACAGATTAATAGAAATGGGTTAATTTAAGATGTAAGAGTTAGTTAGTAAAAAGTCTAAGCTAATAGGCCAAGGGGTATTTTAATTAATATAGTTCCTGTGTGATTATTTCAGGTCTGAGTGGCTGGGAAATGAATGAGCAGGAGTCTTAGTCTACAAAATGGTACACCAACGTGGGCCAACCATATCACATAAAACCTGAGAGATCTTGGAAATGAATTCTAGACACAAAAGAACAGAGTTTAGGGCAGCTTCTCGGTAGCTATATTTTTTTCAGATGGGCTCTGTTTGCTGGCGGTTTGTATCAAGATATGGTTTTGCTTCCTGGAGACATTTAGCAATGTCAATAAACACCTTTTGTTGAAGGGCCTGGTTGTTGATATCTGTGGGTAGAAACCAGGGATGGCACTGGACATCTTCTCATATATACTGGGAAGTTCCCATTGACAAGAGCTATCAGTGGTGCTGCTTTTGAGTGTCTTGACTATTAGGTCAGATTTCAAAAATGGCAGGAAAACCTGCAGATTAACTAATGCTAGTGCTACAATATAACTAAAGTCCCAAATATTCTTTTACATGCGTCTATACTCTCAAAAATACCTACATATGCATGCATATGTAGAAAAGACTACAATTATAATAGTTTGAAGGAGCCCATTTATAAAGTAGCAATTCTTAGCATTTTCCTAATTTGAAGGCATTTCTTCCATGAATCTCCAAGGCTTTCTTCTGGATAATGGAAAAGGCAATTTACCAATTAACCAGAGGGAACAAAAGATTTAATGCTCCTTCAAAGAATCCTACCAGGACTTAACAGTGTGAGCAAAAGGTGAGCTTATTAATACTTTCTCTCCAAGAAAGCAATGGACCTGAATCACTCCCAATAATTTTCTCCAGAGGACGTTATTGAACTTGATGGACATATTCCTTTGGCTGTGTAGAAATAAAAATGGATTCTGTCATTATGTACACTGGGGAGCAAAATAACAAAGATAAGGAGGCAGATATACAAGGTATCTATGGAAATTCTGTGGAGACAAAAGTAAAATTCCTTGAGATCTTTAAGATTAGATTGAGGCCAAGAAAGAATATAAATCAATAAAATCTTGCCAGTCTTTTTTTTTTTTTTTTTGGTAAGAGAAAAAATGGATAGTTTTCAGATCTCTGCAAGGTAAAGGCACTGTTTTGTCATTAACTATGAATGAAAATTTCTTTCTTGGCCATGTATAATATATATAGCATGAATAGTATACAAGGTCAATTAGACAAACATGTATGTAGGTATATGGATTGCCAGAAATCAGTTTTGAATTTAAAACATAATGATAAGAAACCTGTTTAAATCGATTTATCTTTTTGCATTATATCTAATTGCCCACCCACTGAGACAGTGGAGCTGATCTATTGGGAGCTCACCAAGGCCAGGTGCACTGTGACTGAAAAAGCATGGGATAAAACCGGACTTCCTGAACATGGCGAACAATGAGGGCTGATGAGAAGCCAAGGACAATGGCACGGGGTTTTGATCCTACTTAATGTGCTGGCTTTGTGGGAACCTAGCCAGTTTGGATGTTCACCTTCCTAGATATGGATGGAGGGGGGAGGACCTAGGACTTACCACAGGGCAGGGAACCCTGACTGCTCTTTGGACTGGAGAGGGAGGGGGAGAGGAGTGGGGGGAGGGGGAAAAGGGTGAGAGGAGAGGGAGAAGGGTGGGAGGAGGGGGAGGGAAATGGGAAGCTGGGAGTAGGCGGAAACTTGGTTTTTTTTTTCCTTTTCTCAATAAAAAAAAATTAAAACTCTGAAAAAAAAAAGAATCACGGTGGGCCAGTGAGACAGCTCAACCAGTAAAAAGCTCGTACCACCAAGTCCTCCAGCCTTAGTCCTCCCCTTGGGAGTCACATGTTGTAAAGAAAGAACCTAATCATTCAAGTGGTCCTCTGACCTCCACACACGTGCCGTGGCACAATGTGCCTATTCCCAAACACAGTCACATATGTACACACACTATGAGGAAATAAATGAATGGAATAAAAAAGCACAGGTTTTCAAATAACAAGAACGTTTCTTTCCATCATTCTTGATTTGACTATGATTCTGATTATGCCTGTGCCTGTCTTATTTTTTCCCTTCCTCCCTCTAGCAGCTATGCGGGCTGATTTAATTTACTTCTCACCTTGAGCAAGCACACTCGAAACTTCTCTCTTTGACATATTCTCACAACTGACAAGCCTTTGACACGCATTCTACTTGCTATATGTTCAAAATCATCAAGTGTATTCTCTCTTCAAAATGCCTTATAGTCTTTAGTCTTTGTAACCAGGAAACTGCTTTCCTAATACTTCAAGTGTTTTATTAAATTATTGAGTAGTGTGGTAGTTCAAATGTGAATGGCCCCATAGGCTCTTATATTTGAATATTTGTTTCCAGATAGTGAACTGGTTAGGAAGGATTAGAGGGTTCCTAGTCCTTGTTGGAGGAGGTGTGTCAGCTGGCATGGACTTTGAGGTTTGAAAAGCTCACACCAAACCCAGTCCCTTCTCCTTATTCTCTACGGCGAACTTCTCGACCAGCGAGGAAGAACAACCACCACACGAGGATTCTTCTCAGATCACGCTTTATTGGAGTGCCTCTTGGTTGAGGGAGAGCAGGAAGTGAGAGGGCCCGAGAGCACTAAAGCAGCTGCTTATATAGGGAGCAGGCACATGGGTCGCCCTGTGATTGGCTGCCACCATCAGCTGACACCAGACTGCGTCGGGATAGGCCCAAGGGCCCTTATCCACCGTGCATGCAGGAAGCAGGGGACACGCAGCTCCCAAAGGCATAGCCATATATGGAGTTTATTTCCAACGGGACAGGATGTCAGCGCCATCTTGTAATGGCGATTCTGTCCGGCTCCCTGCAATTCTCTCCCCTGCCCCACGTCTTGATCTTTCTCTTTTTCTCCAACCTGTGCACCCAAGGTAAACTTTCAGCTTGCCTGCATAACACCACACTCCCTGCTGTGATGATCATTCTCTGAAACTGTAAGCAAGCTCCCAATTAAATGCTTTCTTTTATATGTTGCCTTGAGCATGGTGTCTTCTCACAGAAATAGAACAGTGACTAAGACAAGTTGTACAGTTATTATCAACCTGATTCTATAAAACCATTAACTGGATGTCTTTGGCATGTGAGTGTTCTTGAGAAAATAAATGGATCAAATGAGTCTTTTTTTAAAAAAAAACTCTACAGTCTAGCAAGAAAATTTGGGCACTTTTAAGAAATCATATCATATATTATTTTTCCAGTTCTTCAGGTTTTGTGACTCAGTGTTAATGTCAGGACAATACATTGTGATACTGCTATCCATGTCGTATATTATAATATCCTCTCTTGTCATTCACTTCCCATCTCCGAAAGTAGCTTTACTCTACAAACTGACCACTTCTGCTCACTGTCAGGAAATTTCAACATGTAATCTTTGCCAAAAGGCCAAGAAGTGATACTATCGGGAGGTAGCTAAATGTGACCATAGCTATGCAGTATAAGGCTTCAGCCACTCAGGATCATGCAGTGAACTGCAACTAGAGAGATTATTGATGGGAACAAAGTCAACAGCCTAGATCTTTTGAAGGAAGAGCTCTTCAACACTTTGATTCTCCCTGCCTGAGGGTGCCAACACAAAGTCTGGTTTCTGCTCCCACAAACCTACCTGCACCACCAGTCCCAACTCCAGGCTATCCTAGTACCTGGTACCTGCAGGCATATCTCACTCAGTATTTTAAACAGCTCTTCCTGGAGTTGTTTTTTTTTTTTTTTTTTTTTTTTTTTTTGCTTACTTTGCCCGGTCATTAACAGATTACAAGTTTTCTTTCTTGGTTATATGTAATAGTCAACACACAACCTAGATTAAAGATTATAAAATAGATTAGAAAGTTGTATAAAGTGAACAATATGATTTGACATATAGTATAACTGTTGTAAAATATGTAGTCTGTTGTTTGAGATCAATAAAATCTGTCCAATAAATATTCAAAAAGATTTCCTCAGGTGAAGGTGTCTTTTTGTCTTCTCTGCTTTTGTCTTATTTTTTCCTTTTATTGAAAATGCATTATTTTTTCCCATAATGTATCCTGATTATGGTTTCCCCTCCCTCTACTCCTTCTAGTTCTCCCCAACTCTCTTTCCATCCAGACCCACTTGCTTTCTCTGTCTTATTGGAAAAGAACAGGCTTTAAGGGATAATAATAATATATAATAAGAAAGGAAAGCTAACATGTAAGAATTGAACAAAGACAAATTAACATAAGGAAAAGAGCCCAGGAGAAGGCACAGGAACCAGAGAACCACTCATTTGTACACTTAGGAATATGCCATACAAACACTAAACTGGAAGCGACAATATATCCTCAGAGACCTGGTGAGGGCCCTGTGCAGGCCTGTGCAGACCCTGTGCGTGCAGACCCTCTGTGTGGGAAGACCTGTGCGTGCAGGCCCTGTGTGTGCAGACCCTGTGTATGTGCAGACCCTGTGTGTGGGAAGACCTGTGCGTGCAGGCCCTGTGTGTGCAGATCCTGTCTGTGTGCAGACCCTGTCTGTGCAGACCCTGTCTGTGCAGACCCTGTCTGTGCAGACCCTGTCTGTGCAGACCCTGTGTGTGTGAAGACCTGTGTGTGCAGACCCTGTGCATGCAGGCCCTGTGTGTGCAGGCCCTGTGTGTGCAGATTCTGTGCAGACCCTGTGTGTGCAGACCCTGTGTGTGGGAAGACCTGTGCGTGCAGGCTCTGTGTGTGCAGACCCTGTGTATGTGCAGACCCTGTCTGTGCAGACCCTGTGTGTGGGAAGACCTGTGCATGCAGGCCCTGTGTGTGCAGGCCCTGTGTGTGCAGGCCCTGTGTGTGCAGATTCTGTGCAGACCCTGTATGTGGGAAGACCTGTGCGTGCAGGCCCTGTGTGTGCAGACCCTGTCTGTGCAGATCCTGTGTGTGTGAAGACCCTGTCTGTGTGCAGACCCTGTCTGTGGGAAGACCCTGTCTGTGGGAAGACTCTGTCTGTGGGAAGACCCTGTCTGTGGGAAGACCCTGTGTGTGTGAAGACCTGTGTGTGCAGACCCTGTGTGTGCAGGCCCTGTGTGTGTAGGCCCTGTGTGTGCAGGCCCTGTGTGTGCAGACCCTGTGTGTGCAGACCCTGTGTGTGCAGACCCTGTGTGTGCAGATTCTGTGCAGACCCTGTGCGTGCAGATCCTGTGTGTGCAGACCCTGTGCGTGCTGCCTCAGTCTCTGTGAGTTCATGAGCTTTGCTCCTGATTTTGAGGCTCTTGTTTCCCTGGTGTCCTCCATCTCCTTTGACTCTTACATCTTTTCAGCCTCTTTTTCCAAGCTCTGAGTGGAGGGATTTGATGGAGACACCCCAGTCAGGGCTATAAATAAAAATAAATATAAGTAAAATAACCAAAATTTCAGCTGCTTCTTTAAAAAATTCCTGAAATTTCCCATTTACCCCTTAAGAGAGTATTAATGTGCTGCTGTCTGCCTCTGACAGAAGAAAGGGGGCAGATTTAGCTTAAGGACAAAATGAAACATCACTCACTTCAGACCTTCAGTAGACCTTAGACTCATCTTCCAGCTAGTGAGGCAGAAGCATTTACTCCACACAGTCACGGGTCCAGTCAAATTAGGAGTCTGTTATTTGGAAGAGTGAAAAGAGCCAGGCTCTCTGGCTCAGGCTCAAGAAAGGGCTCCAGGAACACTTTGAGCACTATTATGATCTCTCTGTGATGAGAAATCACGTGCCATGACTCTCTAAGCAGGACAAGGAGACCCACACTCA
This sequence comes from Microtus pennsylvanicus, assembly GCF_037038515.1. Classification (NCBI taxonomy): domain Eukaryota; kingdom Metazoa; phylum Chordata; class Mammalia; order Rodentia; family Cricetidae; genus Microtus; species Microtus pennsylvanicus. The sequence continues at coordinate 24,096,629 of NC_134583.1, forward strand.
GGCCTGGCAGTCAGGGATTCCTCTCTGTATGCTATGAATGTTTTATGGCCATTGGTTAATAAAGAAGCTGCTTTCGGCCAATAGCTTAACAGAATATAGCCAGGCTGGAAAAGGTATATAGAGAGAGTAGGCAGAGTCCGTGAGAAGCCATGTAGCCACTGCAGGAGACAGACGCCAGACAGAACCTTACTGGTAGGCCACAATCATGAGGCAATGCACAGATTAGTGGAGACGGGTTGAGTTAGAATATAAGAACTAGGTAGACCTACTGCACGTACTGGCTTTGGGGGAGCCTAGGCAGTTTGGATGCTCACCTTAGGAGACCTGGATAGAGGTGGGCGGTCCTTGGGCTTCCCACAGGTCAGGGAACCCTGATTGCTCATCGAGCAGATGAGGGAGGGTGACTTGATCGGGGGAGGGGGAGGGAAATGGGAGGCGGTTGCGGGGAGGAGGCAGAAATCCTTAATAAATAAATAAATTAAAAAAAATAAAAAAAAACAAAGTCCCAACCAAAAAAAAAAGAACTAGGTAGAAATATGCATAAGCTATTGGGAAGCAGTATTACAATTAATATAGTTTCTGAGTGATTATTTTGGATCTGGGTGGCTGGGAAACAAGCAGCCTCTGCCTACAGTTGAGGAGTGGGCTGAGGTCAATGGCTTTTCTGGATTATGGTGATGTCTGGGCCTGGAAAGCTGCTGGGACCCCTGTCTGGGCTCATGGCCCTGATGTAGCCATGGTCTGTGTGGATGTCCACTGCTCCTGATCCCACCAAAGGCAGAGAGATAGGGTTGTCCTGAGTTGGTCTCACCCCTACTGGCTGCAGCACTTGGGAGAACTGGTCTACCTCACTGGCTGAAGCACTCCGGAGAATGGATCCTCCATCTATCCCAGGTAGCACATGAGAACTGATCCTATTCACAGGGACATGGGCCAACTGGGCCTGAAGATGTAAGAATGGGAGAGCAGGTCATACCTCTCCTGTATGCCATGTGGTGGCAGCAGGTAGGGGACTTGACCCAACCCCTCACCAGCTGCAGCACTTGGGAGAATGGGGAAGCAAAGCAGAGTTGACCATGTAGGCAGGGGTGTGGGTGAGCTGGTCCTGAGGGTGTGAAAGGGGTATAGCTGGGACTGCCTCCCTTGTCTGGGGTTTGGTGGTGGGTGTGAGGAAAAGAAGCCCCCATCCCTCTCACCTCCAGCTGGAGAGAGCACTGACCTTTTTACATTTGTCAGAGGGAGCCCTGAACCTCCTCTGGGCAGTACAGAGGAGCTGGCCCTGTTGACGAAGACATAGGTGAGCAACGCTGAGAATGTGAGCCTGGGAGACCAAGCCCCAACCCTCATCTGCCATATGGTGGTGAGGACTAGGGAAAGATGCCTTTCCTGCTCCTGACCCTGCCACCTGGGGTGGGTGAGGGAGCTGACCCTCCCCCTGACCAGCTGCAGTACTTGAGAGTGGACTCTACACTTCACCTGGGCAGCAGAGCAGAGCTCCTGTTGTGGAGGTGTTGGTGAGCCAGGCCCGAAGCTGCGAGCATGGGAGAGCTGTCCCCATCACTCATCTGTCTTGTGGTGCCGTGGGCAGGGGAGAGATGCCCCCCTCATTGCCCATCAAATCTTGAGGCAGGTGGGAGAGCTGGCCCTGAGGTCATAAGAGCAGGAGAGCTGCCTCTGCCCCTCATCAGCTGTAGCACTCGGCAGAATGGCCCCTACATCTTGCCTGGGCAGCACAATAGAACTGGCCCTGATGGTGCAGATGTGAGAGAAACGACACTGAGGATGTGAAAACAAAAGAACTGGCCCCACCTCTGGCTCATCACTGCAAGGGGTGAACTAACCAGGGCAATGCTGGAGAGCTCACCCTGGTGGCGAAGACAGGGGAGAACTGGCGGGCTGACCAACCCTGCAACTACCCAGGCCCAGAACAAGGGTTAAGTGTGGACCCACCCCAACGTCCACCCTATCTGTGGTTTGCTGGAGCACAGGGGGTAGGGGTGAAGGTGTGGGTCTTGTAGACCCAGGGCTGAAGGATCTCCACGACACAGGGCAGACACAGGGAAGCAATGGGATGTCCAGTAAGATTTCCAGTGAGGGCCTAGCATCGATGGCGTAGCAGAGACCAGGGTCCTCAAACCAGACCAGTTGTTCATTGCGATGAACCCTTGCACATAAAAATATAACAATAAAGTGGTTTACTGTGTGATTTACTGTGACACACTGCAGCTTCTATGATAAGATTTTCTTCCCTTTCTTCTTTTTACCCCTTTTTTTTCCCTTAAATTTTATTTTGTTTAAATTTTGTGGGCAGGGGAGGTGGGTGGTGGGATCAGGAGGCATGACATGAAAGACACAAAAAACAAAAGAAAAGTTTAAAAAAGGAAGGGTGGGAAGAAAAAAAGATTGTCACTTCAAAACTTAGCCTTTGGCAGCAGAAGACTAAAAAAAAATCAAGGGGAATATGAGTGATGTCTATTAAAAAGAATTTTTAAAGATCTTAGCATTTGAAATGCAATGAATAGGGGATAGGGAGGTAGCTCGGGTGTTAGAGTGCTTGCTTTGTGTGTTTGTTTTGTTTTCAACTTGACACAAGCCAGAGTCATCTGGGAAAAGGATGCCTCTACTGACAAAATTTCTCTATCAGATTGGCCTGTAGGCACGTCTGAGAGCCACGTTCTTGATTGATGGTTGATGTAGGCAGGCCTAGGCCATAGTGGACAGGGCTGTCTCTGGAAAGGAGGTCTTGATTTGTATAAAAAAGAAAGCTGAGCAGGCCATGGTGAGCCAGCCAGTAGGCAGCCTCTGCATCAGTTCCTGCACTGGGCTTCCCACTTGGAGTTCCTGCCCTGAGTCCCCTTCATAATGGACTCCAACTATAAGCTGATATAAATTCTTTTATCCTATGTTAGTTTGAATGATATGGACACCATGGGCTCAAATAATTTAATACTTAGTCCCTAGTTGGTGGAAATGTTTGGGAAAGATCAGGAGCTGTGGCCTTGTTGCAGGCAGCGTGTCACTGGGAGTAGGCTCTGAGATTTCAAAACTCCATGTTGTTCCTGCTGAGTTTTGTCTCTTTCTTGCTGGTAATGATGTAAATTCTCAGCTACCACTCTAGGGCCATGCTTGCCTACCTCCTTCCAGCCTTGATGGTTGTGGACTTAACCTCTGAGACTGTAAGCCTCAATAAACTCTGCCATAGATGCCTTGACCGTGGTTTCTATCCGCAGCAATAGTAAAGTAGTTAAGACACTTGAAAAGTTGCTTTTGATCTTGTTATTTATCAATGAGATGGAAAGCAAATTAAGACACTTAAGAGAGAACTCTGTCGTTTAAATCCCCAGCACCCTGTAGAAGTCAGGCATGGTTAAT